>NC_082344.1:11690447-12379701 GCF_027477595.1 Haemorhous mexicanus
AGCTCCTACAAGAGGAATGTGACAGATTTCATCTGACAGCCAAGTCTAATTGTATATGAAATGACCAAAGACAAAAGCGCACATGTCTAGGTAGTCCAGTGATGAGCCATATGGAGGGCTAGATAAAGGGTTTCTTCTCTTGTCAGAGGTCACAATAACCAGGCATGGCCTGCATCCTGAGTAACTGGAGCAGAGAGGACAGATCTGAGAGCTTTTCTGGAATGGTGAGTTAAGATAATGTCCCTTTCATTGCTTGGACCACCAAGTGCAGGTGAAAAAGTAGTTATTGATCAGACATCAACTCTGCTGGTAGACACATCAGTATTTAACCAACAATAAACACTTTAATGGTGAAATTCAGTTCCTTATTCCAGCATTTATTGCTGATGTTGTAAAAGTAATGTTAACATTAGAAAAAAATTGTATTTACATTAAATTCATGGCCCTCCAAGATAGCCTCCCCTGGCCTGTCCCAATGAAACTTAAAAACACTCAAACATATGTAACATATTTGAGCAAGGAGTATTTGTGTAGTGATGCAGTAACTCGTTCTCAATACAAAATGATCGCTCTTGGAGTCCACACAATCTAATTTCTGCTAGCATCCAAGACATTATTGCAATGATCTTTTTGCACTGATTACTTTGACTTTTTTGCTGAAATAGAAGCAAAACAAAACAAAACAAAAAAAAAAAAGGTATCTGACATAAGTATTTGAAAGCTTCTCTGATTTTTCCAACTAATGGAAAACCAAATCTCTTTCTACAAGTCTTTCCTCTCTTCAGATAACCACAGCTACAAGAGCACTATATGTATTTAATTATAGAAGGCCTATACAGGTTTAAAAGGCATCCAAGAGTAATTAGTAATTATTCTTAGAATTACTCTCTCCTGCAGCACTTTGAGTGCAGTTTTGATTACTACAAAACTATGAAACATGACTATGTTTACTATGATTATTATGAAACAGTCTAGTATATTCACTAAGCCAATATGAACACCAAAATGAAAAAAAAAAAGAAACACCTCACACATGCATGTTCAATGGTCTGCTTGTAACTACAGGGAGCTGCCAGATGAGCTCTGGGACCACCAGAGCAATTAATATTGCAATTAGTTACTTACAGGTTATGGAGCACAAAAAATTACTGTTCTCCACTACATCCTGCAAATAATGACTATGACTATTCTGGAAGAACACAGAAGGAAATCCCTCATGTGCTAATACTGATGGCTGGCATGAGGCAGATCCTCAAGAAGAGGAAATTCATCATCATGGTGCATAAACTGAACTCTCCATATCAGATCTGAAGATAACACCTGGAGTCTTTAATAAACCTCTGCAGACAGTATTCAAAGAAGTAAGTTTTAGTCTATTTAAAAGAAACAAACAAAAAAAACCTGAAGAATTTAGGATTGTTGGAATTAAAAATAAAGTTCATTTTTAGAAGCAAATCATTCATTTCAAATACACCTATGTTGTTTTTTTTTTTTTTGCCATGAAGTAGCTCTTGGTCTCTGCACAAGTGTTCACAAATAAATCATTTGAAAAATGCACAGCACATGTTTTACCAATCACAAACTCAGATGCTCTGTTACAGTGAAACTGGACTTGTTTTTCTCGGCAGAGAAAGTCCATGAACTCTCCATAATTTTAATTACCAAACTAATGCCTACCTCCTTCAAATTAAACTGCTAAAAAAAAGGAGCAAGACAGCTATGTTGTTTGGGCAGAAATTTACTTTTTACATGGGCATCCAGAGAATGATGCAACCTGACTGAAGCTAACCCCAAAATACTCTGCTAGTGACAGGTTTTACAAAAGGACTCTGCTTCCCTTTGGTTTTCATTCCTCTTTGTCTGGCATTTGGACAGCAGAAAAAGGATACCTGTTTCTATCAGCAGCATACACTGTGTTTTCCAGAAACTGTGCACAAATCCTGAGAGACAACAATAAAAATGGGCTCCAAGTACCTTGGATGAGTTTCCAAAATACATACAGGATTTTTAGCTGCATGATTTCCATCTGTCTTAACTGCTTCGCTGCTGCTTCCTAGAATAGGCACACCATGTCAAATGTGTCCTCTGAGCTTGCCAGTATTTGCATCACCACATGCCATCATTTTTCAATCATGGATACCTCAGCCATTTAGGCTGTGTAGAACAAACAATCTGGTTATTATAAGACCCAGCTAAAGCTTTAAACTGCACTTCACCTTCTCCCACCAGCCTTCCTCATGCTGAGTGGTGTTTTGCTTCATTGATATTGCAACTGATTTCTGCTAAGTTATCTCTGCAGATGAGCAGCTTCATCACTTTTCATGGACACATAATCAGCTTGGAAAGAACTGGATTCATTGCCCCCAGGAATGAAGGGGAGAGTACACTGCTCCTTTACAGGTGTTTTGTTAAAATTGTAATTGAATAGGAATTAGGAACAAAAAAAAAAAAAAAAAAAACAAAAAAAAAAACCACCAAACAAAAAAAAACCACACATCAATTTGCTTCAAATATACAGAACACTGATAAATTTCATTTAAAAAGGAAAAGGTAAATATGATTAAGTAACAAACAGAACAAAGAAATTCATGGGAATACACATGCACACACAAGATAATGGTCTTGCCTGGACAGATTCAAGTTCTTCAAGTGTTTGTTACAAAACCTACAATAAAATCACCTGAAACTGAGGTAAGTAGCACCAGCATCCATCTCTCCTCCCAGTGCCAAAGGCAGGCACAAACACATCACTGAGTGCATGAAAGAGCAGATGACCAGCTTGTCCATAAAGAGAGGCTTCTCAGAGTTCTCCACTCTGGTTCCACAAAAACAAAAACAAAACCAGCTTCCTTCAAAACCGGAAGGATAGAAGGAATATGGAACTTGCTAAATGTCAGCACACAAATCTTGCAAATGGATGAAATGTGAGATTACTTCAAACACTAAGACTTCCTCGAAGATTTAGCACTTCACTGGTGGAACACAGACAATCTCCCCAGCTAGTGAACAGGAAACTGAGTTTAGAGGTGCAGGAAGCTCTTGTGTTGCACCATGCAGCTTGTTGAGACTGCTTCTGCAGAAACTGCATTTCTGCAAATCAATTTAATTTAAAAAAAAAAAAAAAGCCATCTAGCATCAATAAATACTTATTGAGTTATGCCCAATATAATCTTGATTTTTTTTTCCCAAGCCAATCTCACAAAGAAATCAGTCCAATTTTCCCTTTTCGGGACTCACATCAAAGCTTTCACTTTTTCTGTGAAAGATGTTGGGATCCCTCTCAGAGCTGTTTCACAGCGGTCTTTAAACAAGGCAGAAAGGTCAAACCCAGAAAAACACAAAGCTCTACTATCCTCTACTCCATGCATACTACGTTGTTAGCAATTTTGTGACTGAGTAAATGTTGTGTTTGCTGGTAAGTATAATAAAACTGATTGGCTGCACAATGCTTTTAAGAATATAATCTCTTTTCAAATAGCAAAAATATGGCCTCCTTTAAACCACCAAAAACTGCTGAATTTTTCACTTGAATTTGGTTTAGTCCTTCATCCAGAAAAAAAAAAAAAATTAATCTGCTCATTTCATTTGTGAGTAATAACAATCTCAGGCTAGTCTCTAGGGAACAACATCCATATTGGTGAAACAGTCAAGCCCCTTTCCAAGAGCCTTCCTGGTTATCTCAGCAAAGACCATCAAAGGCAAAGAGCCCTAATAAATTGTCATCCAGATCAGATGTATAAATAAACAGATGATTACAGATGCTTAAATCAAGTGTATCCAAAAAAGTACCTCAATTGTGGTCACTGTAGGACTTTTCCTTCACAGTTAATTCACTTAAAGTACAACAAAGAGATTCCAGAAATTAGTTCCAGATATTAATTCAGTAATGACTTGTTTAATAAAGGGAAAACAAATCTTTGCAAACTTTGGAAATTCTTGAATAATTGCAGTGTGTGTATACCCAAATAATTCATTTAATTAAAAACATATTTCTTTCTACACTTGAGATATAATTCTGGAACAGGAAGCATCACATCATGAAGGATAATAAACCCTCACCAACAGGAAAACTAAAAATGCATTGTTTCCCAAAAAAATACTTCCTATTTTCCTGATCTTTGGTTGACATCTGTAGTAAGTTCACCCACATTAGACAGAACATATAGACACCCTTATTCCTGGAGCCAAGACATCCTTAGATCAGCCCAAAAAACTATTTTCACTGCCTATAGCCAAAATTTTATTCCCCATTTTTGCTATCAGCTAACATTTATCCTCTCCATTCAGTCACCATAGACAATTCCTTCCAGCACTGGAAAATTGCTCTCATCACTGTGCTGGCCAGTCCTTCTATAGTCCTGAATACATTATTTTTAAAGAGCTTTTTCTCAGGAGAAAATGCTACAAGATAAATGTATCTCTGACTTATCAATTTCTAATTCTTACTCTAAGATTAAGGAATTAAGAGGCAGATACAGCTGCTGTCCTTATCAAATTAATTAGTAAAAATTGACAGTCAGAAAAGAAAATCCACTTCCAGGCAGCACCTAGTTCCCTGTTTCAAATACAGAGCAAAGAGCATATAGAACATATCACTGTAAGGTAATGCTCAGCAAACAAAGGATGTTACACAAAAACGATTGCTCTCCATACTGCTATTCTTAACCTGTCCCCCCTCCAGTTGCAGAACTGTACATGCATTTTATGCTTGATTTCCAACTGGCACAAATTGCTTCCAATTCCAGGCAAAATAGAGAAATGTAAATAAAAAGTTATGTAAAAACAATGAGTGTGCCAAATCAAAAATAAAGAAATTTGCTACAGACTATGGAATTTGGGCATGGAATCATGCATTTTCTTCCTAAATATGATTGCTCTTCATAAATGTAGAAAAGTCAAACTTTTTAGGCAATGCCAATATTTATCGCAACATTGTGATAGCACTACAGAAGCCTTCTATAACATTTTTGCTCTAGTGAGATAAGAGCCAACAGTGTTCATCTTACAAATGCTTTTATATGCTTGCTCAGTAACATTCTTTTGTGAGACATCAACACTTATAAAAAGAAATACACTAAGAAATATTATTTCAAATCATTCAAATGCAATTTTGAGTTAGTTCAACATAGCCATTGAATTATTTCAAGTCCTTATATTTTACAAATATAAGAGGGGAGAGTTTAGATGGCCCCTGCCTTTGCCCAGGTTTCTGGCAGTAGGCAGCAGTTTTATGAAGGTGGCCAGTACACCAAAACCCATTCTCACTCACAAGTTCGTAATAATGACCGATCAGGTCCATTACAACATGAATTATTTATTGAATAGACACCAGGAAAAGCAGATGGAAGGCTTTAACAGGCTTCTCACTACACAGGATAAACAAAAGAACACTACTAGTAGGTTCATAATGATGCCTTGTGAAGGCTGACCTAGAACAGAGACTAGACAGAGTTAAAGAATAAAGCAGGTATTTAATAAAAGGCCTCAATGGATCCACCTTGGGCTGCACAAGAGCCCAGCCAGGGCTACATCCTAGGTGAACCCAAAATAGTCACAAAATGGACCACTGGTCACAAGGTCTGTCACTTTTACAAGTTCTGTCCATTGGCATATTGGAGTTAATTGTCCAGCTACAGCTTTAGTCCGTGAAGTCCCATCCTTCTTGTTTTTCTCTCTTCAGTCCACGATGTTTTTGTTCTTGGGCCTGAGATTTGGGTCGGCTGTTCTCAGCTAGAGAAGGAATTGTTTTGTCTCCCTACTCTGTGAAGAGAGCTTACTATCCCCTAATATGAAGCCCAGAACCACACACTAAAGCAGCACAGAATCTGAAAAATATAAAAACTAAAATCTGAGGCATATATAAGACAGTGCACTCTAATAAATGTACCTATATTACAGCTAACAAAGAAATAGTACATATTTGAAGCCATTGTTACTTACCAAGGAACAATGGTGGCAGGCAAAGAGCCTACTTTCTCTCAATTCCCAGGAAAGTTACTTGAGACTGATGGCTTTTGTGGAGAACTTCTCACATACTCAGAGAATGTGTAAATTATAGTGGTCTTTTATAGTTTATAGAAGTGCTGTGTCTGTCAGTCACAAATTCTAGTTTATTCCTCCCCAAGCATTCAAGGCAAGATGTTTATTGCTGGCTAAGGATGTTTTCAGCCAAAGAGAATTCACCACAAGGCAAGCCTACTCAGGCCTGACCTAGCCAAGGGGGAAGCAGATGAGCTTCTGCTGTGTCAGGGGTGAGAGGTCCTGTCACATCATTATCAATAGCTGCTAAATAGCTGTCCTGGTCCTCTGATGATGATATCAACAGGTGTGAAGTGTTTAAACAGCATTAGAAGTGCTAAAAACCTACAAATACTTTCCTCCTGCTTATGAGATACACAAGTGCATGCTTGTCTCCGATGCACAGGAGAACTGGTTTCTCAGCAGGATCAGTAATGAAAGGCCCAAAAGAGAATCTCTGTGTTTTGACATATGTGCATTGGCAGTGAAGAGTATTCAATATCATGAATAATAAAATGATCCCTGAGTTCATACTTCCATGTATGCTAAAACAAATGTGAAAAAAACTTCTTCTTGTTTTTGCTTTTCATTCAGTGTTTTACAGGCACATAATTTTGAAATTAAATTTTTAAATGCCATTCTAGAAACCAAATTATGACACAAACCAAACACAGTTTTTAGAAGTTTTACTCTTTGTGGAATTTAATGTAAACCTACCAAAAACCTATTCTTTGTAGAAAGTCAGAAGGGATTCTTCTGGATCTACTACTGTAGTGTTTGAGAAGCACACAGAGACTTTAATTTTGACTTGGATATGATATTTTTCTGGCAAACAAGAAGCATGTCAGAGTTTCAAACTTTTGAAGTTCAAAGTATTGGAATAACGCACTGGGAAAATTGGGCTGTGGATGAACAGATTATTCAGAAACCACAATATCTAAAATAGCTAAAATGTAATCTTTAATATGATCATTTATACCTGTAACTAGAGCAATTTCCAATTTGGAAAAAAAAGAAAAAGAAAAAAAAAAAAGAAAGGGAAATAAATTCTTCAAAGAAACAGGGGGGAAAACATCAAGCATTCATTTAAGAGATTCAAGTTGACCAAACAAAGGCAAGTAAAATTTCTGATTTTCTTTTGATGTCGCCATAGGAACCTGCTGTATGCCAGTCAATGACTGAAACACAAAATACCCTCCAGCAATAGAATCACCAGATACAGAAATTTCATTGAGGCAAATTATACTCAAGCACTAGGCGATTCTGTTGGACTTCCATGCCCATGCTTCTGTCATTTACCCTCCACTCTACATCCCCTCCTTGTAGGTCCTGCACAGGTTCATTGCGGAGGTCACAGCTGGCGTTGCCAAAAGCAAGATGTGAGTACAAAGAGAATTTCTTAATGAGAGCTAATGCGAGCTCTGGTGTGGGAGAGAAATGCTGTCCTCTTTGTGACCTTTTTTCTTCTGCAGCCTAAAAGAAAGAAAAGTCACACAGTGACTGTCCTGAGACTGAACCAGCAAAGATGCTTTTGACAGTACAAGCCACTGTCAGCTCTCTTTTCAAAAACTGAATTTCAAGAAAGACGGATTTGGCTTTATGAGAGATGTCATTCTATTGAAACTAAATTTATTTTCAGAGGCACCATAAACTGGCTGAGTGAAATCTTAACTGCATTAACTTTTTAAGATATATTCGAAAAACTGTATTTCATGGAACTGCTGCAAAACCCAGACTTAGTGCCTATAAATCATCTCCTGAAGAGAAATCCATTCTGACATGTTTTATTGAATATAACTTAATAACAAACCCAGAGTCTCCAGACTGCACATGGGATGCCCAGCTGTATTCGTGCAGGATTCCCAATGCATTACCAGATTAGAATCTGGCATGACAAATTCAATTGGCTGCTTGTGGAGATTAGGGGACTGCAGGTCAAATTTTTTGTAAAACTATTAAATGTTTAGCCTACTCTTTCCAGCGAATCTCACCAAGAACATTCTACACTGTCATTAGCTAAAAGGAAGCCCCTGTCATGTAAATCAGTTCACGCTTCAAAAAGTTTAAATATAGCATCTTATTCTCCAGAGTATGGAAATTGGTTATCCTACCCATATATTATGGGGGAGCAGCAGCCTTGAGACATGTTCTTCAGTGACCCTTATTTTTCTGAGCCCAGGGAATTCCTCAGGTATCAGCCAACAGCACCAAAAAATGATATCTGAATGTCAATCACGGCCCACGTGCTTTTTCTAACTCAAGCATCTTAACTCTAAAGTGATTGGTCTTTTCCCTCTGGAGTCAGTCTGAGTGATATAGCAGCTCTCAGTTGTGGTATTAACATTTCAAGTCAAGGCTCAATTCACATCTCCATCTGAGAGACAAGATATGAGACCTTAGGCCTGCAAGCACTGCAGGGAGATTTATTTTGATTCTCAAAATCCCCAGTGTTTTACAAATTGTAAGTAAACCAAGAGGCCACAAGTTAAAATTCCTCCTATAGAACACAGAAATATGCTGTTGAGATTTCAAATAACACAGCTACTCTGGGGAAGAATGCTGAAACACTGCAGCTTTTTGGGAGAACCCTAGCAAGCACATTCCAATGACATGTCCCAAACCTGACCAAGAAAAATCCACTCCTCCCACATCCCAGTGACAGCTGCTTGCTCCTGCAGCTCTCACAGCAAAGCACATTCCTCCACAGAGAGATGAGCCTTTGTGTTGACTCTCTGTGGGTCAAACCAGTGGATATGAGCCTCAGCTTTCTTTTTCCTGTTTTTTCTGAGGAGCTGCAGCAATCTGTGGTGGCAGCTGCAGCAAAAAGCCACAAAGGTTTGGGTCACTTTCCTTGGGTAACACTTCTAGCTGATGGTGGCAGCTGCAAGATGTTGCTCAACTGAGTGGGTCATAGTTTTGCCATGGAGAAAATCAAAAGATTTTTGGACTACTTATTTCCACAGGTCACTCAAATCTATTTTTTAGCATGACTTTAAGGACCCTTCATTTATGATTTTTCAAAAGGAAATTTTCATCTTGAACTGGTTCTCAAAAACAGGCATGTTCTACATGAAATAGCTACACCATCTTTATAATATTTCTACTTTCTCAGGATATGGAGAACATCAGAAAGAAGACTTCTGTTTTCACAAAAACAGAGATTGATTTTTTTTGCATGTTCATCTTTCACTCTAGGTTTTTTAACTCCTTTCAATACTGAGGAAGCTATTCAGGAATCCAAGAGAAAAAATTTGAGGAGTTATGGAAAGTTAAGTGTGGTTAGAAATGTAAGAAACAAAAGCTAAGAACACTTGTCATTTGCTTTATTTTTCTTAGGAAAGAGGAGGAACAATGTTTAGATTCTGTCCCCTCTCTTCTCTACCAAATACAATTTTAAATTTCCAAATTTAAATTTTAAATTTCCAAATTTAAATTTTCCAAGCGGTAGGGCCAAAGCTGTAAAACCAATTGTCTCAAAAATCTCACATTAAAAAAAAAAAATACTCTATATAATATTGGACAGACCAAAGAAGTGTCTTTCTACTTTAAATCATGTGAAATAGTGGCAACTGAAATAGTTGCCAGAGCCAAAGAGTTGTTTAGCTGTAATTATTTACAGTGTTCTCTGAACCAGAAAGACAACATGGCCATAAGCAGTGATAGTTGTGGAAGACTGAGAAAAAAAGAAAAAAAAATAGTAGTTACCACTGAACTGGTTGTGGCAGTGCAGTGCTATGGGAACCTGGAAGAAAAGTAGCACAACATTCTGAAAATCTCTAGTACTGAAATTCAAATTCCAATAATTAATCTTCTTATTACTACAGCACTTCAAAACTATAGCATGTAGCATTCAAATTTCATTTTACAAGTGACATTAACAAAAATTAAGTCCCTAGTTAGAAGTCTACCATTTAAAATCCACACTTTTAAAGAAAGTTATTGAAGGAACCAATAGATACAAGAAAATAAAATATCTAAAATGGATGGTAATCTTGCAATGCCATTCTACCTTAACAAGTTATATAAAGCATACAGCAATGATTACCTGGATGGCTTTTATGATTAGATTTCTGCTCACCTGTTATAAATGTGCATACAGGAAGGAAAGCTTCCTCATCAAGTTTTCTCTGGGAGAGGAAACCTCTTAAAGAGAGGAAAGGTAAGAAGAAACACCTCTTCTTTCTTCTTACATTCCCCCTAGCATCTGGAAGTCTGGATTAACATCCCATTACACAGTCAGGAAACACACATAAGTAAAAATAAGTGTTGGCAGGAAAGGGTTCACCTGGGTTTAAACTCTGTCACCCAATGTAAAACATACTAGACAGATTTTGGCCTCACTGTAGTCAGTGGAAATGTTCCCATGAATGTCAAAATGGGCAGGATTAATTTAATGTCATTCACTATGATCACTGATGTCTACAGAGGCAAATAGAAACTGTTTTATACTATTATTCTGTAAAACACAACCATAGCTGTGGTTTCTCACATAGATGCTGAATAAAAAAAAACTAGTTTCAAATATAATCCACACTCTTACTTATATCTTAATGAAAAAAATTCGCTTTTGGAGTTAAAATGTTCCATACTTGCCCTCAGTTGCACCGTGGTTTTTTTTCTGCAATTCTTTGACACATAGATACCAAAGCATTATGAAAAATAGAGAAAAAGAGAAAATAATCTTCAAACTACAAGTGTATGAGGATATTATAAGAGGGACATGAATCTGCTTATAACATATAAAGGAACAGAAAAATATTATTGACTCGTGCCTTATTTCTCAGATCCCCAAGCTATTGTATATCACCCTGAGATTAGCCCAAGTCAAAGAGATAAACATTTTAAAATTATGATTTCTTTTTCTCAGTGCAAGCAATCCTTGAAGAAAAATTTAACCATAAAAATGCAAAGTCTAAAAATTGTAAAAAGCAAATTGGAAGGAGGGCTGTACCTTAGTTGACTGTACTTGTAACTGTAGTACCTGGTCTCAGGGTCAAAAAGAAGGGCTGTTCTTCACTAGACACCCCCAGCCTAATGTCAGTGTCAGCAGCAACCCAACATTCTTCCATCCTATGGACATTACTCTGCCTTCCTGTTCTGCCAAGGTCACCCGAACACATTTGGGCTTGTGATGTGGCACCTCCGAACCACACGGGATGGGAACAATTAACAAGTACTGCAGGTGTGGCTCCTGTGCAAGGACAACCTCCCTGGCCACTGGGAATCACCCAGATCCTCAACCACAGAAAGGAGCAGGAAGGGAGATCACTGGGGCCAGCATCACCCAGCACTGGTCATGTTCTGCACACCCAAATAAGCTCATCCTAACCCCACCAGTGGGGTGCCTGCCATGTGCTGGCCATTTCCCACATGTAAGCACCCCCAGAATTTGTCCTTTTCCCACTCTCCTCCCTCTGGCAAGCACCAGGTAGCACTTGCTCATCTGAATACTTTGGTACCAGGTCATCAGGCCTGGCAAGGTAGGTACACAACTTCTCACATCCAGGCCTTAAGGAACAGAGAGGGAAACAATTAATATTTTATGCACACTGTGGCAGGTAAAGAGCTGTGCAAATGTGGTTTGATGACATCATTAAATCAACCTGCTTGATCTGTTAAAAGACCTTACAATTTCCCCTTCTTTCACTTTGAAAACAGGAATAAAATCACATCTAGGAGCCTATTATATCCTCATTGAACCCAGCATGCTGTACATGAGTTTCACAACATCACCCACCCCTCTGTGTGCAGAAAAAAAGGGAAATAGGAGTAGAATTGGGATATAGTGATGTGGGTTTTTGGTCATGTTTTTGGACTGCACCACAATCTGTGCAGCCATGCCAGAAAGAGGAGGAAAAACTAAGTGCAGAAATCTATATTCCTTGTCCAGAACAGGCTCTGAAACACTATTTGAAATCCTAATGAAGACAAATACTTCATACATCACTACAATACACCTCCTATTCATAAAGAGAATGACACTGGTAGAAAATTAGCTGAAAAATGCAAACAGCACTATCATCCATCCTTACCCTCTAACAGCAAACATCAAGTTTTTCCAAAAAAAGAAAAAAAAAAAGGGCATCAAAGCTGAAAGGCAGAAAACAAAGTAGACACTTAAATTAGAAATTATTTAAATTGAATTTTAAATGAAGAAGGCCCAGAAGATGGCCTGTTTATGATAAACCTCAGGGTTTCTGCTTGGCTGGATTCACATTAGCAGAGGAATGATAGCCTCATGTATTCACTAATCTATTACATTCCAGTTAAAAATGGAATATTGCATTAGCATGCAGAAGGACACAAGTCAGCACTACAGGGAAACCAGTATTTCTGTGGTAAGCACTGGAAAATCACAGTGCAGATCTGTATAAATAATGAGGTAAAGGGAAAAAATGAGCTTGCACTGTTCTGGGGCTCATTTGCCTTGATTAGAATACTGACATTCATTTTAACATGACAACTGTTCTGAACAGCTAACCAAAAGCCAATGTTCAGCACTGTTCTGTTAGGAGCTTCTGCTTCCTTCTCTCTCATTTCCCTAAAAAAAAATAAGATAAAATAATGCTCAGATATGCTGAAATCGTTCATCCATTCACGATTTCCAAGATTCAGATACAATTCAAAGGGTTTACTGCCACACTCAGTTTTAGATATATAATTTACTCAGAGTTGTTCCAGTCTAATTTGCAGATCAGCAGTGACTTGAACTACCTGAAGCTTTTCTTCTGAAGAGCAAAAAAAATTTCTTTTGACAGCAGTATCTTTCCTTTGGAAAGTGCTCTAAGATATGTTACCAGCAGATGGTCTGGCATGCCACTTGTCACCTGATGCAAGCTTTGTACCTACCTCTTTGTACCTGCAGCAGCTTTCTGGGCACAGAGAGCGGGCACAGACTTTCCCAGAAAAATCCTGGGAAGCTGTGTAGAAGCTGTGGGAAACTTGGAGGAAAAGAATTCAAACAATTAATATCTTTCTTTCTGTAACCATTGTTTATAGATATGGTTCTCTAGAGTGTGTTATTGATAGCCACCAATAGTGTGTGAGAGGCTTTCACTCTGAGACCAATCAGGTCTTAGGTCCACCATTGTTTCTATAAGAACTGTAGATTTCTAACAATAAAGTATCTTTCATGCCTTCTGGATCACGGAGTCAATGCTAATTATTACCCAGCTGGGGGCCTGCTACCACAGCTCTTCTCATCATCTTTAACAGAAATAAGCCAAGTCCTGACTCACTTTCCAGGCCCCAAAAATCCAAGAGATTCTGTATTGTCAACTTCATTGCTCTTGTCCCAGCTGATCTTCAGTAGTTCTGCTTTGAAGGACTGTGTTCTTTATTCTCATGTAATAGTACCAAAGATGCTGATTCCTGCATTATACATGTTCCTTATGCTGAAGTCTTCTATTCCCCTCTAGTAAGCTCATATTTTCCAAAGATGTATATTCAAGCATTTCCTGGCTTTTCTGCCTTTGGAGGCCAAAACTCTGCTGGCTCAGGCTAGACCCTTGAAGAGGACTGTACAGAAGGCACAAGGATACATTGGTGGGTAACTTTTCAATCGTGTATGGTGCCCCAGAAAATTTCTGAATTAAGGCAACTAAGACTACTGATTAACACCAAATCTGGCAAATCATTCTGGCTGAAAACATATTTTGTGTTTAAAACCTTTTATTTTGACATCATTGAAATACTTGGAAGCATTTAATTCCTAAACACACTGAAGCTAAAATATTTCTGAAACATAAGAGTTCTCAAAGACTAGTTTTGTTCAAAATAAACACCATCTCTTTCCCCTCAGCTATCTGATTTTTTCAGCAAAAAGTTAATTTTTCACTGGCCCCCTTGGGAATCTGAGGGAGAATTCAGAAAAAAAAAATGAGAGGGGAGACAGGGAAAAATATTCAGGCCTCAAGGATTGCTTTGCCCCATGTTGTGAATGTGTGGGGGACTGGGTTGGAGACAAAGACAACCACTCCCCTGATGTCCATGTGGCAACAGAGAGAGTTTATTCCTCGAGCCCTCTTTATAAAGGGCATTTGAAAAACCCTGTCTGGATAGCTCACTAGTCTGATCTTCTATGCCCCCCAGACCCTGGACCAGTGAGATGCCTGCAGTTTAGGATGGATTGTAATTGGTTGAGGTTCCTGTCTTTCAACCCAGAGGCTGGCTTTATGGAGCTGGCTGGTTTTCTTATTTATAGCCAAATTAATTGCCCAGTACAAGCCAGCTCGTACTGTGACATAATGTGACAACACCATGTCAATGAAGGCAGAGTGGAAAAGACCAAATAACGAGCTAGCCAGCATTGCAGCACCTCCAACAAGAGAAACTGAAGAGTACATGGGTCCCAAGACATAGGACCTAAATAAACATCCTGCTGACGGTCCAAGCAGAAAATCTGCTTTGCTGTTAGGTTCCAGGAACTTCACATCCTCTTTGTTCCCAGGATAAATCACTCCTCCTTTCATATAAATATCACAAAAGCAGAGATCCTCAATACATCAGAAAATGTACATATGATAATGTATAATACAGACTCAGATTACCCTAAATATTAGACCCAATGTTCAAATCCCAGAGAGGCAAGCAAACAGGAGATGCCTTGTTCAGAAGCCACTTAGCCAGCTGTCAGGAGGCACGGTCAGTATCTCAGGCTGGTTCAGACCACTGAGTTGAAGGCAAAATGCTGACAGATTTATCTTATAGCAATCACTCTTTTATTAATAATTTTCAATCTGAAACACTTTCAAACAACAGAGTTTGAAGGGCTTAAAACCAAACAGAAATTATTCCGTTTTCCCATACCTGAATACATGGCAGGTTTGCTACGTTCAGACTCAGATATATAGCAAAAATCAGAGATTTTATCAAATCTATTAGATTAGATCTATCTATTATTTCAGGAGGTATTTTCCCTCTCATGCATGTGTGGTTAGGCACAAAATGGTTGTGGTTGAACAATCGTTCAAAAAGGCAATGTCCTAGTATAACTCTGCTGGAATAATGTGCACAGCATTCACTTTCAAATAGACAATCTGTGACAGTGTTCAGTAAGAAGGTCTTTTTATACTGAACATCTCCATTTCAGTATTGGCAGAAAGGAAAGAGAATTGAACATCAGACTTTTAAATCCCAGTTCTCCAATCTACTTCAATTATCCCCTTATCACTTCTTGAAACTACAGTACCTGTTTTCTCTAAAACTTTGCAAGACTTAAGTTCCATTTGCCACCTCCACTGCTGGCTATTAAACTGTGCATACCCTACAGGGGTGTAATTAAGGAAGCATTAAGATTCTTTCACCAAATGACAGTTCATTTGTTGCTGCTGCACTCTTTTTTTCAGGAGGTTAACATCTTGGCAGACCTTGCACATCCTAGAGTCAATTTGCATCCAAAGGATGGAGACTCAGGACTGAGCACTTTATCTTCTCACTTCTCATTTATTACCACATCACTTGGCAGTGCTGCTGACCTTTCTCACCTTGGAAACAGGGACCACACACTATTGGGACCATGGGAACAGAGACAAAATCCCTTTGAAATAATATACTAATAATAAAATATTAACAGCACAATGATATTGTAAAAGTTACAATGTTAAAAGCAGGCTGTTATTTCATCTACTCTCCTACTTGCCTTCTTGTCTCCCACTAAAAGGTTAAAGCACTGGTAATTGTGCAGCCAGACATAGTTATTTGTAGTTACAAACAAAATACTACATTTTGTCTTCTGCTTGGAACAGCAGTCCCTTCAGGAGGAAATGCTGTCCCACTCTGTCCTGCAAAGAGGGCCATCACAGTTCAGAATCCTCCTATGTGGCCCTACATTGGCATCAAAGGCATCATGCATCATGTTGTACCATTTAGACACCTCTGCCATGATCCTGAAGCAGAAACAGGATGCCTTTAGGAAAAGAAGGAAATTAACTGAATGACTGAACCATTTGAAACTGCAACCATTAGGGAAGTAGTGATGGAATTAGCCTGAAGTGATGGAATTCACTGCAGAAGCTCCTTAAGGAGACTTCAACCCCCTTGTGTACCCCAAGAGAGATTTGCTTCCATCCCCAGTGCTGGCTGTGCCTACTGTTTGTGGCTTAAAGAATCAGCATTAATGAAACCAGCAGGCAGCACCAGCAGCAAGAGAAGCTGGGCAGTGTCAGGGCAGCTGTGAGAGTGAGCAGCAAAATCTCATCTGTGACACTGCAATTCCCTTACTCTTCCTGTTTGGGTTTTGGGTGGGATACAACACCTGCCATGCTTCCTGCTCTTCTCCCTGGGCACCCAAACTCTACCTCCTCCCTTTTTCATCAAAAATCCAGCAAACTATTCCCATTTCCTTTGAGGGAAGCACATATACCCCCACTCCCTGGGCTCTCACACAGCCCAATCCCCCTGCAGGGCAAAGTCTTGGAAACAGCACCATGGCAGATGTGGCAGAGAACAATCCAGCAAAGGATGGAGCTCTATGTACAAGTTAATAAATTTGAATTAAGTAATAAATTTCCCTGAATGATAAAGGCATCACAAAAAATATTCTGAAAACCCACTCACTAAGCCATGCATCCATGACTGTGCAGTAGCTAAATTAGCAGGCAAGTCAGTCTAGTAACAGCTAATTTGGGAAAAATATAAATTTTTATTTTAAAGAAGCAATGGTTGTGATGTATAGTTATTAATCCATTTTGATTTTAATGTGTCTATCATCTGAAAAATTGCTTTCAAAAATACCTTAAAAATTAACCTTTCCTTCATTTTTATTCAATGAACAAACACCTGAGGAGAACAGAGGGCGGAAGGTGACTTTAAAACACAAAAAGAAATGCCAGCACTGATGTCACTACATAAGATGAAATTGAATGTTGTTTATTTAACTCTTTTTTTGCCTATAGTTTGATCAAGTCGAAATCCCATGTGTAGGAATCAAACCCCAAAAAAACAGTTTTGAATGCCAGACAAATCATGCCAAGTAAGTTAAAAAGAAATGGAAGGAGCAGATAGAGAAAGAAAAGATCACAAACCTGAAGTGTGAGATGTTCTTTTCAATCAAGAAGTGGTTTCACAATTCCAATTCACTTTCTTTTACTTCTTAACTTACCAGGCATAAGAGTTATCTTGGTGCCACCTCTGTAGCAACTTGGCTGAGCTCTCAGAAAAGCAGGAGAGACAGCCCGGAGACACAGCCTTCTTTGCTATAGTGGCTTCACAGAGTACCAAAATACTTGTTAAAAGAGAACAGCTTGGATTTTATCCTCAGGTAGGCAGCTAAGAACCAGTGAGCATTCTGTGAGGAAGCACTCTTACTGAGCAAAAGGAGTATCTGCACAAATTCCCTGTCATTTCCTTAATGGCATTTCAAAGGAGTTACAGAGTTATAGAATGGGTCAGATTGGAAGTGAACACATCTGACCCAACCTCCCAGCTTAAGGAGGGCCATCCCAGAGCACATGGATTGCATCCAGATGGTTCTAGAACACCTCCCATGAGGAAGACTCCACAACTTCCCTCGACCTGCTGGAAATGCTCTCCCTAATGCACCTCAGGACACCACTGCCCTTCCTGCCACTAGGGCACTGCTGGCTCATGGACAACGTGGTGTCCACCAGCACCCCCAGGTCCTTCTCCACAGAGCTGCTCCCCAGCAGGTCACCCCCAGCCTGGAACAGCCTGACACAGATTAAGAAAGTCTCTCCTTCTGATGAATTATCTTTATATATCAGACAGACATTATGAATAAATATTTGCAGAGTCCTTTATTAAGCCATAACTAGCCTGAGATTATATAACCATCAACTGATAAGGAACAGCTCCACCAGCTATTATTTCTCTTCTTTACTCAAAACTGTGCATACTATTTGCTTCTGGAGCACAAAAGCCTTAAATTAAAGGTGTGCTAATAATGAATAAAATGCCCTGTATTTCCTTAGATTGGCATCCTAGAAGAGACCCCTCTTAGCCTTTTGGCCCTAGCTCTTAGGAAACTTAATTCATTGTCGTGACAAATTACAGAAACAAGTTATTTCTATAGAAATTCTTCCTTTAATGCAGATACATTATATTTGTTTGGTTTTTTGTTGTCTTTTTTCCCCTTGCTGCATTATAAATGCTAAACTGTGTGGAATATACATCATAAAGCACCAAGTAGGCTACAAATTGTTTGCCAAATATCACATCCTATGGACTGGCCAATGGATGTAACCAAGAAAAAATTGTAGGATTTAACAAGTGTATATTTCGTTTCACATATTAAGACTTATTAAGTGGACCTGTATTTTTTAGATGGCATAGTTGCCTCAAGTTACTTCAGATTTTGGCTTTGCTACAGAATTACATGGACAAATGGGCAGTTCCCAAGTAGCCAGGCATTTCACCGCATGGATACAGAGCAACAAAACCAGAATTTAAGAACACTCCGTTTTTCATTGGAAGACTACTCTAGTGAGACAATAAGTAGCTTTATGTTACTCCTAATTCTATTTTCTCTTATCCTTGCAGCTGAGTGTCCCTTCTTTATCAATAGGGAGGAAGGTTTGTGACTAATGTAAACCAAGCTGTCCTCTCTAGGGGGCTGGGAAATAAACAAATTTATGAACCTCAAATAAAAGCAACTAGTCCTTCACCTAAAAAAATAAACTCATTTTCATATATGATCCTAGATCCCTGCCAAAGTCATATATCAGATCTGCCCCGAAGGTCTGGGATAAAGAGAGAGACAAGGCCTTTAAAGAGAAAAAAATCACAGGGATTTTTTCCTTAGGAAAAAAAAAAATCCAAAACTATTTTGACTGCTTTTTCACCTCAAAAACAACAAACAAAAAACCTCACAACATGAAAATTCCTCCAAATAAATTAAAAATAAAAATTTAGAAAAAAACTAACCAAAAACAAACACAAAGCAAGAGTGGAAGCAATCACCCAGCATGGAAAATAAACTAAAATGCTGGGAAATTATCAAACAGAACAGAAAATAGCTTTATA
This sequence comes from Haemorhous mexicanus, assembly GCF_027477595.1. Classification (NCBI taxonomy): domain Eukaryota; kingdom Metazoa; phylum Chordata; class Aves; order Passeriformes; family Fringillidae; genus Haemorhous; species Haemorhous mexicanus. Next base: position 11,709,447 of record NC_082344.1, read on the forward strand.
ATGGGAAATGTCAGGCAACCCTAGTAAAAACTGAAGCTTCCATTCCCACCTGTAATCACCACCACTGCACTCTTAATAGGTAATCCACAATTAGACACAGATGGTGATAGAGATGGTGCAATTTTCTGTTGATGCATGTGGTTATATTTTTTGTTAAACTAAATGCTCAGGAAAATTAAGGGCACTCCTGGAGATTTCTCCTTTAGGTCTCCAAGATCACCTCTCAAATCAGAGGGCAAGACTTAACTGAGGAAACAAACTGTGTAAAGAGAAACACTTTAAAGCAATGATCTGGATTATTTTAGAATTTTGCATTTCCTATTGTTCCAGCAAGCTCTGAGTGATGATAGAAAGTCTATTCAACATAAGCCTATTTTCTTACAAATGACAAATGAATTTACTAAGAATTCTATTTTGGATAAAACACAAAGAAAAATGAAATAATCTTATGCAAAAGTGCAGACTGAGAGGTAAAAAGCAGAATTCTATTACTGAAAAAGAATTTAGTAGGATATTTTAGAAAAGCCCTTTTCTGTTTTTAAAATAAATTGCATTGTGTTCAGAATGTTTCAAGCTGGTGTTTGGGTTGAAATTCATACTTCAACAGGCTTGATATGTAAATATTAAGTTAAACCAACTTGTTTTATTCCCCATAAAATTCCACTGAAAAAAATCTTTTTCAATCATTTTTTAAAAGTTTTCTCCTCTTGATATCAAAGAATATTAAAATACACAGAGAACTTCTTTAGAACTTCTTTAATACAGCTACACTGTTTTCTGTTTAATCATGAAAACATTGATTTGCTTCTTTGACATTTAAAGGTGTCTTAACTTCTTGAAGACCAATTTTCAAATAGTCTTTTCTGTTCATGAGAAGAGAAAACTAGGAAGGCATATGCACAAAGGCTCTCAAGGAAGGAAAGATGCCAGCAGCATGTTTCGAAAACACAAAGATATGTTTTCTATCTTAATTAAATATCCAGGAAGAAAAAATAATTAAATATACAGGAAGAAAAAAATCAAAACATTTTCCCAGAGTAAGCAAGCAAGTGGACTCTGCACATCCTTCACCTTATCACTTCTTTTTGTAGCCTTTCTGTGAGCAAATCACTAATTAACATTGAGAAGAAAGAGCCAGAAACCTGACCTGACTGAGCCACTTTCAATTCAGTTCTGTTCCTTCACCATCACCAGCAAAATGAAGTTAGCTTCAGCAGAGGCAAATAATTATAACTGTTACAGAGATATTTTTTTTTTTCAGATATTAAGATGTCATACCATTATAACAGTTTCTTCTGACAAAACCCACTAAGCTTCCACTACATTTTCCCAGAAATGAGAATAACTTACGTGATGAAGAAACAAATTTAAAGAAAATTTATGATTGCTAGGATTAGCTAATTTACTAGTCTTAAAATGAAATGGAGAATTCTCAGACTGGAGAAACCTCTATGGAGTTACCAAACTTCAATTTCATAGAGCTTGGTTAAGATCAGTCCCTTTCATCCACTGGACTTTGCACAATATATGTGACAGAATGTCTTTAGTCTCAAAATTCTTTTGGCAATTTAGAATCAGTTTAGTGATGCTGTAACCTCGTGTTAGAGATGGGTGAGACACTCACTCTTCAAGCAGTGAGAAAGGGTCCCTTTATTATCTATCCACAGCCCAAATTTAGATCTTTTCTAAAAGCATCACTCTAATTGGTTGGTTACTAGTTGTTACCTCATTTAGTTTGTTAGTCATGGCACGTGCTGGCTTAAGCTTCTTTTTTTGGATATGTTTGCATTCCTCCCCCAGAGATCCAGGATAGCTGTCACAGGTGCAGTTAACTGCCACAGTTTTAGAATCCCTTCCCATGAGAACAAGCAGATTTCCACCATTTTGGGATTCCATTCTCATGAAAGCTGGCAAGTTCTCATGGGTACGGCTGAGCAGGTCGGAGTCCAGTCTGTAATGCCTGGACTTTCCAGTGTGTTGGTGGCCACCACAGTTCAGTCAAGTAATGTAAGGCACAAAGGTCCACAATTAGTTGTAGAAGTATTTTGCCCCCTTGGAAGTCAAAACCATACTCAGAATGACCAGCTTTCAGATCCACATACTACCTACTGCTAGGTTTAGGCTTATGGTTTTCACTTAAATTGTAATACTTCCTTTCTTTCTTCCTTCCCCAAGACATGGGAAAATCTGGTGTTTGCTGGGGTCCCCAGGACGAGGTGAGAGATGAGAACCTGACTCCATGTTCTCAGAAGGCTGATATATTATTATATTATATTATATTACATTACATTATACTATATATTATAATATGTCATCATATCATATCATATCAATGAATACTATACTAAAACTATACTAAAGAAAGAGAAAGGATACATTAGAAGGCTTAACAAGAATGAATAATAAAAACCCGTGACTCCTTCCAGAATCCCGACACAGCTGGCTGTGATTGGCCATTATGTTAAAACAATTCACATGGAACCAATCAAACATTGACCAGTTGGTAAACAATGTCCAAGCCACATTCCAAAGCAGCAAAACGGGGAGAAACAAATCAGATAATTAATGTTTACATTTCTCTCTGAGGCTTCTCAGCTTTCCAGTAGAAAATCCTGGGCAAAGCGGATTTTTCAGAAAATATCACGGTGACAGGAAAACACCCTGGCAACAGGTATCTTGTCTCTTAACATACATCATTATACCAGCCAAATCGGTAAGACTTTCAAAAAACAGCTATCAGACTTTTAACCTGACAGTATTTGCTAAACAAAACCCCTGAGGCAGAGCTGCACAGTATCAATTTGGATATTTTGAAGCTGTGGCAACTCTGAAAAAGTTAATTCAAGCAGAAAAAAAGACAGTCTCTCTCAGATTATCATGTTGCTTTGAGGATATTCAACTACATATGTGCGTGTGTACATATATGTGTGTATATATATATATATATATATATATATATATATAATCGAGGGTTTTGTCGTATTTCCATTGTGATGTTTTACAGCAATCTGGTTGTTGCAGCCAAAAACCTCCTTCTGACATAAACTTTCCTATTTAAAGGAAAATAGTCAGTTTCATACTGCTTTGGGTTTAATTAGACACCCTCTGGGACTTTTTCTTATCCAGAATGAAATGCCTTCTAGCAACCCCAAGCATTATTGTACTGAAAAGCCATGTCAGCCATGAAGAGCAATCAGCTTTAGCCATAAAGAAAAACATTGTGCAGAAATGCCTAGGCTCAGGCTGGGGGGCTGTAGAAGAGTCATCATGAGTGTAAGCGGAAAAAAAGGTGAGGGGAATGCTCCAGCTAATTATTGAATGAGAAACCTGAGTAGGCAAAAAGAAAATTAAAGAGGTCATTCTCCACTCTCCTGGGACACATGCAGGCTAGTCATCAGCATGACACCAGTAATCCTCATACCAGATTTCTTCAGATTATTATGCAGAATGAAGAGAGCAAAGAAAATCCAGGCCCAAGTTTCAAAAAAAATAACTTTTTCTGAAAGGATTACATCTGTAATGATATTTTAACAGTGGTTAAAGAGTACTATGCACTCACCACAGATCAATTAGCTGGCTGAGACATTGATAATCATATTTTGGGAGGACTGTTGAAGTATTAAATCCCTTCACCAGAGTATTAATCTACCTATTACACAACCTCCTGGACACCCATTCCCAGAACCTGTCATCAGCCATGGTTCAGGTCCCTCAGTGTCATAGAGGTTTTTGATTCATTATTCATCTTCATTATGAAAACATTCAAGAAAAATATTTTATTCTAAAAATTTAGGTCACAGGGAGGGAAGGAGAGAGGTTCTGCATAAAAAAGACAAAGAAAACTAAACCTAACAGTAACCATGCACCCTAACCCTAACACGAACCCTAACACTAACCCTAAGCCTAGCCCAAACCCTAACCCTAACACTAAACCTAAGCCTAACCCTGAACCCAAACCCTAACCCTAAACCTAAACCCTAACCATAACTCTAACTGAAACACAAACCCTAAATCTACCCTTAACCCTAACCCTAAACCCTAACCCTAACCCAACAATAACCCTAGCCCTAACCCTAACCCTAACCCTAACCCTAACCTTTACCTTCTTCCCAGGCATACCAGCTGAACTGAAAAAAGTGTCCTCTTGGAAAAAGTGGGCACTAGGGAAGCATGGCAATGTAATAGATCTTTAAACAAACCCACAAAAAAACAAAACCAACCAAACAAAAAAATTATTCTAGATTTTTTTACATGGAGACTACTAAAAAAACTAAAACCAAAACCGAGCAAAGGAAAAAAATTATTCTATATTTTTTTTAATGGAGAGTCTACCCATACCACACCAGGAATCTCCACTCTGATGGAGAACCAGATAATTTCAGTCTGGGTTTCAAACTAGGGGTGAACCCACATCTCATTTATGCTTGATTTCTGCCTCTTTTCTTTAGTCTGTTCTTCAAATGTAAGGACTGCTAATTGCTGATTTCATGGAAGAAAACACCTTGATGTCTTTCCCAGGAATCACACAGAATGAATCAGAACAATGGCTGCTCTAGCAACAAGTGAGAAAGCTCCTCTTGAAGAACAAAAAACAAGTTTTCCCCTCACTCACAACACAATCACTTACCACAGTTACAGATTATCATATACAGTTCAGTATTGGCCAACCTTTACAGTGGCATTGTAGAAAGACAAAGACTAAATTTGCTGAATGTATTTTGAATAAGGAAAATCATTCAAAGAGAGAAAAGCTGACCTACAAAGAGGATTCATGCAAAACTCGTTGATGTTGAAGGAGATAAAAAGAACTTCTCCATGTAGAGAATGGCAGAGCACTGGAGCAGGGAGGTCTCGGAGTCTCCTTCTCTGGAGACATTCCAAATCCACCTGGATGTGTTCCCGTGTCACCTGCTTGAGGTGAGCCTGCCTTGGCAGGGGGGTTGGACTGGATGAACTGCAGAGGTCCCTTCCAACCCTACCTATTTCATAATTCTGTGATTCTGTGATTCTAACAGGATACTTTTATCTTAAGGGCGGTCTCTCTTACTCTCATAAAGTCCACAGAGCCTGCAGCACAGTGCAGGGTGTGCCTGGACCTCAGCAGCCAAGGCATCACCTTTCTGGGCTGGTCACGTGCAATGAGGGGAGCCCAAATGCCCAGACAAGCACTGAAGATAGAGAGGTTATCTGATTAAACAAACCATTACAGATGAAACACATTTTAAAGTGCGCCAATTTATCTCCTGACTGCAGCTGCTCTTTTTCACCTGGAAGCTGGGAAAAGACCAGGCTGTGGCCCCCAGCAGTCACAGTAGATATATATAATTGGGAATATGCTTGGGATGACACTTATACTTCTCCAGAAAAGCACCTAATTTACAAACCAGATTTGATATTTCAGTTTATTGGTAATTCTGAGCACTCCTCCTAAACACCCATGTGGCCCTGTGAGCCTTGATTACCTTTTTGATGCTAGATCTTCCTTGCAGAACTCTGAAATGAAAGTGATGAATGAGCTCCTGTCAAGTGCCCTTCCTGGGTGGCCTTGAATCCACTGCCAGCCCTGACAATGATGAACACAAGGCAGGTAGCTGACAACACCTCCACAGAGTACAAAATAATTTAAAAAAAAAAAGGCAAAAGGAGAGATAGATGGACAAAGGTATGATTGCCACCATTGGATGCTTTGCTCACCCGCACTGCCCTCAGAGGAGCTGCTTGGGGAGGGAATCATGTAGTCTGTTTATGCAATTATATGGAACAGGATATCCAACATCCCTCAGCTCCATTGACTAAAGCTGAGCTTTAGACTGCTCAGGTGCATTGCCTTTCTTTTGTCTCTTTACCTGTCTGTGGCTCACATTTATTGCTGACAGGGATTCCAATGGGTTTGTCACACAAACAGTGACCACAGAGCAGTCTGATGACACTTCTATTTTCATGTGCCATAGATGTAACTCTTCTAGTCAAGGAAGAGTTTCCCAAGAGGATGAAAGCTAGGAAGAACTGCTAGCCTGGACTGTTACATTTATGGCAGACCACAAAGCAGCCTGTTTTCTCCCTAATCCTAACATGTAAGGAAAGATTCTTACACAAGAAGTGCTCCTCTGGGGATTCTCTATTTTTCTGTCTCCAGCAGTCACACAGGCCTGGTTTTAGACCTTAAAACAAAGTGCAAACCACTGCACTTCCATTCCAGAGTCACAAGAGCTTCACCCTAAAAAACTTCTGTTTAAACCAGAAAGGTGTGAAAGAAAAACAGGGAGTTTTGCTTTTAAAATCTTTTTCTGTGGCATCTTTTCATTTTCCACCTCTAAAATATAGAAAATCTAAAACTTAGAACTGTTTTCCTCCCCACATGTCTCTTCGGTGTGTTATTTTAAAGAGACCAATATGATCAATTCCTGTCCTCATCATGACTCAGACTTCCCATGCACCACAGAAAACTTGTATTACACTGGAGAATAAGGAGCTGCAAAACAATTCTAGAACAAATACATTTTCAAACAAATGCTTACACTCAGATTTTGCTCAGAACTGACTGCTTTCATAAAAAGTTTAATGAAATCCTTCTGTTTATTTTCATTTTCCCAGAAGGGAGAGCTTTCATAATGTTGGGTATAGCCAATTGATACTAACACCTTAAACAAAGGCATTTACTTTTAATCAGCCAGTTGAGTTCTGCCTATAGCCACTGAAAAGAAACAGCTCAAAAAAAAAAATTTCATCTTAGAAGTAACTTCATGGTAGAAACCTGCCTTTAGATTGACAGATCCCTCGAGGTGCTTCTCTCTTGTCATTTACTGCTGAAGGAGTGAAAGTATCTGCTGTGGATGAGATAGCAAAGTTTGGTTAATAGCAAGTGAGATACCAATGTAATGAGCAATATAGTGCAGAGGCCTTTCCTTTGTTTTCTCACATCTAAGTGCCAAAACTAGAGTTGGCTACAAAAAAGAGTGATCATTTATTTCAGGAAACAACTGCCCCTTCATTAAAAAAATTATTACAGCTCTTGAAAATTGTGTCTTAAAACAGAATGCACTGAAAGTAACAACTCTGCTTCTCCTGTTCATGTAGGATAGCACTTCAGGCATTGAAAGAAGCACAATGTAGAAAGTATTGCTGACAAAAAACTTTTGCAGAGGCAATGTAAAAGATTCAGTGGCAAAATGATCTGTACCTTTGCAGCTTTAAATTTATTTATTTTAATTATATGTCAGCTTAATACAGCAATATGTACTGGTTTATATATACTTTATATGCAAGTTTTTGTCATCCTTGTGGTCTTACAAGTTCTAAGCCCTCAGTGCTTAGAAAAATGTTGCCACACACTCTGTAAGGAAGTTTTGTGTTTCCAGTAGGCATCTCCCAGGCTGCTCAAGCCTGGGACAGACTGATCCTGCAAATTGCATTATTCTCTCCTATGTCCACAGCAGACACTCAGTTTTCTGCACAGATATAAAATCATCTCTTATTTAAAGTGGGGAACAAGGGAAAAGGCAGCAATCCACCAGATGGGTGCTGCTGAAAACATAGTACAGAGGATGTTCACCACTGGATTAATATCTGGCAGACATTGCTCCAGAGAGAATACTGAGTGCTCCTGAGAGAATACTGAGAGAATACTCTCTTTATGGCAGAGGTAATCTTGGTGCTCAGGCTGTAAGTGAAAGTAGTAAATAGAAAGACTGTAAATAGAAATGCTAACTCTTTTTTATCGAGCTGGAAGGCACAGGAGAAATGGCTTTGACTGCTGATAAGTTACTGGATGCAGTAGAATTAGACAACCAAGTTAATTCTGTTCTTTCAGCCTTAAAAAAGTAACCAATCAATATTTATATCTGTATCACCTGGAGAAAAAGAACATTATAAAAAAGAGTTACATTTAAAACAACTAAATCTTTAACTACTCAAGGCAATATATTGCAAGCAGTTACTGGACTTGCCTGATCAGTAATAAGCAAACAAAGAAAAGGCAGAAAAAGGGAAAAAATAAAATTTTAATATGAGGTTTTGAAAGGCTAGAACCATAAATAAATGTTAGGTGCTAATGACCTCAAAAATCACATCCAATCCTGACATTCAGCATCTTGAAAATGAGTAATGGTTCTCTGGAGGTCCTCCCACAGAGCTAAATGTACAGACATTTCAATCTCTCCTATCCTGTTCCTGAACAAAAGCATACCAGCAGATGCTGACAGGAGTAGAGAACTGCAATTACATGAGAAAATTACACCTGCCTCAGACTGGTGGCACAGAGAAGCAGAGGAACACATTCAGGACTTCACCTTGCCCACAAGCCTGCCCCTTCCCATGATCCATCCAATGCAGGGCTCCTCTCTCCCTGTGCTACTCCCCCCAGCTGTGTCTCACAACTCTTCCTAGAGGCCTCCAACATGGAAGAGCTCATGACACAACAGCGTTTACCAGTGGTTTACCATCACTGTCTTTGGGAAATATTTCCAAATATTTTATCCAAATTTCAGGATATTTTATTTTATCCAAATTTCATTTGAAACAAAGCCAGAACAGAACCCACTCTTCTGCTCATTTTCTTATCAAACCAGTTACAAAGTTCTTTTACAATAAAAGACTGGCAGAGTAAGGCAGTGTTTCACTCCCAACACGACAGCGATGGGATTTTCATACTCCCACACCACAACCTACGTGGTCTGAAGGACTGCTCTGACAAGTAGACTGGAGAAACCCATATAAACTTTCCAACAACAAAGCTATGTAGTCTGGGATGTCTAAGAAATACAAAACCTTACCACTTCTAAAAAGAGAAGCTCTTTTTGACTCACAGGGAAGATTTTGTGCTCTGAAAATCCACTGAGAGTGACTTTTTGGGGCTAACTGAAGCCCTTATGTAATTCCCAGAGACAAATTAATGTTTGGTGTAAATACAGAATATAGGGATGAATGGCTGTTTCATCAGCATTTAAAAAAGGAAATCAGATTTCTCACTTCATACCTCAGAGCTAGCTCTTAACTTCATATCTTTTCACAAAAATAGTCACTGAGGTCTGAGTAATCCACACCTCTTTACATCACCTTGCTCTCCACTAGCGACAAATAAACTCCTTCATTTGCAATTTTCTGTAAGGCATAAAGCTGATGGAAAATGAAAAATGACCTGTCAGTGTCAATACTGGAGATGAGAATTCATCACCTGATAGGACTTTTCTATTTGAGCTAATCAACTCACGCTGACATCCTAAACTCCAAGAGTCTGACCCAAAAGCTTCCAGAGCTTCCCAAAAATTATTCTAATCAATGGACCAGAATAATTAAAGAGTGGAGAAAGATTCCCAGCTTGCTGCTAAATTACAAGGATGATTCGCTTGTGATACGTGGGGTCGAGGGTTGGAGACAGACACCTGACACACCAGTGGGTCATCAGCAAACAGCAGTGAGTTTATTATGGTATGGCTGCCCCTTTTACAGGGGCTTTGGGTTTCCTGGGCTCAGGCAATGGATTGGATGAGACCTTTCTGCCCAGCTCTCTGGCCAGTGGCGTATCTGCATCTAAGCTACAACAGGGCTGGCTGAGGTCTTTGCTTGGGTTTGAATCCAACCTATCCCCACTGTATTTGGGGACTTGTTTTCTTCTAGGTTGGTTGAGTTTAGGGGGCAGCTTCAGATCAGCTGCAATGCGACAACACACTTCTAAGAGTACAAGCCTTTAAAAATGAAATTAATCCCAGCAAAGGAAAGGAGAAAAACCAAAGCTCTAGGAAGAGTCCTGCCAGTGCAGAAGAAGGGTAAGGACAAGAGTTTACTCATTTCCAACTCCCACCACATAAACACAGAATGCAACTCCATCAGAGGGGGAAGTGTTTAAATGAGAACCCAGGCTAGCAGCACATGCTGACAGGAACAGATGGTGACTCACTGCAGCATCCTGCAGCATCAGCCATCCCACCATCCCTCATATAAGGCCAAACAGCAGCAAAAGCCACCAGCAATTCCTCACCAGAAGCTGAGCCCCTGGAAACTACAGCCTGGGCTGTGCAGAGCTCCCCACGCCTCTTTCACTTTTTGGAGATTGTATATTAGGCTTGAGAACCTGCTTCATTAGCCAGGCAATGATCTGCCCTTGTCTGTGAACTCATTGTGCCTGCAAAGTTCAGTGCTCCTTTAAAAACTGCTCAGCAAGGGAAGATTTGGAGACTAAAAGGAAACTCTAAACTAGTTTGTTGTTGTTGTTAGGGATTTTGGGGGGTTTTCTCATGCTTTTATCCCCCCGATTCCATGGAGCTCTTCTGTCAGAGATTGCATGTGTCTGCCACTTATGCACACAGAGGTCTAACTACTGTGCCCCTGTTGAGGAAAATCCCTTACATTAAAAACAAAACAAAACAAAACAAAACAAAACAAAACAACAACAACAACATCAACACCAAAAAAAAAACCAAAACAAAACAAAACACTCACCCTAGACTCAGAGCAAACCTCTTGTTTAACTTGATGCCCAAAGTGCCCTTCTTTTCTCATACTGTATGTGCTGCTGTTAACATCTAGCAGAGGAGCAGATATTTCAGGAATCACTTCAGAGTTAGTTCCACAATGACTGAAGACCAGTCAAAAAAAAATATTAAGCTGTAAAAAGGGAAATGCACTGAGCTTGGTTCAGGATTTGTTCCTTTCAAATTTCTTTCATCACTTCTGTGGCTGGAAGCATGGCAAGGTGAGAACAGGAGAAGACTTTGTGCAGTATTTGGAGGTGGTGATGGGTAATCTATATTGCCATCAGTACTAACCTAAGGATAAAAGATTCAAAGAAATGGCAACACAGGGACTCAGGGGAGGGGGGGGGCGTGAAAGGAAAAAAAAAAAAAATCAGAAAGGACAGTGAGATTTATGTAAATCCCCTGGGAGTGCACTGGAAATTTCTGTGATGAAAAATTGAGATTGCCCTGAGTGAGACTTTATTGAAGAAAAAAGTCAGTGTTGTGTAAAGGGAGAGAGGTTAGCTGGGTCACTTACCAGTCTGTCCTGATTTTCCCTGTTCTTTCCCTGAAAATGTGCACATTACAAGTCTCTGCATCTTGCTCTGAAGTGAAATATCATATGGATGGGAAAATTGTTGGGGATTTGATTAACTTGTGCTGCTGTTAGTGCCAAAACCCAGGGCAGTATATGTATCCAAGGATGAAGGGGGGAAAAGACCCCAGCACAGAAGAGGCTTAGCTTATGTGGAGGCATTTAGACAAATATGCCTCATTACAGAAGGCTGTGCCTTCAGTTCAATACTTGCAGAAACAAGACTCAGACCAACATCAGCTAAGCAAATGCATGATAGTGCCCTTATATTCCTTCCATCATTTCAATACAGGCAGGTTTTATTCCCAGACTTCATCCTGATTTGGGTGTGGTAGAAACATTTATCACTGTGGAAGATACAGAATTGAGTTCTGACTAGATATTCCTGCCACTGAGGGTATAGAAATGCAGAGAAACAGCATCATGAGCTATGAAAGTAATAATGGAACTTTGATGCCATAAGCCAAGCTTGTTGCATTTAGTTACTTAACAAATACATCCCCAGGACTCTCTTGTCTTCTGGTGTGTGTTTCATGTAGAAGCACATATTTAATGTTTCTTGTATTTTCTCACTGCAGGTCATTTTTCTGGTCACAAGAGGAAGGTAAACTTTGCACTGATCCCTTTTCCTTTATGCTAGAAATTGTTGGAGATTTGAGTTAAAAAACCACAACCTTTGGTGTAACACTCTCAGCAATTTTGATGCTCTTCTGCTATACACACCCACTTCCTGAGATAGCATGAAAGCATTTCATATCAAACAATGTCAAAACCAGAGAAACCTATAACCACTGTAAAAAACTTAAAGCTGTCTGGCACTTGAAAGCAATTTGATCCCTTTGCTGCACTACTAGCCATTACTGAGCTCATCCAAAGAGAATCAATTTTGTTTCCACCCTGCCTAACCTACTGAATCTCTCCCTACACATTATTTTGGCCATAAATACTTTGCAAAAGACAGCATGGTTGGTGGCGTGTCACTCTGTGATAAGCATAAATCCACTTGCATACAAGTCAGCATGAGCTAGTTTTTCCCAAGTATAGCTGGAGACTCCTTGTCATCTTCATTATTTGGCCTGAACTCATACAATGCTTAGAAGAGAGAAAGCCTTCCTTACCCTGGCTTGCAGAATAATGCTGACAGGAAGTTTGTTTCAGCTTTGCTTTGTTTGACAATGTCTACTGACAAATCAGGACATCTCCCTCTTGCTTGCTAGCAGTGTCTCAATCAAGCTATAGTCCCAGTTTCCCAGAAGACTATACAGCAGAAGACAATTTGTCAGAAGGTGCTCTCTGCAAGATGTATTAAATACAGTAAATTTACATTTTCTTCTGACTTACTGGGCAGTAAAACACATATTTAGAAGTTCCTGTTTGCAGTAATTAATCTGATACACCTCCAGCAATGTCAAGTGTGATATAACAACACTTTTGAACAAGTCCCAGTCATTAGTGTAATTCTGGGACCATTGGATTCAGTTGCAGGAGTCAGTAGAAGCAAATCTAATCCTTTTACACTGACTTCAATGGATTTGGCCTCTTACTGTTCTGAGAACTGGGTTTTGCAAAAAGCTTGGCCACTTGTGGGACCCCGTGAACATGAACCCCACAGCCAGGCAATGCAGGAACCAAATTAGCAGGATTCACTCCACTTGTTTAGGAGACTTGCTTTCTAATACAAGACTTTGAATGCAAATACAGGTTTCTCTGAGGTACAACACTGCCCTTTGAAGCACACCAAAAGGTATTTATTTTATAGAGTCCATGAGGTAATTGGATGGATACGTCTCTCCCAGCAAAGTCTTAATTCTTTCAGCATGTAGTCATATGACAAAGGGGAGTGGCTTCAGACTGGAAGATTGATTAGATACTAGGAAGAATTCCTCTACTGTGAGGATAGTGAGGCACTGGAACATGTTTGCCCAAAGAAGATGTAGGTCTCATCCCTGGAAGTGATCAAGGCCAGACTGGATGGAGCTCTGAGCAACCTGGTCTAGTGTAAAGAATCCCTACCCACAGCAGTTTGAACTAGGTCAAACTAGTTCAAACTCCTGTGGGTAGGGATTCTTTACTCTCGCCTTTAAGGTCCCTGGCAACCCAAAGCATTTGGTACTCCATGATCCAGCTGATTTCACTGCTGTCTTTTACCACATGACTCCTATGAGGCTGTTTTCCCTTTTCGAGACAGATAGAGAAAAGTCAGGTAGAGGTTAAGGAAACAAAACACCACTCCTACCTAGGAATCCATGTTTTGCAACAGTCCTGCCCAGAAGAAGAGCTGAAAAACAACAATCAGGCACGATATCATCTAAAGAGAAACCAAAGGATAATTTACCACAGATGTGAAACAAAAGTTGTGCTTTAGAGAGCCTTTTTTTTTTCTTTTTGCAAGTTGTAGTAATCAAACACAAATTTACACAAAGAGGCATCTCTGCCTAACTCACTGGAAGAAGACTGATTAGCACTGGGATGAAATATTTTTTGACTGGGGATGGGGGGTCTCTACAACTTCAAGGAAGGTTTGATGATTAGAATGAAAGACACTTGGAAGAACACTCTGAAGACCCAGAACAGCAGGTTAAAAAAACACAAATGGTTAGAAATTCCTAGAATATGGACTGTAACACTTTTGCTATCTCTGTGACACAAGAGACTGGCTACCATGTGTGAGGCAGGGCAGTAAATACATTAGCAACATATCAACATTTGGGAGGGCTCCTTATATTTCCAGCTTGTGTTAATATATCGCTCTTGCTCAGTGTCGTGGTTTAATGCAGGTTTGGGGTTTTGATTGGGAAGGGAGTCCACGACCTGCGGAAGTGGTTCCCTGCAGGGACCTTGCAGAACCAATCAGCTGCATAGTTTGGAAGATTGCCACCTGGTTAACCAAGCAGCTGACTAGTTTAAAGATTGACATTTGGTTAAACCACTTTAAAGAGCTGGATGTTCTCTATGAGAACACATTTAAGGACAGCCAAGCCTGGGGAAAGCTCTCTTGGGCTCTGGCTGCTGAGCAGGTAACTGGCTGACCCAGCCCTGCGTGGCCAGGCCGGGCCGAGCTGGGCCAGCCCGCATGGCCAGGTCAGCACGTGGCTTGGCTGAGATTTCTGCCACTGCTGGGCCATGCCACCGGGACCATGCCAACACCACGAGCAACCACGCAGCTGGGAGCAGCGCCACACGGCCAAGGCAGCACTGCAGGGCTGCAGCTATCTTGGCATGGCTCACATAGGAATTTCATTTACCCCAGGACCAGCACCAGGAGTGGTCCCACAGCCAGTGCTTGGGGCTGCCTCAAGGCCAGGAGTGGCCAGGGCTGGGACTGGCTGCTGCCAGCCCGGTCCAGGAGCAGCCATGTGGCCGGGATTGCGGAGCACCACACAGCCAGGGCAGCACTGCACAGCTTCAGATATCTCAGCATGGCTTGCAAGGAACTTTGTTTGCTTAGCTGTTTTACCCAGCTACACTGCGGTCCAAAGGGCAAAAGCAGCAGCAGTTTTTTTTCTTTCCAACACCCTGCATGAAGGAAAGGCACAGGGATGGCATCTAGCACAACTTGCGTGGTGCTGGCAGTGACCAGCATGATCAGCAGTGAAAGACACAGCAATTCCTCGATTGCAGAGCCTGGATGAGATCAACCTTTCAACACTGCAGAGCTCTATAAAAACTGTTTCAATTGACAAAGCTTCAGAATAAACAAACCTACGAACATCAATTCTCTCCTGAATCAGGAAAAGGAAAGGGTGAAGACACGTAGAGAAAACAACATGGGACACTGAGGTCAGTGAAAAGGGAGCCAAATTCTAGATGGGAGGGGATTGAGAAGATGCTATAGATTTGGGCTGAAATTATTTTATAAGGCTATGGTGAAGATGATATATATTTTTGATATATATTTTTGATATATATTTTTCCCTGTAATTCATGGAATGCATTGTAGTGTTCTAACCACAGCCATAAGCAGAAGCACCAGTGTTGGAATAAGCAGATGTTGTAGTAGCTGTGATCCAATAAGAAGCTTGAACAGAGAGAGATGAGAGAGTTTGCCCCAGGAACAGAAGAAGAAAACCTCTCTTCCCAGAGATGGATGAAAAGAACTCTTGTTTTTATGCTAGAACAGCTCATCCTTAAAATAGCACCCCAAGAATTTGACACAGCCCATGAACCTTCCCTGTGGGAAGGCTGCAAAAGATGGGAGGGACTTCACGATTGCAAATTACTGGGTGACTGTTATTCATGGAAATTAAGAGAGAGAACTGTTTCTTGTGGAGAAGTCTCCATGGCATGGCAAGAGTGACTCCTCTCCCTAAGAGAACTGAAGACTATTTTAGAGGTGGTAAACTGACTGAAAGTCCCAGGTTTTGTCTCTTTATCTTGTCAGTGGGAAAGAAAAGAGTGGTGGGGGAGGATAAGTGTTCTGAAGGTTTTATTCTGATTTCTTGTTATTTTTTCTTTTAGTTCTGTTAATAAAGTTCTCTTTATACCCTTTAAAGTTTTGAACCTGTTTTGCCAACCTCCTTCTAATCCATATCTCACAGCAGAAAAATTAGTAAATATATTCTAGTGGGTGCACTGGTGATTTGGTGAGCGCTAAACCTACTACACTCAGTTCACATAGTTCTTTCACAGAGGGATATTATTAGCTTTTCTTGAGACACAAAACAGAGGGCATTCCCTTGAACCTGAATCTGTCCAGCAATATAAGGCATTTTTCCATCATCCAAAGTAATAGTCCATTTTTTCCTGAAATCTCAAAGGATACCGCTTGCTGCTCAGCAGTCAATAATGGGCAACTTTTATAACTTAAGAAAGCCTTATGTGCATTTTCCATATTCTACATAATCCTCTACCAAGTTATATTGTTTTTTAAAGGCTGCAGCTTTCCAGTTACTGGCAAATTTTGATTACACCAGCCAATACCACTAAAGAAATATCTACCAAGGAAAACACAGACAGGCTAGTGAAGGAAGCTTACAAGATCTCCTGAAGTACAATTCCAAGTCATGCTCTGGAGTCACATCACCAGCTCCTGCCAATAAACCTAGCAGCAAATGGGTACAAGTCCATGCTTTCCAACTCAAACCTTTCCAAAATGCCTTCACTGTAAGGGGCTCTGGGGTCACCCAAGCTCAGGCAGGAAATGGACTGACAAGACGAGCAAATTTAAGTGACTGGATGTGGTCCTTCAGTCTGCTATTTCTTTCATTGCAGAGGATGAGGCACTGAAAAAAGCTCTTAGTGGTTCTCCCAGCAGGCAGTCAGCCTTCAGCTGCAGGAGGCATTAACACCCTGCTATCCAAGGCAATAAAGCATTAACAATTTACAGAGCTCTGTCCAAAGGCCTGGGGCTTCCTGCAGGGTTATGGCCCAGACCTTCCTTTTTTTTTTTTTTTTTTTGACTAATTTACACATATCCCCTTCTTTTTCTAATCCTACAGCAATGAGTACTTCCGCATGTGACCTCTATTTTTTGCAATGTCTAATGAAATCTCAATAGAGATGTAGAAAAAAAGGGAATTATCATCATATAACAAGATGATAATTGTTATATGATGATAATTCATCACATCAACAAGAACAGCAAGAAGAGATAGATTTTTGACTGAAAGCCAAAATGCTATGCTACAATGCAGTCCTGGAGTTGAGCCCAACGCACAGTTGCATTTCTTCCATAATATCATATCTACACATCAACGTCATACTCTTGCTATAGGGAAAGTGTAATGATAATAAAACTTTCTTCCTAATTCATTCTGGAGATATGGTTATTAGAGAAAGGGGATGCTGTTCTCTGGGTGGCTGTGAGACAGACAAGGACTCTCGGCATTATGCTATGAGAATGTGGGTCAGTTGCATTACCTAAAGTGTCTGTAGTTTACACTTCTCCATTAGGAGTTAATCAGAATGTCATTATCAGTAAAAATTGTTGGAATGACCTTTGGACTGTTTTTTGTCTTGCAAATCTCCAGAGGCAGCTTGACTGAAAGAATGAAAGGAGAATGAGCTGAGGTAGGCTCATGATAAATAGGAACAATTATCACACTTATTATCTGATAAATAATGTATTATGATTTGCCATTAATCCATGACAAAACACCTACTTCAGGTAAAAGCCTGCAGCATGACTTCCTTTTATGCTTCCCTACTTACTGCCTGGTATTTGCACTAAAGGAACATAAAAGGAATATTTACTTGGAAGCCAAGAGTTACCTCTGCATCCTTGACCTTTTCAATAAGGGAGGATGAATTATGCCCCTCATAGAAGCAACAAATTGATTCTTCTGACTCGCTGCTGCATATTTAAGTATCAGAGCTCCACTAGAAGAAAAGGCATTATAAACAGTCTGTCTCTCTTGCTCAGAAAAGACTTCAAAGGACTCCACATATTGCAGAGATTATTCTCCTTTTCATGGGTAAGTGCTCTAAGACACAGGACAGGTGGACCAATTTTTTCTAAATTCAGTGCCTGAGCAGCAGAATCCAGACTCATGAGCAGGACAGCCTACCCTGGATTTTCTCCAGTGACTCCCATGTTTGCTGCTCCCTGAATCGTGCATCCTCCCTTCTGCCACAGACACAGATCAAGATATTATATTACACATATAAAGGAAAGCTGCACTGATAACCATCTTCCTTAGGGTACATCAGCTGCTTCTGCACAATCAGCTCACCTGTAAGTGATGCGGGGATAAGGGGCACTGGGCTACAGCAGATTATTTCTGTTTCTACCCGATTTTATTCCATCTGCATGTGTGAACTGAAGCTCTTTGCTTTTTAGAACTCTAGATGGACCCCTACTTAAAGTGCTCAGACTTTTCAGTTAAGGATCACCATTCATACTAGACAACCAATCTTAAGGGAACCAGCTGGACTAATATCAAACAAGTCAGTACCAAAGCCAGCGCAGAAGCAGACTGTGAAGTCCTGTCCCTGTCACCGTTGTCTGGCATGCAGAATTTTTAGAATGACATTCACTTGAATTAAGTCAGCATTCTGAGCCTAAGCCCAGAGCAAGAATTAGGTAGAAGGGAGGCCATTTTGCCCTGTGTTGACTACTGAAGGAAGATAATTAGGAAGCTGAAGGCAGACAACTTTGCAAAAGCAAGCTGGCCTGTCCTGGTTGAGAAAGACATTTCTTCTGTTGGTCCTTGCTTGTAGGATTTTTCTCACATTAAAATCCAGCTGGGGAAAATGCTGAAGCAGAATGAAACAGACATCGCTAAAAGACAAAATGTGGTGGGGAGAAGACCTGGAGAGAAGGAAACCTGATCTGGTAGGGCACTAAAACATGAGCAGTTCCTATGTGTGTCGCTCGGTGTCTCCAGGGAAGTTCTGTGCCTCACAGCTCACTCATTGATGGGGCTCAGCTGTAGCTGGGATCTGACAGTGCACAGCATCTCCCAAGAAATTTCTGTCACCCAGATAGTCCACCTGGGAAGTGAAGAGCATGAAAGCCTCTATTTTTGGTGTTACATGTGCACACATAGAGGAAGCATAACAACAATGCAAATTAAAGGCTAAAGGTGATGTTCATATAAAGATGATTGAGACAAATTTTTTAAAAGTGTATAAAATAAGGAAGCAAGTGCTAGTCCTGCTAAACTGAGCCCTAGGGTCACACAGTTTTTAAAGACACAGTAGAAGGAATAACTAGTGGAAATAACTTCCTAAAACTCTTTGAGAACAGCCCCCTTCTTGGAGGACTGCAGTGAAGGAAATAAACTCTCCACCTTTAGGAAGGAAAACTTTAAAACTGAAAACACCAGAAAATAGAAACTCACATTCCAGTCATTGACAGATGTGCAGCTGCAGCAACTTTGACATATATTGGGCAAAATCAGTAATAACAACCAGGGCAGAATGAGCAATGTTGCTTAGTAGGGGATGGGAGGTCCCCAAACCCTTTTACCTTGCCATCACTATTCCATCAGCATTACCAAAAATATCCCCCCAAAACTCATTATGGTAGAAAATATTAAGACACCAGAAGTAAAAATTATTGAACTCTATCTCTTTATTTTTCCACCTATCCTATATAAGCCACTGAAAACCTTGGGATTATTTAGGTACTTTACTATCAATTTTCAATGTCGGACCAAGCCACAGCACTTCCAATTTTATCCTCAAAATTAATGATGCAGGACAGTTGATAATGCTGTCACCACATGCTCAGCTAGCAAAGAGGTTGGAACATTCCCTCAGATACTTTGGTGTTAATTTGAAGTTTAATTCTAAATAGAAAATTACCAGCAAAAGAAAATAAAAAGAAACTTGGATTAGATAAACCTACAAAATTATAATTAGACTGCATGTTAGCCTTTCTTACAATGGACTGAAAATTAGAAGAAACCTAAAATTACAACCTAAAATTACAACAAGAGCTTGCAGCAGCTCTCTGCCCCAGTATGCAATTCTAAAATGGGAGACATACCACTTAAATCATAATATTGTGTTGGAGAAAATATGGTCAGATGCTAGCAGCTGGGCAATGATAGGTGTGCCCTAGCTCAGCTGGATGTGACCCTCAAGACTGCAAACACTGAAGTAAAAAGCAGGATTTGGTCAGATACACCAACATCCACCTGGTACTCTTGACATCATCTCCTCAGCAGCCCCATCAGCACAAGCTCCTCCAGTGCCTTCAGGCTGAATTCCTTATTGCTGTTTTACTCTAGCTTGGACAGTACTAAATGGAAAATATCTATAGAGATCTAGAAGCACTGCAGGTGACAATTTTGCAGCCAATTGCACTTTTTGCTTCACTGCCTTTTTCTTTCCCTGTGGTCTTTTAACCTGCTTGTCAGCCAGTTTACTCTGCTTTTAGCACAATGTGCAAAATAAGACTTTCAAAAACTTCTGTCCAAGCATGGCAGCTTTCAAATAATGAAGGAATGTAAGACTTGCAAGCAATATTTAATAAATCTCTCTCTTATTTAACTACTAATTCAGGCCAAATAGAATAGATGTTGAGTGTGAGACGCAGTTTATTTGTGGATTTCTCCCAGATTGCTGATGCAACCCCAAGCTTATACACTCCTCATTTTCTATGACAGCTTAACAGAAGAATCTTGAGATCTACAAAGGGACAGAGGGAGCATGGAAGCTCCAACTTTGCCCCTCATCCTATGATGACCCACCTCATGCCTGGGGCCATGCTTGGAGCACAGTTGCCTCCATTCATGGGGTCTTCACAGCCTGGCTGCACTGGAGATCCCTGTGCTTGAGGGTGAAGAATGAGGCCCTTTAAGTATCATCTCTCATTCACCTTGTCACCATAAAATTAGGACAATCAACTTCTCTGACAGCCTAGAAACACCCCAATGCACTCCATCAATCCTGCAAGAGGCTTGTGTCAAAAACAGCCCATTGGCTTGGGTTCACACTCTGGTTGAGAAGAAGCCAGAACCTTTCCCTCAAGCAGGACTCACACGCAGCACCTGCTGAAAAGGTAAGTACAGACCTAATGCAGCTGCTCACACAGAGAAAGATGGGATTTTCATGACGTTCTTTTCAACATAAACAGTAATGATGCAGCACAGGAAAACTAATCCCAGATATATGCAGCACCCAACCGGGGAGAAAGGGCCTTGGACTTCTCTTTACTGACAAAAGTTATCGTAAAAAGTAGATGGAGGAGGGAGCATTATCTGCTTCCTGTGTTGAAGACAGCTGAAAGAAACCTGATTAATCAGTTAAAATGTTAAACATTTGAAGATGTGAAAAACTCTGTTTTCTGACAGGATGTGGCAAAAAACAGACTGTTTGTATTGTCCCATGTAGATATATGGGGGTTGTCATCCTTGATCCTCCAGGACAGCAGCATATAAAGGCTTAACTACACAAGTATAACCTGTCAGACATAAACCATTGACCAAGACTGGGACTAAGATTAGAGACAGTCACGCCCACATTCTCCTCTGAGAAGAAGTTTGGAAAGCAAGGCAATCCTGTCCTGAACCTCATGAATCAGCAGGATGGTCTCCTTGATAAATCCTGTCCAAGGGTTCCATTCTGCCCATGAGATCATGCAGAGACTGCTCTGGTGTCTTCTGCTTTGGTCTTCTAGTAATGCTGTCATCACATTAGCTCTAACTGCTACTGTCCATTAACTACATGTCTTACATTAACTGCTGTGTTTTACAGAGTAATTTATCTGTTATGTTTACACTGTTTGCACCTTGAACCTGACAGAAGCATATGCCAATCATCACTGGAAACCTAAACATCATTATTCTATTATCTCTCCATTTTTGACAAGGCTTACCAGTGTGAGCACACGCTCTCCTCCATAAAAGTGTATTGAATAATGTAGAAAAGTTGTCTCCTTTTCAGTTGTCTCTTTTACAGTCTGACCGTAAAAAAATGCATGGGTTTTTATTTATAGAGTCGTTGTTGTTGGGTTTATTTTTCATAGTGCTCTCTGCCTGTTTGTTATTGAAAACAAACTGCGAAAGTAGAGCAGCTGCTGGATCACAAACTGTGGAAAGCCTCTCACATGGGGTTTGATGTGCTGTACCCCACATCTCCAAGATTCTAACTGAGCACCTTCCTTTGATTCGTGCAGGTTGTTCTTTTTTGGTACTTTGTTCTGGACTTTGTAAAATTAAGAATCAAACATGTAACTCATACAGGCTGTAGAGCTTCTTTTCCTTAGGATAAGTTTTCATGTAAGAGTTTGTATGATTCTGTGTATATATTACATCCAAAATATATGCAAAGCTCTGTGAACAAACTTGATTGCTTCCGTATGTTTAGAGAACACTTACTAAAGCACAGGGGAACTACAGCTGTACCCACACAACCTAACACCAGAATTTGGAAGCCCTGCTTGCAAGCAGAATCAGCAGATGACACCCTCTAACTGGCCAAAAATTGTTTGACTGACAGACCTGTGAGTTACTGCAGCACAAATTAGTGGTCTCAGAGCTCCCTGTTGCTGCAGACAGCCTGTTTTCAGCATCTGAGCTGAAGTGATGAGTTTACACCACATGAAGGTGCAATCTTGCCCTCGGGCGTGCCCCACTGCTTTGTAGTAAGGCCTTTTCATGGCTGTATCACACTGTCTTCTGTGGCCAGTAAGGAAAGGAGTCTTTCCTCCTGAATCCTCTTACCTATCTCACACATCTACTCTGAGGAAGAAAGGCATCCAGCATTTTTGAATCAATTCCCCATAGGCACTGCCTCCTGCTGCAGGTCTGTGGTTCAAAGCATAAAGCTCAAAGGTTATGCCCATCCCATTTATTTTCTTCAAGAATGAAACCCCCACTTTTATTGCTTTTTTTCCTGAGAAGAAAAATGACCTTTGATGGCAGAAAAATATACTTGTTGCATCATTACTGCTGAGGAGTCAAGTCCTCAGTGCTTTGAAGAGGTGTGCGAACAGCTGCCCTCCTCTGCTGCTGGAAAGCTGGAATGCCTCATTTTATGCTGCTTACAATAGTTGCTTGCAGCTGCTACTGATGCTTATGATGGTGCATATGCCAGCTAATGTACATTATCATATTTCCTTTTATTTAAGAGAAACATGTCTTTCCACCCAGAAGCTATTTAATATTCTGCACAGAGAAATGCCACAGTTCTCTATGTACCTATAGCTCCAGTTGTCCACAAAAAATATTTAAAAACATATAGTATACCTTCTTTATTAAAGTAGTTAATGACTTTTTTATGATACTTATTTAACTGATGTAGTTCATTATTACTTTTGTTGCTCTGTTCAGAGAAGTTTTTCCAACTCAAGATACATAAGATATTTGGCCAATCAAGTATTTTGAATACCCAAGTATTCTTTAATGTCTGTTCACATTCTTGCATGTCTTTATTCATTAAATAATGCCCTGACTACATAGGGGTGTGTGGGAATACTGTGTTTCTATATTTCTTGTCTTTATGTAACAAGAAATGGGCACTGGAATAATGAATAAGTCTGTGTATTGTGATAACACATTGGAAAAAGAAAATAATTGTATACTATAAGGATGCACAGGCTGTGTTTGGCTTTGGTTTAATGATTAATATTTTGAATAAACTTTTAAAGGTAACCCAGAGTATAGAGAGCACTTCACAAACACTAATAGCCAGAACATGAATGGCAGGTGTTAATCCTTCAATCCATCTGCTTTATGAAGGCAGGTGTCGGTATCAAAGCAGATGCCTGGAGAAACCCAAGGGCTGCTGGAGTGTGTCAGGACTGGAGATTCCTGCAGAGTGGAGTTACCCACTGCTACCACACATCTGCTACAACCTCAGTAACAGCAGGGATTTTAAAGGAAATTTAAAGCCTGAGGTCAAAAAATTTTTATCTGCTACCTAAAAATTACTTTTATTCAGTGCTTCAGTATCTTCTGCTCTCTCTCCCTGTCCTGTGTGATTGCCACACTAATGGAAAGGGCCCCTCCTCCAGCTTGGATTCATAAAAGTGACTGTTCTCCTCAACTGTTTTTCTAGCTACTGTAACTCACATTAAATTTAAAATCATATTTTGCTCAGGTAGGCCTTAAAAATCCTACAGGACTTCTCTGAATGCACCTGCACAGATATCTATGTATTCTGCTTTTCATGATGATATGATTTATTTTATACTTAATTTTTTTTTTTTACTATTTCTCTCTTCTGTAATCTGGCTGGCAATTCCATAAAGCAAGCAAAGAGTAAAGAAGAAAAGTCTAGTCTATTAGCAACAAAATGTGAACTAGTACCTAAATATCTCCACTTAAAAATAATTTTCCTGTATATGTCCTTCAAGATGTGGATTCTGGAGACCTTGACCTATTATTAGCTTACAGTTTAAAGGGAGACTTCTCTTGCCAGTCGCTAGATGGTCAAGAGTTCAAAAGTTATTGACCAGTGAGGAGGGCAATAGCACAAAGCAGCTGCAGGTCCCATGACCCCGTTTCAACAAAATGGATTCTTTTTGAGAAGTCCTAAGGATAATAAATTAAATAGCAAAATAGACTCATTAAAACCCTGTGGCTGAAAAGAAAGGACCAGAAAGTGCTGTAATGATGATAGGTCATGTTTTTACTGTATAATGAGCACAGGTCAGGGAGTGGTGCCTAATTTACTTGGAACACAGTTTTTTGCATATTCAGAACTCAGTGTCTCCACCAGGCTAAATACATGACTCCAAAACCTCCTGACCATTTAATCCCAGTGAAGTCCCATCACACCAATTACAATTAATTTGAGAACAAGGTCAAGAAGACAAACATACAAACAAAAATCAAGCAGGCACCACTGCAGTTTTCTGTGGTCTCTCCTGAAGAGAAAGGAGAAAAAAAGGGAAGGGCTACTAATGGACTAACAAAGTAAGCCATCCTAAATGTTTAGGAAATTTCCTATGAAGCTTATATAAAGCTGCAAAAAAGGAGAAACTGAAAACAATAAGGAGCTTCTTGCTTTCCAATATCAAGGCTTGAGCACTAGTGCATAAGTGGAATGGGATGCATTTGATCTTCAGAGCCAGGGCAGCTGGAAAAAAGATAAAGGTTACAGTGGCTTGGCAGAGAGGGAACAGTTTATGGTGGCTTCACAGATCACTTTTCCAGGCATCAATCAATTTAGAAAATGCCATTTCCTAATCCTTACAGCAGCCTAATTAGCACTGCAAAGCTTTTCAGTTTAGACAGGAGAAGAAAAGCTGAAAGACCTCATAACCTGTTATCCTGGGGTGAGAGTTTGTATGTCAGGGCTTTTGGTACACAGAAAAGCATGGCCAAACTTTTTCCAGAAGGAGCCAACTTCATTTCTCAGACTTTGAAGCAGGTCCACAAGAGAAAGGATCCAAGAGAGCCTAGAAAAAGGATAAAAACAAAAGAACCAGTCAAGGTTTTGTTAAGAAAAAGACATGGCCTTTTTCATTTCTCCAAACTTACAATGTCTGTAATGTTTTTCATTCCCTCTCTTCTTGCAGCTCAGGGTGCCTGGATCTTAGTCACAACCCCTGAAACAGGCCCCTGCAGTTATTTTCTTTTCCATAGGATTTTCTTTTTCTGTGGATGCACAGAAGCTCCTTTCAAGGTGCAACAAGTACTACAGACCCTTTGAGTTTGTTAACATAAATTCCTTCTGCATCCATAATCCACTCAGGCAAGTGCTTGAGAATCCTAAAATCCACACAATCAAAAAAATTAGGATTATTAGTTTAAATATAGCTTTCCAGGTGAAGGCACATTAAATGCCAGACTAAAGAGTTTTATATTGACAGCAACAGCAGGATCATAGTCCCTAGGGGTGGTGTAGGAGTTTGGCAGCTCAAGACGCTCAGACAGATGTCTTCTGCTTCCTGCTTTCAGTCATCCGAGTACCTCTGCTAGGTTGCTATTCCAGCCACCTGTCTGCTTTACTGACATGACAAGGCTTGCAAAAATGAAGCAACATAGAAGCATACTTTATCCATTTTCTCCAGGACTGGTTTTGTCCTAATAAATAAAAAGACAGTATGGTCTGTTAAATTGGGGGGGAAATAAGACTAGACATCAGGGAAAATACAGAGAAGACATCTTACAGAGCCTGTGCAAGACAGAACAAATAATACATCCCAAAGTGCAGCAAAGTAATAACCTGGAATTTTAAAACTCAAAGGCATGTTTGGATTTAATCTTCGGCATATGGACCTACATAAGGTCACTGAAGCAAGCATCACTACAGAAAATGCCTCTCCTGCAGCTTTTCTCCATGCAGTTGGCATATTTTATTTTGGATAGGGCATGTTTTTTCTCATTACTATGAACAGCATCAGGACTCCCTGTTCCTTGCATGGTAGCTGTAACTCAGGTGATTTCAGTGGAGACAGAGCACGTAACCATGGTAATAAGTCCAGAGGTGCCTGTTACTTTTCTTGGCCTTATCCTGTCTGTATAGACATAAGAAGCAATAAATCTGTCATCAGTATTTACTCATGCCCCTCATGGTCACACCTCAATACCTCATAATCTTTCATGCACTTGTCCTCACTCTCTCTCAGGCAGTTTTTATGGATCTGTCTCAGAGGTGTGAACTCGAGGAGAGGACTGCACACAGGCTTGCTCTGCCTCTCATTACCTCTCTTTACCTTTCTAAGGTAGAGAAAAATATCACTTCAGACACCTGTAGCAGGTCAGGAAGTCAATATACTTCAGACACCTGTAGCAGGTCAGGAAGTCAAACCCAATTCCCTCTCCCTGAAGGTTGTCCCCAGGCTCCATGTGCAAGTTCCATGGCAGGAGGCTCCCCTAGATCATGGCCAGGCACAAGGATGGGATTCTGGGTTTTTCTGAAGGAGGGAACCAGGATTCCCACCATACCTCCACCTTTCTAATTCCCACAGGCCACCAGGTGCTGCACAAAGGGAACAGTTATCGAAAGGAAGCTGGCATCACAGAGCTCACTGATATGTTTCTCCTCCTTTAGCACCTTCTCTCTTACTTCTTGGTCTTTTCAGACAAAATTCTTTAAAGCTCCACGTGAAAAGTAAACAAGCAGCCCCAGCTCATTCTGCCTCCTAACAAAAACTGTAAATACCACCTTCCCAATTGTGTGTATTCTCTGACTTGAACTTTATGCTGAAGGAGTGGATGTGCCTTGGCACTGCATCTCTAAGGCAGACTATGTGTAGTAATTAAAACTTCTCTGTTGACCACCTGGGCTGAGGAACCATTATACATCCTGCAGACAGTTCAGTAGTTACCTATAATGACCCCATTACCAGGAAGTTATTCCAGTTTTAGACTTCAGACTTCAATATATCTTGAAGAAAAAATGTATACAAAGGGAATTTTAAACTCCACTACCTCAATCAAACTCTGCTGCAGGCCAGCATAAATAGAAAAAAGGAAAAAGGATTATCCTCCACATACCTAAACTGTCTTATCTGGCTTCAGTGTCTCAGTCCATCCTTAAGATTGGCACCAGCTGCTTCCCAAACGTGCTAGCCAAGTGATATGGTGAAGTTTCCACCAGAGCGGTCCAAACGCAGTACTGTTCCTGCAGAGGATGTTCTGCCAAGATTTTCCTTCCATTTCCATGCACATGCTTCTCATCTCCTTCCTCTTCTGCCCTCAGTTTCACCCCGAGTTCTTTTATGGATAAATTTAAACTCTCATCACTGATTCCACATGAGGCAACTGAACTGGGTTGAGGGAGACACGCAGAAAACACATGGAGGACACGCATTTCCCTCCTGTACCTGCAAGGTCATTTCCTACACAGGGAGATGACAGACTTTATTCTATTTATTTGTTAAACCAAACATTGCTTACAAATCCAAACATAGCATTGTTTTGGATTTCCCTTGAGGGAGTGATATCCCCACAGGACCCCCGGCAGTCAGGCAAACCAGGGCATTCACATTTGCAGTCTACCACCTTAGCCTCATCTCTTACTGCAGTAACTAAGTTAATGCCACATTTGCGTGCTCTCAGCAAAATCCCCACCTGAAAGCAGGCCTTTCCTTCCTTTGGCTCTTCTCTTTTGTTCTGGAGCCTGTGACGAAGATTGCAGCAGGAGCAGCTGGCAGTGTGAAACAGATTCATTCTGATGTCACAAATAGTAATGAGAATAAGGCAGGGCACTCATCAGGTCTTTTCATGACAATCTCAAGATGGGAATTGCACAGAGACAGGAACTACCACATCCATCATTCCTGAGCAGCAACACGTATTCATTGGCAGAGAGGCAAACATTTGTGCTGTGCTCCCAGCACTTTAGCAGTAAAAATAAAGTACAGACGACTGCTGAATACAAATCCCAAAATGTTATTTACCTACTACATTAATCAAAACCCATTTATTTTAGAAATAATCTCAGAGAAAATGAATGCCTCACCTGTGGCCCCAGACAGATGTTCTTTTGTTGTAAGGACACTTTGTAGATTTCTACTCAAGCAGATAATGACGTATATGAAGTGCTGCACATGAGTATATTTGTCTAATCCAGGGGGTTCTTGGTTTGTTCATCTCCTTAGAACTCTTTTAGAACTTCAGTCAGGAAATAAAAAGTAACCCAAACCGATTCTGGCTTCCCCCACCTTCAGTTTCTAAGCTCCTCATTTTCCTTGCAGTCCTAGTAAGCCAAAAAGCCGGGTTTGGTTACCATCTGAGCTGGGGGGAATCAGGCACCAAAAGGAAACCAAGAAATGTTTATAGTTTATTCATGCATATTGAGGGGAGAGGGAGAGAAAGGAAAAAGTAGTATAAATCAACTAGCTATTGTGGAAAAACTGGAAAAATTAGGGAAGAAAGGGAAAAGTGGCAGCCAGGAGAAAAGTACATGTAGAAATCATACCCTGACGTACTGCAGCAAATGCAGATACATTCTTGTGCCCTCAGCTTAGAGATGGGCATCTCCTGGCACAATTTCTCTTGTTACTTTCAACTAACCAAGTAATCTGCCAAATCAAAGTATCATCCCCATCCCTACTATCTCATCATTCTCATTGCAACAGCTGAACCTTTCAGGCAGAACTGAAAGTCTTAAATATAACTCAGGGAATCTTACAAAATTTCATTACAGAATCTCCTCATTCTATTCAAACGTTGTAAATTCTGTGGTGTCCTTGTGAAAGGATGTGAGGAGCTGCTTCCACAGTCATTCAACAGCATCAGGGCTGGTCATGAGCCCCACACATTGATGTGGAAAAAGCACAGTAACAGCACCAAAGGGGAAGAAGGGGATGTTGGAGAGGTATTCCTATTTTATCAGGCTAATACCATAACATAGACTGACAGTGGTTGGAGTATGTGTGCTAGGGTTGAGCAAGTCAGACTTGCATTTTCAGCTCTACTGTACACTCACATCATTGTATTGCTCTGGCTTGATTGTGTTTAATTATTTATTCACACAACAATGGGTTCATTATTCCCCTGGGAAGGAAGACTGGATTGTC
The DNA here is from genome assembly GCF_027477595.1 of Haemorhous mexicanus. Lineage (NCBI taxonomy): Eukaryota > Metazoa > Chordata > Aves > Passeriformes > Fringillidae > Haemorhous > Haemorhous mexicanus. The sequence goes on from NC_082344.1 coordinate 11,738,356, forward strand.
AGTATATATGGCCACATTTCTGTTTATTTCTGTTAGGTGCTTATGCTATAAAGCAACACAATAATCCCAGCTTTCCCCTGACAATTGTTCTCCAACTTTACACAGAAAAGGGCTGGCTGACCACCACCTACAAATCTTACAATCTGTACTTATATTTACAGTAAGTTCACATTCCATAGAAAGTAGTCATAAATATTCTGATCATCAGCAAATGGCACCACCAGTAGAATCTAGTGCAGTGCATTATTATAATCTGTCCTGCTCACTGTAACCCACAATTCATTTTATTCACTTGTGCATTTTTTTCTTTCAGGCTGAGATAAAAAGATGGAAGAGGGAAATTAAGTGTTTTCATCTTTTATTAGAGATGCAGTAATGGAGTCTGTAGATGCTCATTCCTTCTGTGGCTTACTTGCTGCAGGTATTGGTAGTCATTACCTAAGGATGTGGCACCCAGCACCTGGAGCATGTGTAAAGTGTTGCTGCAGGGCTTTTTCTCCAGTAGCAGACTGCAGATTAAAGTCAGTTCTGCAGTTTCTTTAGAGAGGTTAGTGCAGGCAGAATTAAATCTACATTATACCTACTTCTCCTGAAATCACACCTTTGTTTACTCCATAAATAAGCTTTTCAAATGTGCATATTTATAGGCAATAAACGTTATTTCAGCAAGGCAGCACAGATTGCCTCATCCCAACCCTTGGCCAGCCTAAGGATATTGCACAGTCCTTGCCTTCCTTTTGAGATGATGTTGGAAATGTCATCCACTCGATTTCAGAACAAGAAAGCTTTGCTAAGGGCAAAGGCCTATCCTTTACAGTGTACATATCTATCTTTCTCTTATTTTTCTAATCTTATACCTAAATCTGCTTTATCTGTTGAACCCAAGCTCAGCTGTACTCTCACTTCATTAAAACCATCCAGCAGTGTATCTGTAGCAATCAGGAGCTCGCTTCATAGTGTTGCTTTTTGGGATTTGCACTCCAAAGTGCCCTTTATGTATTCTTTTCTTCTAAAGCTTCTGCTGCTCTTCTGGATCCCTTAATGATGCGAACACTCTTCTTGGAGTCTGCCAACCAAAAGCACTTTTTGAGTGCCTGCATTCATTACCTGAGGAAAATAAGTTGCGCGTGCAACAGTGGAGCCTTCTTAAGTGAACCCCTATGTTTCTTTGACAGAATAGACTTCTTTAAAAGGTAAGATCTGGTGCAGCAAATCTGTGTACTCTCCACTGAGGACTTGTTTAACATTAGTTAAGGCAGCAGTCTGGTGATCCTCATGAAAGCAGGACAACCTGTAAATAATATGCATAACAGCTCTTCCCATTAAAGTTGCAATTATCCTCCGGGTATCAACCACGTGTATTTGTCTGTGCAGAACCATCAAGCAGTAAGGAAAGCATATGGCACATGGCAAAACTATCTCTAATGCACTCAGCTGCCTCCATCAGCACTCAGTTTTGCCTCATTTCAGAAACATTTGCTCTCACATTGATATTTGGACTCCTTAGCATAAGTAAATCCCAGGGAACACACCACAGAATAGAATACTCCTCTTCTTCTTCCCCTTTTTCATCTTTGTCTTTCCTATCCCCTCACATGCTTACAGAATGTTTTATCCTATGGTCCTACTATTTGTCTAGATTGTTCCAATACCAACCTGATGCCAGACTGGTTTTTTCTGGTTTGTTTGCTTTTCCCAGGAAAAATATGTCCAAAACTTGGGCATCTTTAACGGGAATATCTGAAAAACACTTAATTCAGTAGAAAAGTTATAATCCTGTTGACTTGACCATTTCTTCCACACACAGCAGTGGGAGACTTTATGGGTGTTTTAGGGTGATTTTAAGATAATACTGTATCCCCTATCCTCTACTTTAAACCAGGAATGTGGTTTGTAACTCTAAGCTGGGTCCGAGGGTGGGGGGAAGCCAGTGGAATTCTTTCTGTGTTCAGACACACATCCTCCTCCTGTTCTCCCAGCTGTGCTGTGCAGCACAGAGAGTGAGTACATCTTTGCTTTTAGCTTGCTTCTTTTTTGATAGCTGAGGCAAGAAGTTTTCCTGGGACTGCATAGAGCAGGACTCTAAAACCCACCAGCTTTGTCTGCAGCAGGATTTTCATATCAAACATTGTTCATTCTTTTTCCCAGGCCTGTGTGCACTCTGTGTGTTAAATAAACAGCTTTCTTTACTTCCCTCCAAGGAATTCCTTTTGTAGCAGTGGGAGGGGAGGGAGTGCTGAAACCTGCCTTCTTTAGAGGGGATGTTCCACTCAGGACACTTCCTCCTAACTTGTCTCAAACTGAGACAACGGGGTAGACAGTCAGTCTATCTCAGGGTAGAACACATAAAACCAAGAGCAGTCTTCTCTGTATGCTTTCATAGCCCACAGCCAGCAGAAATGCAGAGCAGGCTGGGCATTTCTGCACTTTGTTAAAGTGAAAAGACATCAACATCAGGAATATTAGTGGTGGCAGAACAAAATATTCTTAAGCAGTGTATGAACGGAAAATTAGCCACCTAAATTGAATTTTTAGCTGAGGGCCTAAGAGGCCAAATTTAATCATCCACCTCAAATTGCCACACAAGTCAATGTTCCCTATTTTCTCCTTGCAGGGGAAAGATGCTGATTCTCCTCCTTGCCTGTGAGACTGCCAAGCTCTGCTTTGTTCTGCCAGCACATGGCAAAACTCTTCAGAGAACTTGTGGAGGTGTTCCCAAACGCCAAATCTTGCTTTAGAATCATGGAACAGTTTGGCTTGGAAGGGAGCAAAAGAGTACCATCATTCCAGCCTCCTGGCCATGGGCAGGAGCACCTTCCTCGAGAGCAGGGTGCTCAAAGCCCCGTCCAACCTGGCCTTGAGCCTTTCAGGGACAGGGCATCCACAACTTCTCTGGGCACCTGGTTTTTCTGGATGGTAGATCTGTGCTCACACATACAAAAGAAAACTGTTCAACAGGACAAAAGTATAGCCATAAGCAAACCCTGCAAATTCCTGTACACTCTTTAGTAATTAAACAGGAAAACAGCCTACAAGCCTGATGTGCCCTGCTTGTCGCTGGGGGGTTATGGCAGTATGGAACACAGCATGGAAAAACAGGGCTAAATAACTGAATGGCTTTAACTCTGCTTTTCAGATGTATTCCATTCACTTCTGGGACCACAGATTCGTGGAAAGGACAGAAGACAGGTCTTGGGGCTCCTATGTCCAGTCTTAGCACAGAGGAGGTTCCTGGCTATTTTATTTATGCCTCTGTTTTCATGCATGGCTATGGCAAAAATAAAGCATGACATGAACATTAAGAGAAGAATTAAGTGTAAAATGAACAACTGTCAAGATGTAAGTTTGTTTTTCATAATCTCCCTGTCAATCCCATCTTTCCATCCCAGCCTGCTTTTAATTGCCTGGTGTAGGGGTTCCCATGACTGCTACCTTTGCCTCTGAGGGTAGGAATCACACCACCTTCTGTATATCATACCATCAAATGTTTCTGAACATTTCTGGAGGCAAGAGAAGCTCTGCAGAACTTGTGTTGCAGACACAGGCTAAAAGTACTCATGCATTACAGGAACATTGTCCGAGACTGAGGAGAGGTGTACCTGAGGTAAAACAGTAAGAATCAGCTGGGAAGTGGAAAAGGAAAGGAATTATTCTTTCTACAAGACAGTATTCAGCTGTACTTTTGATGGCATGTTAACTGGGATACACATGAAGAGAAAATGTTTAAAATACGTATTGTTTCAGTTGTGAGGTGGTTTTCTTCCCTGTCAATGCAAATCTTCAGAGGAAAAAGATATTTTTGCAGGCCTATGTAAAAAATGTGTAGAGCAGAAGGATTTCCTCACTGTGTCAATTTATGAAGACATAGAGAAAGTTGTAGGGATAATGGAAAGAGACTCCATTCAACAGCTACAGATGCATGTCTGATTCAATTTATAATTCCCACTCCAAACTCAAATCTGAGTGTGTTCATAAACTAATCCTTCTCCCCCATCCCTCTCTAGAGGATCAGGCCCTACAACAATATAAAAGTCAAGGAATGGACAGGGGTGAATTATAAAAGCTGTTTTCACAGAGGACAAAATGCCTCAGTATGGTAGAGCTGAGAATTCACTGTCTCATACCAGTGAGAATGAATTCTCTCATACCAGCTCCCTTATTGTGTCACAGAAATGCTGTCTGCTTGGTTTTAGGTTTAAAATGAAGGCAAGAAAATAATACTTCAATGAAACTCTATGCCATTCATGGAAGGAGTTCCCTGTAAGTGCCCTGTTATTTTTCTGTTTTACAAGGGGAGCCAGAAAAATATGTTGGGAATGTTGGAAATAACACAAAAGGAACCAAGAATTTATAGTGTAAATAATGGTGTTGGATTTTGTGCCTATCTCTGACCACAACTGTATGCTTTAGCTTTGCCCAAAGACATACTTCGAGCCTGTGCCCAAAGGTGCAAGCCTTGATTCTGCACAGTGCAGGGAGATGGCATCCTTGGTATTACAGAGACCCAAGCAAATACTTACGAACTTTTAGGAAAAGAGGACAGAGAACTAGTCAGACTGGAAGACAGAGCCTCCAGGATCCAGGAAACGTATGTGCATCCCTCTGGCCTTAGGCACTCTGAAGTTGCAATGTTTAAACCAACAGAAATCTTCCATCCACTTGTCTGCCCTTCCCCTCAAGGCAATACATCCAGGCGTGGCATCAATATCTGCCACAGCTCTGTGATGAAAGGGAGCCAGGTACAGGTTCAGATGAAAACTCCCAGGGCAGAATAAAACCCAGCCAAATAGTTCCACATCCTTCTGAATCCATTTCGCTCTGCAGCGGCAAAAAGCAGCTCAGCCACACTGCAGAAGGTGGAAAACAGGAGCAGGGATTTTGTCTGCTGCTGCTGCCCCCAAACTGCAGACTGAGTAGCCTCAGTGACAATTTGCAGGACTCAGACACCCATTGATGAGCTTAGCCAATGCTAGTAGCCAAAAATTTAACAGAAGCCTCAAATAATTACTTGCTCATTTCTAATAAATTATTAGTAAGATACCTGGGACTAAATATATTTAATTCTTCTTCTATTTAAAGACATTGTATGTGAAGACTTTTGAATGGACTTTTTACAAGGGCATGTAGTGACAGGGTTTTGCCTTTAAACTGGCAGAAGATAGGTTTGGTTTAGAATCCCAGTTGTCCATCAACATGAATGAAATGGCAACTGCCTTTGCAATATAGTCCCTCATCAACTTCATCACCAGCATGTCACAGAACCAATTTGAAGGATCCTAAATTGCTTCCTGCACTGTAGCTCTGCAGTTATAACCAATTCTTTTTGGAAGGGCTGTTTTTGAGCAAGACATGTACAACATTGTCTTTAAGAACATTTTCCTGTAAGATGATAAGGAGGCAGTTTTGCTAATGGCTTTTCACCTACTTTTCACTACTGTTGCTAAGAAGAAAGTTTTAAAAGTAATACCCGTGATAAGAACAGGATGAAGAGTGGGAGGGGGTGGCAGACATGAGTCTGTTTTTCCTCACCTTCATGAATATCTGCCATTCTTTCCATATCACATTATCATCAAGGGTGCATATAATGTCACCACGTGGCTGAAAAGAACTGCTGTTTCTCTTCCCACAAGTTTTTTAATTCCAAATTTCTACCTGATAGCTATAGCTGATGACAAAAAAATAAGTTTCAATTTCCTCCTTAACTATTTTCCCATAACTAAACAGATCTCTGCAAAAATGGTTTCCTGCATCTGATCTCTCTCTGTCTCTGTGGAGCATAAACACATTTGACAGAGGTAATGCTCATTTTTTTGGCAAGGAATAACCCACTCTACTGGCACTGGTTAACATCTTTGTCAGAGACACGGACAATGGGACTCAGGGTACCCTCAGCAAGTCTGCTGATAGCACCAAGCTGTGTGCTGGTGTTGGCCTGCTGGAGAGATGGGATGCCATCCAGAGGGACCTGGACATGCTTGAGAGCTAAGTCTGTGGAGTCTGTGCAAAACTCATGAATTTGAGCAAGGCTAAGTGCGAGGGGCAGTCCCAGGCACAAGTACAGTATGGGTGGAGAATGGACTGGCATTACCTGGGGACAAGGACTTGAGGATGCTGGAGGATGAGAAGCTCAACACAACCTAGGAATGGGCACTTGCAGCTCAGAAAGCCAGTTGTGTCCTGGGCTGTATTCAAAGCACTGTGGGCAGCAGGAAGAGGGAGGGAATTCTGCTGCTCTGCTCTGCTCTGCTCTGGAATGACCCCACCTGCATCCAGCTCTGGGGTCCCCAGTATAGTGTGGGCCTGTGGGAGGAGGCCACAGAGGTGACCAGAGGGCTGGAGCACCTCTCCTATAAAAACAGGCTGAAGTAGAAAAGGCTTCAGGGACCTCTTATAGCACCTTCCAGTGCCTAAAGAAGCCACAAGAGAGCTAGAGAGGGACATGTAACAAGGGTATGGAGCAATAGGATAAGGGATAAGGCTTTCCACTGATAGAGAGTAGGTTTAGATGAGATGTTAGGAACAAATTCCTCACTGATGGTTGTGAGACAATGGAACAGGTTGTTCAGAGAAGCTATGGATGCCCCATCCCTGGCAATGATCAAGGCAAACACCAAAGGCTTTGAGCAACCTGGTTGCTACTGAAAGGTATCCCTGTCCATAGCAGGGAGGGCTGGAATGGGACAATCTTTAAGGTCCCTTCCTACCAAAAGTAAAGGCTTTGCTTCTCAATTTCCTTCCAATAATACTAAACAATGGGAATACACTAGATGTGAAAAGAGGAAGTAAAACGAAGGGGGAAAAGGGCCTTCTCTGCTGAAAAAGAAACCTTCAATTTCAGGGAACAATACAGCATATACTCTGTAGGATGCATTATAAACCGTGGATTTATGATCAAGTTCTCTTACAAGAATCCCTAGGCAACAAACGGTTTGAGGTACAAAATCCTTTCAAAAGCCTTTGCTGCCATCTCATGGCATATTTGGAGAAAGCCAGCACAGCTCTGGCTTTGAGAAATGCCACAGCTTCATCAGGCATTCTCAGCACCTTCCTAATGCATGGACTGCCCCAGTGTCCTTGAGGAGCCAAGCTGGGAACACCATGCAGCTGCTGCAAGGTGATTAACCACCTTCATTAATGTGTTTGTTAATACATTCAGACTGGGGGGAGCACAACTGAAACCAGGCACCCTGAACGACCAAGTCAATGTTCAAATAAAGAAAATGGAGGTGGCTAGAACACAAGACAATGTTGTCTTTACAACCACTTTCTTCCCATTTCCAAGCTCTGAAATGAATTATCCTAAACAAACGCAGAAAAAAATTGTCATCATATAGGCATATATACAGAAATAAGAAATTATGACATTCAAACTATTAAACATTCCAAAAAACCAAAATAAAAATCACTAGAGGAAAGAAGGGACTCAAAAATCAGCTGTCAACTTATACCTAGGATGATACACTGTCCTTTCCTTGTCTGCCCCTCTGGCATTCATTCGTGTGTAATTAAGATGCTTCTGTAAGGTGCTCACCCATGGCCTCTCCAAAGGACCTCAAAGCATTTTTCACAGCTTCTGCTATTCTTGGACAGCAGGGACCATGTCAGGGCAGCAGACAACTCAGATTTCCATTCACATTGCCACATTTTAGTCACTACTTCAGCCCAGAAGTTGTGATTGAGTGTGCTGGTGAATTAAGAGGATTTCTCCTTTATGTATACACACCTCTCTGAAAACTCAGCCCTCACAAAGAGTTCTGCAATAGCAGCTGGTTTGGAACACATTTTCATGTGAACACTCACACCGCAATGTGACAGTCTTGCATCTGCTGCTCATCTGCCCTATGGCACTGACCACAGCTTCAGCAGCCACATGCCTCCTGGTAAAACCCTACCCACCATTTTCCCAGGCCAAAGGTTTCTGCCACTTTCTGCTACAATATCAGAACACATTATAAACAAATTTCCCAGAGAAAAGCCATCTGTGGAGTTTTTCCACTCAGCTTGCCTCACTTGAAGCTGAGAATTGCTATTTTAGTTGCTCCTTCAAGGCTTGCTGTATTTTGATAAAGGACACCAGTGGCTGCAAATCCTTTCATCAAATAGGCATTGACTATTTAATTTTACAGTTGTGCCTTATTTCCACAAGGAATACACAGAATTCATTAGTAATCACACACCAGAGGGTGCATCCACCTGTTCTCCTTTGGCAATTGTATAATTCCACAATCATTTCTTATCAAAGCAACTTTTCCTTTTAACTTCCACACAATAATTGCCCGTGACTTTCTGCCATTTTTCTCACATGAAGAGAGGGAAACACTAAATACACAATTATGTGGAGGGTTGGTCTGGTTTCCTTTAAACAGCAAGGCACAGGATATGTGCAGAGAGAAATGTAATTGTAGTCCTGAAGACATAGAAAATAAAACTTCAGGAAAAAGTATTCCAGTTGGCAAATGACAACCACACACTACAGGAGGGAGAAGTTGGACATTCCAGGTGTCACTGCTCCACTGCTCGCTCTCTCTCTCTCTCTCTCTCTCTCTCTCTCTCTCTCTCTCTCTCTATATATATATATATATATATATATATATATATATATATATATATATAAATCACTCCTTATCTCAGTTTTTAAATTCGTGTTTGCCATTTTGTTATTAGTCCCCACACAGTAAACAGCATGCTGCAAATTCTGGCAAATTGAACTCCTGAAAGGGTTGTTCATCCCTCTGTGAGATTGCTCTTTGCAAGGAGAGCTACATGTTCTGCATTTGGTGACTAAGATACAGTCCCATGTGTTTTCCCTGTTCAATCAAGTGTGCAAAGAACTGTCACAATAGTTCTTGATGCCAAGGAAATAAAATTTAGGGTAGAATGGGAAAACCTGAGCTGTATCTTAATGACATTGTGTTTGCACTTGGGATTTTTTCTACTCTCGGTATTTTGTTCTTTTTTAAATCTTTATTGTCAATTAAAACCTCATCTTCCTTCTCAGCAGAAAAAGAAAAGTGAGTTGTTATTGTAACTGTCTAGATAATTGTTACTGAATTGTCAAACTCTTAGAAGTGGCTATATATCTTTCATGTCTGACCACTGGGACTGATACAAAAAGATTTCCAGGCTTCTGCAGGGTTTGGTGGTTTGGATTTTTTTCCTCACATTTAGAAGAAGATATAAAAAGAACAAATAAGTCAAAATGATAAATTATGACAGGAAAAAAAACAACATTTGAATTGCTTGTTGCAAGAAAAACCGCGGAGGAAAGATTAGAGCAGCATCAAGCAAGTACAGAACTGAAAGTTATTTAAAAGTGATAGAAACACTCGAGGATCTGAAACCCCACCATTGTTTCTGTTTGGAAAATCAGTTATCAGAAGCTCCAATTAGCCTTAATTGAATTCTGCCTTAGCAATACCTAGAATTTTAATTGACTGGGAAGGTGATCATAAATCTCTGTGCAAAATACAGCTGGACCATGAACAATCCCCAGAAGAGCCCAACAAAGTGCCACAGAGAAGGACCTGCTTACTCTGCAGGCAAGGCTGCCTCTAGACCATAAAACAAACATTCAGAAGGGAAAATCCCAGTAGAAAAAGTCAGTCCTGCAGACAGTCACATCCTCCACTGCAGATAGTTATGAATTACCAAGGAGTCCTGCCACAAACATGTTCATGTACCTACTGCCAGCAACATCCTTAAAGGCTGCTTGTTCCACCTCTCACTTGTCTCCCTCTGCTCTTGCACCTGGCTTTATTGCTGGGTGTTTAGCTTCTACTTCAAACACACTGACATCCTTGCTGCTCCCACGCTGGCCTCTGTTATGCACATGCTTGTCTTCCTCTCTGCTTGTTCCCTTTTAGGTCAGGTTACTTTCAGTCTGATATTCAGCTGTTCTGGAGATGTGGACATTGCAAATAAAACTCTGCAGGGTCACTGCACTCATGGTATTCAACTACAGTGGTTTTCACATGTTTAGTTCCTTGTCAAAACCTGCCCAGTCTCAGATTCAGACAGGAATAACTGAGTAAAAGTTGTGAATTGGGATGATTTTGCTGACTCTGTGAAATTGCTAGTAAAGGAAGCAGGACAGAGCAGAGCAGTGACAGAGCTGGAAAACATATTACAGGGAAGTTAAGCTTGCAAGGGGCTGTACCAATCAAAGAATAGAATAGAATAGAATAGAATAGAATAGAATAGAATAGAATAGAATAGAATAGAATAGAATAGAATAGAATAGAATAGAATAGAATAGAATAGAATCAAGATAGGGATAAAATTAAGAAGTTTTAATTGACTGAGGAAACTAGACACAAAGGCAAATCAAGCATCAGAACTAAATCCTTTTTCAGGATTCAAAAGGGACCAAAGAGGAGACAAAAGGAACCTAACTCCAGTTATCTCATCTGGAGATAGAGAGAAGATATCCCATCACACAGCTAGGACTCAGGGCTCAGAGAGAGTTGGAAGCAAAATGCCAACATTGTGCAGAAGGATAGTTTCTGGACCAAAATAAAAGGTGTTGCAAGGATGAGCCCAAGGCTGCGCTCATTCATGGCATATATGTGGTACAGAAGCATCAAGACTCACTAAAGCAAAGTTCACCTCAGAAAAAGCAGAACTGTGTGCAAGAGACAGGAATAATTTTCAAGTCCTGCATGTTATCTCTTGACAAGAGAGGGTTTTCCCTTAAAGAACTCGGACTTTGTAAACTCCTGGCAGTGATGCCTCCACATGTCTCACAAATGATGGCACTGTCATAGTATGAGTTAATAGAGGCAACATTAATTTATAATTTATTTTATTTTATTAAATATTTATTTAATATTTATTAAATTAATAGGAAAATTGAGACAAGGAGTGATTTGTCCTGTGCCACCTCCCAGGTAAGTAACCAAGCTGAAACTGGACCCAGTGTCAGCCAGGATCCTCACAACTTCCCAGACACCAAGAAGATGCTCTGCAGTAGATAATGAACCTCAAAAACCCACACCAAATCTCAATTTTCCCTTTCCAAAAAGAGCAAGGAAGACTCAAAATAGCCATACAAGTGAAAGCTCCCTCTCTTCAAAAGACTGAATTTTAGAGTGAAGAATTTGGCCATAACAAGATATTTAGGTCAAGACTGCATGTAACAGAGCCAGGTACACCAGTTTTGGGAGCAAATTAATAACCTATCTCCGAGGTGACACTATAAAACAGGGCATTACAGTGAAAGCTCTGGAAATGATCAAAGAAGTTACAGACAACAGCTGGAGGATGCTCCAGAGTGAGAGTTTGGAAAGTGACTGTCAGTAGAAGTTGAAAGTGATGCTCAGGGCAGATTGTTTGATGTCACCTCCAGCTCTTGAACCCTGTGCATCAGCAGCTTTCCTATATAATGATTTCACATAGTTTTTCCACTGTTTCCCCCCCAGGAATCATCAATAGCAGAAGAAAAATGTGCCCTTGTCCAGAACGGGAGGCTGCCAGTGAAGTCAGCCCCAGGCAAAGACAGGCACGCAGCAGGCTGAGCATGTCACTGCAACATGCCTAAGAAATAGGCAAGCCCTCCAGGGGTTAGGACCCCACCAAGCTCTGTGCCACCACACCTGAGGCTGCCTGAGGCTGCAAAGCCTCCTCCCCGACTGAAGTCATGGGCATCTCTAAGGAGAAAACTCATGATTGGGAGGATGTCTGCAGTACACTCTGTCCTGCACACAGATACCCAGCAGCCTGTGTTTCATCCCAAACCCAGGGAAGCAGGAGCTCAAGTCCCAGTGGGATCTCACACTTTGGAAGAATAACAGATTTTGAGGCCTTTTCTCATGTTAGCTCAGCAGTCAGTTTCCACAGCTGGAGAAGGGACAATGGGAAGAGCCTGACTCCTCCACTGGTACAGGGGTGCAGCCACAACGGGCTGGAGTGTCCACAGAGGAGTCCAGGCATCACTCAGGTGGTGGCAGGAGGGAGAGCAGCAGTACAACTGTGCAGCCTGTGAGAGTTAAGTAATTTCTCTGGCTCTACTGGTCTGCAAAGGCAGTCTAGGAAGAAAAAGCAATTTTCCAATTGTTTTTCTTTCTGCTGCATAGAAGGTTGTCAAGGAAGGTCCTTGAGCCTCTTTCAAACCTGCCAATTTCCTCCCAGCTTTTCAATGTGTTTTTACGTAACCTGTTTATCTTAGAAGATGTCTTAGGCTGCAAAGCAAGATGTAACCAAAAGTATGTATTCTATTAGCATCCATAAAAACCAGGTGGGGCAGTTTTCTTTATCTCTTCCACAACCCATCCTCCCTCCAAGGAGACATCTGCTGTTAATGGGCCATTGAGTGTCACTGCATGGCTGATAAAATTCCATCATCCATTGGGAGATGCTCTGCCCAGGGGGCGGAGCCAAGCATTCCTACCTGGAGATAATCTGAGCTTTGGAACACCACAGGCAGCCTTTTCCCACTGCATTCCCAGAGGAAGACCAGGCCCATCTACACCACCACTGGATCTTCCTAGGAAAACTCCACCCTTCTATAGGATCACTGCTTCAACAGAACCACACCTGTCACTGCAGGAGGGCTGCAGCCACCATTTAATGGGACTGCTACCAACACCCTGACCCACAGGGTGCCAGGTCGTGTTCTGACTCTGTCAGTGGTTTTGTACTACTGTATTTTACTTTAATTTTCTTATTAAATTGTAGTTCTGACTTGGGATCCATCACTGGTTTTCTTTCAAACCAGCACAGAAGGCTTTATGGAAAAGTGGCAGAGGGGAAGGATCTGAGCTACTCCTACTGATAAGTGAGTGGCTGTTACTAGGACCATGAAGCATATATTGGGTGTTTTGTGTGTTTTTTTACCCCTTCCCTAAATCCCAGAGACAAGGACAAGAGCTGCCTCTGCACACCTTGGCTGCTTCTTTGAGAAATGAAACATTTCTCTTGCCTCAAGGGAAATACAGCAAAGAGCAGCCTTCAAAACCACGGTGTTTCTGATTTTACAAAGACAGAAGGCCATTTGCAAGCTTTTCTCATGTATCACAAGAGATACATGAAAGATGGGCCTGTTTTGTCCTTCTCTTAAGTGTCTCTCAGCCCTCAAACCTATTTATGTGCAGGACAAGCCAAGGCACACACAAACAAGTCTAACCCACCACACATGAAAGGACCTCATGGAGGCACAGGGCCATTGGATGAGTGATCTGGGCAAAATCCCTGACAAGATACAGGTGGTGTCCCAGGCTTTGGACAAGCATGGGAGGGAAGGGCACAGGGACAAAAGCACCGGCCAGCTCCACTTTCTCTCCCCACCCCACCACCCTGCTGGCATTCAGAGCCCTCCTTCTCTGGGCAGCATTGCATTGTAAAATATCCAGATCCAAGCCCAGACAGCCTTTAAATATTACTATATGGCTTCATTTTTATACAGTATCTTCTATAAAGCAAGTTATTATTTTTCTGGTGATTCACTCATGAGCAATGGGCAGATTTTCCCATTTGATGGTAACAGCCATAAATTGGCAACACAGACATATTAATTGCATCTCCACAGCACCCAGATACAGACCTCTAGAGGTTTTGTTGTTGTTTTCCTCAGTATATCAAGGATGTCTCTTTTAAAATATATCTAGCTTGTTTGATGTCATGGATGGTCTATTTGTCCAGCAGCAAAATATCCACTCTGCCATCAGATTCCGAGTTGAAATCAATCCAGAAATACAATGCTAGTGCACTAATGGCACACTTTAGAGGAGAAAATCATTGCTTACCTCACCACAAGGGTGGCTGGTGCTGCAACAAGTCACCTGTTTGGAACACATCTCCTATAATCAGCAGCCTGGGACTATGCATGATCCCTGTGTATGCTCCCTTTTAGGCACCCATGGATATTTGATTCTCACCTACAAGGGTTGCATAATGGAGGCAATACATCTTCAGCAAAGAAAAATGACAGTCTGAATAAGAAGACTAAACCAAATCATCACTTTAATAAAGCAGAGCAAAGCATGCTGCAACCAGAGCACTGCACCAGGATTGATTACAAACCAGATGACACCTCCATGTGGACTGTCTGCTCTGTTATTATAAATAAATACCCATTCATTCTGGAGCCTGTATCACTGCAGAGAATAGATCATATCTCAGCTACACAGTAAATATCCCATTGAGTACAGTGTCTCTTCCCAACCAGCAAATGAGTTTTGCCTCACATAACATGGTTTTGTAAACAAGATAAGGAAACAGAGAAACACCAAGAGATGCAGAGATTTGCAAAAAGTTCAGCTGATAGCTGTTTCCATGAAGGACATGCTAAAAATTCAGTGAGTTGATGTTAGAGGGCAGTCAAGGCAGGGAGGCAGTTACAAAAACTTGTTCTTGCTTCTGGAAGGGAGAAAGTTCTAAAGGGTTTCTCAAGCCCTCCAGATGTCACCAACCAAAGCAAACCATTCTGGTGTCAGAAATTTAGTGGTTCATGATGACCAGTTCTACTTGGGCATGCTGCAGCATTCAAAATCAAACCACAGCAGTTTAAAAGGCTGCAGATTGCAAAGTGAACATACTGGGAGAAATTTGGCTTGTCTTTATCTTCCTCCCGCTCTGCTTGTTGATTATCCATCTCCAGGTAATGCTCAGCACAGCCCAGGAATCCTCTGCTCCCCTCAACAACCTCCTAGACAAGAGATCAGGCTCAAATATTGGATCCTGATGTGGCAAGCACAACAAGAGCTGGTTAAAGGAACCCTGTGTTATTACCAGTTCCAGTCTCTGTGCCTGTGCTTGGGGCTATTCCTGCATCCCCCAGGTTCAGCAGTTCCCTGCTTATGTACTTTCACAACAAATGAAATATCCTTTTCCCTCCTCCGTGCTACTCCAGCCTCCAGTGTTTTGTAAGGACTCAGGCTTATTTGTTGAATTCTCTGCTAGCCTTACACAGATGGTGACAGCTCCTGAAAGTTCAGTGACAAAGGAGAAAGATAAGAACATCTTTAATCAGCCATCCATACATGAAGGAAGGGGTGACACCATGCTGGGGGAAAATGTCACTTCCATGATTCACACAGGATCAGCACTATTGGAAACGTTGCATAAAATTATGGTGCTTGCTTACCTTCCAGGCAATCTGCTGCCAGGGAGTTGGGTGCACAAGGGGTGTGGTCCTCTGAAAAAATTAAAGCTTCTAATATTAATTCTGCCTTGGAGGGACTGAGAAGCTCAACATTTCCTCACATTTTTGCTACATGAGTCCAGGTGAGTCTGTGGATATGCAGTAAATAAAATATATTTGCCATAAATACTCAAGATGTGGGGTTGGGGTTTTCCCTCCTTTTTGTTTTCATTCCCTGGATTGACATATCTATGGAAGAAGCATGAAGAAGAGGCAGACACATCTATGGGAGCCAGCTCAGAAAAGATCCTCACCCAGATCCAACATTTTGCAACTGCACTTGATGCCCACACCTTCCATCATTCCTTCTCCAAACTGAACAAGTGAAAACCTTTGAGATAGGTTTTTTCAGGATATGTCAAAAAGCGAACCATCCTCAATCTTTGAACACCCTCTAGAAAACAAATAAGGATCATTTTCCTTCACGGATAAGGAGGCTGAAAAAACAACCCTGTTTTTGCAGGGCTTTTTCAGATTGGAGCCAGATAGAACTGAAGAATTGTGGAAAATTGAGGAAATCATCCATATTTGCAGCTGCCGGAGCCTCTGCCTTGCCTCTTTCCCCAGGGAGGCCTCACATATGTGGAAAAACAGCTCTAAAAAGCATCAGTATTGTTTGCTAATGTTGGTAGCAGAATATAAAGTGGAAACAAAAGCACTGTTTTTCTTTCCCTCTCCTTTTTTTACATTTTCCTTCACTTCACCAGCAGAGGAAAAGACTTCCCTATGCAAGCACAGAAAAAGTGAAGATAACCAAGCAATTTTCCATCTTCAACCAAAATGATCACTTCTCCTTTGATTATAAATTCCAAATAAAATGACTATTGTTCCATTTCCTTTGAATGCATTACAAAAAAAGCAGTTGCTGTTTTTTGGTTCAATCTGCAACCACTGATGCTTTGGTAAGGCTGACCTAGAACAGAGGCTAGAGAGACTTAAAGAATAAAGTAGGTATTTATTAAAAGGTATTTATTATCCTCAATAAATGCACTTTGGGCAGCACAGGAGCCCAGCCAGGGCTACACCCAAGATGAACCCAAAATGGTCACAAAATGGATGACTGGTCACAAGATCTCTCACTTTTGTAAGTTCTGGTCCATTTGCATATTGGAGTTAATTGTCCAATTACAGCTTTAGGTTATGAAGTTCCACCTTTCTTGTTTTTCTCTCTTCATTCCACAATTGTTTATGCTCTTGGGCTGAGATCTGGATTGGCTGTCCTTGGTTCCCAGCCAGAGAAGGAATTGTTTTGTCTCCCTACTCTGTGGAGAGAGCTCACCATCCGCTCATATGAAGCTCAGACTCACACACTAAAGCAGCACAGAATCCGAAAAACATAAAAGCAAAAACCTGAGGCATCACCACCCACCACCTTCTTTCCCTTGTGCATTATTTTCACTCCAGGTTTTTCCACATACCATTCATAATTCACTGATATTTAGCTGACACGGAGCTGATCTTTCCATTTCTCTTTTGGTTTAGCAGAGCCCTACAGACTATGGTGAGGTCTGTAGGACTCTGCTAAACCAAGAGATAAATGGTGAGGAGGATTTCAAGGAATCATGTGGTTTCCTATACCCTTGGTCTCTATTTCCTGTGCAAGGGAACGCTGCTTTGGAAAAACAGTGCTGTTACGGCATCAAACCCTGCGCTGGCAGCACCTTTCAGCTCCCTCTTCGTCTGGAGCACACCCTCCCAGCCCACAGATGGTGTCTGTGGCTCTGCCATGCCCTTACCAAGATTTAAGAGGAAAGAAGAGGCAAGTTCAGAGGTTGCATGGCTCATGACGTGGTTCCATCACGCCAATGGAAGTGGAATAGGAAAATTGTGCTAAGTAGCTGCTATGAGAACAGGGACAAATTGCAGTAAAACACAATGTGAGTGCCTTATGTTCCTACAGGCAGTTTAGAAAGAGACACAAAGTGTGCTTTAGATACAGGATTTCCTTTGCATGCTAGTAAACATAAATATAAAGGACAACATACCTCCTTGCTAAGTCTGCCAGTGTCACACTGAGGGTTCTGGTACCTGTCCCCCACCCCAGGCTGGATGGTGCTTTGAGCAACCTGGTCTAGAACAAGGTGTTGGAACCAGATGATCTTTAATGTTCCTTCCAAGCCAAACAATGTTGTGATTCTATGATCATCCCAGCATAGGAGAAGCATCAATTAAACACCAGATGTGCCCAGGGATGCAATCCAAGGCCAAAAGTCCCATCCAAGGCCATACTGAATGGATAGGACTGCTTGGTATCTTTGCATTTGGGTAGCAATGTTGACTATTTCCAGACTTCACAGTGTGTGTCAGGACATCCAGGGGCGCTCCATGAGAGCTGCTCACCCTCTGGCTGTGTTTATTAGCCAAGTCACAGGAAAATAAGCAGCAACACACCACAAATGCTTTTTGCTCTGCACCCAGGGTTGATGTGTGACACAGTGAGAGGAGCAGAAAAAGTCCATTGCCAGTCAAGGAGAGATGCAATACCCTGGTCAGACCTGATAAGGCCATGCAGATCTGGCATGGCAGCATGTTTCTATGCTCCATTACCTGCCAAACCCAAAGGAAACAATATTCCCAGTTGTTGCAACCCAGTTTAAACCCAGAAAAGCAAAGAAAGCCAAGTCTCTGTGTATGAACCAGAAAGATCTTTGAAGGTTCAAAATATACCCAAAAATGAGATTGAAACCAGACAAGGTTAGATGTTGGTGCCAAAAAATTTATACATTTTATTGAATAGTGAAAGAGGCAGAGAGAAAGAAAGAGAAAATAAAGAAAGAAAGAAATAGAAAAATAAGTATGGAGGGGGTGGGGGGACAGAGAGAGAGTGACAGAGGTTAGGTGGAAGCATATCACCCTTGTGAGGGTGCCAGCAATGCTCATTGCTCCCCTCCATCTGTTCTTCTTGGTGCTGAGGTTCCCCTGTCACCGCACACCACCACACACCAAAAAGCACGGGTCCAGTGGGTTAGTACACACTTTGGGCAGGGGGGAACACCCACCCCCTCCCTGGCAGGGGGCCGGCTGGGCACTGTCCCTTGCAGCTTTGAGGGTCTCTTGCAGCATGTGCAGTGCTCTGCTGCAGGGTCTGGAGACCTCTTTGGGGGGCTTTTGGTGGGCCATGACATCCCCTCTGCTATGGGTAAGCTTTCCCCTGCTCAAAGGCACATCAGAGGATGGGGGTCCAGAGAATAACACCACACCCTGAATGGCACTTTAACCTACACTGTTCCCTGATGAAGATAAACAAACTCAGGTGATGCCTTAAGTTGTTTATTATTATTGTTGTTGTTGTTGTTTTCCAGATTAAAAATATTATTTCTATTAATCAGATTCTGTTCTGCATTAGCATATAACTCCGAACTTCATATAAAGTGTTAGCAAGTTCTCCTCACAGTTAAGTTAGACAAAACCTTTTCCAGCCTGAGAACCAAGGACACCATTGCAGTTTCAGGCCCAAAATGTACAAACAACAGTGAGTTGAAGAGAGCAGTCTGGGAGGATGGGACTGCATAACCTGAAGCTGTAACTGGACAATTAATCCCAACAGGTAAATGGACCAAAACTTATAAAAGTGTGAAAACTTGTGACCAATCATCGACCTTGAGTGTAGCCTCAGCCAGGCTCTTGTACTGCCCAAGGTGTGTCCTTTGAGGGCCTTTTAATAAATACCCACTTTATTCCTTTAACACTGTCTAGCCTCTGTCCCAAGGAGCCTCTCAAGGCATCACAGGGATAGGGACACAAGCCTAATACCTTCAGGGTGGAGACAACAGCCCCGGGGCTATCAGCTGCCAGGCTCAAACAGATCCTCACACCAAAGGGTGGGGGGAGAGAGGCTTTGGGTGTGTGATGAAAAGCCCCAGGTGGGAGGGACTGGACGCCCAGAAGAAACTCCAGAAAGTAGGTGAAAATTGTTCCTTCATGTCAATCAGGGAATTTTTTTCTTATTTATTCTTGGTTTTGGTCTATGCCCCAAAAGAAAGATGAAAACAGAGTCAATTCCACCACGTGCACCCTGCAGAGGCAAGGACAGACAAAGAGAGAGCCACTAGACCCCTGTGCCTTCCTTGGAAAAGGCTCTGAGGGACCTCATTTTCTCAGGCAGCACTGAATTCCTCTTGAGAACTTTAGAAAGAAACTTTATTTTGGACATAATTGAAAATAGAATTTTCATCCCCTTACACACCCCCTCCAAATAACCGTCTTCCCCCTTCCCCTCCAGTTATTTTGTATGTTCTGTCAGCATCTTTAATTCTCTGTAAAGACAGGGACATCTAGTGCAGGAAACCTGAAATTGTGTGGGTACAAGGCTGCACCTGAGAGAGGGGAGATGTGGACTGCAAAATGCTGCCAGGGAGATCACCAAGGGTCACTCACAAACAAGGCTGAACTACTGCCCAGCAGAAACTCATTTATTCACCTAGCAACAAAAGCAGGAGGCTCACATTGCACTTGTCTGAGATTAAAAAAATTGAAATTGTAAGCAAGGTTGGGCTCACAGGGAGTTTCTGAGTGCTGGAGGGGCTGCCAAGTGCCAGCTGAAGCCCACCAATGTGTGGAAGGAGGCAGTGGCATATCCTGTCCTTATAATTACCCTGAGACAAGTCACCCTGCAGCTGCCACTGTGCCAAAGCGCTTGCTGGCAGCCCCAGCCTTCCCACCAACTTCCAGGGGGAGCCCAGGATCCCTGCACTCAATGAAGGCAGCCCCAAGCTTTGTTTCAGAGCTACCTGGCAGCTGGGCAGTAACTGGAACACACATATAATAGAAACTGCAGCAAATGCCATTTGAAAAAATAAATAGCCGTGATGTCCCAGCACCCAAAGCCCCAGCACCCTTCACCCACAGCCAAGGAATTGCCATCTCTCCCTGCAAGGGGCTTCAGCAGGGCACTGCCACATCCTCAGACTGAAGATATGCAGCACACAGCACTGATGCTGCAGTGGCATTGCAAATAAACTGTGCCATCACCCATAACCATCATTTCATATTTGATTGTTATAAATATGTAACTCTTCTTCTTTAATCAAAAATAAGCTGCTGCAGAGTTCACCATCTATCTCAGTGGAAGTCACTGAAGGATTTGGAGATGATGTGCTGGAAAAATGCAATGCTCACTAATCCATGTGTTTTGGGAAAGCCCCTGCTTGCCATACACCTACATGTGCAGCTGTGGAGTCAGCCCAGCTGTGCTTGCTCAACGAGCCAGCTCAGACCAGACACCATTAAGTAATGCAGAGTTCGTCCTGAAAGCTACAAAACCACATACAAAAGCCATCCATGACCTGAAAACATCAGGCATATGAGTTTGTGAGCTTTTTCCCATTCAAAAATGTCACAATAGGACACGAAACGAATGACGCACACAAGCTGAAATGCCCAAGATAAAAAGAAGGAAGTTTATTTCTGAACTCAAATATTTATAGACTTACAAACGTGCCCATGGATTGGAGGAGGAAATTGCCACCTCTCCAGCCATACTGGTCAAACCAACAGTCTATCAAATTTCTCCTCCTCCAGAAAGGAATGCAAAACAATCATTATTTATATGAAAAGTGTGTGAGAAACTCCATTACAAAAATGTAAACATCAGATGGCTTAGAAGAACAGAGCAACACAAAAAGGCCAGGGCTGTGTTTATTTTCCTGTCAAATTCCACTGTTTTCTAGCTGAGGGAACAAATACATGCAGAGTTTTTGTAAGCAAGGCCAGCTCTGCCATTTGCTTGACACCTCACCTGGAGATGTGGTCGCATTTCATTTATCCTGCTTGTCTCAGGGTTAATTTTTGCAGGGCATAGCCCTGCAATTATTTGATGCCACCTCATGCCATGGACATAGGGTGATGGTGTTCCTTTGGTGGTGCATGGTCACATCACCCTGGATTCCATGAGGTGAGCGGTCACATGTTAATTTTGCACCGATCTGCACACTCAGCTATTGGTATTGTTACAGTTTTTGCTATTTCTTTGCCTTTTCTAGTAAATTGTTCTTATCTCAGCTTTTTGTGCCTCCAGTTCTCCTCTCTATCCTGCTGCATAGGGAAAGGGAAGGAAGAGAGTGAGCAGTTTGTGGTCTGGGGTGCTACAGCAGGAACACTAAATCGTGTGGTGAGCAATCACATGTAAATAGTTTGCCTATATTTTAAGTATGTTATTAGTGTCTTGTTGCTACCCTTAATTTTCTTATTCCATTGCTGTTTCTGGTAAATTGCTCTTATTTCAACCTGTGATCTTTAGCTTTTTGTGCCTTCAATTCTCCTCTCCATTTCATTGCAGGAGCAGCAGAGAGAAAGTGAGCAAGAAGCACATGGTCTGGGGTGTGTCAGTGGGAACACTAAATTGGGGAATACCGTTCTAAACCATGTCTCAGGACCTGGAAATGGAGTTGGTCTTCATAATGGCTCTCAGCCATTTAAATGAAGGTGGTAACACAGAAGGTACAGTTTCTGAGAGAGGCCATAACAACCGAGAGTGGTGCAACCGCACTGTTTCATGAGGACAATCAAATGGTCATTTCCTACATTCACAAGAACTGTCAGTATAGCAATTACAGAAGGTGTGATGATAGTGTCAACTTGGCTACCACCAGCAGCCAGACAGACTTTCAGTCAGTTGTGGTGAGTGCATTTTTCTTCTTGCATATGTCTGCCCTGCACTGCACAAAGAATAAATGCTTCCAGAATTCCAGTCCAGGATGCTGCCCACTGACAGTGCCAAAAGCCCAAGTTGGAGTGAAAATCAGACCTTTGCCTTGCTAGACTTTGGATCTTGAATGGCACCACAGGAGGGATGCTCAGTTAGGTCAGGATTGCAAAACAGCCTTTCCCCTCCAGGACACACATTCAAGCCTCGCTGGAATTGCTAATGATCAACCACCCAGGCTTCACTGCATTTGCAAGCAAGTTTTTTGTTTCACAGGTTTGCTCCGTGCTGCCTCGCTGCTGGACTAGGTCACTGGGCTGCCTCTGAGCTGCCTGGACAGTCCTCCCACCGTAAATTTTAACAAGCCCAGGGCTTGTTGTCCATCTCAGAAGGAATTTGCTGCTGACCTTGACTCAGCTTACTGGAGAGGAAATGGATTAAGTGTTGAACAAGGTCCTAATTTCCTGAGATGAAGGGTCTTTCATAGGGCAGTCTCTGCTCCCTTGCAAAGGACGAGTTATTGAAAACTGCCCCTTGTCCACCCAACAGACAGAAATACTGGAATTACCCCAGAAGTATCTTTGGGGGTTACTCAATATCACATTCATGGATCATCTATTGCATGACTCTTTCACTGCCCTCACCTTGTCTATCACAGAGTGCATCCCCACTTTATGTGGAGAGGCCAAGGATGAAATATCATTTAAACAATTTTAGCAGGATCCCAGAAGGGTCCTGGGCAACACACCAAACAGCCAAGAGATAATAAAACCAGCATTTCTTCAGACCATTGCTGCCTTGGAGCACTTCTCTGGCATCAGTCAGAGCCAGTCACGGGCTGCTCCATGCCATACAGCCAGGAGTAGGAGGAGATGGAGGTGGCACATGCTCCAAAAGCCAGGTCTGAGCTGTGGTGACACAATGAACCCCAGGGAGGTAAAGCACCAAAACAGGCTGAAGAGAAGTTGGGGAGACTGACACTTGGCAGTGAAGGGATTCAGAAGACAACCCTGACAGCTCCCTGAAAACAAGAAGCATGCCTTGCCAAGCAGAGCAATGCTTTCACCCTGCAGGGATCAGCTCCCGAGCGTACTTTCTCTGCAAACTGTCTTCTGGACTTGGAGCTACAGAAAGTCTGTTAGGGAGAGCCCTAATCAATCCCCTGATATCCCTGGGACAGAGGTGAAGCTAGAAGTTCTTTCAAAAAAAGAAATTAGAACGCAATAAAGGCAGAAAGTACAGCTGTTCTGTGAGAAAAACAGCAGATTCACCCAAACTCCAGGGTGAACCCATGGAAGAAAGAAAACCTTTCCATGTCTTCTGAAGCTGTCCTGGAAGGACAAAAATCTATTAATAATTAAGTCTCTGTTTGACGCAATTCAAGTAGGGAATTCACAGAGGAATTTGCTATTGAATAAGCAGTTCGCTTTTGCAGGGTGGTAAACCTAGGCACAGCCCAGGTGGCCTTTGCCATGACTTGCTTCCATTACCTCAGCAAAGCAGCCCCTCCAGCACACAGATGGGGAGAGGACACAGCCCAGCCGGCACCTGGGAAGTGGCCAGTTCCCAACCCTTGTTTTTGTGACTGGGAGCTGGCAAAACCTCAGGCTTTGCCAGCTCACTGCCTGGAGCAGGGCAGAGGGGTCACGGGCTGCTCAGCAACTTGCAGCCTGATGCACTGTCAGGGTGGCTGCAGACAGCATAAGAAGCCGAAAATTCTACCAGATGCCCAAAAGGGAGCTTCCAATTATGTTTGTCCAGCAGCACCAAGAGCTTCCCAGCCTGAATTCCATGCTTCCCAGCTCCTGCTGAGGCTGGTCAGAGAGGAGCAAAGGCACTGGGGACAGCCAGGGTCCAGGTTGGGGAGAGGGAAAAGTCCCGCAGAGCCCTGCCAGCAGGGTTACGAAAGCCATTGCGGGTCACTGCGGTAACAGGGGCACTTACACAACCAGCAGGGCCAGTGACGCAGGCACAGCTGGCTTCTGGCCAGGGCTGGATGGCCACCAGGAGGTGGGAGCTGCCTGCAGTCCGACCTCCAGCTGCCCAACCAGCGTGCCTCCACTGAGCACACCCCCAGGAGAAAGTCCAGTCCTGGGCTTGGCTACCAGCTCTGTCAGGACAGTCCCTCTTCAATTACAAACTTATTGTCTGGAAACTGATGACTGGCAGGTTTCTTTACTGAGGCACCAAGGTACCATGAAACCAGGGTAACAGAGTGTGAAAAATAAAAGTTGCATTTACTTCCAAAGATGAAAACTGGCATCATTTTACATGGCAATTGCAGTGCCCAGCCAAGGGTCCTTGGCATCCCTCTGTCAATACCACAGTTCTCCATCACTTTACTTTTCAGCAGGAGCCCAGGCAGCAACAATGATGTCAAGAAGACTGTCCTTATCTTAGCCTAAAATATCCCAAAGCAGTCATTGGGAAGGAGGATGGATCTTCAGCCCCTTGGAGCATGTGTCAGAGAGCAGCACTTGCCTGAATGGGCAAGTGGAGGGAAGACCAGTGACAATGAACAGTGCTACTGCACAGCTCAGACCCACACCTGTGTGCAAGGAACTGCATCACTGCCAGAAGCTCCACAGGGGCAGCACCTCCACTGATGTGGGCTCTGTAAAGACTGTGCAAATCCCAGGCTTTTCAATGGTGCTCACCCCATTGGCCTCCTGTTTGCCTCAGGGCTCTCTCTGAGCAGAGGCAGGTGAACCATTCATGCATCACAAAGTGTTCCAAGTCTTTCCAGCAGGTCAGGAAATAAAAAACCTGCCAGGCCTGACCTTTCTAAGAACCCCTGAAAATCATGTCAGCATCTGACAGCTGCTCAAAAGTTACAACCACATCACAACAACATCCTAAAGGAAAATGTGTCCATTTCTGTCTCTCAAAATGCAGACTAATGGCTGAATGGAAATGCTTGCTAAATGTGCTAAATGGAAATGAATGATCCTCCCCTTGTTCAGATACAGGTGAGCATTGCAGCCAAGTGGTTGCACTGGCTCCAAGGAGAGCTATTCACCGGTTCCCTTCAAAGTCACTAATATACATAGAAGGAAAATAAAATGGCTTTGCCCAAAAAAGGCATATAGCAGGTCCTTGAAGCATAAATAAGTATTCAAAAAATTACAAAGTGTCAGAAAGTAGATTCAGAGAGGTACTGAGAAAGTCAAGACAGTCTGGCTGCCTCATGTAGAAGTCTTGAAACTTTGACTCCACAGGCAGACACCTCTTAGAAAGACACCTATTTCTAAATACAAAGTACTCTATTTAATCATCCCCACTGTAGTGTATATTCATATCTGAGATGAAGTGACATGCATGTTTCTTTAACAAGATGTCAGAAGTGTCACTATCATTCCCTCTTCCTTAACTGCCTGGAACACTTTACCATCTGCTACCCAGACTTGCTGCTGGGTAGCAAGACAGATACTGGTTTCAAGTGGCAGAGCTCCACGTTGTGAAATGCTTTAGTGACTGAAATGCTTTGGAAAGTTCTCTCGGCCATCTATGGCAATGCCACCTGTTTCAAACACTAAATCTCTGCCCTACTTCACCTCAGGTGAACTTGTTTCAGGGCATCCTCCCTCAAACCTACCTATGTTGCCACTAGTGCTGGCTCACAGCTTCTTCCCAGGTGCCCAAAAACAAGGTGAGGCAGGGAGGGGAGAGCAGGCAAGCACTCCCAGCCTGCTGCCCAGGAAGGGAGGAAGCCCCACAGCAGGTTGATGGTGGGGAGATGAAGGGCTCCTGGTGACGTGACAGGGGAAAAGGGCATCCTGGGGGGCACAAGGGATCCCACAGGAAAGCATCCAGCACTCCAGGTGATGGCATTGCTCATGGGAGAAATCAGGTGTTGGGATGTGTGTGCACCAGGAAATCCAAACCCACCATGCTCACAGACATCCGTGCTGTGCAGAACCTCACTGCCACTGACTTTCTCCTGTTAATCCACTGTGACACTCCAGGGATTGCTGTCCATCTCCCCAGAGAGGGCAGCTTCAGAGCATGCTTTTCCAAGCTGAAAATGATGGCAGATAGAGCAGCAGTACCAAACGCAGCACAAATGCCTTCCTGACATGGGGATGACCGGTTGGGAGGAAGTGACTAAGGATGTGGAAGGATCATTATCCTCAGATCATTACTAATCCCAAGGAAAGGGAGTTTGAAAGAATCATTGCTTTTATTAGATGCTGGAAAAACTTCAGTCAAAGCCATATTTTTAGTAAGTAACAACAGCCTGATGCTGCTGAGATTTCTACAACATTGGAAAAGGATTAACAGCCTGGGCAGGATGTTTGAAACATCATTATCTCCAGGGTAAGATCAGGTCAAAAAACCTAAGAAAAAAGGATTTCTCACAGCCTATGCACCCTTTCACCTGGACCCTTTCTCTCCATTTGCTCACTGTTCCCAGCTTGTGGAAACATCAGCCAGATGGGAGAGCTGAGATCAATTCCTCAAGGAACTTCTCTCTTTTCAGTAAGTCACGTGCACCTAAAATCAATAATTTCTTCTGTGTATTTTCAGAAGGATTCTATTTTCCATAGAAGGCTAGTAGGGTTTTTAAATCACCCCCAAGGAATGCCAAGCAATCACTGAGTCACATTTTGGAGCTGAATCACCACTCTTCCCATTCCTGGGAACAGAGCAGAGTGTGTTGAAAACAGCTTCATCGGGGACTTCTTTTTCTTTTACAAACGCCTTTTCTATTGTCATGCAAGCATGGGCACACTAATTGCCTAAGGAAAGCCAACACTCAAAAGAGCAGAGAAAAACACATGCAGTACAGCAGGAAGCAGGAAACCTTCTGTTCTTCCTCCTTAGAGATCACATGAAGAGGTGGTTTGGCCAAAACCCAGCTACTTGAGTCACCAGAAAAATTAAATGAATAACAAACATATTGCACTGCCATTCATTAGTCACTTAAGGACTGCTAAGCTTGCTAGGTTGTGAGCAGCTCCAAGAAATCTGCTGGAACGGGAGATGAGGAGGATGAGCAGCCATCTCTGTGGAAAACCCAAGTTTTTTTCCATGGAGGAGAGCAGAACAAGAGCCATCAGGACAAGATGCGTCTGAATGCCAGCAAATGCCTGACAGGAGCTGAGGACTCGGGGGTCAGGGATGGGCCCAGCTGCCTCATCTCCTTAGCAGGACACAAAGCCAGCAGCTTCCCTGTCACCAAGTCTCCAATCTGTCAGCAGCAAAACCCAGGCTACCTATCCTCTTGGCCACTATTGTCAGGGATTTTCTTTGCCAAATCAGAACAGAAATGGCAGGGCTATTGGGACAGCTCATGGTTCCTTGGATAACCAACCACTCTTTCTTTCCAGAAGTATCTGGTCATCTGAAAAGGGGAGGAAAAGCTGGTCACAGAGGTTCATGCACAAGAAGCATGGAAATAAACTCTTAGTCACAGGCTTGCCCTTGTGATAGGGGTGCCCAGGCTTGAGAGCAGACAAGCCCAGTCAGGTGCAGAGCCCTGCAAGGAACCAGGGCTCCCAGTCTTGCACGGCAGTCAAGCCTCTGTCTCTTCTTTGTGTATTTAAAGTGGAAAGGATATAATATCAGAGCTGAGAGATCTACAAGGAATGTTCCACATGCTTGAAAGCAGAGAAGTCCAGGCTCCAGCCTTTTCCCTCCCAGGCTCTCCAGCTGCTTCTCCCCCATGCTCCCAGCATTGTCTGCTGAGGCCAGGCTACTTCACTTTACAGAAAACAAAACTGGATAAGTTAGTGGGGTACTAATTACCTACTTGTTGTTTAATTCTGTTCCTTGGGGTTTTTAGTTTGTTTGAAAGCATTTACATTAGAGTATTTTGCTTAGGGAGGGCTAGATGAGCCAGGTGTTAAGTTCAAGCACCAAGATCTAGGACCCACCTTTGAAACTGCAGCTGCTCTATAGAGGTGTTTTTGAAGAGAAAAGCAGCATTGAGAGAAAAACATCATCAGCAGAGGGCTTGTGAGACTATCACAAGCTATGCTTTGATAATCAAAAAGGAAATGAGTAAAAAAGACAAACAGGTAAAATTACAGATGAGAATAAAAGAATTAGCACAAGCCTCCAGGGATAAAACTGGGATGCAATCAGTCAGAGCCAAGAGGGTTCAAAGCATCAAAATGGCACAAGGGATCAAACCCAGCTATAGAAATGAGACACAAAAGTCTGAACAAGGAAGCAAATCAGGTAGAGGATGGGCAAAAAGAATCCATCCATCATCCCAGAAGACTCTAGATATTCTCCCAAGTTGTCTCTGAACCCCTAACAAGCCCTTCCAAAACCTAGGAAAGAAGAGTGGTACCAGGTGATGAAAGAAAGTCAAACAATGCACCTGCCTTCAAAGCAGAAAGAAAGTTCCTTGTACTGTGAAAATTGTTGTGAAGAACGACCTGACAATGACAAATGTGGCTGGAATGGAGAGTAACACTATGAAAGGTGAGCAAATTTGTGGTGGGCTGAATGCAGGAGACAGTGGGGAAGAGCTGGGGCAAGGAAAGGCTTGAGGAGACAGCAATAAGAAAAGATTTAGAAGAAATGATGTGAAAGAAGCATGTTTATTTTTTATAGGGGAAAATAAACACCCATGAAAAACAGCCTGCAAGATTAAAAGACTGCTAGAACAAGGACAGGGATCAACCAGTGTTGCCCAAGCCAAGATGCACTTCCTGCACTGTGGAAAGCTGTTATGCTTAGGAAAGATAAGCACCTAGAAAGTCAAGAGATCTTATGACATGCCAGGGGAAAAGACAAGTCCCATCTTACTGATGGCACCTTGCATTTACTTCCAGCCCTGGAGGCCAATTTAGTCCCTGGAAAGGTCAGAACTGCCTTTCTCCTGTACCCAGAGGCATGCCTACATATGTGCCCAAAACCAAAACAGACAAGAGTTTTCTGGCAGTTCAGGGAGGTTGTGAAATCCCCTTCACTTGCAGCTTAGAATGAGGTCACACGTCACACACACAGGCAGCCTGCAAGTAATTGATCCTGACAGCACAAAGAACAGAGGTAAGATCCTCTCCAAAACCTGACTTTGCCCAGCAGTGGAGCCCAGCCTGTGATGCTGCTGAACTGAGGCAACTCTTCTGAGGTTGCTCTGGAATGGTCCTTCTTAGTGCTTTCACCATACTTTTGAAGAGCACCATTCAATCATTCATTCACTCAGTTCTTGAACTGTCTGGCAGTTGCAGGGTGGGTTGTTGGCTCCATCTGGTTAATGTGACAGGACTAGAAGCATCCTTAGCATCCCCAGTGCCCCTTTTCCTGGGTGTCCCCCATCCTGTTGAAGTGTTGGTGCAGCGAGCTGCTGGGGCTTGGGAGCCCACCAAGAGAACATCCCCATCACCCAAACAAAACCTTCCACCCAAATGATCCTGGAGGTCTTTTTCCACCTAAATGATTCTTTGTTGCCTCCAGAGGACAGCTATAACCACTCTAAGCCCAGAAGGCAGCAAGCTGGAGAAAAAGCCTTGACAGCAGGCACTGGAACATCAAAACACAGGGAACACAGGGATCAGCTGCTGTGCCCTAATGCCATCTTCCTGGCAAGAGAAAGCTGAGAAAAAGATGGATGAGCCAGGGGCACTTAAGCAGACGCAGGTCTAATGCCACGCTGCCAGCTTGTCCTGGTTCCTGCAGCAGCATCCCTCACAGAAGGCATCTGCCTCCCCCAGGCCCTCTCGGTAGTTTATCAAACACATAAAAAATCTAGGATTTCGGGGGGGGGGGGGGGGGGGGGAAGTCACATTTTCAGAAGGAAGCCTGTTCAGACTAGCTGCGGGCACTGCCCTAATTTCAGCACAGGAATTCGGGGCTGCCCTTGGCCTCTCTGGCCTGACACGGGGCGCTGGAGCAAAGAGGACACGGGAAGCGGAAAGGTACAAGAAACGAGCACCCAGCAGCGGCGCCGCCACTCCCTGCTCTGGGGCCCAGACACCCCTTTTCGGGGATTGCTCCCCTGTTTTCCCCCCAGCCCAGCGCCTACAGGCTCCCACAGGGACTCCACGTGGGGGATGCCGCGCCGGGGGAGTGTCCCTTTCTCCACGTGGTCCTGGGGACGTGGCGGGCCTGGGGAGGGGGATGCACGTGTCTGAGCGAGGCATCCCATGGAGGATATTATATCCTTAGCGGTGTAGGACGCGCCCGGCTGCGCTGGGGCTCCGGCCGGGCCGGGCCGGGCCGGGTCGTGTCGTGACGTCCGTGGGAGCAGAGAACGCCCCTTGCTGACATCACCGGCGGGAAACCTCCTCCGAGCCAGACCATTCCACGGCAGCGTAGGGGAAGCGGGAGCGGCCACGGGGCGCGTTCTTCCTACTGCAGCGTCCTCCACCAGCGGCAGCAGGACCCGCGGGACGGTGACGGAAAGCGGACCCGCCGGTCTTTGCGGGCGGGCTCGGTGTGCGGACGGCGGTGCTGGGAGGGTTTGTTTGTGCCTTGCCACTCCCCCCCTCGAGTGAGGGTGGTAGTGCCCGATATACGCGCCGCGCAGGGCGCCGCCGCCTCTATAAGCGCGGCCGCGGGGCGGGTACGGGACCAACTGCGCCGCTGATCCCGCCCGGTCCCGCCCGATCCCTGCCGGTGCCGCTCCGTCCCGCCGGGAGCATGTACCAGAGCTCCGCGCGCTGCCTCTGCTCGGCCCTTCCCGCCCTCTGCTGCGCTCCCGCCGCCGCCTCGGCCTCCCGCCTGCCGCTGCCGCGGCCCCACTCCCACCCGCCGCCCCCCGGCCCCGCCGCTCCGCGGGCAGCAGCGGGCGGCCCTCCCTCCCCGGGGACGCCGCCCCGCACAGGTGGGTACTGGCCGAGGAGGGTGCGCAGCCGCCCCGGGAACCGCGCGGGGTCACAGCCGGGCGGCTGGTGCCGGGCTGCCGCTGTCGGAGCGGGATCTGGGCTGTCCTGCCCACGTCAGCGTGTCCCTTGTCCTCTCGCCAGCCATCTCTCCGGGACTGGACCGGGGCCCTTGGGCTCTAAGGCAGCGGCCGCGGCGTTCGCCCAGGCGGTGTAAGCGGGCAGCATCCCGCAGCATCGCGGCAGGCGCTGTCGGAGAGCCCGCCGGAGCTGCAGGCGTTTCTGGCTTGGTGTCCTCCGTGTGAGGGATGGGGCACCCCTGCGCCCACACCTAGGCTGGGTGCTTGGAGTCAGCCCAGGCGTCGGTGGGCTGACGTGTCTGTGAGCCAGAGAGTCAGTGTCCTTGTACCGCTGTCAGTAGCCTGCTCTCTGTGTAGGATGCGGCTTGACTCACAGCGGGCTCTTTTCACTCAAGGCAGCGTGTGGGAGCAGCCCAGGTTACCTCTGGCAGGCAGCAGCAGCTGCCAGGTCTCTATTCACCTGTACTGTAAATAGTTACACCCCTTTCTTCATTCCCCACATGAGACCTGGAAAGTGCCCAGATGCCCTCGTGTGCCTGTGTGGACGCCACCTTTTTGTGCTGCACCCATCGCGCCCCTGTGCTCGGATCCAGCCTTAAGCCACCTCTGTTGACTCTGGCCGTGGCTCAGAATGCCCACCCGGAGCTATTCCTGCTGAAAGCTGGGGCAGCAGCCACCGTGCGCTAGACTGTTGCTCTGGGCGGGGTGATAAGCCCAACTCTTTATCATTGAATGGCTTGGGTTGGAAGAGACATTAAAGGTCATCTGGTTCCAGCCCTCCCTCAATGGGCAAGGACACCTCTCACTAGACCAGGTTGCTTAAAGCTGTATCCAGGCTGGGTTTGGACACTTCCAGCGATAGAACAGTCACAGCTTCTCTGGGCAGTATGTCTGAGGCTGTATTACATATCTGGCATGCAGGAGATCCACTTTGCCCTACTGCCTTCAGCTGGGGTTGGGGTGAAGTGAGTTCACTCCCCGTTGCTGCTGTTACAGGAGGAGTGTAAAAGCCAGGCTGGGGCAGGGTTCTGTTCCTCCTGTTGAAGCTAGGCCAGGATGCCATATGGCAGGACTGAAGTTTCATGGCACTGCAGGGAAGAGGAGCATATACATCTGAGAGCTGGCAGAATCGAGTTCATGATTAATAAAGCACTCATGAAGATAAAGGTTTCCAGAGCTTGTGCCAAGTACTGATTCCCTATATTACTGGAGGCAGGATTCGAGATTCCCTCTTCATTATGGTGTTGCCTATTGAGAAGAGGCAGCTTCTGCCTTGCTCTGATGAACTGTCATTGCTGTCCCAGACAAGGTTGTACATGTAGTATGATACCTTGGTAGCATAGATTTGGTCACATGGGGTGGTGCCTGTCAAGTTGTTCCTGGAACTGGGGTTCCAAGGAGGGCATTTCTAGCTGTTGCCAGCCTCTGGGGCTGTGGAGGCTGATGCAACTCCAGACTGCAGGTGTGTGGAGTCATTCACCTGGCAGGGAAGGCCTTGTGGTAAACAGGGTAGGGCTTCTGCCTGAAAGTGGTGCTGGGAGGTATGACCTGAAAGGAAGAGAAATGAGAATGTTCATCTTACCCAAAAGGTCAGGGCCCAATACCCTTCTGTAGCAAAGTCCTTAAAGTAAAGTCTCTGATGGCTCATTGCCTGAGATCCTAGAAGTTCATCTCTTCTGTGCTGGGTGATGCAAGAAACCTGCCAACTTTACACCCTGTTTTTACATTTAATTCACACTTTGAATTGTTCCCATGCCCTTACTATGCTGAGGTACCGCCCTTGCTGAGGGGAGGGAACTTTTTGATTTAAGCACCTTGAATAGTAATTGCTGAGTTGGTGTTGCCTGTTACATAACACCAAGATAATCATTTTCATGTTTGCTATCCACTGCTACAGTGCAAACTCAGAAGTTTGCTTGTGCCTCTGCCCCCACCAGCAGGTTACAGGTCATTTAACTTGCACTGTAAGATTTCAGAGTGGTGACCTTGTACTGGTATTGTACAGCTGGACTGCTGTGAACATGGTTCAGCATTGCAGAAATAACTCCAAACACAGAATCCATTTTGTTTTCATGTTCAGGTTGTTGGTCTGGTCCCTCTTCCACAGAACGCCTCAGTCTTTGTTGTCACGATTTTAGCACTTCAGGTACTAAGAACTTGTGCAGATAAACAGTCATTTGAAGCTGGACTCTTCCCAAGGAGCCCCCTCCTTCAGCCAAGAACTTTCAAGCCACCTATACCAGGACTGAAGGTGCTTAATTTACAGTCCAGACCCTCTTTCACACAATCATCTCTGGGCCCTCAAAAGAAGCCTGAAGCTCTTTTTCCTTCCAGAGACATGACTGACTTTAAAAGCTCTCAGATCAGTTCTGGGCCATAGTACAGGCTAGGCTATGCTTTACACCCCATAAAGAGCTGGATACACCACAATCCCAGGGATGATGAGATTTAGACAATACTCTGGCTTTGTTTGCAGCTTGGCAGGTGGAGGCTGAGCTTAGCCTTGATCCTGCTGTAACAGCTGTAAGCTGCTCAGGGCTTTGCCAGCAGACCTTTGACTCCAGCTGTGTTACACCTACCTTGTGCCTTTCAACATCATCCCTCTGACTCAGGTCAAGCCACAAGCAGCCTAAGAGCTTGCTAATGGCTTCTTGGAGGGTCAGTATTTCCCAGTATTCCTTTGGAGATCCTCACATGAGCCATGCTCCTCCATGGCATGGCAGGGCTGTACTCAGCTGCTGACAGTAGCCCTGATGCAGCAGAAAACACTGTGCTTATCCTCAGTTGCAGCACTTAGCCATGGGTTGTACCTGTCCTAAAAATAGGTGAGTGGCTCCCTGTGGAGCATCTATTAAAAGCTCTACTGATTTCTTTGGGTTTGTGCATGGCTGCCTGGCAGCCCTGCTTGTGTGTAAACTGCACCCTTCTTTATCCAGCACAGAGCGTGCTTTTATTCCTGCTCCCACTCCCCTCACAGCTGTGTCAGGATCCTGCTTAGGGATTTTGTGTTTTCCCTCTCTATTAAATGCCACTTCTACTTCAGCAGTACTTGGCTTCTTGAGAAGAAGTAAATTTCTCTGTAAACTGAGAAAGACTACAGAAACTGACACACTACACATAGCTTCCTTGGAAAGACGTGTGTGAGCTCAAGTTTACATCTGTTTGAGGAGCTCCTATTACTTTAACTAAAAGCATGGAGATGAGGAGAAACATCCTATATCTAATCTAAATTCCTATTTCACAACTTTCTTGGAGCTGTTCCGTGGGCTTACACATACAAAACACACATTAAAGCAAGTAATCTTTAGTATCTTTTAAAAGTATCCATTTTCTTAAATACAAGGATGTGGGGCTTATACTGGAGAGTCTTTCTTTCCTCCTGAGTATGTTTATTGAACTGTAAGGGTCCATCTTACTGCCTGCCCCTCTAGCCTGTCATTATTGTATGTCTGTCTGTCACCAGCTCTTAAAATTGGTAGTGCTGTAGGTCAGTCTGAACATGCAGGTGTGTTGGGTAGCATGCCAAATCTTCTGCAAGATGTGAGCACAAGATGACTATTTCATCCTCTTCCTTTTTTAAGTAACTCAAATGTACAAATAAACCTACTTAAAAACCACTGTGGGCCAACAGCAGTGCAACACTGAAGTTCTTTTGCATAAGATTCCCTTTGCAAAAGGCATTCAGAGTAAATAAGTAAGTTGAGACGACAACAAAACTCAGTCAGCCTTGCCTCTTATGCAAGTTGCTGTGATGCAAGCCCTGCCCTTCCTGCCTGTGTTTGAAGGAGCAAAGCCCTCCCTCCCTGAGACAGGGTTTGGAGAGCTCTTGCACACACAGTGTAGAAATACCACAAAATGTGCATAAGGGCAGAGCAGGGACACACGTGCATCCCTGTCCTGTGGCAGCTGTAAGCCCATGTGGGATGGGGCACCTCCCTGTAGGAGACGTAGGGCTGGGTGAGGGCCAGCTGCATTAGCAGGGAGTGCTGGAGACAGCATCTTGTGTGCAGCTCATGTGGGTAAGATGGCCAGAGGAACAGGAGGTGGCTGGGGCCCAGGGAAGGCTGCAGGGAGTGCTGGAAACTGCTGAGCTGGGGCACAGCACAAAAGAGTGAGGAGATAAAGGGAGAAAGGAGGGTGGGGGGAATGAGCATAGGGATGTGGAGCTGGGAGACACCACCTTCTCCACTCCAGCTGAGGAGGTCTAAGCCTGCAGAAGCATGTGGCTGCTTCATGCTCATGACAACATTACTGCTTTGGGGATAAATGACACTGATCAGAGATTCCTATTAAATACTAACCTGAGGTTTAGTCAGGTTAACTGGAATCTGCAGCCTGGAAGCATCCCATATGGACACAGGGTGCCAGGCCATACAGGGTGCCCTCTCCATCAGAAGCAACTGCTGCACATGAAATAAGGAGCAGGCAGCTGCTGGGCTCTCTCCTCTGTGAACAGGGAAAAAGTGTGCTTTACTGTGTTTTCTACAATATATGCAGAGTTAATCTTAGCCCTGCTATTCTGGTTGAAAGACTTATGCCTTAGAAGACAGCAGCATGATGTCTTAAACCAGGCTGTTTGCAGGCTGCAGCCCCTGATGACAGGCAGAACATGAGACTGCACAGGACTAACCCTCTTCTACATTCTTCTTATTTTGTCTCAGATTTGGGAGCAGGCTCCTGCACAAACCACCAATGGCTGGCAGTGCAACAAGGTACCCAAGTGAAGAGGGAGTCGTGGAGGACTATCTCTAACACCAGTTTTTCCCTTGCAGTGTGTTCCATGGGAAACAGCACCAGCCGGCTCTACAGCGTGCTCGCCAAGACGCTGAGCAGTGGTGCTGTATCCCAGCACCAGGACTGCCTGGAGCAGCTGGACTCAGCACAGCTGGATCCTATAGACCCCAAGGATTTGCTGGAGGAATGTCAGATTGTCCTGCAGAAGCGGCCACCCCGGTTCCAGAGGAACTTCGTGAACCTGAAGAAAAATACCGGCAGTAACCACCGCCCTATCCGGGTCATGCAGTGGAACATCCTCGCCCAAGGTAGGAGATGCTTGTGAGTTCAAGGTATGAGCTCAAGATCAAATGCAGCAGTGAAAACCCTGGCAGAGCAGAGGGAGAGAGATGAACTACATGAGACACAACTGACTGAGGGCCAGGGGGAATATATTGAGCACTTGAAATAGTGGCTTTCCTTCTGTCCTATAGGAAAGGGAAAAAAGGTCTCTCCTTGCAACTCTGATGGCAAAGGTAGCCCTGAATTCCTGTCTTAACTGAACATAGTGTATTCTGAAAGCTGTGACCCATCAGTTTTAGATGGTTGTTAACCCCAGAGAAGACTTATCCTTTTCCCAAGTTTTATTTGTAAAGTTTCTGTTCAGTTTCTGATTACCTTATTGATGACCTATCCATAAATTCAGATCTGCTATGGGAATTCTTAATGCTTAAAAATAATTTTAACTGCTAGTTTTGATTCAAGGATGTAAGTTGACAACAGCAGCAGCCTCATCTTAAAATCTTTTGGTGTAGGAAATTTCCCTCATAGGGACTGCCTTAACCTTCTGCAGTCTCTTTTAACCCACTTCATTTTATTTTGGCTTATGCTGCAGCAGCCACATGTGGAAGTAGTTGCCCTTGAGTAGTTTGCAGAGGGGGAGAAAGTCTTAATATGTCTTTTATCTGTGAAAGGAGCTTAATTTTTTTGGAGCGATTCCAGTGACTTGAGGAGTCCTGCTGCCAAATCTGGTACCCTTAAAGTGACCAGCATGTAAACTGATAAAACCTGGAGCATGACAGGCTGTTTCAGCTATCAGTAACTTTTGGGTTTTTTGTTTACCCGCCCTGCTAATTCCAGCTCTCGGGGAAGGCAAAGACAACTTTGTTCAGTGCCCCATGGAAGCTCTGAAATGGGAGGAGAGGAAGTGCCTCATCCTGGAGGAAATCCTTGCATACAAGCCTGACATCTTGTGCCTTCAGGAGGTCGACCACTACTTTGACACCTTTGAGCCGCTCCTCAGCCGCCTGGGCTACCAGTGCACTTTCTTCCCGAAGCCGTGGTCACCGTGCCTGGATGTGGAGCATAACAACGGGCCAGATGGCTGCGCCATGTTCTTCCTCAAGGAGCGCTTCGAGCTCGTCAGCAGTGCCAACATCCGCCTGACCGCCATGAAGCTGAAGACCAACCAGGTGGCCATCGCTCAGACGCTGAAGTGCCACGAAACCGGGAGGCTCTTCTGCATCGCCGTCACCCACCTGAAAGCCCGCACGGGCTGGGAGAGGTTCCGCTCTGCCCAGGGCTGTGACCTCCTCCAGAACCTGAAGAACATCACCCAAGGAGCAAAGATCCCCCTGATTGTCTGTGGAGACTTCAATGCGGAGCCAACCGAGGAGGTCTACAGGGAGTTCTCGAACTCCAGCCTCAATTTAAACAGTGCATACAAGCTGCTGAGCCCTGATGGACAGTCGGAGCCCCCCTACACCACCTGGAAGATCCGGCCCTCTGGAGAGTGCCGGCACACGCTGGATTATATCTGGTATTCCCAGCACGCCTTGAATGTGAACTCAGCCCTGGGCTTGCTGACTGAAGAGCAAATTGGGCCCAACAGGCTGCCTTCATTCAATTACCCTTCCGATCACCTGTCCCTTGTGTGTGACTTTAGTTTTAATCAGGACCCTGACAGACTGCTGTAATGTCTTGGAACACCACCTGGTATTGCAGTGTCTGAACTCTCCAGTCTTTTATTTTAGAGAAAACCTTTGAAGCTAGATGCTATTGAAAGATGAGGAAATACTGTTGACTAACCATTATGTCAGGCACTTGTTTGGAGTTACACTTGCTGTTCAGCCCTCATTAATGTGCAGCCTTCAAGGGAGGAAGAAGGAAGCCAGTGTTCTCATCATGCTCTTCTTGCTGCATCAGGGTTTGAAAACTAGAAGGCAAATGGCTTTATTCTTACACTAAGCCCCCTGTTTTAAGGATTTAATCCTGTAATGAATGTGGATGCCTTAGTATTTAAATCAAAACACTTGTGTTTGTAAAACATCTTGCCCTGACAGCATGCTGATTCTATTTATTTCATGTTAAGCTTCTGCAAGTACCAAAGGGAGTGAGGTTCAACTACCCAGTGAGATTATCCTAAATCTTTTTCTGTTGCAATAAAAAGGAAGTTTAATGCAGTTTAGGCAAAAAGCTAAGCTCATAATAGTGTGGTCTTGTCATTTTTCCATGACCTGAAATGCCAAATTCATTAGAAGTGTGAGGAAGGACCCCTCCAGTAAGAGCAGGTGAGGAAAGAGAGGCTGACTCTGACCTAGAGTAAATACCCTCACTTTTCCAGAACAATGTGCATGTATCGGTCACACACATACAGCCTGTAGGCTGTACAGTGACTGTACCTTCATCTCTTCTGTGCTTCCCTCTGGAGGACACAGCTAACCAGGGACTATTTCTTCCTCTGAGTATTACTTTTCTAAATGGTTTAAATTTGTAGTCTTGTCAATTTTGCTGTTTCAGAAAAAGGCCAGTCTTAATATTGAAAGATTTTCTTTTATTTATCTTCAGAATCTAAAGCTACACTGGAACCTGTTATAAAATTTATTTATTGAAAGATCCTGCATCTGAGTGGAAATCATAGAGTGACAGTGTTCAAGAGCTTCTTCCTGTGACCCAGGGAAATTCTGGCAAAGCCTCTGGGCTACAGCAGAGGTGTGTTAGTATGGTGTGTTAGTACAGTAACTCCTGTAATTGCTCACTGGTGACATAGGAATTGCATATATGGGTTGCAAACATGCCATTGTGCCAGAAAATGGCATAGGGAGAGAGGGGGGAAGAGGGACAACAGTTGGAGTTGTGCTGACACTTAGATAGTTGAGGAAGACAAGGCAGGGCAAATAAAGCAGTATTTCCATGTGAAGTAGGGTGTATAGTAACTCTTCAATGTTCCAGGTGTTTATTAATAAAAGTCTTTGGAAAAAAGTAATATCTCTGATGCTGTCTTTCTCACTTTGCTGTCCCAAGTTCCTGTTACCAAGGCAGTGACCTGTCTCAACTAGTTTGAGCTTCAAGTTGCTGCTGGTGCTTTCCCTTCCAGACCTCTTTTCCCCCACCCCTAATCTCAGAGTGGCATGGCTGCTTTGCCTTCACAGCACACACTCTATCTCCTGCTTGGAATGTCCACACACCACAAGTCTGAAAGGAAGGGAGTTATGCTTAGCTGTTAAGCTGCTCACTCTTCTAGTTAGAGGAAACCTACACTGTATTACTGTAAATATTCCCCTCTCCAACAGTTGTGTGGAGCTACAAACCTGCAAAGTGAGGTGCAAGAATTCCTTCCTGAGGGCTGCTAACTGTGCCTGGGAAGGCTAGCCCCTTACAAGATGCAGCTGTATCTGCCACTTTCTTCTAAAACCTCATTTGAAGAGAAGCAGCGCCACGGGTGTGAGATTTACACCACCCATAAATTACTATATTTGCATTGCTGAGAAGGGAAATGCAGAGTCTGTGACTGGAAGTCCCAAATTCCCACACAAACACACTCCTCATCAGGCAAACAAATGAAGAGCCCTTGGGCAGCTGTAACACACTCTGCACACGTTCTTGACCCTGGCAGGATGAGGGCAATGTGCTTCCTTGGATTTATGTGGATTTGACTTTCCCCAGAAGAAATGATTTTACAACCGAGGAGACAATGGCCTTGGTGAATACTCTTACCAGGCATGTGCAGCATGCCAGCACCTCCTTTGGCTAGAATTTCAGAAAGAGCAAATTGTGTCTCAGGAAGCCACAAGGGTGGCACTTTTGGGAGAGATTTTGGGCAAGAGATGCAACACTGCCAATGCCCCACAAAAAGACAGACCTTTGAGTGTTGCTGCCATGTTTCAGACCAACTAGACACTGACAGCTTCCTTTTTATGGTGCTGGCTGCCCTCAATTGTGCAGAGGGGGTGAGATGCCGAGCTTCTCCTTTACAAATTATTTTCTCTTAGGACCTTCACTCAAACGGGCTTGCAGGGAGGAGAAATTATACAAGTGCCCATTAATTAACATCCATAGTCATCTGCAGCTAAACACTTCTAAAATCAACACCACAATGTAGACCTATAAGATGGTATCTTTAGTAGGTCAAATCCTTGCTCATCTACCACAAAAAAAAACACCAGAAGCTGGAGCTTCCATCCAGACTCCTTTTGGCAGCTTTCTTTCTCTGGAAGAAACTATTCTTGTGGTAGAAAGCCCTGACTTGAGAGCAAAGATCAGGTCTGTATTTAAAAAGAAACTAAACCATAACCACCCCACTACTCCCACCAAAAATGAAGTCACTCCATGATTTCATTTCACTTTTGTATAAGCAGCTTCATTTTCCTCAGGCCAGTTAAGGTGTCCATCAGTGTGGCACCATTCCCACTGCCAGAGCATACAGCCACAGACCTGATTATGGGAGGCTTTTTACCAGCAGGAACTGAACTATCACAGCTGCAAAATTCCCACTGTCACTCTCACAGTGGAGTATATGGTATCTATTGTTTTTAAGACATTTTAATTTATACCCTTGCTTGCATCCCTTGCTTACTTCTCCTAAACAAGAAATTTAAGTGTTGAGAAAGAGCATGATTTGTATGATACTGCCATCACTGCAGAACCTCTCCTGAAGTGGAAAGGACTGGGATTCTTTCATCCTGGACATGTTACAGTAGATGTTCACTGCTTCAACTCCTTAAAGGGTAATTTTGAAGGCAAGGGGGGGGTGAAATAACTGAAAAGGCTGGAGACTTCCCATCTCAAGGCAATTCTTAATACTGTCCTACTCAGAAAATCCCTGCTACAGTGCAATGTTGAACCCTTTCTGCTGGATTTTTAATAAAAAGGTAAATAGGCTGCAGAAATTAACTGGGGAGTTCCCAGGCAGCTTCACCCTTT
This sequence comes from Haemorhous mexicanus, assembly GCF_027477595.1. NCBI lineage: Eukaryota > Metazoa > Chordata > Aves > Passeriformes > Fringillidae > Haemorhous > Haemorhous mexicanus. The sequence goes on from NC_082344.1 coordinate 11,778,907, forward strand.
TATTCCAGTACATGCCATAATTTATTTTGCAGACAGACTCTTTTGGAAAACTTAAATGGATTATTGCTCTTGCTTTGTTTTATGCAGTGAGAGGCAAGCCTGCAGCACTGAAATACTAATGCCAGCTATAAATATCAGTGCACTAAATATTTTTCAGAAGCAGCAGAAAGGATTTTTTTTTTCCTGTGTAGCAGTATGACTCTTAACAATAAAGAATGTCTTCCAAGCTCTTCTTATGAATGTATACCTTATAAGCACACCAAGGCTAAAAAAAGGCTCCACAGATCCCTTGCTTTCATCTTGAATAAAGGCTGCCTTAGCTTTAGCAGTGACACTTTTCCCTCACTCTCAAGCAAGCTGCAGGAAGAAATGACCCACTTGTTTCATCTGCTCAGAGGCAGAAGCTGTTGCAAGCTTATTAAAACACTATCTCTCCTGGAGAACAATTAGATCCCAAATACATTTGGATCTTGCTAATAAGCTTAACACCTGCTATCTGAACTGTCTCTACAAGGCAGAATTGCACTTAGCTTGTTCTGGCAGTAACAACCTTCACATGTAGCTGAGATCCCTGCTGCACATGTCATGCTGAGTACCAACTTGAGGCTTCAAGCACCTCTCCATTTTCTCCTCAACTTCTGACTGCCCCTGGCTCACTCATCCCTGATCACCTCAGATGTAACTCTCCAAAGCCCTAAAGTTGATGAAATCAATTAGGAGAGGATCCCAAGAGCTCAGCCTTCCTTTCAGTACACTCTACCCAGAGTTGTGTCAAGGCCCAGAACCCTTCACTGGGAAAGATATGCCCGAGAGAGCTAACCAAAGAAGTTGTCTCTGGAATGGGACTCCCCTTTCAACTTTGCTCATTTTTGATACTCACACATTTATTCTGAGTTGCAATTTACAGTTGAGATTTTTTTTCCCCCTCTGGATTACACAGCATCACCCTTTTCATTCTATAACTTAAAACAGCGGGTTTGAAAAAGAAAAATAGTTCTTATCTGCAAAATCAGTGGTACCAAGTCTGTGTATGTCTCAATGCCTTCTGTATAAAGCATACTCACTTCACAGAAGTTTCATTCTACCCACACATCTGTGAGTTACTGCTTGCCGAGGATGAATTAAGCCTGTATCCTTCTACATGAACCACCACATTCACATGTAAAAGGGAACCCCACTTTCACCCATGTACAAAGCAACAGGTTTTTCAATGGGATTTCAAAAGCCTGGGAGTATAGCTAGATACTAACCATTTCAATATTCTAATGTTCCTTTCATCTGTTTCAGATGTCACAAACCTGACCAAAGCTCCCTCATTCTGAGGTCAGGTCCTCCAATACCACAGTAAAAACATACTTATTTACAGAATCAGGTCAAATCCCCTTTCCATTTCAGTCACAGCGCACCCTCACACAGATTGAGATTCTCCCAGCACTTCATGAACTTCAGGTGAGTATCCTCTGGCAGCCAGTACCATGTGCCACTCACTGGTGGCCAGGGGAGAGAGCCAAAGGATCATCACTGGTTCTGTGGCAAGACGCAGCACTGGCAGTATCTCAGAACTGGCTACCAGCTGACTACCCCACCAGTAGTGGAGTTGGGTGCCTTCATTCCTCTAGTTTTTGCCATTACATAATGAAGTCTTAGCATTACAAGGAGGTCATCAGCTGGAGATCCTTATCTAATTCCAGGAAGAGTTTGTCCCCATTTGACTTCCAGTGTATCTAAATTAGGTGTTGGAAAGGTCTTAATTACAAATACTCAACATAGATACTTCATGCTCTGAGATTCAATCAAGTAACAGCCATCTATCTAGAATAGGGTTTCTTACAGACTGGACTTAAAACAGTAGCTTTAAAAACACTTGTTTCTCTCTCCTTGTCTTTTGGCTCAGATTTGTACCACCTGCCTCTCTTTGCACTGCTCCATTTCCCTTTACGCAGAAAATTAGTGCCTCTCAGACTGCCAGATTAATCGGGTGATTGCCCAGCTTCCCCTACTTCCCTTTCCTCTTTCTTAGAAAAAAGTCATCTTATCTCTCCATCTCCTTGTGTGAAGGGGGTCTTAGTTCTCTACCCCATACCAGAAACACAGTTCATGTGCAAGAACTTTTGATTCTTTGTATTGCTGCCTTACACACTTTTTTATCTGCGTCAGCTTCATTTTGTTCTTAAACTCCACTTCCCTGCTCAAGAGGATGAAAAATAATATTTTTCCAGAAGCCTTTCACAGTCCCCCCAGTGCTGGCCTGGCTGTGTGGAGCTATTTCCACTTTTCTTACCAGCTGAAGGGAAGAATGGGTCTTGCTGCTAGGACTCTACAAGCAACCTGCTTCTCAGCATGTAAAGTATTTAATTCCGGTGTCTTTCAGCATTACAGAAGACCTCAGTTCCAGACAGTTGTTAAAATTGCTCCTCCAGGCATGAAGTACTTGGATGATGATTCAGACTTCAATTAAATTTCAAGAGTCCCCAAGTTCCCGCCCTGAAGACTTTTCAGGGCATATCACTAGGAACTGGGGGTCCATTGGGCACCTGACTACCCACAGCCTAACGTGCCAGTGTGGTGCCCCTGAAATCAGGGTAAGCTGCATTTCAAGCCATGCAAATGGACTGGAAATATGGAGCCAATATCTGGTATAGCTGGAGGAGCAGTTAGGTAGTTCACAGAGCTCACATTTACATTCACCATCCTGAAAACATCTAAGAACTAGACCCCTGCCAGAAGTTACCTCACCAGCTACAGCAAGCCTCACAGGTATTTACACAAATGAGTGAGAGAGCTGGTCAGCCCTTTGAAGCAGGGAGGAGTCCCAAAATTTCACACTGTATCATCTGTATCAGGACGAATGCCTGAAGGTTTCAAGAAAAGAAGGTTAACAGGATAGCAGAAAGGAAGAAGGAAAAAATAAACAGCACACCAAACACCATTAAATTTTCTTTCTGTATTTCATTAAAACCTACTTGAATACACTTTGAAACAAGAGTACAACAAAATAGAATATACTTCAAATGTTGAATATACAAACTATTATAGTTCGTTCTGAACACTGGTACTTCCCTCTTAACTTCAACTAAAAAAATTTACAGGTTTAGAACTACCTGACAAAAGCTCATGCTGGGCGTGACCTTTGAAGTGAGAGTAGAGCTGAAACTGAAATGTATGCACAGATGTCAAGGCTAAGTGAGATAAACAGGCATGGTACAGCAGAAGGCAGAAAACCTGCTGCTACTTTGTCCACGATTAAGAAATTTAGACAGACTTTTAACTACCATACAAAATATGTTACATGTTATTCTATAACAATACTGTGCTAGGTACAAGGTTTTTAAAAAATTTATTTTCATAAAAAAGCTTTACACAAACAAGCCATTAGCTTATTTCAAGAAAGATAACTGAAAATCAGTCTAAGGCTTTCAATTTGAATCTGCTTAAGCTGTATGATATACAAAAATCTCTCCAGGCCTCTGTCTTCTTCTAGAAGCTCTTTAATCTCCTTTATTTCACTTCCTACAACACCTAGTAGCATAGTTTTTCACATAGCACCAGTTGAGTACTGTGGGCACACAGTAGTAATCGCTGGTATGCACATAAAATGCATCAAATTTGCCATTTGTGTAACAATGAGACTTTCCTCTCCCCCTGAAAACTAAAAACCAAGGCAAACCTCTCACACAGCTCTCTCTTAGTGTTTCAGGTCTTAGTGTAGCTTGGTAACCGGTAGCGTAGTGAAATTGTTTGGTCCCTTTTCAGTTCCTCTCTCTTTCATTCTCTCCATAGGTTCAGCTGGTTCCCAACTGGAAGAGGCAGTTTTTATCAGCGTATCAGTGTGGTTTAATTCCCACTGAAACACGGGAAAATAATTTTTTTTTTCCAGTAAGTCTTCAATATATGCGTGTTTATTAACATACCAAAACTTTCCTTTATGACTTGGTGGTGGCATCCACATCCCTCCCCCAATCACGTCAGTATATTCAAAACTGTAACAGTTAGAAGTCCATGCTGGAAGAAACCGATTCTTCATTTTTCACACGTGATGATTCCTTCTGTTTTCATTGTTACAGGAAGGGCAATGGCTGAGGGTGTACTAACTACTACTACATGGGTTACAGTCTTGCTTCCATCCACTGGCTTCTCCTCTTTTACCAGCTGCAGTGTTTTCACTTCACATTCCTGTTTCAAAGCAGCTGTGTCTGATTTAACTTCTGGACCTTTGAGAACTGCACTAATCACCCTGGGAGGAGTCTGGCCAGAGGCCTGCTGAGCAGGAACCGACAGTCTCATTACTGGTGTCCCATGAGCTATGGACACTGGGGTTAGTGCTCTAACAGCCAACGGGGCTCCCACAATGTTGATACTTCCTGACCCAGACAGGCTCGTTTTTGTTTGCAACTGACACTGCGTGAGTTGCGTGGCAGGGATCGTGATGATTTTGGTGGGCTGCATTGTGATTTTGTCTCCATTTTCAGCAGAGGTTGGCATCACAGTAGGAATTGTCTGGATTACTACCTTTGGAGTTGTTGCTGTGGTTGGACTTGTGTTGGTTATTAACGGTGACCCTGCATTTACTGACTGCACTGCCACAGTTGAGATTTTCTGTCCCAGAGATGTCATGACAACGGGCACTTGCATTGCCACACGAACAGTCCTACAAAATAAACATGTGTGTTTAGGCCAAAACACAGGGCACCATCACAGATGACAACAAGTACAGACAGTTCTAAGAGAGAGAGGTTTTTAACTGGTTCTTAATAAAACCCAAACCAAACCATAACAAAAAAATGAAAAAGCCAAACCAGCAAGCAAAGAACCCAACCCCAAACCTTTTGCACATCCAGCAATAGAACTTTGGAAATTAAACAGCCCCATTAACACAAACCTGGGAGCTGTTGTTGCTGGGACAGTAGCAGTGGTAGTAGAAGGATGAGATGAGGATGTGTCATGAGCTGGTGAGGCAATATTTACAACTCTGGTGACTGCTTTTTCTGTTCTGGTACAGCTTAACTGAGAGGAATTTTTTCCTCCACGTGCAGAGGTTGCTGCTTTTAAAAGGTTTTCTGCAGATAAAGACACTCTTTCCAGGGACTTTTCATCTGTAGGCATTGACAAATCTTCATTGCAGGACTCACTTTTGTCATCATCTATGACAACTATATTTTTTGGCATCTCCTTAAACTGATACACAAGCCTCTGTCCCTCAACTTTTGCCAGGATTCCTCTTTGATAGTAGTATCTGCAAGGAAAGTACAATTAAGTAGTAAACAACATTTTAAAGAAAACCTCATTCTGTGCTAACAATAAAACCTGAAGTAATCCCAGTAAAATCTACAGTGTAAGGAGGTATGGAAAGAAGCTGTTAAAACACACTGACAAACGATCTGAAGGATCTACCTGAAAAAAAAAAATCTTACCTTTCAAATACATACTTCAGGAATTAAAATTGCAAACGTACTGGTAACATAAAAAGTTACAGGGACTGCAAGACTGAAGGCTAAATCTGCAAAAGGGCAAAGTTTTTAAAATTTCATAGCGTTTATATTTCTATGGGCAAAAATAAGAAGCAGATTTTAAATTGTAATAGATAACCTAAGGATCTAAGAGGTTTTACCTCAGAGCTCTTCCCATAGTCTCATAGTTCATGTCAGGCTTGTTTTTGTGTTTTCCCCAGAGTTTGGAGACAGCTTTTGAATCCACAAGTTTAAAGATTCCTTTCTCTCTCTGAGTCCATTTAATATATCGAGGACATGTATTTTTGTCCTGAAGAAGGTCCAACAGGAACTCCCATAAGTATGTTGTATTTCCTATAATCAGAAAGCATTTTTGTGTTAGAAAACCACTTTTAAAAATAACAGAAAGTTCTCCATATGACCTGCATTACAAGCTATGTTACACAAAGGATGTAACCTGCACATGTTCATTCATTCTGTTAAGTTTAATGAAGTTTCTACAAATATTTACATTCTGAAAGAACTAATCCAAGTGATAAACTATACAGCACAGGAGCCTGCCTGTTCAATCCAACACCTATTCTCAGCCCTTGAAAAGAAGTATGGGAGGGTGTTCCAAGTCAGTACCTATCTATTCAGCAGGACGAGCGCTAGAATTTTCTTCTCATATTTGATCAAACAGGGCATGAAGATGCCAGTACATTTTATGACACTGCAGAACAGAAGGATATAAATAAGTAATTTTTAAAAGGCATACAACCTGCAGCAACAAACCGTCTCAACTGTGGTTAAGTTTGTCCAGGACCTGGGGCTCTCACACTAACTGGTGGCACCCCATGTTCTAACCCTTCCCAGGTGTATGTTGCTGAGTGACCAACATCCTTCTAGGTGCAAACCCAGTCCAGCTTCTTAAAGGCGAGTATTCACAGGGGGGCAGAAATCCCATGTACCTTTCTGTAATTAGGGGCATATAAAAGGCTTAAAAATTTAATGCACTTGTCAGGTATTCAAAGAGGTGCACCATCTTCACTGGAGAAGGCCCAGGCCCAGGAAGGAGTTTGTGACAGCGACTATCAGGATGCCACAGAATGTAACACAGAGTCTGTCTGTCTGCACTCTGACCAAACCATGAACATCTAGGAAGAGGGGAAGAGAACCCAAAGAAAAAAAGCAGATCACATTCCAATTTGTACAGCTGGAAAAGACTCCTCAAGTTTCTGAGAAGGGAGAACTAAGAGAGATCCGGAAGAACAATCTCAGAACATTAATAACAATTCTTTACCTCCAAGGACATGCATCAAATTGTATTTTTGCGTGTGTGTGAAAAAAGGGCATTAATTCTTGAGATTTAATGGCCTACCATAGTATTTGTTATGCCATGCAAAGATAATTAAAACAAATTAAGGCAGATTAGAGACCACTGTTGCAGATTTTGAGAAGTCAGCTATCTTTAAAAACCTCAAAGGGTAAAAAAGATCACAGGTTCCATTTTTTGTAAAAGCACCTCATAGAGAAAAATTGTACTTTACAATGTGCTCCAAACAGCAGCAAGTACCTACCCAAGAAATACGAAAATTTAACTAGATTTCAGAGACATTTGATTAAGTCTATATGAGGAAAGAGTCAACAAGAGAACTCAGGAATCTTTAAATCATCCGCGATTTCAGGGAATTAATCCCTGGGGTTTTACTCCTTAGAAAGGGAATTTCTGGGTCGACCACCAAATGTTATAGGTCTGTAACAGAGTTTTTGCAAAAACATAAGTGGGCTTCAGGATTAGAAAGCAAACAGGAACTTCAAGAGAATAAATAAACTGTAGAGCGCAATTAAATCAGATTTACAGCTGCCTCACTTTGCACCAGCAAGTACCCAGAATGCACAAAGGAAGGAATGCCAACAAGGGATCCCCTTTCCAAACGTGCACAATCATCTCTCCTTCTCCATGACTTAACTCTGACAGTACTAAACTGCAGAATAATTCCTGTTTTTCCAAACCCATGCTGCATATGAAATAGCCTACCTTTGCAAGTGCTTTTTAAAATAAGTAACACAAATTAAATCCAGTTAACAAAATATTTCGCAGGACATTGAGAAAAAATTAATTTATTCCAGTTGTAGTACAAAATATGGAATGAGATACTTCATGAGAACAAGAGATATATGCAGGTCATTAGGAAGGGCCATAGAAATAAAATAAATTTAAAAGAAAGCTAAAAATCTTCTGAAAAGCAGAGAGCAGTACCATCTCCCACTTTATAAAATAAGAAGCTATAGAGCTGAATTTACCAGCACAAAAAGGAGAACAGAGAGAAATACAAGCCTCCTTTTTCAAATTATTTGTCCAGGAAGCTAGGACTTGGGACAACTGGAAAGTACTGTTCAGGTAACAGAAAGCTGTAATACTAAAATCTGAAATAGAAAGAAATACAAGGATTCAAGAAGACTACAGAAAAAAATAAATAATTAAACAAGATGTATTTTTAAACACAGCAGATACAAAATCCGTCATCTCCACTGAACTCCACCGCTACACCAAATCTAAAGCAACTCTGGGCATTGCAGGGAAGTTTAACTAGTGTTTGCACTGGTTTCCATGAGCAAACATCTCCATGAAGTCAGTCCCATTCTTCCTTGCCCTGTTGACAAACCTGATGACTCAGGAGCTGTAGCTAGATAAGGAATTACGTAAACAGCAGAGACCTTGCTTTAAACAAATGTCAAAATAACAGCGGAGCTGACCACTGCACACTCTTTCAGCCAGGATGTTGCTACTCCAAGTCACTAACTTTGTTACTCCCAGCTATAGCAACATCTCAGAACAACTTTCAGTGCACCAGGTGGAGGTGAGATCCAGATTTTTCACCTGCAGCCAGGGACTGCACACCACCCCAAAGGTAACCTGTGAGCAAATGTCCCACTCTGTCTTCTTGCTGAAGGAATAGCAGGGGCACGGAGTCCAAGAACATTAGGAAACCAGAACTCTTCTGCACATAATTCTCCACTCAACCAATACAGAAACACATCATCATTTGTTTGTCTCCTTAAACTAAACTGAACCTATTAGTCAAGGAATATATTCCCACTGAAGTTTGTCAATTAACTATCATATTTCCAATATCATTACCTTTACTTCCAACCATCACCTTCCTAAATGCTCATATGCTGCCTCTACTTGAAAGCAAGTCTTACAGCAGTAGTTTAATAAATTATATGTGTAGCACTAAGCTGATGCACAACACAAAAGACATCACAAGTCAATAACCATAAAGTAAAACAAATAAAAAATGAGAAAGCCTATTAACTGTGGAGGGTACTAGAGGAGACTCCTAGAGCATATATCCTTGTCTTGTACAAACAAATTTAAAGACATTTGAATAAAACTCTGATAAAATCAATACAATCTCATCCATCACATTTTTAAAGATGTGTACATTTCCTGTGATAAATACCATGCAGATACACTGCTTATTTTTAAAGACTCAGTGAATGGAAAAATATACCTTTGCCTTCTCTAGGTTTCTTCTTTATACCTAGATCTGGAGACCCATCAGATAAAGCTGATTGCTGTGTCTTGGGTTTACGGCCAGCTGCACATAATATATGGGGAAAAAGAAGTATTAATCACATGCAGAGTAAAATTTTGTAGTTTGCCTTTGCTGAAAAAAGCAGTTTCTGTATCGCCCCCCCTTGCTGGTTCCTCACCACAGGTATGGATAAACTTAGATTCTTAGATTACTACTGCACATTCAGTCTAATTATCATTTGGTTGCTTACTTCATAGGCAGAATTAACTCAATTGCAGACAAGTTAATGTGCATTTTTATTAACTCTAAGACTCACAGATCATGGACTTGTATAATTTTATCACTACATTACATTTGTTTCCCTCTAAATTACAAGTAAATATTCCATTTCAACATGTCTGGAAACTATTAAATCAATGTTCCTAAAGTTATGTGAACTGTATTGATGCCTCTAACAAAACTGCTAGACCAGAGAGAGCAACCTTACCAAGTGCCAACCTCAATGTGATAGCAAAATGCTTAGAAATCAAACACTGTTCTGAACTGTTTCTCCTCCAATACATGCCAATTAGACAGGAAAGATAAAAATTTCACAAAGATCTTATAATGATTTCGTAAACTGACTTATGTTTCTTTTTAAGTTAGTATTCACCCTGTTGCTTCATTGCATGAACTCCAAGTCTACCATCTCACCAAATACACCCACATTTCAGATACCAGAGACTACTGGCCACTAATGTCCTCTTTGAATACTCTATCCTTCCTCCACTTTGTACTACAATACACAACACAGAAACCATCTTCCTTATGGTTTGTCAAAGCCAATTCTCTTACTCCCTCTTTTTTCTTGACGCAGACCCATTTTTCTAAGAACTCACATTTCAAACTCTCATCAATCTGTTTGTATGAGCAAAGAGATCAGACCATCCAATCCATCCTCCCCTGCATCAACTGCACCATCCACGGTAGTGGACAACAAAAGTAAAATTTTGAGATTGCTCCAATGAAAAGCCATATGTACCCTTTTTCTTTTTCATTGGTTCATGGATATCAGGGGAAGTTGGAACGGGAGACACATCCATTTGTTCAGATTCCTCTGTTGATACTTCCACCACAGTTTCTGTGATCACATCAGGTCTCATGGCTGCATGGATAAATTCTGGGGTGGACACACAAGGAGGGACAAAAACTTCCACTACAAGAGAAGAAAAAAAGAATATCTGATGAAGTTTCTAGCTGATTATTTTAATGTACCTTACATAAAATTATTTTAAACAAAGCAGATGCAACAGTGTATTAAGTTTCTGCTCCAAAATTCTGTCACCTTGAAAATCAATCCAACTCCCAAAAACATGCACACTTGTCAGTAGTTTTAGGCAAAAACAAGTACCATACCAATATTTTTCAGAACCAAACTCAACTTCAATTTAAACAAATGAGAGCTTCATCTTTGATCATTACTCTGATCTCCACTTCCTATTTTGTAGCTTTTGCATTTCAGTTTGACCATTATTTCATCCAACATATATTAAATAACTTCAGAAGGGACATCAGTTAAAGTAGCCATCAACATTAAGGTTTGATTTTTCAGACTGGTAACACTGCGCAACACATTAGTTTTGGGTATTCTTTATAAAATAGAAAGATGAATAGAAGTACTTTTCCCTTAAAATAACTCTTTATTTCAGCAATTTAAAATGTCAGATTCACAGAACTCAGAATGGCTGGGGTTAGAAGGGGACCTGGTCCAACTCCCTGCTCAAGCTGTGACACCTAGAGCTGGTCGCCCAGGACCCTGTACTTTTTAGTATCCCGAAGGATGGAGTCTCCATAGCCTCTCTGGTCAATCTGTGCCAGAGCTTTGTCACCTGCACAGTGAAAAAGTATTCCAAGATGTTTAGGGGGAAAAAATAATTTAAAATATGTCATTACTCAGCTATCACTTCCCAACAACCCCTCTCAGATAAATTATTTAATCTGTAAGTACATGTGTTGCAGGGTGGAGAAATCACGTAAAACTCAAAGAAATCAGTAGTTTATAAATATGCAGCAAATGTTTTAAACAGCATACAGCTCTCCACAGAAATAGGTTGCCTACTTTGCTTGTCTTACTGATTAGTAGAAGGAGAAATGGCTCTCAGAGCAGAGACTGTGGCTGACATACCAGGACTCCTGGCATCTCTCAGGCAGGTAGGAGACTCCATATGAAGCAAGGCCTCTGCAGCTTCAATCGTCTTATCTGTGCAGTGCACATTACTGCCATGAACTGATGCTTCTACTGCAGAAGGATACAAAAAAAATTATGAGAACAGGTTACTTATAGAAGTCCACATGTATCCCTGTACAACTATACTTCTCCATCTTTAACAAGAAAAACACAAGATCATCAGATGTCCTCACACCTTTTATACCTTCCTGTCAACAGAAATATTTAGGGAAGACATAAGACAAGCAGAACTGACACTGTCACTTCCTAGATTAGATTTCTAGTTCACAAGCAAGCTCCTCATTTCCATGAAGAGTTCAAAAGCTTTTAGAAAGAGACTGAGATTTGTCTTCTGCCTTCAAAATTAACCAGAAAAAAAACAGATTGTGATGAGGATGATTATAAATTAATGCAGCAGAAGAGAGAAGTAGTACCATCTCCAACTATTATCCCATTAAAATCTAAAGGTCACCTCTCTTCAAAGTTTCAGACTATTGGATAAATATATACATACACATGTCTATGTCTATACATATATGTAAATACAAGACTAGTTTCCAAAACATACATCCTGTTTTGATTTCTGACATTAAAAATAATTTTGAGTTCATTTTAACAGGTTGGTTGTTAAAAAAACCACAAAGCACAACAAACAGTATAAAGGGTGTGCTTTATGCAAAAACTAAGGGAAGAAGGTAAAAATATTACTTTTTCAAGTTCTGAAAGTTTAGGAAAACTAATTAATCAAAAATAATGTAACTTCAAGTGAGCACAGTTAAGTTTGACACAGTGCAGATCACAGCACCCTGAACACAGCAGCAGCACTGCCCCAAAGTACCATGTAAAACTACAATTCTGTGCACAGCTAGCTCCATGTTCCTCGCCCTTGTAAAGGTTTTGAAAAACGGTGACTGCAGAAACACCTGTTGCCCATTATCCATACTCTGGCCAAGGTAGCTGTCTCTCTTCAGTTGCTCTTTCCATTTATGGCCATCTGCTCTAAGCTGAACCACTCCAGTGAGGCAGCCAGCAACCAGGAGATCTATCTTTAGCCTAAGCAGAGTCACCTATCTCTAGTATCACAGAACTAAAGAGGATTTGGGAATAATTCTCTACAAAAACTTCAAGGCACGTATGCTGTTACTGAAAACATCTAAGAAATAACTCAAGGTCTGTTTAGTGAAAAGCAGGGAAACATAATGCCAGAGTTGCTTCTGACTTAAGGAAACACCAGATACACACAGATTCCCTGCAGGCTCACATGGGGAAGCCTTCCAGCAAACTGCAGTTTTTTCAAATGCAGGGATTAAAAACTTGAAAAATCTACTAGCCAGCAGATTAAACATATCAACCAGAAGCTGAAAGTGGATGAAATGTGGAAGATGCACAAATGCAAAACTACAGGTGACAAAGTTCTTGCTGAATCAGCCTGCTGCCCACCTGCTGACTGGCTGATGGGATTCCCACCATAGCCTATTAGCTATGGCCTGGGATGCTATTTACAGGGCTTTATCTTTTGGAACAGTAGATGCCTGTTAAGGCTGACATTCCAACACTGCTTCACCCCAGGCTGCAAACAATAAAAGCTTACCTAAGAGCACAGGAAAATCAGAAAAGGGTCGTTATTTTGCACTCTGTTCCTTGGATAACCAGTGGGAATCAGAACAAATTATGTACCACGAGCCCCTTTGCCCAGCTGCAAACCCTGGATGCTCCCCATGCTTGCTCAAGCGTTTCCTTCCCAAGCAGCTGTTTGGGCATATCCAAAGTCCTGACCACCTGCACTGTAACAGAGCAGCCCTCCTGTAGCAGGAAACCCTCTGACTAAACATTTCTCTTTCTAAACAAAAAATTCAGTTGCACAGAATTTGATTACTAAGTTTCCCTCATCTACCTGATAAAAATTTTCACTGATTAACAGAATACAAGAACAATATTCAGATAGTTGATAAAAATGTATAAATTCTATAACACTACTGACATTAGAAAGTCCAAAACAGTATTTAATATGTTATTATTCTAATGCATGCAATAAGATTCAAAGCATGTCAGCAAAGCTTCTCTGACCAGATAACTCTTTCTGTGCCATTAGGTTCAGTATATAAAGGACTTTTGTAAAGAAATTCAAACTCAGATGACAAATTTCAATTGTAAGAGGGTACTGAATTCACTACCTCCTAAATGCTTAAAAGCATGCAAAATTATCCTACGGAGAACAGTTTAGATGCTGCACCACAACTAAGAGGTACTTAGCAGAGGGCAGGAACAAGGCAAGGATCATAGCAGAAAGCCATCTATATACTTTTCCAGTACTATGATATTGTGCTGAAGGACCAGAGTGGAAGAAAAGGAAATACAACCAGCATTAGGGACTAGGACTGCAAAACTGTAGCAGAAAAGCAAAGGAGTCACTCAAACTCTCCCCTAAACAGCCCTTCCATTTCCAATAAAAACAGCACTATCTACACCACAAAAGCCACTGATGCTTGAAAATACACACTTCGCAAATGCTTTTCCCATAGGAGCTACTTGGGATTCCACTAAAACTGTCACCTAAAAAATATCAAGCAAAAAATAGTAACACTTCTGGCTTTGGCTGAACAACACATGCTGTCTGTCTATCACAACAGTTAACAAAGTAATGTAACATTGCCAAAAGGACAGCTATTAAAGCACTTACTAAATTCAGTTCTATTACCAAGTTTCAAGTTTTCCCAGCTAACTAATTCTCCTTTACCCAGTACAAGGTTTTAGCCTTAGAGGTATTTGTCTACCCAGTGAACATCAGGAGTTTGCATTTCCTCACAGGGAATGTTTACTGCACCAACACAATGGGAAGAAAAAAAAAAAAAGAAATTTGTATCCCAGCACAAATTTATGTAAAATTTCTTTCTGACATGCTAGAAAATGTCTAACAGAAGACAGCATGTCAGAGTGCTCAGATAGAAGACATGGTACCCAAAAACAGCTAAAAAACACATCATAAAAGATGAAGTGAGGGAACAGGCTCTCTCAGAGAAGGGACAAGAAAAAAACAGACAGCTCTTCTTGCAAATGACTAGATCAAGTGTCATCAACTAAATTATAGTTGCAGCACAACAGTTCTCACAAAAAAGATTGGGGGAAAAGGAAAATAAAACAAGTAGGATTCCACAATTAAAAAAAGACAACTTCCCAAGACTTTGATGCACAAGTATCACATTTCTAATCAAAGACTGAAGTGTATCATCCATTTCTCTAAATATGCCCAATTCTGTTTCTATTATACTTATGCTATCAACTATATTCAACAACCTCAAAGCTAAAATAGACTGTATTGTTTCAGTAAACAATATAAGGTGTAGGTCTGTTACATTATACAATCATTTCAGAAAGAACTGTCACTTGCCCAAAAGAAGTGAAGTAGTTTATGTGGATGGAAGAAAATTTTCCACACTTTGGTAACTGAGTAACAAGAGAACTGCCATTTACTAATCTAGAACACCTCAGAGCTAACACTGCCACTTATCTTCCATTCTTTAAAATCAAATCTCATCCTACTGCTTTTATTAAAGAATCTGAGTCCTTGGCACATGCTTTTAGAACATTTAATTTAAAAATGTTGATCTATTTATAGAAAAAACACCTCAGGAAACAAATTCAGGTTCAAAGTGTAAATAGATAAGTAGGCTAGTTGATGTCTATCTTCACTGTTGGCCTTATGTTTGCTAACTCCACTTTCTACCCAAATAGTGTGTATAGTAGATTATTCAAGGTTCTCAACAGCTGTTACATAATACTAACCTTGGTAATTAAGTCTAAGTCATAAAGAAAGGGCTGTACTTCGGATTTACAGAAAAAAATAGTGGCAACATATTCACTTGGTAACAATGTCCCCCCCTTCTAAAATAAGACTAAAAAAATTAATGAAAGCAATTTATGAGACTGAAAAAATGGGATTGAAATTTTCAAAATGGTATTCTTTTGCACTGCACTACAGTAGCACCTGCAACAGCTTACCCTTTAATACTATCAGGCAACCAAAGCAACATTTTAATGAAGAATTCACAATTCCAAGCATGGAATTCAGTAGAGTGACTACCTATACACTAACACACCTCATTAAAGTTATTAAAGTTTACTGGCATTCCCATGATTGTTTTATTTCAGCATTTAAAAACAGCAGTGGAAGTTAGCAACAGTGCTTAAACGACATCTTAATTAAAAGCAGTCTAATTGCCTCTAGAGGTAATACCCAGAAATCTTTCTGTATGCAAAACTCAACTTGGAAAAGAAAGCATTCTTCAGTTTACTGCTTGTTTCATGGCAGACATTTATTCAGAAACCAAAAACCAACTTCTTGGGTTTTTCAATATTTCCCTAAGCCTGCCTCTGTTCAAGACTCTCAGCTACACACAATTTAAGGATGATGCCTAGCCCACTGCATAAAGGCAGATCAATAACAAAGATGAGAGCAACCATTTCAAAACACTTGTTTCACTGTGAGCCATATGTTATCAGCCCAATATTGACAGAAACATCAACTACAAAGCCAAAATATATCTTTGTAAAGTCATTTAGGAGTTGCTCTTACAACTGGCAATTAAGATAACACTAAGCAGTAACAATTTTGGTCCATCCTATTTCCCACAGTTATTAAACACTGAAGTTTTGTCAACACTGAAACCATCAGCCATGGGAAAAAGCAACATATAATTATTATAATTCCTTAGGATAAAGAATTCCTCACTTAAATCCACATGATATCTACATACAAAACTAAGTAAACGGTATCCTGATAGTATGATGATGGGAATACTAGATTATGCACAGGTATCACTCGCTGCAATGCAAATATGGAAAAAAAGAAATGAAGTTGGTTGAGCTAATGAGATTAGTATGACAAAGGACATCAAAAAGAGCAATAAAAAGGTCATTCATTATTTATCTAAGGGCTGGCTCTCAAGCAATCTAGTTACAGTGACTTAAGAAGGTGTTGACACAATTGACCAACTACTTAAACGTTCTCTATTCACGGACAATCAAAAGTGAAAAACAACTCACTGAGGCCTGCAGCAGTGAGACCTGCAGAAATCAAAGTTGTTCTACTGGCAAAGTCGAGCTACTGCTCCATCCTAGACCCAAGTGTCAAAATGATTTGGACCTACTCCCCTTCTGCTGTTCAGCAGAACAGTTCTTCACTGCTTTGTAGCGTATTTTTCCATGTCTGGGACATAGGTCATCCTCTTCCAAAAAACCCTGGGTATTTTTCCACATTAAGTAAAATAAACGATGATGATTATGGGACTTGGCCCTTTCTGAAAGTATATCTTAATATACTGATAAACGACAGAGCATTTATCTTTAGGCCTGTAAAAACCCACTGCCATGCCAATGCAAAAG
Source organism: Haemorhous mexicanus (assembly GCF_027477595.1). Taxonomy (NCBI): domain Eukaryota; kingdom Metazoa; phylum Chordata; class Aves; order Passeriformes; family Fringillidae; genus Haemorhous; species Haemorhous mexicanus. The sequence continues at coordinate 11,795,466 of NC_082344.1, forward strand.
CCAGTATCAAGCTTGGCTCTCTCTGAAAATACATGTGCAGATACTGCACAATTCATTACCTATAATGCCATACACTGTACTGTTTATGGTTCCAAGGACTACTTTTAGAAGTTGAGCTTCATGCTGTAAAGGCAAAAATAAAATCAGATCTAGTACAACTTCGGTGGAGAACTGAATGCTTGACACTGCATCTGAGGTTTGGGTCAGTTGTAACCTTGCTCGTTCTCCAGGGTTTTACCACGCTTTAAGACAAGTCCTGCGATCACTGTAGTATCCTGTTGTCAGACAGATACAACAAATCGGAAAGAGGCCAAATCATGCAGGACTCAAAACACAACTCCGAACAAGTGCTACGGCCCATGTCCCAGCAGCGGCTGCAAAATCTGACGGCGCGGAGGAGCGGCCAGAGAAAGCGCGGCACCTGCACGGGCCGGCGGCAGGGAACGGAATTCCCGCCGCCTCGCTCCTCCTCATCCCGCCGGGGTAGCGGGGCTGCCCGCCCGGGACGGGGCAACCGCCCGCCCTTCCCCCGCCCGTCGGGGGCGCCCGCAGGCAGGTGCGGCCACGTGCGGCGGCGCGCGGCCACTTCCGTGTTTACAGTCGGCTTCCCTCCGGTGCCGCGCGCGCCTGCAGCGCCGCGCCGCCACTCCCGCGCCCGCCGCGCGCCCATTGGCGGCCAGCGCCCCCCACCCGCCAGCGACGGCGGCCCCTCCCCCGCGAGGGGCCCCGGGGGAACGCGCCGCTTCCGCTACGCGGCGCGCGTGGGGGAGGGGGCGCCACCGCCCCCCCGCGTCGCACACGTGGGGCCGCGGCCCTGCCGGCGGTGCCTCCTCCCGCCCCGCCGCCAGAGCGGAGTTTAAGAGGGTACGGGGGGCAGGCACCGGAATAGCGGGGGACGCGCGCTGGGGTGCGGTGCCCGGGGAGACTGGGCCGCGGCCCTGCGTGCGGTGCGCGGCGGCACTCGGCCTGCCCGCTCAGACAGCGTGGCGGCAGGGCTCGGAGCGAGGAGAGGGCCGGGAAAGGCGGGAGGACAACAGCCTCGCGCACTTCCTGGTTCTCGCCCCAGCCTCCAAAACCCCGCTAAACTCCTCCGCGCGCCCCGCCGCAACTCCCGCCCGCGCCGGGAGGCAAGTGCCGCGGGCCGGCCGCTACCAAGGTGATCACTTCCTGATTGCCCTCCATTGCCTCCCGCTCGCCGCCGGAGCGCGATGTGCGCCGCGTCTTCCCCCCCCGCCCCGGCCAGTCCCCGCTCCCGCCCCGCGTCGGCCCGGCGCGGCGCAGCTCACCGGCCCGAATGAGGAGGTCGAGCTGGTTCGTGGGCCCCTCATGCACGGACGCCGCCATGTTTACGCTGCCGGAGCGGCTTCACATTGACGGGCGGGCGCGCGCAGCGGCCGGCGGCGAGGCGCGCTCCCGCGGGCGGGCGGAGCGCTCACCGCCACGGCGCGCGGTCGGCGGGAGCGCTTCCTGCGGGGCGGCGCGCGCGGTCCTTCCGCTGCCCGCCCCAGACAGGAAGTGCCGAGCCGGCTCCCGCCGCAGCGCGGGGCCGCCCGCGGGCGGGGGAGCCACCGGCCCCCGCTGGCCGCTCCACCGTACAGGCAGCGCCTCCCCGCACGGCTCCGGAGGCGCCCGAGGGCAAGGACGCAGCGCAGCCCGGCCGGCCCCGCACGCCTTCCGCTCCATCTCTCCGCAGCCCTCGGCCATCCGCACCTCCGTGCCCCGATGACGCTATCTGACCGGGGCAAACCGCCTACCGGTATAAGCCGGACAGTCCTCACCGAGGCGACCGCTGACGCATTAGCAAGATTTCTCCTTGACACGTCCCTGGAGCACCTATGTTAGTAACACCTTGCCGGAAAAGCTCCGTGCCTGCAATCCACTTTATCTCCGTTAGAGTAACAGGGCTTATTCTAGTTAGCTAGAGGTCCCATCCATCCTTCATCTCTGAAAAGACTTATGGGGTGAAAAAAATTTCATTACCCTCTTAATTAAAAAAAACCAACAAAAACAAACCACCCAAACCACTACCACCACTTTTTAGGGTTGCATCCTCTCTCCCCTGAAGACCACCTGTGTCAGTAAGGCCATAGCATTACCTGCCAGGCCCCTGGACAGAGGCACCAGTCAGGAGAACACACTCCCCACACTTCCTACCCAATCCATCTGCTAATTACTCCCAGGGTACAACTTGAGAGCTGCATATAAAGCGCAGCTGCACCAAGAAAAGCTAAGTGTGTCTCACATAGAGCCATGCGTGGAAAGTACACACAGGAATTCCTTCACTAACACCACACACCTAAGTAGGCCTACATTGTTAAGTCAATGATCTAGCAAACACCTGCTGCCTACAGAGCCTTCCCTGAACACACCATCTTCACAGCTCCATTAAAAGAAGGTGAAGGGATCCAGCCGCAATCTGATTATACAATCTCTTCCCCTCTCAAATTTCAGTAGTCCTAGGACCTAGAGCAGAAGCAACAATTTAGAAACAATTTTCCCCAGCACCAAAATCACAAATAGTATCCAACAAAAATCAACTCCAGCTGGTAAATTCAGTGCTTCAAACTCTTGACAAATACTATTCCTCCACTACACCTCTCAAGACATTATAGGAATACATTTTCATGACTGTATTTGTACATAATGTTTATAATATACAAATAAGAAATCAGGCATTTTGTAGATAGCAGTAATCTATTCCTGGGTGTAAGGAATTAAATTTGCTCAGTGCCACATCAGATAAAGAGCAAGACCCGCAAGCAACATCATTCACTCTCACATTCATGAGAAGCCATGATATCTAAGGACAGGTCGGTGCTAAAATTTTGCCAATCAAGATTCTTCCACAGCCAGAAGCATGGACAAAAAAGGCACCTAGCCAGCTGTGAGGGCAAAAAGCTCTCATACAGATCCATCTTTGCCAACAGCAGAGTGCTCCTGTCAGCTTTTGTTATTCAGAGAGGTGGAACAGCAGTGCTAACAAGAATTCCTCCCATCAGCATATTTCCACTAGGGGACTCTGCTGTATTCTCCAGCAGAAATTTTCCTAGTGGAGACAAGCCCAAGGACAAGAAAAGGCATTTTAGGTAGGCACACACTTAAATGTGCAATGAAATTTAATAGTCATTCATTAGAACATCCTGAGACTGAAATGGAAGCCTTACATGGTGTAGCGTAGCAGCACCATAGCTTCAGCTTACATACAGAGTGCTGGAATAACCATGTAGTCCTGTCCCTTTGTACACTTTTGTGTACCTCCTGTTGTTAAAAAACTATAATTTACCCACACTTTAAACAATAAAATACAATTTAAAAGTCTGTCTGTTCAGACCCAGATCAAAAGCTGTACTGAGATGCTGAATGCCTTTGAAGATCTACACCCATGTCAAAAGGAATTCACACTACCATACTTTGGAAAAGGTCCGCTCATAGTTTTTTTCCTTTTTTTAAATGCTGTGTAATTCAGTGAGGATTGTTTACTGATTGCAGCTTTCAGTCAAAAACTGAAGTGTTTGACTTATACTCAATAAAGTTCTGCCTGAGATGTGTGGACTCCTTGACTAAGTGTATGCAAGTAATTGGCACTGTGTAACTTTTGACAAACCCCATAGGTTCAAAATGAAAAAAAACCCCAACAGTATTAAACATGAAGTTTTGGTTTAACACCAGTTTCTTAAGTAGCTTTTATTTACTACTGCAAGGACAGACTTAGCACAATGTTTGCCAGTGCACATGAAATGGACTTGAACAGCTGCACACAAGTGCTCTGATTCTTCCCTCTCTCTGATCATACACAGGAGAGAATATCACTGGATGCCCAAGGGATTCCAATCATTCGGAAATGAAAACAATCTGAGTCTGTGCACTTTCAAGATTAATATGCAAAAAGCCACAACAAATTATGAAGTGACCTGTGCATACTTTATCTGTATTATTATTAAAGCATAATGCTGTCTTTAAGGAGGAATGCAACTTTCTCCAAAAGTCCTGCAGTTTCATCTGTTTAAATTATATTATTTCTAGTATTTTATGAATGGTGATTGATTTGTCATACTAATAAAATCTTATTATTTCAGGGGAAAAAAAAGGCAGTCAACAGGAAAAAAGTAAATGTGCATTTAACTTTTTTAATCTCTTTTAAAGGCTCCTTTCTAGGCTAAAAAAGAGGGCTACAAAATCTACTCGGTGGCCCACTGAAGCAAGAAAAACTGTAATGGAACAGGCTCACAGGAAATTGCAGAAATTTTATTTCTCTGGCATGAAAATAGTAAAAAAAAAAAAAAAAAAAAGTAGAGGAACAGATTCTGGACCAGCATCACTATTTGTCATGTCTCAGACAGAAACATATTTATTTACACTAGTTTATTGTTGACTGATTTTTGTTTGTTTTTACTGTTACTATACACAGAATAAACTTTATTGAAATTTTTTAACACGAAAGTTCACCTGTCAAGATAGCCATGTAGACCTACATGCTACATTTACTAACTGCCAGGAAAAAAAAAAAAACAGTCAAAATGTTTAACAAGCTGGAAAGTTACCTTTCAAAATTATGCTTCTAGTTACTACATTCCTGTTTGTCAGAAGCTTTAAGTAACTTCAAGACAAGTGAATTGTATCTTTATTCTTGTATAAACACAGAAGTAAAATATCTATCAGCTCATGCTTTCTGGTTAAGTGATATGGACAACTTTGTTCACAAAAAAAGGAAAGGTATCACTTCTTCTCTGCAACATACACTAGATAAAACTCATTCTGATTCTTTTGAAAAACCAAGAGACAATTAAAAAAAACAGCCGGATGTGACTAATTGCATCCAAAACAGCAAATGTAAATTCAAAATATGAAAAACTAGTGGGTTTTATCAGATTTGCAGACTTGGATTGGAATAGAATCATCAATTATCTTAAGCATCTCCTTGAACAGTTCTCAAAACTAACAGAGCATTCAGGGCTTATAGAGGAATTGCCATTCTTCACTCCCACAGTCTCCTCTGCAAAGCTGTGTTTCCTACAATTCCCACAAATATGATGAAAACATTCTCTAACAGACTAGTCTCTCTTGGAAAACTACTCCACAAGCATCATAGCTTGAAATGCTAAAAGTACAGCCTTCCAGTCACACCTTTTCCTTCCACTGACAGCAAATAATTAACCAGAAAGAAAAAGCTGTGCATTTAATTACTTTTAGCCTCAGAGGATTCCAGTTGTATTCTAGTAAGACAAAGCTACCCTGGGAAAAGGCAATTATCATAAAGCACTTACTTATTCTTACAGAGGTGAGCTGTTTGAGTTAACTTAAGTAAGGGGAAGGTAGATGGCAATCTGTGCGCTGGTTTGGCATTAACTGATTTGTGGTGAAGAGGGAAAAAATCAGCCACGCAAGTGGTTCTCTGTGAGGAGCTGCTAGCAGCTCCCTCCGTGCCTGGCAAAACCAATCGCTGGCTGGCTCTGAGAATTAGCACACTAAGAAGCCAATTAGAAAAAAGCTGATAACGCCTCTATGATAACATATTTAAGAACGAAAAACCGCGGGAATGTCTTGCTACCTGCTCTCAGAAGGGTTGGGGGGGCCGGCTGGGCCCCTTCCCAGAGGGGCCGCTGGACCCTGTCCCGGTGCGGCCGCCGGGCCATGCAGCCGGGGGCCATCCCGGCACCGCGAGCAGCTGTGCGACCAGGGTGGCGTCGCACAGCTGCAGTTGTCTCGGCATGGCTCGCAATGGACTTTATTTACTTAGCCGCTTTTAACCAGCCATGCTGCGGACAGAAAGAGGAAGAAGCGGCAGCAGTTCTTCTTTTTTCAGCGTCCCGCATGAAGAACAGGCACGGAGCGGAGCCCGCAGCCAGTGCGGCTTGTGCAGGGCTGGCGGAGACCACCTGGCCAATACAGAGAGAAGCACGGCCAGCGATTCCCCAGTTGCGGCGCCTAGACAGGACCAACCTTTCAGCGCTGCAGAGCTCTATAAAAACCATTTCAACCAATAGTACTTGAGAACAAATGAACCTACCAGTTCTCCCCTGAGTCAGAGAAAAGGAAAAGGTACAGACACGTGAGGAGAACAACAGGGTGACACGAAGGTCGGGGTAAAAGAGGGAGGGGGAGGAGGAGGTGCTCCGGACGTCGGAGCTGAAATTCTGCTGCAAGCTGTGGTGAGGACTACAACAGAACAAACTGTTTCCCTGTAATTCATGACGGGCACGCAGGGATACAGCATTCACCCACAGCCCGTGAGAAAAAGGCACTCGTGCTGGAGCATGTGGATGCTGAAAAGCTGTGATGGTGTGAGAGGCTTGAACAGAGAGAAAGAAAACCCTTGCTTTCAGAAACAAAGGACCCTTGCTTTTATACTAGAACAACTTATCCTTAAAAACTGCACCCCATAAGCTAAATGGCTCACAGAAAGCAGTTGTGGGAAGACTGCTTTGCCCGTGGGAGGGACTTCACATTCCAAGCAGGTTCCGGTCAGACTGCTGCGAAAATTAAAACCAGGTCGAAAAAGTTCACAGAGAACTGTTTCCTGTAGGAAAAACCCCACAGCACAGCAAGAAACTCCACTCCCTAAGTGAACTGAAGAATTTTAGAAGTGACAATAGACAATTTTGGAACAGACTAATAATCCTATGCTTTGTCTCCCTGCGCTGTCAGTGGGAAGGAAAGAATGGCTGGGGGCGGGAGGGTGAAGGTGTTTTAACCATTTATTTTTCGTTTTCATTATCCTCTTTTAATTCTGTTAATAATTTTTCTTTATACCTTTCAAAAATTTAAGGCCGTTTTGCCCTTAAAGTGTTTTGTCCTAATCCTTATCTCACCCCACAACTTTTCTTTCCCCCTCCTCTGCTTAGAGGAAAATGAATAAATGATTTTCGTGGGTGTACTGGCATTTGGCCAGCGTCAACCTATTGCAGTCTGAGGACAGTATTTGCAGTCTACACAAGATATTGCAAATGATAACAGAGATAATCCTGAAATACCAACCACTTCAAAAAGCTGCAAGCAATTTCAGAAGTCCAGACATGCCCCATCCCAAGTGTCCAAATCATCTACTAATTTTAAAGTTACAGAAAGGTCAGTTTTGCCCAGGATCCTAAAGAAATTCCTACCTAGTAATTATAGAAGTAGCTGCTGTCTTCAACAGCAGGCCATCACTGTTGATAGTTATAACTGCATTGCAAAGGTAACAATAGAAAGAAGCATTTTTAACAGTTAAATGCCAGAAAACATAAAAGAAGATGCAGCCATCTGTTTTATCAGCACAACAACATAATCATTACCATCCACTGTGGATTTGACAGTAGAAAATGTCCAAATAACAACCACAAAGTGTCCCTGGAAGACACAGGGAAATATTGAGGAAAGTGGTCCATGACTATGCCAAGCTCATTTTCTTGACTACACCATCCAAAGTCTAACAATGCCAAAGCCAAGTGTCTGTCACAATCTGCACTTTTGAGTGAACTCAGGGTCCTGATGTCACTATTCATACAGCAATTAATGATTCCAAACAGAAAAAAACAAATGTATCCTCAGGATTTGGCACTACTTCTGACAAATTGAAAAAGAGTTAATCAAAATAGCAAGTGTCTACATTCCAGCATTATTACTTGTGCATGCAGAGTAAGAAAATTCAGCTGTCTTGAAAAAATTAAAAAAACAAATTACCAGCCCACAAACAATATTTACACTTCCCTACTTTATAAGGAAATTCTTTCTTTCCAAGGCAGTCTCTTAGACAATGATAGGTCAGGTATTTGCATAGTACTCTACATGATTTTACAAAATTAACAGTATTTGAGACTGGTAATTGACTGGCATATAAACTATGCCACACTTGAGCAATTTCTCTGTCCCAGATGCATCATTTGAAGTCCTTAAGGCTTTTCTGATAACAACAAACATCTCTTCTGTAAGTCCACTGAATGTTTTTAAGGACTAAATGTCCTCAACAAACACGGCTTTATTCTCATCCTACAATTTGCTCTTAACTTCAATCTCCCTTTTAATATGCAGATCACCTTTAAAAATTATTACTGTCAATAGTTTTTCACTATCTTTTTGATCAATAAACACATTCCTGTGCACTCATACTATAATGGGTTTGGATGCCCCATTGCATTCTAATTTCAAGGTAAAAACCCCCAAATTTTTCAGCTTACATTAGTAAAATGCTGTGGCTGGGTCTTCACAGTAACAGCCTACAAATTCGCACTCCCAGCTGCAACTGGAATAGGGAGTTTGGAGGAGAATCCATCTGTGCATCTGAATTCCAACCCATGATGTCCCACACCAGCAAATAATTGAATTAGACTCACATCAGCCTCAGAAAATAAAAATGATGCCTGAAATCTGTAGTTAAATTAGACTTTATTATAAAATAGTCTTACAGCATGCTTTCAGTATGAATGGAGCACTGAATGCTACAAGACAGAAACCTGAAATCTAGAAAGAACTGGATGCCACAACCCAGCTGTTATCATTATGTTAAAATACTATTGTCCATGAAGCAGTTGTAGAGCACTTTTCCTTATTTTCTCAGAAAAAGAGAACACCAACAAAGATGACATAAAATCTAAGTTGCAGTTGCATTTTGTTTCTGAATTAAGAATGTTACTGAAAACAAAGATGTAAATACCCTTGGCCTAACTGCTCCAAGCACTACACAATAGCACATGCAAAAGGAGGGGAATAATTTTACCTCACTGTCATCAACATTTAACTACTAAAAGTGCAATGGATTTCTTGGCAAAATAAGGACTCACATGGATGCAGTAGCAGCAGCAGCATGGTGTGTAAAGTAAAATTCATTGACGTTAAAAGGACAAACTCTTACTTCATTATCGTGTAGGAGGCATCTAATTCTTGCAACAAAGCAAGCAAAGTTTCATCTTGTTTATCTAGCAAATAGGCTTCATCTTAGCTCTTTGAGAAATGTTGCAGCTGCAGCTGCTCTGAAGCTGCACAGGCATGGCCATAACAGAACCCTATTCAGCTAGCCTAGTTCCTTCTAGAATACAAGTAAACAAGTCCCCAGGTGAAGCAGTGATAGGTTGGATTTGAACTCAAACAAGAAACCCCAACCAAACCCATTCAACCCTGAATGCAGACATATCATTGGCCACTGAGCTGGGCGGTGCTGAGACCCTGACTGATGGGTTGACCAAGTGCAGGAATTCTGAACTCCCTATAAAAGGGGGCATCCATGGATAAACGGTAGCTGTTGTCGCATGACCTCAGTGCATTCAGTCATGTGCCTGTCTCCAAACTGTGACCCTAAGGTAGTAAGTGGTGAAACCCGACGTGATTGACACAGCCATCCACGTGTACAAGGAGGGAGACAGAGGGTGAGCATGGAGAGCGACCTGCAGCAAAAAAAGCCGTCAAAACACAGTGTGAAGAGTCAACCAAGGCGTGAAGAGCTGAGCAAAGCTCAGACCCCCTTTGTAAATACCCCTCTATATAGAAAAACAGTGCCAAGAAATATGGGAGGATGCATTTCACTAGAAGAAAACCCAGTTGCGCAGGTATGGACCCTCTTTTCACCTAAACAGGGAGTAAAACATGATGTATGTTATAAAGCCCTAGAGGCTTGTGGAACCAGCTTTAGAAGCCACTATGGACGTTATAAAGCCCTGGAAGCTTGTTTCAACTTGCTGGGGTGGTTGGAAGACCATCAGTGCCAGTGCAGAGCTGCAAGTGCCAAAACCCAGAAGCATCAGCCAAAAGTTGCTGAAACCTGGATCTGCAGAGCACCTTACCATAAAAGAGCCAGGGCTGGAGAAGCCTGAGAAACACTGAGGCAGTCAGTGCCCGAGAGGCTGGGAGACCCAGCCGCCAACGGACAACCACAGGTTTGCCAGAGCTGGGGGAGGAGAACCAGAGAATGGCCCCTGGTCCCCCGATCCAAGTAACCCTAGAGGGGACCCTGACAGTATCATAAAAGAGCTCATGCCACTCTGCACTATGCAGCCTCAGCTGGAGCTGTGTAGTGATGAGTGGCTGGAGATAGGAAAGCCCTTCCAGTCTGGGTCTTAGCGCTGGCCAAGCTATGGCCTTGACTGGCAGGAAAAGTATGCCATCAGACCCAGGTGTTTCTGTGCTAAAATTGAAAGCTAATTTGACTGGCTAATTTGGCTTAGCAGAAGCTGGACCACTTTCCTTTGAAGTAGACATGGGAGCCTTACCTGGAAAAGGCTCCCCAAGTCCTCACTGAGAAAAGAAACCTCCTTGGTAGACCCTAGGTGATAGCAAAGCCTATAGGCAGTTGTAAGTTTCATTAACCTTGTTAATTTCATTCAAAAGTGCATGTTTTGTTAGGATTATGTTCCTGTTAAGTTGTTAAAACAAAGAAAGGGGGAGTGGATGTGTATCCCTCTCAAAAGTCTTGGGTACTGGCATGTTCTCATGTTTTTCAATCAAGTTCCAACTAACCTAGGAAGCCAACAGCTTGTCAGAGGCAGAAGACTGTCAATGGTAAGACAATCTGCCCATCACCATACTTGAACCCCAAGACCCAAATATTTAGGAGACATCAGTGGAAGAAGGATATGTGTTTTTAATGGTTTTGAGTTGAATTGTTTCTTGTTTGTTGTGTTAAGTTGTAATTTTTAACTTCTAAATAATGAACCTGCAGCATGATAGCCTGAAAGATTGTATTACTGGTTATCTCGCCTGACAGCTCCTGGATGTGAATGTTACAACTCCAATGATACATGGGATACATCACTGGCTGGAGGATACTAGACTCATTGAGTTGGATAGAAAGCCTAATTTGAACTAGGTTAATTCTGTCTTTGTCATCCTGTCTGTAAAAGACACCTGCAGAGGATAACAATGAACACTTGGCATTTATTAAAACAGAAAGGGGAGTTGTCACAGCTGCAGCTGCTCTGAAGTTGCAGATAAAGTTGGCCATAACTGAACCCTATTCAGCTAGCCTAGTTCCTTCTAGAATACAAGTAAACAAGTCCCCAGGTGAAGCAGTGATAGGTTGGATTTGAACTCAAACAAGAAACCCCAACCAAACCCATTCAACCCTGAATGCAGACATATCATTGGCCACTGAGCTGGGCGGTGCTGAGACCCCGACTGATGGGTTGTTCAAGTGCAGGAATTCTGAACTCCCTATAAAAGGGGGCATCCATGGATAAACGGTAGCTGTTGTCGCATGACCTCAGTGCATTCAGTCATGTGCCTGTCTCCAAACTGTGACTTAACATAATAGAGGAAGACAGCACCAACTTAATATGAGAGTTTAATAAAGTTGTTAGAATGTCCATACTCTTTGGTTTTTTGTAGTCAGCACTCTCCTCTAAAGCAAATGGTCTGTCTGCATGTGTAAAGTTCTCACTGAGCTGTCAGTGTAAGGAAATGACATTCAGTCAATAGGGTATGTCAGCACTAGCAAGAAGTACCAGATGCCTGTGTTAACTCATTTTCTAAGAAGCAGTTTAATCAAATAATGTCTGGCCAGAATGAATTCTAACACTGTTTTATCTATCCCTTACACACACACACCATAATCACAAAAGTTAGATTCTAACCAGATTTAATACCAAGTTCTTAGTAGATTATATTTAACTAAGGAAAATTTATCTGAAAAACCAAGAGTTCACAGGCTCAAATTTCTATAAGAGACATTAGAAGGAAGCAGTTTTAATCATAATAAGGGAGGACATATAAAGACAGAAAGAAGAACAGGCAGTAACTAAAGACTGGACATAAAGATGCAAAGCTGATTCCTATGGAGATAGCTGTGTAACCAGTTATCTGAAATTTCCTCTGAAGAAGACGATTTCCCTAAACTATGTATTTTATTTATCCATTTGTTTTAATTGGGGGAGAGTTAAGCCTAAACTCCTTGTTGATTCAACATCCTCCCTCCTTAAGAACAGCTATCAATTTACATGATAGTTTAAACTGAACTTCCTGGTCTTTATAGCCCCAATATTTTTCCATGCTGGAAAGGGTCATTTTCAGATCCACATTTTTTTTCATGCACATCCTCCACCCCCCTGTGGCAATTAGAGTTTTAGAATCCAAACAGACTTTCAGCTTTTACCACAGGGAGGATTTCTGACAGGACATAAAATTTAAAAATCTGGTGACAGTTCACAAATTGAATGATACTTCAGCTTCTTGAAAACAGTAGTTTTGTTTCTTCTTTAATCTTAAAGCTGTGATGAAAAAATAAATCCCAAACTTGTACTTGGTGCTTTGATGATTAATAAAAAAATAAGGGGAAAAATACTATTCATACAAGATGTTAGAGTCACCAAAACAATTAAATCAGGATCTACACTGGCAATACTTAAATACATATCTCAGTTAACTAAAAGAGTAGGCATTCTCCATGCCCAAGATCTGCAGACCATGACTCTGTTACCTTCCATACTGCTCCTATGGTAAATTCCAAAATTAGATTACTCCCTTATTATCCTTGTTACAGGTTCTGTCTGGTGACAAAATAAACAGAATTGTAGCAATTGTGAACTTCAGACACACTGCTTCTTTAAAAAAAGCAGCTTCCGGTATTATGCAAACTACAAATGTTTTGTTGAATAAATCCGAAAACTGAAGGGCTAATTACTTTTAGGAAAAAAAAAATGCAGGAAATGAAAGCCAATAGAATTTGAGTATTATTAAAAACTTGTTAAGAAGGATGTGTCTTTTATGATATAAACATGCTCACTGTTCAAGTTAACAAAATTTTAAGGCTGTAACTCAGTTCTCAACAATCTAAAGATACCACTCCCAAGAACATCAAACAAAAGCAGAAAGAAATTTAAATACTATGTCAATCTAACAATTTTATTTCCCCTTCCAATTACAAAAGGCACTCACTACTTCCACAAAGAATGTCATAAGGTCAACTGAAATGACCCAGATTTCGATCTTTTGTTTGTTCTAGAGAACTCCTTTTTTCTATTCCAAGCAAATAGGCATATTTTTCTAGAATAAAAACCATGAACCATTAAGTCTTTCTTGTTTGCTAAAAGACATTTGGGTTTTACTTCTGTAGTTAATGGATTAATTTTACAGCTAAAGGATTAATTATAAATAATGATCCTTGATTCATGAATCAAGACAGATTAGTTGGAAGGAGTCTGATGGGGGGCAAAAATCCCCATACTCCACTAGAATTAACTAAAAATTAATGAATACTTTTAATGATCATTTAGTATATTTTATTTAAATTGTGGTTTCATAAATGTGAGAAGTTTTTTAATTAAAAACAAATTGCAGACCCTGATTCTGCCCTTGGCTCAGCACTGACTGTAATTATAGTCTACACAGTCTCAAATCCATTAATAGAACAGCAAACCACAAGTAGAACCATTCAGTGCAGAGCATAGATCATCTCTTTAGTGTCCTAAGTAAATTTTCCCACAGCAGCTTCCCTACAACATTTTTCACACAGGGTACTAATCCCTATCTCTGGAGGCTTGAATAGTGCTATATTTTAAAAAATTATGAAGCTTTATATTAATTGCAAGGCAGCCCAAGGCTATTTAAATGTGTGTTGTAATGCTATAAACCACATAAATCAGTAGTCAGTGGAATTGCCAATGAACTGTCACAAGAAAAGGAAAAAATCAGGTCCAAGGCCAACAGGAAAGATACTAACAAAGGGGGGAGGTGTATTATGTGAAAAGGGAATCCTTTTCAAGTACTGCCAAGAATTCTTTAAGATGGGTTTTAGTATTTACCATGCTGTCTGAAGAATCTAGAACCACAAAAGGTACTAAGTCTACTCATTCTTGGTGCAACAATGATACATTTATCAAATAACATGAAAATTTTTGTAGCAATTAATTCTGTCATTGATGAAGTAGAATGTATTGAGACTACTTTAGCAATAATAGATTTTTCTTCTAAGATGTTCAGAAATCAAACTGTTGCCCCTCTCTAAATTGGGATCATTAGCATAATAAAGGCACATACTTTAAAAAATTAACACCTTAAAATGCTCTTTAAACTCTGTACCTTGTTTATTGCCTTAGCCTGCTTTCTCATTAACAATTACCACATGGCACCTGTTACCACCTCTCTCCTACAGTATATTGCTACCTACCTACAGCCCAGTATCTCTTCTACAAAATTAAAATTTAAAACCAGCGCACTCAGATTCACTGTCCTGCAATTCACTGCTAATAATGGTGCATTACCAAAATGAATGTTTCTCAGGGCTTTCATATTTTCTCTCTGCCCATCTTACCTCCCTATGAGAAATAATTCAGAAAGACTCCTGGCTGTGTCAAAACATGTCGCTCACAACACGTGCCCCACAAGATTGCCTCCCTCAGAACAGCCTAAACCAAGCACTCCTTTCACCAACACTGGACATTAGTTCTGTGCAAGGACCACTACTCATTGTAATGTGTAATTACACCATGAAAACCACACTGAATTAATAAGTGTATATGCTACACAAATAACACTTAAAAGATGGACTGTAGGAACAGGTGTGCATTCACAGTTTTAAAAATCTTCATTAATTTTAATTTCTCCTCCACTGTTTATTGGCTTTTCACTGCCCATTAATTCTTAGATCAAAACTATTAAAACAAATAAATATTTGAACTGATTTAAATATATCATCTTATCATATTAAATTTTTAAGAACATATTAATGTCAAACTGTGATAACAAAAGCAACATAGAAAACATAATAAACTACACGCAGTCAAGACACATATCTGACCATCTCCAGCCATAGACACCAAATTATCAGATCAACTGTCCTATAAATTTTAAGACTATATTTTCAAATATCAAGGCTTGGAAGCACCCATGTCCCTTTCTTTGAACAGCAGCTTACATAAAACTATTCCTGTAGAAGAGCTACAAGTTTTTAACTGTAATTTCCCCTCATTTATTATGGCCGTAAAATTATGCTTAAAAACAAAGAGTTCATTTGCAGCAGCTCTTTATCCTAAAAGAGTTGTTCTGTTAGCCATTAATTTAGCCATTTATCTACAAAAATCTTACTAGAAACAGCATATTTAATGTTTAAAAAACAACTTCTGAATACAAAAACCTTCAAAGTATAAGCTCTTAAAGGTTTTCCAATATAAACTTAAGTTGTAAAACTCAGTTGGGGAAGAACATTTTCACTTCTCACCTTTTCTTCAAAAGTTTTATTACCATAGTCAGAAATTAAATTTAAGAAATACATTATTTTGTAACTTCTCTTTACATTTATTTGTTGAACTTCTAATTAGCATATTTCTTTCAAAACACATTTCAGTAAAGTGGAATTGAAAGTATTTTCCCAAAACCTGCATCACTAGCTCATGCTCACCTTCTGAAGTTGATGCCTGCAATTTTTCCTGCAGTGCTACAGGACAACATCCAACTTGAGAAGGATGTATGAGCAATTGCATCCACTGTTTACTGAGAAATCCACACTGAAACTTACCTAATCTGATGGGAATGCATATAGCCTTAATGGGATGCCATGTTACGCAGCTGGGACAGTCTCTCACCTTTTTTTGCTTTCCTGACATCATGAATTTAAACTCCAACTCTAAATAAGGAGCTGCAGGATAGGAGCATATGCTACCAATGTCAAGTCATAGTTAGGTATGGAGTGCCCAAGAGGACCTGTCCTTTGGTTGCAGTTCTATGTGCTCCCTACTCCAACACTCTGCTAATCCAGCAGAAACTAAACTCAACAAAAATACAAAACAGCTGAGGGTCTCCTTGCTATTTTTCTTCTTGCAAAATTAGCACAGAGAAGTATGAGAAGCAACACAAGAGAGCAAGAGGGAAGGACAGCAGGAATCACAGCCCAACAGTCAGAGGTTATTAGGCTGCTATAGCAGCACAGCTTTTGCTTCTGCAGACACTTTAAACACACTTTGGTGCCCTTCAGAAAATGCAAACCTCCTGATCATGTTCTTTGGAGAGAGGGCGTACAGAAAGATTTCCGCTTATCACTAAATACTTCATCTTTTACAGCAAAGCTCCACTCCTTTCTTCATTCCTAACTTGTTATTTTATAGATAGACGTGTTAATTTCAATCTATTAGGCTTTTCACCCATAAAGGGACTGCCCAACTCCATTCCCCCTAGCCACCCACTCCTGCAACCAAACCAAGACTAACAAACTCTTGCATCAAAAAGGCAGGATAGGAAGGGACAGACAGGAAGGGACAAGAGTTGGAAGATGGGGTAAATAGAGCCACGCAGTCCCTATTTCCAGCTGCCCTGCACTTGTGTGGCTCACACACAGTGTAAAACTGAACCCTAACCAGCTTTCTGGCTCAGCTGATTTTTAAAAACTCCAAGTTTAGCCGTCTAGTAAACTCCCTGCATAAGTACATAGCAAAGACATAAATGAAGATCTGCCTGCTCATGAGGAAGGAGACACAGTGTTACAATGCAGCATCCTGAATGTAATGTGGTATTTTCACCTGCCTAGGTAATCCTGTCACCAATGAAGCCTAAGCAAAACTAAGCTTAGAGGAAAGAGATGTGACCCCCAGTCAAGACCTCCATGCTGTGGATAGACACATTCCTTGGAGATTTCTAAAAGTACAAAAACCTCCTGGAAGAAAAGAATTAAGTAGGTCTACCTGTTTCCACAGTTTCAGTCTCAATTTCTTGTTCCTCTGCTACATCTTGCATCAGGTAAGTCTCATCATCATAAACCAGGACCTGAGCAGCGTAACCCTGTTCTAGTCTGGCACTAGGAACTGGCTCCACAACCACTGCTGGGAATTCAGAGACAGGCTCATTTTCCTATAGAAAGGAAAAAAAAGGAAAGAAAAGAAAAAAAATGCTCTAAATACTGCACTATTGAACTCTATGTCAATGTTTTCCTCTTATGTTCTTAAATTCTTTATGAAATAATGATAATAATTCCAAATATTTTTAAAGGAAATTTTCTTCTTAAGCAAGAGACTAAAAGAATAACAGATAGAGGGGGCTTTCTAAATCTCAAAGTTTTCCTGAGTTTAAGGAAAATTTAAAGCAACAGACAGCTTAAGATATTAGAAAAGAGCATACTTTCTAATGAAGACACTCAGCTGTGGGATGTGTTTCTCCTCCCTCTGCTTGATGAAAGGTAACAAAGGCTTTGCCTATGCACTGCAAGGTACCTACATTTGACCTGTGTCTTTCAAACACATGTTTTGGGTTAAGTGACTAAGTTATTACAGAAGAACTGACTACTTCAAAGCCTATATGCTCATCTCTACTTATTTAAGGATCAAAATGTCTGTAAAAGCATATATAACCAGTTAGTGTGGCAGAAGTTGAACCGTGCCAGACTATCTTTATAAAAGCTACAGAAGAGTAGAATATATTTATTATATGTTGATAACAATGCAAAATACAATAAAATATGCTGTGCTGGCTAACTTTAAAAGAGGTCTGTGTATTGTTCTGCTCAACTTGTTCTATACCTCACATCTGAGATGTTTAAAGAAAGCTTAGTATAGACCATAATTTTGTAAACCCAGTCTACAGTTGTACTGCAGACTTCAAAACTTCCTGCTTCCACTGCTGTAACAACAAATTCTACTAAAATGTATTTGAAAAATCGCTGCAGTCTTCCTCCTTACACAACAATCTCAGATCCATTTCATCTGTTTTCACAGCAAGTTTACAGTGAAATTTTCTTTCAAATTAAGATAAAAGGTTTCTAAGTTTGGTAGTAAATAAGTGCTATTTACTTTTCTAACCTCTTGATTTTTTATTTCATTGCTGTCAAACTCCAGGGCAGGGCCTCCATTGTCAATCACTACTGATGTCATGGTGCATCCCCCGAAGATTCTTTGAGAACTGTTATCTCTCTTGAAGATACTAATGCTGATAACCTCAGGATATCAAAGGCTTGAATTCACAGTCCACTGCTCTTAAACAGCTAGGCAGAGGTTGCTGAAACACAAAATAATTTTAAGTTATTTGCATAATTTATACTCAAAGGTCTTCCAATATCTATGAAATCTCTTGCATGCTGCATCTCTACATCAAAATAGGGCATCAGCAAACACTGAGATCGGTGCTTTATAACAAAAGACAGAATTTGGCCCAGCATTTTAATAAAATGCATCCATTAGAAGGCTACAAGAATCACTGAGATCTGCAAGAAAACAGGACCATCTAATACGCATTGAAGAAAGAAATCATCATCAATACTGCAATGGGCAACCTCAATGAGTCTGCTTTTCAATAGCAAGAAGCTGGTTTAAACTAATCTTGCACATTTAGGGAAATGCTTGTTTGGATTCATGCAGGGTAACTGGGCTTCCTACAGGCAAGGTTACACTAACAAAAATTACAAATGCTGATCTCCCCAGCCAGATGCAAACTAAGCAAGAAATAAGCACAAGATACATTTCAATTGAAAGAAAAAATACACGGAATTTAGAAAAAAAATAAGGCTTTTTTTGCTCGCATAGGCAGTCCACTTTACATGACAAAGCATGACTCATACCTAACTATATTTAATTTGTAACAGCACAAAACCCCCCCAAAGTTACTACTTTATTTTCCATTGTTTCACTTGTAAAGCTAGCATCACTTTTTGATGAAGAAGAAATCTAAGAGCTCCACTGCTCCCCAAACAAGACTCGGGCTGAAAAGCCTTTGACAGGCATCCCTCGGAGCCATAGACACCTGTCACCCTCCAGATTTTTTAGAACAAAAAGCCTACTCCTTACCTATCCAAAAGTCTTTAAATTCAAAAAACATGTTAAGTAGAAAAACAATTGCTTATGAATACACTAAAATAATCAATCAGAAGAAAAAAAATCCATTTTTTTGCAAAATCTTTTCTTCTTCTACAGCTTTCCATTTATATAAACAACAGAAATATTGCCAATGAACCATAACCCAAAATAGAAGTCCAAAGAAATTAAATTACATTTTAATTTGGAAACACAGACGTTCTAACCTGTTTCAAACATCAGCATTATTCCTGCAACTCAGACTCACAGCTCAGTGAACATACAGTGCTTCATATGGTACCTCTGCTTAAGCACACCACAAAGCTAATTTCATTCTCATGCAGAATATTAATGCAAACAAACAAACAATAATAATAAATATCAATGCAAATAAATCAAATACTAGACGACATCCACTGCATATTTATATTTTAGGTACAATAATCCCACACAGTTGGCCAAGTAACTGCCAAATTGCATCAACTGAAAACACCCAATACTGTTTACAAGACCACGTTCTCTCAAAAACATGCTCTTTCTGTCTCCTAGGTTACAAAAGGTTTCAATTACTTTTATGCTGATCTATCTCTACATGATTTCCTATATAAATGAAGTTCAGGGGATGCAGAAACGTAAATGATAATCCTCATTTTCCAGCTGGGACAGAAATCATAGTACAGACCTTACAGGGGAAAGAAAGTACACAGAAGAATGTGTGAGATGCTAAATCTCAGCATTCATTAACAAAACTGTATCTTCAGATTGAATATGTGAAATAGTCCATCAAGATACTCCAAGTCTTTATATAACAGGATTTGAACTTCATACTGACGTTCAGTCAGCAATGTTTTCAAAACTCTGCCAGGGTAGAGAAAACAACAACCCCACTCATCAGCAAGTGAGAAGGTAAAAGAGTTTCAGTTCAGTCTGGTTTGGAAGTTCTAAGTTAAAGCAGACACTCAAGCACACCCACACACCTACATATATGTGAGATTCCCACAGACACAGCCCTTTCTCAGTGAAACAGCATTTCCCTTCCTCCCTTTCCCTAAGGAGGATGTCTCAATGGAAGACTTTTTCCTTCTCCCTCAAATTTCAGTAGGATACTGAGCCTATTCCCCATCCTCTCTCTAGCAAGTCCCAACTCATTAGATTCCTGTAAAAGGAAAATGCTGTCTGGTCACTTCCAGGAATCAGCTCAGAAATTCACATTTCCCAAGACTAAGTCAGCCAAAAAGGCCAAAAGACAATTAGTCTCAGACTCTTAAAGTAAGAGATGGTTCAGGTTTGTAAGAGACTAGGCTGTCCCCAGTGATACAATTAGCAAGCACAGAAGCTGGTTCAAAGTACAACTAGTTTTGAATTACAGAACAACCTGCAGAAAGATTAAAAATAAAACTAGAAAAATGCACACTACAAATTTAATTCCGCTCTGGATAGATGCTTACAATAAAGCAAAATACAGAATAACATCAGAGGAGAAAAAATATATTTAACATTTCCAAAAGAAATTACCAAATCATGTTGTTACAGTTCTGACATCCACTCCTGTTCTTCCTGGTAATGGAAATTCAGAGAAAAACTAGTTCTGAAACATTTGGAAATCCCTTACAACCATAAAAACATCCTTGCTGTTATTTTTATACATATCTCAGGGGAAAACAAAAATAAATCTACATGCTCCCATCACTAAATAATAAAAAACAAAACCCCAACCAAACGAAAAATTCTGAATCTTGAATACTTTGCCCCAACAGCAAGAAGTTTTCAACTATTTACCACTACAAAACACACAACAAAGACTCACATTTTTTATAACTTTCACTGGCCAAGACAATCAATTAGAGCAAGTCTTCAGAGGCTACAGGGCACTTGCAATAAAGGCTGCAAAAGACCAGTTCATTCATATATTGAATAGTACATTACCTGACCTACATTATGTATCCAATTGTGTGCCTACAAGAAATCCAAACTATTCTAGAATGTTTCTGGCAGAAAGCTTAAAACCACTGCAAATCACAACTGTGATGAACACATCCCAGTAAAACCAATATCTGAAGTTGATTCCTCTGTGCATAACTACCTATTAAATTAACAGGGAAGCAAGCATGCAGCTCAACAGAATAAAATATAATAATTGAAAAATAGTGTGGAAAGGATGGTAGAGAAGGTAGTCTCTTCTAGGCCAGACTTCAAGTGAAGTTATTCAGGACTGATTTCAAAACAAAACTCTAAATATAAGTCTGCAAATATCTTTAGCACACTTTCATTTTAACTATTAAAGAAATTAGCAAAAAAACCCTCAAAACACAATACTTGAAAAAAGATGCCCATACACAAAAACAAGACAAACACACAGAAGTCTGGGCAGCAGTGGCCAGAGGCAGCTGCTCCTCCAGCACTCAGAACCACCACAAGAGTACTTGGAACAACTCCCCCTTTTATTCAGGTCGCATCCTAAATCCTGAGGAGGGATTTATGCAGATACCTACACAGATGCAAGTGCAAGAGCAGGAGTCCAGCTAGCAGTAGCATCACACACAGCTTTTTTTTTTTTTTTTTTTTAACAGCCTTCTTTTGGTTAAATCAAAACTAGAAGAGTTAAAAAACTTGGCTTGAAAGTTAAGTTAGTTATAGGAGCAGAAATACACTGGCCAAGACCACTGCAGAATCCCATTAAGAGGAGCAAGGCTTCCTAAGGGTACTAAGGTGTTCTTTCAGAGGCAGAACCTCAAATACAGCAGTAAATGCCATTATCACTCTGATACATATAAACCAGAGCACACTCTGTAAAATATTTCATGTTGACTGAAAAGTCTTTTTAAAGATGTTTTCCCAGATCATATTTACAGCTCTGGCTATCTGATTCACACTGGCATGTGCAGAAGAAACAGCATATTGGCTTCCTTTTTCTGAAACTCAATGAGCCTAAGAACTGAAAAATTAAGTTACTGAAAATCTGTCTGAGCAGAAAAAAACACCTAAACTTCTCGCTAAAGTTTGTTGCACAGGTTGCCTAAAAATTAGGATACAAAGTAAATCTTTGCATTCAAGAGGTCAGGGGAGCATGTTTACAGTACCTCACAATTTAGACCAAGCACTAAAATTTATAAAACACAAACCAAAATAAGGGATGAGCAAAGTAGTCCTAGCCACACCATACTTCATAAGTTTTCATACAAAAAAAGCAGTCAATTTATTCCTGAATGCACAGAAACTATTATGCTGGATCAAATTAATGATGCATCAAATCTAGAAAAACACCAGAAGACCTTCTTCCATACATTTATAATTTGATAATTTGAACATCCAAACTTTGCTCTGAAGCCTCAAAAGCTAAAGCTGATGAGCCCCAAAACATGTAAGCTTATAATCACTTAGAAACTATTAACGTTCTGCAAAAAGCTTTGTGGCTTCAGCAGGCTGCTTCTGGACCTTCCTGCATCTCATCCTATTAGCAGGCTCTCTTCCCACTGCTCTCTATTTAAAGATACCCTGTAACCTTCTCTTCCCTCCGACAGAAGTCTCGCATACTTTCCCTTAACTTGTACCTCTCTTTCCAGCGAATTGATTGTTGGTCCTTAACAATCATTTCCACTCCCCCACAAGCCAGAGTAGGGAGGAATTATCCATCACTTTACACAATAAAGCAGCAGAGAGACGATTAAATTAAATTATATGGGGAGGATGTAGGTTTATGAAACAAACCTCAACACACACTCTAAAAAGAAGCAGTGTGCAAAAATTCCATAATTAGGTTTGGCAGCATATTCTAGAGGTCAAAAACTTGTAAGATTTAAGTTAGACAGCTTTATGAAGGTAAAGCCCCTGAGTTGCTTACGAGACTATTGAACATAAAGATGTACGTAACAGTCTAAACTTCAGGCACCTTCTGAACCAGATACTACTGAAACCTGAGAATGAAGAGCATGTCACTGATGGCACCACACAAAAGAACCATCCTTTTCCCAGCACCTTTCTGAAAGCAACTAATCCTGTCCACTATATGAAACAGAATGAGTGGAGAAGGAAGAGCATTAAGGACTAGACTCAGAACCTGTTTTTAAACTTGCAGTAAGGTTGTGCTGTCGTTGCTAAAGAAGTTAAATGACAAAAGAAAAGTCACAAGAGAGGTAACAGCGACGAGCCATAAGGGGGGAGCAGGGAGAATGAAAAACTGAATTATTCAAGTGGGGAGAGACAAGAGGGAACGCATCCAAAAAGGTAACAGATAAACACGAACTGTGCTCACCCGGTAGGACGTTTTACAGTCGCGGTATAATGAAAAGTACGCCAGACTTCTGCTGTTTATCAGCGGTGCAAGCGGCGCGGGGTGCACAGCGATCCCAGGGACGAGGCACGGGAGAACCGATCACGCATGACAGCGAATGTCCAGCACACCCGGGCTGCCATGTTCTCCCGACGCCCTGTGTAAACAAGGCGCTGCCCCTTGGCGCTGCCCCAGCCGCCTCCCGCTCCGCCGCCGCCCCGCTCCCAGCACAGCCCGGCCCGGCCCGGCCCGGGAGGCCACGCTGCCCTGGCTGTTTACGCTGACAGCGCCAGGCACCGCCCGCCGCCCCCTCCGGCGGGCGCGGACCCCGCGGGCAGGGGGGCCGGGGGGAGCAGGACGGCCCCGGCTCCTCCGCCGCGCCCCGCGCGAAAGCGAAAGTGCAGCTGCGGAGGGCGGTGGGTGGGAGGTGCCGCCGGAGCGGCCCCCGGCCCCGCCATCTCGAGGCCATCCCACACACCCCGGCGGCCTCCCCCCCGAGCTGCGACGGCCCCGCGGCCCCTTGGCAGGGCAGCTGCCGCCTGTCAGCGCCCGCCCGCCGCGGCGGCGGCAGGAGCCGACACGGCGCTCTTACCGTGGCCGTGCGCCGGGAGGCCGCGTCCGTCGCCCGCCCGGGCCGGGAGCAGGAAGCGGCGGCGCCGCCCGGGCAGAGCCGGGCCGGGGCCGGGCCGGGCCGGGGCCGCCCCGCGCGGGAGGGGCGGGGGCGCAGCGCGCGACCTGCCCGGTCCGGCCCGGCCCCCCCCGCCCCGCCGCCGCCGGGCGCGCGGGGGCGCTGCGGGCATGCGCGGCCGCTTCGCGCCTGCGCGGGGGTAGCCCGGGCCCGGGAACACCGCGGGGCGCGGGAGGGCCGGGAGCGTCGCCGCCGAGCAGCGTCCCCTCAGCACCCCCTCATCCTTCCCTGCTCCCCGCCGCCTGCCCCCAGCCGAGAGCAGCCCGTGCTCGGGACGCAGGGAGCAAGGAGGCTAACGGGAGGAACGCGCCAGGGTGTCGCTGCCCCTCCGCTATGTCGGAACAGGTGCCTGCGCCCGCACCGTGCTCCGATCCGCGGGCGCGGCGCTGTCCCGGCTGCGGTTCTGCTGCCGTGCGCCCGTGTCTGGCCGGCTGCGGAGCCTCGGGCGTGCAAAACCCATCCCAGGCAGTGTCCTGTCAGGGCAGTGCTGAAATGCCGGCCCGCCGTTCTAGTCCTCCGGCTCACAGAGCGCGTGGGCTTGAAACCAGCAAATTCGTAATCCAGTTTCTGTTGTTCCCTGGCAGTACGAGATGCGCTGTCAGACTCTGCTCACGAATCAAGTATGCATCGGGACTGCCTTGATCTAGCCTGGTCTGAAGTTTTGGACAGAATTTGTTCCTTTACAAGCCTTGGGCCTTCAGCATTATGTCCTTTGGCATTTCACAGAAATGAACAAAAGAGCTTTAGCTGAAGAGGAGGCATTTCATTTTCATTACAGACAGAAAGAAACCCCTACATTGCCAAGGAGATTTTCTGCAATGAAAAGCCGTAAGGAGCTGTAAGGAACTCTGGGATGATGGTTTTGCTCAGACTGATTTGTGCCCCCTGTGCCTGTACGTTGCAAGCGTCTGATTTAAGGATCTCGCTTCTGACAAGAGCCCAGCCCCTGTGACAGGCAGTTCAGCACTCACATCTGCTCCGCACCTCCATCTGCGTGCAAAAGTACCTCTGCTGCAGCTCAGTTTCCATCTGACTATCCCCATCTCCATTGGCACTCTGCATCTCCTGCTTCACCAACTCTGATTTCCGGTCATCAGCTTCTGCCTTGGGCATGTTACCACCCTGCTGTACTGCTCTGGCTCCTCTTCCTTATACATTTGAACTGAGTATTTTCAGGGCATCAGCTTCCTTTCCTAAGGAAATTAAATCTTTCAGGGGTCTTTAGGCTCTGGAATCTGACTGGCTTTTACAGGTTACAAACAATTTGAATTTTCCGGGGAAAATAACACAGGCAGTTATTTAACTCAAGGATGGCACAAACATCTCCCTGAGATTAAAGGTAGCCCTAAAAATACCAGTCCTGTGCCCCAAATCATGGAAACATTAGTGATTCTTTCTTTCCAAAAACATGTCAGGCATTACTAATAATAGATGGTGCTACCAGCAGCCTCTTATGTAAGTGGCCACTACTGAGGTGTAAATTTAAATGAGCTGTAGCTTTGTAGTAAAGGACACACTATAGCAAAAATGAGCTTTTACCACACATTAAGCCTGCCAGATGTGTAATAAGGCATACTTTTTGATGTTGTCAGTTACAGATGTTGCTCCTAGTTTACATAAACAAAAAAAAATTCAGTTGTCTGCTCTTTAAAATGCTAGAGGTATCACTTTTAGGTCTTTTGTTTGCCTTTAAAGACAAAACTCAAATTATATGGGGAAAACCATTGTCATTTATTAACAATATAGCTGACATCCATGTTGCTGCTAGTAATTACAGTATTCAGTGTTTGCACATTAGAAAATGTAATTATTTTAATAGTCTAGAATGTAAATGGTATAAAAAATATATCAAAGATGTAGAGTAAAAATCTCATTAACAGTGGATGATGGAAGATAGCAGATGACAATTATGAAATAAATGGAAGAAAAGAGCAAGTCAAGAGAAGGGTGGGGTATTGGGAGGAAAATATTAAATACTTCCTGGCAAAAATTGCCTTGTTAGACTGGAAACGCTGGATGGGAATTTTAACCCTCAATGACAGCTTTTTTGCAGCCTGCGTTTTGGTGTGACTTTATGATTCTTGTATCCTTAATTGTCTGTTTTGTTTATACTGGATATTAATTTTTGCCTTTTTAAGGCTGGTTCCAAGGGCAAAGCAGGGGAGAGAAGAAGCGCAGAGTTTATTATCAAAAGCTGCACTTGCTTTTCTGCATCCTTCTCCTGGACTGTGTTGTCTGCAGCACAGTCAGACCTCAGGAGAGAGCTTTCCTTTGCTTTTAGTTAGTTTTTAGCTAGCTGGGACAGAGAGGTTCCCTGGACTGCAGTTTTTCTTTTTCTTGGACCTGTTCAAACCTGCTCTGAACACCCAGAAGAGCACCAGCAGCTCACACCTGTGGCCATTGGGCCGAGCCTGAGCCATGGCATTTCCAGCACCAGAGGGACTGATAAGAAACTGAGTGAGCTGAGCTACAGCCCACCAAGGGCACTTTCTGAGTTTGTCATCTCTTCAGAGAGGCAAGGAGTTTTATTGCTTGATATTGTTCATTTTCTGTGCTAGTGAATACTTTGTCTGTTAAATAAACAGGTTTTTCTTTTCTTCCACCTTCTTCAAGGAAATCTTTTTTTCCCAAACCAGTTGGGGGAAGGAATGCTTAAATCTGCTTTCTAGAAGTTAGGTTTGGGATAAAACCTTTTAGAGGTTTTCTCCCAAATTTGCCTTAAACCAGGATAATTACAATTTTTGATGCCCAGTATGGGGCGTGAGAAAGTAGAAAAAACTGCTCTGATTGCATTTTAGTTATACTTACTCTGTGTTGGGATAAAGCAGTCAGTAGCCATGTTGCTTGAATTTGTCATGTCTCTCTGAGTGGAAGCCCTCATGTGGTTTTGGTCCCTAGGCTTTTTTGAGGTTTTGATACCTTTCTGGTCCCTAGGCTTATTTTCTTATCCAGAAATAGCTCCAGTATTGTCCCTAACACGTAGTTTTTACAGTAGAGTGGCACGGATTAGAATAGCTATTTTACTGGGCTCAGTGATAATGATTTATAGGGAATTTACAAAAGTACTGGAGTCTGTTCAAGATATGTATGGTTTATGGTTTCTTAGTCCTACCCTGAATCCTAGTTCCAGTAGCACATTTTGGGGGTTTATTAGTAATTGCACACAGTTTATTGCACCCAGAGGAAGAGCAGGGGATGCCTTTCCTTTCCTTCTTCTCCTTTGAATCTGTTAAATCACTTTTTGAGAATGTTCTGTTTCCCATGAATGTTAAAGAGACCACCTACCTGGTATTTAATCTGGTAAGCTTCCTTTATATGGTCTGTACTTTGTCTAGAGTGAGGGCTAAGATGTCCAGAGTAGCTGATGAGACCCCTGACCCAGAAGTAGACCTAGGCATGGAAAATTCTTGAGTGGTGTAGAGAATGGGAGAGAATGGGATGAACCCTGAAGGAATTTTCTGATCCCCTAGCCTGGGAATTTTCATGTGAACAAATACAGAACCCAGATGAGGTGGGGAAATACCTGAAAGAGAAGTGCCATGATGACTCTACAGAGAAAAAGATCATTGCAATAAGCTGGGCCCTGGGATATGCTCATTGCACCCTGCTAGATACTGTAGGGCAGCAGACAGAGGCAGGGGGGCAGGGAGATAAATCAGCAGCTACCCCAGTCACTCAGGCTGCAGCCAACACCCCCGATACTTAGGTTGTTGCTAAACCAGTGAGCCTAAGCCCATAGCTAAACCAGGCAGTGATCCTCAACCAATGGCTGTTGCTCCTACTGCAAGAGGAGTAAGCAAGAAAACACACAACCAAAACTGATCGGCCAGTAGACAATGATGATCCAGTGGAAGGACCCTCCAAGCCAATTACTGACACAAAATCAGAAGTCACTATTGGGTCCTTTTCCCTGAAGGACCTTCATGGCCTAAGAGAGGTTACACTTGACCACCTGATGAATCTCTAATTAGTTGGTTAGTCCATCTTTGGGATGCTGCAGGGGAGGTTGTGATTCTGGATGGTACTGAAGCCAGGCATTTGGGATCCCTGTCACATGATCCGAAGAATGATGAGGAGAGCTAATGATGAGCATTCCTCACAGTCTCTGGGCATGGGTCCTGGGAAGTGTGGCACAAAGATATCTGTGTACGGACAATCTTTATATGTAGCAAACCCAATAGAAAACCATAGAACAAGAGAGTCAACACTTGAGAGAAATGGCAGTGGCAGAGATTGTCTTCTCAGAAGACCTAAACACTGTAAATCCTGACTTGGTACCATGTACATCCATGATGTGGTGAAAACTTGTATGACTTGGGCCACAAGAATACACTTCTGCTTTAGCAATAATAGAGTGGGATGACAAAGAGACTGTGCTTGATATGGCAAAGAAGCTCCAAGCATATACAGATGCCATGCATGGCCTAACATATGCAAAAATCGCAGCTTTAGAAACATGCATACAGAAATTGGAAGATAAGATAGAGGAAACTCACAAGAAACTCAGAGAGGAGATTAAAGAGGACCTTCTCCAAATCTCAGCAACACAGATCAGAAGTTCTGGTACCAAATGCAGACATTCCGAGATAGAGAGAGAAGGTACACCCCATGAGCTGAGCTGTGGTTCTTCCTGCGTAATTATGGAGAAAACATGAGGAGATGGAATGGAAAAATCTACTGCTGCTCTGGCACAACAGATGCTTGAATTGAAGGACAAGACAAACTCAGAGAAGAAGTCCCACCAAAAAAAAAGCAGCTCCAGTGGCCCATTGCCAAACCCCCAGATATGATGATGATGACATGTCTGATCCCCTTGAAGGAACCTCTAAGACATATGTCCAGGGAAAGAAAGATAACCAGGCTTAGAGTGGCCCTGCCTCTAGCCAGGTAGAGGCTAGGGAAAACCTTGGTTTTTTGGCTGTTTGGATTTGTTGGCCTGGCACATCTGAACCATAAAAATATGAGGCCTTGATCAACAGTGGTGCGCAGTGCACATTAATCCCATCAAGACATGTAGGGGCAGAGCCTATTTCTATTGCTAGTGTGACAGGGGGATCACAGGATTTTACTTTGGTAAAGTAAATATGAGATATGAGATTGACTGGAAATGAGTGGAAGAAACACCCTATTGTGACTGGCCCAGAGGCCCCATGCATTTTGAGCATAGACTTCCTTTGAAGCGGATAATTCCAGACCCAAAGAGACTCAGGTGGGCATTTGGGATAGCAGCTGTAGAAACAGAAAGCATCAAGCAATTTAACACTTTGCCTGGACTAACAGAGAGCCCATCTGCAGTAGAACTCCTAAAGGTAAAAGAGCAACGAGGACCAGTTACCACCTTGACAGTGCACCGCTAATGGTACAGAACAAGTCAAGATGCTGTGATCACCATCCACAAAATGATCCATGAGCTCGAGAGCCAAGGGGTGGTCAGCAAAACCCACTCCCCCTTCAACAGCTGCATTTGGCCTGTGAGCAAATCTGGAGAATAGAGATTGACTGTGGACTAACGTGGCTTAAATGAAGTGACTTCACTGCTGAGTGCTGCTGTGCCAGACACGTTAGAGCTCCAGTACGAGCTGGAGTCTAAGGCAGCAAAGTAGTATGCCACTATTAACATTGCCAATGCATTTTTCTCCATTCCTCTGTCAGCCTGCAGAATGCAGGCCTCAGTTTGCTTTCACCTGGAGGGGAGTGCAGTACACCTAGAACTGACTGCCCCAGGGGTGGAAGCACAGTCCCACCATCTGCCATGGACTAATTCAGACTGCACTAGAAAAGGGTGAGGCTCCAGAACATCTGTAGTATATCAATTACTTTATTGTGTGGGGGAACACAGCAGCAAAAGTTTTTGAGAAAGGAGAGAAAATCATCCAGATTCTCCTAAAAGCCGGCTTCCCCATCAAGAAGAGCAAAGTTAAAGGACCTGCTCGAGAGATCCAGTTCCTGGGAGTAAAGCGGCAAGATGGGCGGCGTCAGATTCCCACTGATGTCATCAACAAGATCACAGCAATGTCTCCACCTTGTGTTTCCACCACAAGTTGGAAACACAAGCTTTCCTAGGCGCCACATGTTTTTGGACAAGGCACTTTCCCCAGTACAGTCAGATTGTGAGCCCTCTCTCCCTGGTCACCTGCAAAAAGAATAATTTCCACTGGGGCCCTAAACAGCAACAAGCCTTTGCCCAGATCAAGCAGGAGATCACTCATGCAATAGCCTTTAGCCTAGTCAGAACAGGACCAGATATGAAGAATGTGCTCTACTCTGCAGCTGGGAGCCATGAATTAAGGCAGTTTCAGACTTGCTGCTAGGTTCTGTGCTACGAAGGCACATGACTGGTGTCAACTCACATTTACTTAAACTTCCTATCCACCCACCTAATTTTATTCATACCGTATGACTGCAAAACATCTGGTCTGTGAGCCTGAAAGGAAGAGGGGTTTGGCTACAGAAAGCAGATGCCCGCCAAACCCTGATGTGAATGTAAGGTAGCTATTGGGCAAGTGAGCTGGGTGGTTACCATTCATAGCCAGTCAGGTTCAAACCCAGAGTCTTTTGAACAGGGTATATAAGAGCTGTGCACACCATGGAAGCTCTCTCTGATGCATGAAACCCCAATGTCATGTCATCTCTCTGGCTCTCACAACCGTGACAATACTCTAAGATCTTAAAGCAGCTTATATTTTACTGTAAAGGCCTTTAAATTGCATGTTAAAGCCTAATCTTTTCTGAATTCCTTCCATCTCATTTATAATTTTCTCTTAATAATACACAAGTCAGAATAAAATAAAGCAAAACCTCAAACCGAAAAACCCAAACACCTTCCTTTCCTTAAAGCCACAATGCTACTTTGCTTGTAAAGTAGGTAAGGCCAAGAACCTTCTGATACTCAGCAGGGGTTGTAGCACCACTAAACACATGAGAGTTATGTGATTTGAGCAGGGGAACAATGCAATGCCAAAACAAACCTGTTTCAAGCAGGATTTATACTTGAATAAATTTATTCTGCTTTTGAAAAGAAAGAATTATATAGAAATAAAGGACTATGGGGTTTGTTGCTGTATGTTAGACTTTGAAATACAGCAGTTGCAATATTTTAGAAAGAAAAAGTTAGAATCAGTGTGAAAGAGGGGTTTACCTCATTTTCACTTAGAAAATACATGGAATGTATATGGCATATTGCTTTTCTTAATTTAGAGGTAGCACAAAACACAATGCCCACTTCTCATACAGGGAAACCGTTTGGAAATTGTGAAGAAGTTCCATACAGAGATTAACCAGTTTATTTTCAGTTGTTTTGGTTTAAAGAAAAAAATACAGAATAATTGTCCTCAAGGACATTTTGTTTTCCATAGCATATAACTTCAGCGTTGAAAACTACTTTTCATTTAGAAACAGCCAAGCTCTGCAATTCACCTTGACAGTGGTGAGTGAAGATATCTCAGAGCTATATAAGAGCACATGTATATAGGTATAGAGCACAAGACTGGGAAGAAACATGCAGAAAGGGAGTGGGGTAGAAATCAAGCCGTTAAAGTTTTCTCATAAAGTAATAACTTCAGACACTTTAAAGTGTCCCTTTCTCTTTGTTTGTAACTAGAACTGGTACTTTGTGTAACTTCCTGCTGCTGTCAGTAGTTGTAGTAAGTGAAGAGAGGTGAAACTGAGGGGATTTTGATTTTGTGAAATTTCATTAATAATTTAAATGGTAGCAAAGATACTCACATCCAGTCTCATTGCGTTCCCAGAGGCAAGAACTGTCAAGCCTTGAGCACTTAATCCCAGTTTGGCTCCTTTCACTTCATAAGTGCCTCAGCAGCAAACACGTTGCATTGGAAATTAGTCACTTACTAAAACAGTGGAATGAATGTATTTTTTGTATAATTTGGATTTTCTACAGACAACAAATAAAAACAAACAAACAGAAACCACAAACTCCAAACAAACAACAAAATAAACCAAATAAACAAAAATTCAAGCCAATTTTCTTCAGTGGGAGAAAAGCATACACTATTAATTTCTCCTGTATTGTTCAGCTCCAGGGTTTGGGGATGAGGGATTCTTTCTCTGTCCCAGGTTTTAGTTATCATACTGCTTTTGATTTACTGCCCTCTTCTGCTTGATGATGTGAGTTACCCAATGGTTAATTATGCTCAATGAGCCCTCACTGGATGATAACATTTCCCACTAACTACTCAGAAAGGAGATAGCCTCATGCAGGACGAAGGAAGCCAGGGGAAAAAAAATCACATTATGGGGGAGTAATCAATGAACCCCATGAGCCTCAGTAATTTAATTATGTTTTAGAGAAAATACGATTTTCATACATATTACTGTCTCTCCATTTCTCTATATTTCCCTCTTTAATTGGTATGCATACCACAGTCAATGATGAAGTGAGAAGAAAACGCACAGGCAGCTGAACTTCCTGAAATGAAACACAGCAACTACAACAATTTTAACACTTTTCCTAGGGCACAAGCAGAGCTCACACATATATTTTTTTAAAGATCTCTAAGTCGTGAAGGTTTTTTATTTTAAAGGAAAACTATTTATCACTAAAAAAAAAGCAAGATTTTTAGGTAAGTAAGAGACTGGATCTGCACATGAAATCTTATACAAATAATTAAACGACCACACAAAGAAGAGTTTTCTATTGCTCAGAAGTTTCCCATTTGTTACACAAGAACTGTTGGGCATTAATCAAAATCAGCATTTCAGAGCTTGCTAAAGCCATCATTTTAGTTGGGTAAAATATGAAGTGGTAACATCTGCAGCTAGAGAAATGCCCCATCCTGCTACAAGGGGAGTCGGGGAGGATTCTTTTTGATAGATTTTTTGGATGACATAAAGCACAAATACAGCAATATTATATCAGAGAACTGTTTATTGATAGAGAAAGGTAAGTGTTCCTACTGAATGGGAATAGAAAAGGGAGTAGAGAGTGGAAAAGAGAGTTACCACTGTACCTCGTGGGAGAAATTATACTTGCTTCCAAAAAATTTAAAAGATTTATTAAAATCTTATCAAAAATGCAACAGAAGACTGGATAGAGAAAATATTACAGTTTCGTGAGCAAAGGATTCCCCCCACCCCCTTGTGCTCATCCACATGATGGATGTTTCACCTTTTATCCCTTTAGCCCCTCCCAAAGTCTTGTCAACTGACTCCTTCTTTGCTGTCCAATGGTGGAGATCACTTTCTTACATCTTGATTGGAGGTCAGGTGTTGCCACAGTAACAAGCTGACCCTCCCAAATGCCCGACTACCCAGGCCATCCCATAATAACAATGCAAGGGGGGGGGTAAAACATAACTATACCTCTGTAAAACTTCTCTTAACATATACATAATATTTGCCTTTTAATTGTGAGTCAACCATCACATTAGTCATCTATCACAAGCCCCCTTCTCCTTTCCTAAAAGTCATTTGGCTCAAACAATTTAACTCAAAATTTTTTTTTCTCTTGAATGAATCATACTAGCATCTGTTGATGTGGCAAGGACAGTGGGAATCGAAGAAAAAATCCCAGGTTTTCCCTAGACACACTTCTTTGGAATGAACAAAAGACATCACAGAGGTCCAGCATGGCTTTGACTCCCATCTACCTTGCCTATGGGGCTGCTACCCATAGCAGGTGCATCTTAGAAGTGACTACAGAGGCTGACTTGGTCTTGCCCTCCAGTCCCTTTTGTATTAAAAGACAATTGAACAATAATGGAGGTCCAGTACGGCCTTTTTGTCCCCACATTACCATGCCTACAGGGTAGCTACCCGCAGCAGGGCTATGAAATCTTTTTGGTAGTGAACAAAGGGGCCAGTCCAGTCTTGCCCTCCATTCCTTGTCTTACTTTACTTGTGGTTCTTAAGGAAGCTGCTCCATCACCTTTTACAGTCCCTTGTGTACTTCCCCTCAACAGATGCTGGTAATTCTTGCCCATTAAAACAGGAAAATAGTTCTTGAGCTAGCTGGTGGAAGCTTGACTCTACTCTTTGGGTGTCTTGTTGTTTTTCTGGTTGTCTCTTGGTCTCTGCTTGAGAGTCAGTCTCATTTCCCCCAGCCTGGATGTTACAGTCCAGTCTCTGGGTTCTTCTGCTGGGCCTTTGACTCTGTTGGCATGAGTCCATCCCCGCTCTGCAGTTGGCATGGCCGATTCGCTGGTGAGCAGTACCTGGAAGGGACTTTCCCACTGAGGAGTTAGAGTCTGATCTCTCCATGACTTAATTATCACCCAATTCCCAGGATTAATGTTATGGATTCTGAAATCCAGGGTGGTAGTTTGAGGAATTGCCCCTTTATGTCTTAGACTTTCTAAGGTTTGTGCTATAGACATATAACATATTTCTTGCATTGGCTTCCCTTTCCTCATTGGTGGCAACCTTCTGGGGTGAGGTTAGGAAGGGTAACCCAAACATCATTTCATAGGGTGACACCCCCAGATCTGACCGGGGTTGGGTTCTGATTCTTAACAAGGCTAATGGGAGATATTTTATCTGTGACATCTGGGTTTCAAACATCAGCTTAACTACAGTTCTTATAAGAGTTTGATTCATCCTCTCAACACGACCAGAACTCTGTGGATGCCATGGAGTGGGTAATTCCCATTTTACTCCCAGGGCTCATATACTGCATTTGCAGTATCTTAGAAGTGAAATGAGTTCCTTGGTCTGAATCAATCCTGTTTACCATCCCATATAGGGGATGATTCATCCTAGAAGTGTTTTACTCACAATATTGGTATTGGCTTTAACAGTGGGTGCCACCTCTGACCTCTAGTCAAGTGATCTACTATCACTAGCAAAAATTTCCACTGTTGTACCTGGGGAATCTCAGTAAAATCTATTTGGATATTTTGAAAGGGCCTTAAGGCTAGTTCTCACCCTCCTCTGGGTGTTTTCCCCATAACTTTCTTATTCACTTGTTGACATATCACACACCATTCGCTTACTTGCTTAGCTACTATTCCAAAAATTCCTATGCAGCCCCAGTCCCTGAGAAATTGATCACTTAGCACTTGAGTACCCCAATGTGTTGTACCATGTATGCCTTCTAGCATTTTCTTGGCAAGGGGTTTATTTAACATTTGCCTCCCATCTTCTGATCTGCACTTCCCTTCCTGATCTTTCTTGGCTCCTGTTTTAAGGAGTTCTTCCTCTTCTGTCCCACTGAATACAGGGATTTCTTGCATTTCTCTCATGGGAGTTAATATAATCATTAGTTTTTCTGTCCCTGATTCAGCTGCATTTTTAGCTTCTAAATCTGCCAAATTGTTCCCTCGTAACTCTTGAGTCACCCCTTTCCTTTAACATATACCACTGCTACTTCCTCTGGTAATTGTAAGGTTTCTAACACCTCTAAAATAAGTTTTTTGTGAATCAGTCCCTTTCCCTTTGAGTTTAATAGCCCCCTCTCTTCCCAAATTTTTCCAAAGGTATGTACTACTCCAAAAGCATATTTTGAGTCTGTATATATTGTTCCTCTTTTCTGTGTTAATATTTCCAGAGCTCGTTTTAGGGCATATAGCTCACATGCTTGGGCTGACCAGTTGGGAGGTAATTTTCCCTTTTATATGGCTGCTAATCCTTCATCCACTATAGTGTTACCCTGATACCTGGTGCCCCTGGATTACCCTCAAAGATCCATCAATGTACAATCATTTCCCACCTTGGAGTGGTTATCTGTTTGGTCCTATCTTACTTCAGTTTGATAGTTTATACCCTCTAGGCAATTATGTAATAATTCCTCACCTGGTTCTTCATATAGAAACTGGGCAGGGTTGAGTTGGTTAGTCACGATTAGCTCTAAATCATTATCTATTAACATGGCTTCATACTTTAACACTTGGGAATTGGTAACCATTGGAAATGGGAAGCCATTTCTCAGCCTTTTGGCTTAGGATACTTCTAACTGAGTGTGGGGTATATATTTTTAATTTTCCCCCAAAGGTTAATTTTTCGCTTTCTTCTACGAGTAGGGCGGTCGCTGCCACCGCCTGAATGGGGGTTGGCCACCCCCAGCTGACAGGGTCTAGTAGTTTGGATAAACAGGCCATTGGTTTCCTGGATGCTCCCCAGCCCTGGACTAATACTCCATGTGCTACCCCTCTTTCTATACCTACAAACAGATAGAAGGGTTTGTCTGAGGCAGGAAGACTCAGTGCCAGTGCACTGTATAATTTTTGCTTTAAGCTTCATACTTTTTCTCATTGTCTTTTTCGCATCTAATCTCCTCTTCTACTAACTTTTCATACAAGAACCTGACAGCCTGCATATATCCTTCAATCCATAGCCTGCAATATCCTAACAAGCCTAGAAACCTTCTAACTTCCCTCTTAGTTTTTGGCCGTGGGAGTGAGGCTATCCCTGCTATTCTCTCAGGGTTCAGCCGCCGGCTCTCTTGACAAATCACATGTCCTAGGTATTTTATTTCCCTCTCTACAAATTGGAGTTTCCCTTTTGATACCCAAAGTCCTTGGTCCCCCAGAAAATTTAACAATGCTATGATGGATTCCCGAACTTCCTTTGCTTCCTGTTCTGAGAGAAGCAAATCATCTACATATTGGATGATCTTTATGTCAGGTTTGATGGAGAAGAGTTGTAGTACTTCTCCTAGTGCTTGACTGAATAGGTTTGGGGACTTGGAAAATCTCTGGGGTTACCTAGTCCACTAGAGCTGTTGCTTTCTCCCTGAATCGGGGTCCTCCCATTCAAAGGTGATTAAATCTCTACTTTCTGCTGCTAGTGGGCAAGCCCAAAAAGCATTTTTCACTTTAAAAAAAAGAAAAAAATCTTTACCTCTCTTCCGATGAAAGAAAAAACTTACAATCCAGGGACTTCCATATCACCGGGTTGGTCCCTGCCCTTCCTCTCCTCCTTGGTTCAATGTTCTGGTCCCACGGTCGCACTCTGCTCCCCGCCCCACCTGGCTCAGCTGGGCTGTGGCCCTGCCCCGACTTTTCCCGCTCAGTTTGGCAGCTCTGCCACGACTCAGCTCAGCAGCCGCTCCGCTTCCAGCCTGGTCTGGGCTGGCTCTGGAAATTATAGCTCTGGCTGCACACCAGAGTCACAAACCACCACACTACACGGAGCCTTACACCGACTCCCTTTGTGTGGGCGGGTTGGGAACCCTGCTGTGCATCACAAACGCGGTCCTCCCCTCTTCCAAGTCCCCACAAATCCTTCAATCTCACACATCCCACCGGCCATGGGGTCCTCATCTAAGGGGTCTCTACTTTCCTCCCCACTACGTGTCCCACCAATCCTTTTTCCTTCTGACCGTCCAATATCCTGACACTTCCACAGACCAGGACGGATCCAGTATATTGCTGGTGTGAAGCTCACTTTCGTACACCGGAATTACGGAGTTACAGTCTGGCCAAAAATAGTTATGAGGATGGGACTCACCCCCCTTCCCCTCTTCTCCTTATCCAGTCTCCTAGTGTCTTCGGACTTTCAACCTGCAACCACCAGTGGTCCTAGGAGACTCTGATTGACTCTGCTGAATTTGTGGTGGGGGCACACCCCTTTCAAAAACTCCTAGGGCCACAGGGGCGAGGTGTATATCCCAGAAAGTTCCCCCACAGTGAGAAATGATACTGACTGCCAAAAAATTTAAAAGGTTTATTAAAACCTTTTAAAAAAATACAACAGAAGACTGGATAGAGAAAATATTGTAGTGCCAGGAGCAAAGGATTTTTCCCCCCATATGCTCATCCACGCAATGGATGTTTCGCCTTTTAACCCTTTAGCCCCTCCCAAAGTCTTGTCAATTGATTTTTTCTTTGCTGTCTAGTGATGGAGATCACTTTCTTACATCTTGATTGGAGGTCAGGTGTCGCCAGAATAACGAGCTGACCCTCCCAAATGCCCTGACTACCCAAGCCATCCCATAATAACAATACAAGGGGGGATTGTTCTGGTTTGAAAGCAAAACCAGTGAGACACTCCAAGTCAGAAACACAATTTATTAGGAAAAGGGAAAAGAAAACCAAAATACATGCAATAATACAAAAGAAAAGCCACTGAAAAAGTCAGAATGCAACCTGATACCCCGTAGGTCAGGGTGTTGGTAGCAGCCCAGTTGAATTGGTGGCTACAGCCCTCCTGGAGTGGCAGATATGGTTCTGTTGGAGCAGTGATCCTGTAGAAAGGGCGTAGTCTTCCTCTGAAGGTCCAGTGGAAAAGAAGACCATCCCTCTGGGAATCCAGTGGAAACACTGACTGTTCTGTCCCAAAGCCCAGATTATTTCCAGGTGGGGATGCTTAGCTCCTCCCCCCTGGGCAGAGCATCCCACAGTGGGCTGATATCGTTCTATGTGTCATGTGGAGGGTCCATTAAACAGAAATGGCTCCTGGAGGAGTTATCTCTGAGTCATGCAGAAAGGCATTGATGGGCCCATTAACAGGAGGTAAGGAAGAAGCAATGCCCCTCCTGGTTTTCAGCAGCTCTTGAGGATGGGAATAGAATATATCTTAATATTGTAACCTAGGACAGGGGGGTAAAACATAACTATAAATCTATAAAACTTCTCTTCACATACACATAATATTTGCCATTTAATTGTGAGAGTCAATCATTGCATTATTTATCTATCACACTCAGGATACCCTATCAGCGTCTGCTCAGCAGACGGAGCAGGTGTGAGAGAGAGGAGGCCCAAACGAGTTCAACCTCTGGAAGAGACCCCACTCCCTCCAAGAACCCAAAAAGAAAATGGCAGGGCAAAATGTGTTGCACTTAAATGCTTTTACGGGCTAAGAATCCACCCACAGCCCAGTTTCCCGGGCACTTTTTCCTGGGTATCTGGAGGTCTGTCCCCCCACAAGGACGGTGTCAGTGGGTCAGTGAGTCAGTCGGTCACTTGCTTGCAGCCCGTTTGTGGAAGCTTTCTCTGCTCTGACTGGCTGTCAGGCGAAGTCCTCTCAGAGATAGAGCTTCCTGCCATTTTCCAAAGGGGTTGCCTGTTTAGAGGCTGTCATGTCAGAGGTCTCCTTCCCCCTCACATGTCCCAGCTGCCTTTTGCATGTGGCAGGTGTTAAGGCTCCCCATGTGTACAGCCTCTTTAGTATCTTTCACCCTGATGCCTTGTGAAGGCTGACCTAGAACAGAGGCTAGACAGAGCTGAAGGATAAAGTAGGGATTTATCAGGAGGTCTCAACAGATCCACCTTGGGCAGCACAAGAGCCCGGCCGGGGCTACACCCCAGGTGAACCTAAAATGGTCACAAAAATGGGCAACTGGCCACGGGGTCTCACACTTTCAAGTTTGATCCATTAGCATATTGGAGTTAATTGTCTAATTACAGCTCCAGCCCATGAACTCCCATCCTTCTTGTTTTCTCTCTTCATTCCACAATTATTTATGCTCTTGAGCCTGAGATCTGGATTGGTTATCCTTGAATCCCAGCTAGAGAAGGAACTGTTTTGTCTCCCTACTCTCTGAAGAGAGCTTACTATCCCCTAATATGAAGCCCAGACCCACACATTAAAGCAGCACAGAATCTGAAAAACATAAAAGCAAAAACCTGAGACATCAGCCCCATGTCATAAAATGGATTTATAACATATATTGAGGCATAAATAAAAAGGAAATTGATTTTTCTGAGTAAACCACAAGCAAACCGCGCTGTTTCAACACACTGTTTAATTTTCTGTAGCTCAAGCAAGTAGCAGGAATAACTCCAGCACAGAACCCTACAGTTTTAGCCCTTTTCATCCTCCAGTAAAGTTGGAGGAGGCAAAATCTCCTGCAGCATCCCAAATAAAGGAGGAACGCCCAGAATGCAGGAGAATCCAATTACCCATGGCGATGCTTGATGTCTGTTGCTTGGGAATGGAATTAACTTCCATCATCCTGCATAGCCTCCATTTTCTGCAGCAGATGAGCAGAGCAAGAAAAGCACAAAACCAAGTAATGCCTTTCCAAAGAACAGAATTATCTGTGTCACAGCAGGGATGGCACTCCATGGAAATGCACCAACCCATGGGCAACACACAAAGTGAGCTCCAATGTCCTTTAACATAAAATTCCTTCTGTACCTGTTTGTCCCCTCACCCTCTATGTGCCTCTGTCCTCTCAGCTCTCCTCTCACTCTTTCCAAACCACCCACAGGGAGAAAACAGCACCTACAGTAGGTGACTGCAGCCACAAAAGTGCCATAGAGCTGCATCATGTATTTCTTTATATGCTGCCAAACACTACAAGTAACTTATTTTAGCTACTGATTTCCTCATTCATCACTCAGCTGGAGCTGTGTGTTCCTCCCACCTGCCTGGTAAAGCAAAGTTGGGGTGGCTAATTAGCTCAAAATTTTTGACAGAAAGAACCCACCAGGTGAGGAAAAGAATTACAGTACATTCTTGGCTGGGTTGGAGTTTTTTGGGTTTTTGTATTTGTTTTGGGGTTTTTGTGTTTTTCTCTTTTCCAGAAAAACAGATTTTAAAAAAGTAGTATCATAGCATCAAAGCTTGTTGCACAGACATAGGAAATCTTGATTAAAGTATTTCACTCTCAGACTTTCTAAGTGCTGATTACCAGCTTGCAGTTTGAATTATGATTTTTAGCAATTGTCTTATGTTTTGAAGAAGCAAATGAAAATAAAATTGAATTTCTGTGCCTACATCAACACAGGCAAAAAGTAAACCTGAAATTGTTAGATGGACTTTGTCATCTCCAGAATTTTCAGTTTTGTGAACAGCTGCCAGCAGCAACAGGCTGTCGCCCTTCAGAGAGGTGAACTAGAGGTACTAACTGGCACTAGAGGGAGGTGAAAATCCTTCCCAGCTGTTTTCACAGATAGCTGCTGACAGTAAAGGAGCAACATGCAGTTTAGACAAATTCTGAAAGCTGAAGCTTTGCTCTGGCCTGTGAAGTGTAATCTCAAGACCAATCCAACCTCCTTTAGTCTTGCATTATATCTGTTCTCTGCTGTGGCATTGCTCTCCTTAATGATCCATTTCAACAATATCTTTCAACATTTCCATCACAGCCTTTGTGTAGCAACTCAAAAATTCGCTTTTTGAAAGTGAAGGACAGAAAAATTTTATGTGGTATTCAGACTCCATACTAGCAAGACTGAATCAACAATGGCCAGACATCTGTGAATTGCAAAATATCACTGTTGTTACTCTTAGATAT
Source organism: Haemorhous mexicanus (assembly GCF_027477595.1). Classification (NCBI taxonomy): domain Eukaryota; kingdom Metazoa; phylum Chordata; class Aves; order Passeriformes; family Fringillidae; genus Haemorhous; species Haemorhous mexicanus. The sequence goes on from NC_082344.1 coordinate 11,836,232, forward strand.
TCAAGTGCTGAAGCAGACCATGCTTGTCTTTTCAGCTTGCATATCTTTGTTTGTTTGTTTGTTTTAATAAAAAAACTAAACAAAACAAAAGCAAAAAAAAGAGGAGCTCTGGCATAAAGCACATTTATGGGCTGTTTTGGGACTCCCACAATTTTTTGAAATTGAAAGGATGAAAAGCTTTGGAAACCATAGTTTGTGATTCAATCATTCAGGCAGCTGTTCCAGAGGGCTAACATATTTTGCCATGCACCAGAGCAGTTCCAGAGATAAAGAGCTATTCAGAAAAGCTGATCATATCAGAAACCCTACTGTTAGATGCAGTTTACACAGCTTCTTTTACTAGAATTAATGAAAATGAAGAAATAGAACATTTAAATGCATACATCCATCAAAGCATTTTTAATCTACAAAATAAATATAGACTCTTATCCAACAAAATATCAGTCTAAGATTTTTATTCCAGTAGCTTGGTCTACAGAAATTGCTTTTAATCACAGAGGCTTTATCCTTTAAGCAGAAGGCTGTGGTTTGTCTTCTTGAAGCTCAGGAGCCAGCTTTTGCCTCTGCATTATCCCAGTTATTCCTAAGTAGGTCCAGGAGCAACAGGCGATAGCTTTGTTGGAACACTACTATAATTTGCTTTATGATGGGGGAAGGAGCATGTGTTGCTTTGTGCCATGTGTAGGAATGTCACAATGCTGTTGTTTCTCTTTCAACATTTTCCAAACTTCTGCTTGAAGAGAAAGGAGTCAGACACACCTTATGAAACACACTTTCTATATAAATAGTACATAATATACCTTATTTGGCTCTGGTTTAGAACCATTGCCATTCTGTCATGGCTGCAGTGGAGTCTCAGTCTTAGATGCATGCTCGAGCATGTGGCACAATGGAGAGTTGGGAGCACAGTGGCATCCAAACCTGTTATTCATAATAAATGTATTTTTTATGAAGCTAATACTGAGAAAACAAGGTTGTTTAGCTATTTGGGTCTTTCTTAGTCCCTAAGAATGCCTGTCCATTTGAACACCTGTTGCATGGCCCTTCCCAGGGATTTTGCTCTCTGTGTGCAAGTGCTTGGAGACAGGCTTTGCCATGGCCTAAAGGGCTTGTGATTTGTACCAGCCTGAAAGTTTATACCAAACTTTTGTGTTGTTACACTACCATTACATGCCACTGCCAAAAGAGAGCAACACAGAAAGAGCACAGCAAGCTGAATGAGATTTGGGAGGAGCAGAGCCCAGCACACCCAAGGCAGGAGCCAGCCACCACTTTGATACATGATAACACCAACCAGTGCTATTTTGATTGTCAGACTATAAAGTACCTGTACTTTATAGCAAACAGGGTTTTTTTCCCAAAGCAGGAGCCTTAAAATGTTTACTCCTGGATGTTACTGTGCAAGGATTGGTAGCATCTGAAATGTTTATTTTTCAGGGGTGAAATTAGGTCACATGCAGCCAGGTGTCCTAGGCTTACCATCACAAATCCAAACTCAGGAGCAAACACATTGTTATTTTCCCTGTGATCCAATTTAAAAATGCTAACAGGTACTTTTATAATATTTTGTCTTGATTTTAAAACCTTTTGTTTACATTTTAGCACGGAATGGTACAAATGTATAACTATGCACAGCAGTTTGGACCAAAAGTAAGAAATCAATGAACATATCAGGACAACAAAGACATAGAAAGAGTTCATCTGGCATCATACTGCTTCTCTTAGCACATGTATTCAGGACATGCTGAGTGGCTTGACTACTTTCTACAGCAGAGTTGTTAGTCACAGAAGCGTTTCTCTAGGCAATGCAATTCATCTCTTGCAGCACTGAGGACTGGCCATAATGACCACTGTGTGGTAGGACAAACTGCACAGTTTCTTTTATGTCTTCAAGGAAGAGTATGAGGTTTCACACAGGAATTAGCTGGTTGATTGCCACAAATATTTGCATTAAACTTTCAAAAGGCGTCCACACTGTTAACTGGGGAAAAAGAAAAAAAAAAAATCCGATTTAGAGGAAACAACAATAAGTGATGTTTAGCAACAGACACCATTCAGCAGGTTATTTTCTTTGCAAACATTCAAAGCACACTGTGAATTTGACTGGAGGTTACCAGTTAAATGAATTTCAGAGTATACACAGCACTGATGTGTAAATCATGCTGATCTGATGGCTTATGGAAACTTGCTCTGTTGCCATCACCAAAGCCCAGTTTCAATGAATCCCTCATGTTCATCCACATTGCTCAGGCATAAATTAATTCCCCTGCATGCTGAACTTCTACAAATAGTTACATTCTTAACATTAAGCACAAGGTAAACCAATTGTATTTGCTGAGATTACTGATACAAGTAGTTCCATAGCAGCATCAGTTTGGGCTCAAGAGCCACACTCAGTAGAATGGCTAAACATCTTTACTCAGGCATGCTCTGAGCATCAGCTTAGGGCTTTATCTGAGGATTTAATCCACTACTACTTCCTCCATTCCTTCACCAAATAATCAGTAATTTTTTAAAAAAAGTTCACTAGATAGTGATTTGATTCTCACATCAACTTTCTTTTAATTTCATTTTCTTTGCCTTGAATTCCTTAGAAAGTATATTGTGTTTTAATGCAATGTCAGAGTTAAGCTTCATACTCCAAAGTGGTCACAATCAAAACACAAAAAAAAAAAAAAAAAAAAAAGAAGAAAGAATTCTTTCCTGACTGGGAATGCAGTGTGGTTCTAGACTTGTAAACTGGACAAAAGACAGCCAGTAATCTTCCAGCAACAAATAGTAAAATATTTCATAAATCATTTTGCCCCTGCCAACAAGATCAAATTGAAACTCAATAAGAGGCCCTTTTTAAAACTTGTGTTGCTATACTCATAAAAAGTAAATTTTTTTTTGTCAAATAGAGTCCAAGCAGTTTAAGCAGAATTAAGTGAACCTCTACACTAGTAGGAGATTAATCTATTTTTTTACCTATTTTTAATTTGTTACATCAAAGTTGTTTCCTACAGCTTGTCTTCCCTGCCACCCCCACCCTTTTCAGTTACCATCTCTGCCTTCATTAATTGAGCTGGCTATAGAGGGTATTTGTTGTCTAAATCAAAACCTGGAATAGCAACAATTTTTAGGCTTGTCAGATGTTTACAAGGAAAAAAAAAGATTCCTAACTCAATTGCCTTGTCTATACACAGCATTTATATGTACCAGAGCAGAAAAAATTTCTTGGTTATTTGGTTTTCTGATGTGGCACCCTCAGGTAACCTTAGCTTCCAATTTCAGCAAAAATAAAAACCTTGAGAGGCACATGCTTGCAACTTTTCTGACAATAAAATAATAAATAAAGTCACATGAGAAAGATACTAGCAAAATGGAAATATTATATTCAGTATTTTTCATTAGCACAAATTGAAAGTGCAGAGAGACTAATAATGAAAAAAATTTATTTAAAATAAAACAGTCCAGGGGGCTATTGCTTTATTGTGCAGAACAATAATCCAGAAGTCCTATAGACTCTGGACTTATTATATAATTTAAACAAAATTTATACTTATTATATAATTTAAACCAAACATCTAAAGAACATTTTTTGCTTGGAAGAAAGCTACACTCTCAGGTCTTTATCCAGTTTGCATGGGATTAAGATAAAGCTATAAAGAAATAAATACACACTGTGACAATTTATATAGGATTTGCTCCATAGCCTCTAAAGATGTTGGCAGTGGTTCCCAAAAAATAAGAAATACTTCAATAAAATTCTATTTTGTTGAGAGCAGAAATACAAATTCACCATAACAGTGCATGTGCATTTACCACATGCTGCAATTGCCACTAAAAACAAAATATAGGTGAAAAGCAGAAAACCACATGCTGCAACTGTACTGTGTACCTTTAGGGCTCTTTAGCAACTTCTTCAGTTGTCTTCTTCTCCTCAGAAACTGAAAATGGAGACAAACACCTATGAGAAACACTGGAAATTATTTATTCAATGACAAATAGTCAAGTAAGTTGTTTCCCTTAGTCCAAAGGATCCTTGGACTAAGGGCTAGAATTTACAAAGCTGTATTAGGTATGCAGGCATTTTTCTTTTTAGCTTTTTAATTCTAATTTTAAAAGAGTTTAGAGGCCAAACTTCTAAACTCCTGCTTAAAATCTCCACAGTGATGATTTAAACACATTCTTTGCATTCAATTACATCATTCAACTTCAAAAGCAATATGAGATTATTTATAGTTGCATCAAAGCACTGCAAGCTTTATTCATACCACATGCACTATATTTTTCTTTACACCAATGCAATTCAGGAAAATTCTGTCTTTCAAATCAAGATAGATGTTGAAAAAATGTGTTATATGCAGCACAAGGAGAATTTTTTGTTCTTAGTGAAGCTCACATCCAGCCACTTACTGAGCAGGGCACTGAGCTCGTCACACTCTGCCACGATCAAATTTAGCAACCTACTTCTACTGCACCACAGATAATTTGAAAGTTAGATTTTCTGCTAGCACTGTGATGCCAAATACAGCCACCATGGTCAGCCACACAGCATCTCTTGAGTTCTGCACGCTCTTGTAGCTGGTTCAGTGCACACAGACTTAAGCATTTCAGACCCAGCTGGACTCTTGCACCCCCTGAAGTTCACCACAACTCCTCAGCATCATTGTCCTGGCTCTTTGAGTCTGTCAGAAATCTCTTGAGCTCCAGAGGCTGCTCCTTCCTCATCACTAAGTTTTCCTCATGGGCAGAAGAAGGTGCAACACCCACGACTTTACTTAAAAGATACTTGTCTTCTCTTTCCATTCACCATCATAAATGAGGGTGAGCAACCCAGGCTCACAAAGCATGAAGAAACTGCCCAATATATGTGCTCAAATTAGCTGAAGAAAACAGGATCTATCAGATGATTAAATTTTATCATGGAAATAAAACTTTGCAAATGGAATTCCAGGGAAAGTCTGCCTCTTTCCAACCCTGAGGCAGAAACCTTTAAACTGGAGCTATTTTCATGTAGCTAGACATAGGCAAATATTCTCTAATGTATATATTATCTCTTGCAGATACTGTTGCTTTGTTTTCTGATTTCTGTCAAATTCATAGGACATTACATCTACACTCCACATAATCTTGGAAAGACATCATGGGTAATTTTAATGTAAAAATATTCTAGCATCAGGCTGAAGATTCAGGCTGCAATTCAGGCTGCAATGGCCAACTAGCCATTTTTCAATACTCCTTTAAGCATAAAGCAATCTGTGTCTATAAAAAGCCTGTAACAGGTAATATTTAGTAGTAGGCAGTTTCTGTACAGATACACTCTGCAGGAAGACTGAACACATCACCCTGCAGTTGCATATTAAATTTTACTTGAGTAAATTTCTCATACCCTGTTTTTCTAACCTTCCTCTCAGAGGTCTCCATCATCACACTCTTTAAGTGCTCTGTAGGAGGTTTGTCTCCTTCTTCTTTCATCCTATACCAAGCTACATGTCTATTAAACACAGTGAGTGAACAGCTTCTTTAGGAGTTCAATAAATGCAGCAAATAGGAGTTTTATAGAGCTAGCACCCCATACCTTTCCCCAAATATCACCTTACAGCTCGTTAAATACAGCATATTCTGAACGTCAATTATTTCACTTTACTTTTCAGAATGCTTTCTGGATTTTGAAGAAGCAGTAGAAAAATAAATGCTCGGGAATTGGCACTTTTGCCTTTATAGGGAAAAGCTATGCAATAGAAGTAGTACATTTGAAATTTGGAACTTTAGATATTTTACAGCAAGCAATACTTGATGTAATGCCATATATTGCTATGGTAACAAGCTGCTAGTTTCAGTTTGTAACATCAAACATTCAGCTTATATTACCAAAAGTTCTTTCTCTGGCTGATAGTATGTTTTTTTTCCTTGTGAGTGCTTTTATTTCTTTTGCACTAAGAGCAGATCAGTAGGCAACTAGAGGGAGCACCATGGTCTTTTCTACTTTTTAACAAAACCTCATTTCCTTTAGACAGGAATTGTGTTTGTCATCTACATGAATACCTGCCTTAAAACCAAACATTAACCACTTGTTCTGAAAAAATTGTCTCTGGTCTGAATTATTCCTTATGGCTATCAGAAAGGCAATCTAATGCAAAAAAATATGGATTCCTCCCAAGGTGTTCATCCATGTTTCTGTGGAGTAGCTGTCACTGCCTAAAATACAAAGGGTCTTGTGGCAGGCATTTCATTTTGAAAACCTGTGTCTGTAGAATGTGTGTAGTATGTTTCTATACAAAATTGCCCTTGGCTAGGGCACAAATCTTGTATTTAAGTGGCTTTCCCATCCATTCCTTGAGCACATGTGGCTGGAGCCCCCTTCCAGGTGCCACAGGTCTTGTGGAGAAGAGACGTGGCAGTAGCTGGTGGCACCAATGCACACGCTCATGGCAGCCCTGGGTCACTCTCAAGCCTTATCTCTAGCAAAGTCTCAGACTGGCTGATAAAGATCATCTTGGCTCTTTGTCATATTGCATACTGTCCAAGTGTCTTCTGGTGTTTTGGATTAGGAAACAGCCTCCAGCCCCCTGATGGCTGCCCTGAGCATTCATTTGACACCAGCACAATCTCAGCCTGGTTTTGGGAGTTTTGGACACATCTTGGAACAAACACTCTGTATTCCATTCACAAGGTCAACATGTTTTTCTCTGTCCAAGGGAATTGCTGCCATCCCAGGACAAAGCCCTGGCATGAATGATGCCCTGACAAGCTAAGAATGAACCCCCTGCCTATCTCAGATGTGGGACTGTCACATGGGGTCTTTCTGCATAAGGAACATCAGGCATACTGCCCGAGGCCTCACATCCTTCCCTACTGATCAGCTGGTGGCACAAAGTGTGACAGAGTTTAGGCATTTCTCCTTTGTGTTTCCCTGTTTCCCAGTGCCATTCACACCCTCTTTCTCTCTTTTTTTTTTTTTTTAAATCTGCATGCATTTCATATTTCTTCAATCCAGTTTAATCTCTTGCAATTGCTTCATGTAAAATCCTGCAGTAACACCCTATTTCATACAAGATACTTTAATCTCTGCCTGGCACAATGGTGACTCATTTTCCATAATTCTTGGATGAAGGATTCTCTGCCTGTTCAATTACTGTTAATAAGCCTGTCATGAACTCTGCAGCAAATAATGGATGTAACTAAGATCACTCCTAACTTTTGTTAGTTCAAAAACTAAAATATTAAGCTTCTTTATTTTTTCAAAATATTTGTAGAGGAGTTACAGCATTTTCACTTGGTTCTGTGTTGTTTCCTGAATGATTATTAGTTTGAAAATCTGAAATCCCTGCATTTCTTCATGCAATGATGATTACGATCCATTTTGTCTATTTATGCCAGATTTCTTACAATTTCCACTGGCTGTAAGTGAACAAAACAATCTGAAGTGTGCAACTGCTTCTCTGCAATGAGGACATGTGGTATTTAATATTATGCTTTCTATTGAATGCCCAGCTGCTGTATTATCCTTATAGAACAATACCACTCCAGCTCCTTGACACTTTACCAAAACACCCACTTGCAGCATTCCTGCCAAATGGATCTTGGTCAAGGGATAATTCCATCCTGACCCATACAATTTAAAGCCTGCCAAAAATTATCTTGTTTCCCTTCATATTCACAAAAGTGGGGCTCATTGGGCTCTTTCTCAATTCTTTGAGGGAAACTTCCCCCTGCACCCACATATCCTTCATCAAAAGCACTGGAGTTAAATGGCTTCACAATTTTCCTGCTTCATTTGGTGTGCTATGATTCCCCCCATCCTAGTAGGATCTATGACTCTACAGAATATACAGAATATTACTCTACAGTATGTGTACTCCAACGTTTCATACAACGTATAGCAAAAAATCTCAGCCCCTGTGCATTTTTTTTTTTTTTGAAAAGTTGATTTTTTTTCCTTAAGCTTTTTCACTGGTTATTTGTCAATTTTCAGTCTTCTCCTGGGATAAGTAGCTGCATCCCAGTATTGCTGGCAACAGATTTCTTCAATTTTGCCAGGCATTTGTACATACCATCGCACTTACAAGTCTGAATTAGGACCTAAACTTTCCTGTGATTTCAACAAAAGACAATATAAAAGAACTTAAAACCTTAGAGAAATCAAACTAATCACATTTACTAACTGTAGTCACGGGGCTTTGCATATTGCATCAACAGCTGTTGCCAAAGCATTCAGAAGGATTTGGACACACCAGGGATTTTGAGGGCAAGCATCCCCAAGGTTAGTTAGAGCCACAACATACATGCAGTACACAACCATCAGTGTATAACATCTGTGCAGTATCCATTGCTGATGTCTAACAGGGAATCCCAGCCCAAATACTTCCTGGCACTCCCAGGCAGTCCTTAGCTCCTTGGCTTTAGGAGATAACCATTTGGAGAAGAAATGCATCCTCCCAAATTGCACTTGCAGGAACAGAACAAGACTGGGCAACATTACACATCCACCTAATGCAGTACCAAACCATTTCTGTTGTGGAAACACATCTGGCTTGAGTTGAATAAATACAGAACAGGAAATTAATTTTACAGACAAAAGAAAATTGTGGATTTGTTCTGAAAGCTTGTGTTTAGTTGTTTTTTGGTGGTTTTTTTTTTGTTTGCTGGGTTGGTATTTTAATAAGGCATCAGATTTAGGAAGCTCCAATAGCTTATTAGCACAATATCCAACATTTCACCTAGAAATGTCATTTTTAGGAATTTATTCCTATCATTTCAGGGAAAGAAAACCCACCAAAAACTGCTTTCTATGTAAAGTAGTAATTCCTGCAGTCTTTAAAGACAATTTTTACAAGTGCTGAACTTGCAGCCCTGAGAGTGAGTGCAGAACTATACACCTGTGCAATTAGAATAGAAAGCAGTCCAAATACTGGGTGATTCTGCATGCTCGTGATGGTCAGTTTGAATTGTGTGAATATTTGTGAGCTCAGCAGAACAGAGTGACAAGATAAGCGGGGACTTGTGTGCCCTGTGTGACTGACTCATCTCTGCTGCAGCTGATAATAAAAAGTAACACTCCCAGACTGACTTTCTCCTGATAATAATAAAGGAAACCCCATGCAGGTGCATTGATTTCCAGAACCCAGATCCTACTGCTTGCGTAGCCTCTTCCCCAAAAGCCCTCAAGCTTTTAAAACAAGCTTTCCAAGTTTCCTGGGGCAGTTTTTATGCAGAAACAGCCTGGAGTTTTGCTGGAATGTAAAGCACTAGTGCAAAATTTGGCCAGCTCACACCGGCAATCACGTCTTACTACTTAGTAGAAAACAAGATATAAGATGACCTTGAAGCAAGGAGGTGGAAGAGATACAAACTAATTTGTATATTATATTTTTCATCTTACTGGATTTTAAACTTCACCCTTGTATTTTTAAGTGGTTTTCCAATTATGTTTTCCTGATTTACAACAGAGATTAAGACAGCTGTTCCAGATTTTAAAATGAAAGCTATATTCAGTCTTTTCCTTGCTTGGGGAGAGGTTTGGATTCCTTCCAGCAGGACAGAAATTTTATAACAAGGTTATACAAGATAACCCCAGCCTTCTCAGGAGTACAGCCTGTATTTCTTCCCTCAGTTTTGCATTTCCTTACCAATACATTTAAAGTTAACATATTTTGATTCTAATCCTAATTCTTTGATTCATTTAAAAGTGATCTTTCCAGTTAGAAACAACAACAAAAAAAATGTAAACAGGCACTACTATCCTGCCATTTTTAAAGATATTTAAAAATACACTTTTCTGAGTGAATCACTTTACTTGAAGCAGTATCCTTCATATGATGAATTTTTTTCCTAGGCAGTCAAGATGAAGCTGGTATATGTAATGCCAAACACCAGGTTCAATTACTTTAAAAATATTCTTTGCAGAAGAATTTGGTTTTATAAAGCTAAAATAACACAAGTTAGCCAGCATCATACAAATGGAATCTACCTGGAGCACGCAAACCAAAGCTGGAGTACAAAACAAGGCTTTGATATTTCAAGCTGCCTATAACATAACCAATGTCACACACTAATTCCAAAGGCGGGCAGGGAGGAGGGGGAAAGTCAAATTTAATTGTGAAATTAGAAACAGTATTTTATTTACGGTCTTTTAAAGACCATCTTACATTAGAATGTGATGCTTTTGTTTACAGAAAGCTTCCTGAGTCAGGTCCATTGAAGGTCTCAGGATGTCTCCTGAAATGTTAAGATAAGCAGAGCAGAGTGTTTCTGGCTCATTTTCATAGTTTAAAGACCTGCTAGTGGAAAACTGGCAGTGGAGTAGAATTGACTTTTTAAAAGTCAAATTCTGTCATGTTGGAAAAGTAATTCAAGAATTTCTTTGAGAAAACCTGCAAAATAGAGCACAAGAAGCAGGGGTACTTGGCTCACTCAGGTCTGATCCAGGGGAGAAGACAGCAGCAGCAGCAAGAAACTGTAATTCCCTTTAAGAGCAACTTCACATATTTTGGTTCCATCAGCCTTGGGGAAAATGGAAAGGGAAATTGTTCCAACTCCTGAGGTGGTGATGACAACTAAGGTTCCCTTCCATGCTGTCCTGGGTTGTAAGATATGTGGGTATTCTATTTGCTATCTGTTAGAGGTGGGGCAGTTACCTTCTGTTAATTGGGCAGTTTGCTTTATCTCTTCCACAACCCATCCTCCCTCCAGGAGACATCTGCTGTTAATGGGCCATTGAGTGTCACTGCATGGCTGATAAAATTCCATCATCCATTGGGAGATGCTCCACCCAGGGGGAGGAGCCAAGCATTCCTATCTGGATATAATCTGAGATTATATCCAGGCTTTTCCCACTGCATTCCCAGAGGAGCAGCTTTCTTTCCCACTGGATTCCCAGAGGAAGACCAGGCCCATCTACACCACCACTGGACCTTCAGAGGAAAACTCCACCCTTCTACAGGATCACTGCGCCAACAGAGCCACACCTGTCACTGCAGGAGGGCTGCAGCCACCATTTAATGGGACTGCTACCAACACCCTGACCCACAGGGTGTCAGGTCATATTCTGACTCTGTCAGTGGTTTTCTTGTACTATTGCATTTGTATTTTAATTTTCCTAGTAAGGAACTGTTATTCCTACTCCCATATCTTTGCCTGAGAGCCTCTTAGTTTCAAAATTATAATAATTTGGAGGGAGGGGGTTTACATTTTCCATTTCAAGAGAGGCTCCTGCCTTTCTTAGCAAACACCTGTCTTTTCAAACCAAGACACATGCTTTCACCAGAAGCCACCTGTCACCCAGGCATGGCTGGCTTGGGTTCCACACTTTCTCCCTCTGTTCATGGGGGCTTAAACCACATCAATAGGAACAGGAGAAAATAATAATCACTGAGGCAGTTTGGGACAGAACAGGCAAGGCTATGCAGCTGTCCCTGTAACAAGACCAAGTGCTTCAGGTGCCATTGGCCAGGGAGCTCAGCATGGAGGGCTTGCAGATGCCCACCAGGAACATCCCATCACCAGGAATGTCTCTCAGGACCATCTGAAATGTTCACTCTCTCCTCTCTGGCATTTTACTCAGTGAACATTTAGGATTCCAACCAGCTAGAGCAAGTTACTCAACTTACTGCTTGGGAAGGAAAAACACTTTATGCCTACCTTGGCCTTAAAAAGGAGAAAAAGGTCCCGGGTGGTTGACCACAGACTAATGCCTCTCTACAACACTGTGAAATCAGCTCTTGAGCTCCACACAGGAAAAAATAAACTTTTTAGTTCCAAACAGAGTCAGAGAAAGAACAATTACTTAGAAAAGCACTGATTATTTTTCAGTCTGATTGTTCCTACCCTTGAATGCACAGGATAGGAACTAGTGGCCGGCAGCTGCTGACCTGTTTGTGGAACCACCCTGGCCTGATTGTGCTGTTAAGCAGACACAACACGAAGGTGGCCTCAATCCCAGCCCTCCCTCACTCAGAGCCCATGGGCATCAGGAGTTTAGTCCCCCTGGCATTCCAGCTGTTCCATAGGATGAACAAAAACCAAAGGCTCAGAGCCAAAGGTCTTTGGGAAACTGATGAGCAAAGGAAAGCTGGGATTTCTAATAAACCTGCCACTACACAAATATGACATATTTTCCTCTTTGCAAGCCATCCCCAAGCAATCCAGATAAAAATCCATGAGGTCCAGCTGAGAGCCTAAACCACGGCATTATGAAGCCCATTATTAAGAATTAAAATTTTCATCACTCCATACAGAAAGAGAAACATGTTCAATGAGCCAAGCACATCACAGGTTGTTTGTGTCTGATGTGGGTCACTAGTTCCCAAGAAAAGCCTCATTAGTTCACACTAATGACCAGAAGATTCCCTTGAAGAGAGTTTATTCTACAGTCGATGATTAGAAAAAGATTCAAGGATGCCTATATGGTCACAATAAAAGCGTAACAGTGCATGTCACACTAATCCAGAATAGTTTATAATACCTCATAAATTTCAAGAATGTTGTTTTATATTCTGTAGCATGGAATTGTAGCAAAGAGAAGCAACTCACATTGTTTGTTGGTTGGTTGGTTAGTTGGTTTGTTTGTTTTAAACATGGAACAATCTTTAGTTACTGACTGGAATGGATCACAAGGAAAACTAGCACAAGTTAATATAAACCATGTGTATGAAAAACAACCTAATAATTTGATGTATTAAATCCTCTGGGAGTACTAAAAACACTTCTAATTAAGACCTTTTCTTTAACATTCCTCATACAAAGTAATGCATCAAGTTTTATCCACTTTATCCACAGTTTTTAAAGAAGCAAAGTTGTTTTGTGAAAAGGATGTTTTTCTCTGCTATAGGAAACATTGCCCAAAAATTAACTTTAAATCCCCACCGTTACCATTCTGGTTGGAACTGCCACCACAGGAAAACAGCAAGGGGTGCCTGTTGCCATCTTTTCTCTAAAGTAGGAGACTAACAGTATTCCTGTGGTTGTTGTATTTACAGGAAAATTTCAAACACAGGTAATACTATGTACAGTAAATTAAATGCTAATAGATTTTGTTGTACAAAGTGAGTTGTTGCTTTCCAATTTGAGAAATATATATATAATATATATATTTCCATATATGTTGCCATTTTAAGGGTTTTTTTTTAAGTCTTGACAATGAGCTATTAATACTAGTAAAAGCAGTACATCTATTTTCTCACTAATAGTGACATTCATTTAGGCATTATTATTCACTGTATGTCCTTCTGCCATTTTTGGGAAGCTACCTGCCCCCTTGTTCTAGAATAAACAAATAGGAAGACAGTTATTTTAGTCAGTTCTCCCCCACTTGTTTGTTTGCACTCAGCTGGGAACTTCTAGGGTTTTTTCCATTTTACCAAAATATTCCTCCCCAGCCCCGTACATGCTGTAAAATTCTTTTTGGCTAAGCTGATCAAAACTGAACAGACTCTCCATGGACCAGCTGGGGTCTTCAACTCTTAACTCTTGTGAGCTCTTTAATGCTCACAACTTTTACCCAATTTCTTTTCTAAATATTATTCACTTTCTTCCAACAGAGATTTTCCAGATATGCTATGGTGACTCATATAAAACTCAGTTTTATGAAGGAAAAACAGGAGGAAGAAGAAGAGACCAGTGGCCAGTGTATGGCAATCAGATAAGTGCAGCAGTCCAAGAAACAGATAAAACCAAGTGATAAATATGAAACAGAGCTACCCAACAAAAGTTCCAGATACAGATACTTCCCCCGTAGGATAATATTTACATAATTCAACTTCTAAGGGCCTAATTTAATTAGATGAGTCTATTATAATCAGTAAAGAGAAAAAAGTCCTCATTCCTCCATCTCACACAAACAGATGCCTAGAATGGTGTGTCTGTTCTACTGAGCAATGGCATTCTGAAAGCCTCTGAATAAGTATGAGCAATTGCAAATCACTCTGAGGACTCTTCAGTAATTTTCTAAGTGCTAACAGTGTCAGCACACGCAGAATTTGGTAGAGTACTAAGCCAAGCCAGTGTGCACTGATTACATCAGGTGCTTTTGTCTGCTTGGCATCACTGTCTGATGGGGTCAGCAAAAGTCCTGTCCCAAAAGCAGCAGCTCCTGTCCAGAGCAGCCTCCATTTGTTTCTCTAGGCTGCAGACAACTGCCATTGCAGTGTGTTTGAAGCTTAGCATGGAAAACACTGGCACATTCACACACTAATCCTCCCCAAACCCAGTCACTCACTCAAATGGCCTTGGAAATAACAAACAGAGAAGAGACCATGCCCTTCAATACTTTAAAGAATAGAAAAAACCCCTATGCTAGAGAAGTCAGGAAGAAGTCTGGAAAAGCACAGTTTGGGGCTAATTGCTTCCCTTATTTCAGTTGATAAAGCCAAAACCTGAAGCCTCAATACCAGAGTTGGAGAAGAGTTTATGGTGGCAACCCAAACACTAGAAGTCACGGATGGAACAACCTTGCCTAATCCAAATAGCAGTTTGCCAATCTGTGAATTTTACAGCATTTGGTTTCTCTGAAGAAAAATTTAATTTATGGTCCTACACAGAGTACACTAGAAGGAAAACAACAGGAATTTAACCAACAACAGGCAATAACCAAGAGTGACAGCTCAAGCAATAAAAAAGTAGAGAGAATTAGAATTTAAAGGAAGTTAAAACCTTGGGAACAGAGTAACATACTTCAGTACTTATTTTGGTAACAGTATTTCACAGAATTCCAGATTGGAATTGTGGATTGAAAATTGCTTAACTTGAGGCAAGGAGAACATTCCAGGCAGGTACAATTCTTAACTGTCTGAAATGGAAATTATCCTGATTAAGTATTAAGCACCCACCTCCAAGGCTGGGTTGTTTTTTTGTTTGTTTGTTTGGTATCTGTTTCGGTTTCGGTGGGGGTTTTTTTCCACATCCATGTAAAATTATACATTTACATTATCTGTATACAGGAGCTGGAGACAAGCATCCCTCCACAGCTTGCACTTCCAAACATTAGAGAAAGCTTTATAGATTAAAAGAAACAATGGCATTTGAAAAAGCAGAGGTTCACTGGTAACAATAAAAATACTTACACCTTCATCTGCTGAAGTAACACCAAGATGCCAAGAAAAGTAGTAAAAGTTACTTAAACACATACTTCTCTACCTCAGTACAAGTGGAGCTATGCTATTTTTTCCCTCTAAATGGAGATAACATGAATGATAAAGATGATTCAATCCAAAACTGGAAGTTACATCCAGAAGGATTTTAATTAGAATTTTTTTAAGCACAGTAGCTGTTGGCTGCAAGTAGACACTGAACAAAGAGGTAGAGAGAAAGCAGAGAACTTTTGAAACAAACCCTCATCTTCTTGTGAGCATGATGCCAATGGAAACTTGTTCTTATGTAGCTTAGAGGAAAGGAATGTTGGTTTAGGCCTGTGTGCCAGACCACGTGCTGCTGGTGGCCTTCCTTCCATGGCCAGGAACTCCTGGGAAGAACTGCTCTGGGGGCCCTGCTGCTCTTCTGCAGGCAGGACCAGGACGAGGGAGCAGGGAGTGCTAAGGTGACTTGGAGCAGGAGCCTGTCCAGCCTCCCAGGCCAGGACTTGGGTTACACTGGGCGTAACCTCATGTGAACCATGGGGAGGTCCCCGGGGTCACCACCCTGGTCACACCTGTCACCAGCAGTTGTTCACAGCAATCTGCACTGGGGTCCAGTGGCACCGGACAGCTATGCTCAGGAGCAAGTTATAACAACATCCCAGGAGCACCCAAGAGATCAGGCAAGGAGAGCACTCCTTTGCTTAAATTTCTTGACAATTTTACATCACAAAAGTTTGTTTCTGCTAGCTTTACCACCCAGCCAAGAATAACCACTGCAGCAAGATTTGGTAGAGGGCACCTAGGATGACCCTCAGGCTCCCTTACAACTTTCAGCATAACAGAAGTCTGGTTCTAGTGCTGTCTTCCTCAGAAAGTATGTTGCCAGAGATACTAGATCTTAGTAATCAGTAATTTCTAAACAGTTGCTCCACTTCCAGAAAACACCAGCAGGAACTAACAGCAAAAAGCCATATTTCTTCTCATCAAATCATGATCACTAAGTACATGACGTCAACATGTCCAGAATGAGATCCTCAGGCTTAATCACAGAATCACCATAGAGTGATTTGGGTTGGAAGGGACCTTAAAGACCATCTCATTTGAGCCATCTGCCATGGGCAGGGACACCTTCCACTAAATCAGGTTCTTCAGAGCCCCATGCAACCTGCCCTTGAACACTTCCAAGAATGGTGCATCCACAGCAGCTCTGGGAAAACATTCCAATGCCTCACCACCTTCACAAGAAAGACTTTATTCCTAATAGCTAATCAATTTATGCACCATGTTTCTCAGGGAAGATCCTAGCTTCCCTTTCTCAGGGAAGAGCCTCTTCAGTAAAATGGCAGAAATATTTACCATACAGAAGATCCTACCTTATCCAACAATGAACAGCTATTCATAGATAAGCATTGTCAAAGGAATACACAAACACTTCCAGACACAAGCAAGTGTTTATGAAATTAAAGGGAAATTTTGCAATTGCTCTGCAGAGCAAGAAATGCTGCAATACATTTTTAAACATATCTCTTAATGGCTCTAATTCACCAAATTTATCATAAAACAGACTACTTTCTTGCTAAATGAAGTTATCCACATATTCCATAGAAATGAAAATTTTTAGGGCTCTAGGTATTTTAACTACTACCTTATAAATATTTCTATATGTAAGCAGTAATAATCACAGCCAAGGTACTTACTTCTACTTTCTATAAACTGTATTGCAGCAATCAGACTAAGTATTGTTTTAAAATGTTATTTGTAGTAGATGGTTTCAAAGACAAGCACAGGAACTAATCACATTTGAATTAAAATCACATTCATACATAGACCTTTCATAAAACTCAGCAATTAAAAGTGCTGCACTATTTCTCAAGTTTATTTGTTAAAAAGGCAATGAAGATGCCTCCATTCCTCACTGGAGTCACCAAGAAAAAAGCATTCCAAATCTGCTTACACCTTTGACAGTACTGTGATAAACACCCATAGATTAGTGGTACTGACGGTACTGTGATAAACGCCCATAGTCTAAACTGTGTTTTAGACATATCCTCTCAAGACCAGTAATAAAAAGAAAATTTTTTAAAAAACCCTTTAAAATCTGCCAAAATAAATTCCAGTCCTGTATCTTGCACATTTTACGGATAGTTTTGCATTTGTATTATTGCAATTTTTTTAAAGCACAATAAACAAAAATATTTCAAACACCCTGACAGCTCAAAATAGTGAATGTTTTGCCACTTACCAATTTCATTGTTTAATAACAATTTGATATTTTATTGTGTTGTGAAAATTTAGCCTAATGTATCCTTAAAATTGAGACAGCATTTTCTTTGCTATGCAAGATCCTCTTTAAGTTATGTTGATAAAACAGATATAATCATTCAGTGTGAATATCTTTGGAATGGTTAGTGAACTAAAGTGTTTAGATTTCTTAACACACCCTTGAGAACTAGATCACTAAAACAACTGTTTAACTGACCACATTATAAGCTCAACTTAATATCTTAAGAAATAGTATGGGGTAGGGAAATAAACATTTGACTCTACTTGTTTTAGACAGTAACTGTGGTGCCAGAGGCAGGATGCTTTCAGAGACACTGATTTAATAAACTTAATTACCTTATGCTCGTGATATGTCAGTGTTAATGGCTGAATTAGTTTTCACTGCAGAACAAACTCCATTAGGAACACCAATGGTCATTCTTAATGCTCTGTAAGAGGCAGAGCTTTAGAACCCACAACACACACACACTCAAAAACTACATTAAGTTAACCTTGAACTGCAGCAGCTTCTGAATTAACAGCAAGTTCCAAATTAGCAGCAGCTTCTGAATTTGCAGCAGCTTCCTGCTGTGCTTCCTCCATAGCATGGGATTCCTCTGGAACCAGTAAGTCATTCTCCCCTCCAGCTGCTGGGGATACCTCAGCAGTCTCATCCTGTGCTGTGGGTCCAGCACTCTCACCCTGTGCTGCAGGTTCCACAGCAGCTGCTGCATCAGCTTCTTCCGTGGCCTTCTCTGCTCCAGTGACTTTATCCACCTCTTCTCCATCACCTTCTAAGGATTTATTCAATACAATAAAGAGAGTAAAATGCATGCATGCAACAAAAAATTGACCAACTACTTTTTATCATCATCCTCACTTAAATTTGAAGTCGGAAGCTAAGATTTGGGATCAGAATTAACAAAAAGATCAATAATTAATCCCCCCTATTGTGTAATGTGGCATCAAAAAACTATGTTTATAAAATGAGGAAACCATATTCTTAATTACTGAGTTTCAAAACATGTTTCAGTGTGATAAGAAAAGAAACTGTGGCTTAAAGCAAGTGCTGGGGGTGCAGTGAAGGATAAAAAAAGGACATTGTCAAGTGTTCCTTCAAACAGCTCTGCTGAAAGGGCCAGTGATGGTACACACACAGATGCCAGAGGAAGCATGACTCTGTGGAATTACCACGTGGGGAATAAGACATTTGGTCTTAAATAAGTAAGAAAATAACCTGCTAATTTCAAGTGGTCAGAGTTCACTTTCTTAATGTATGACCATTTATGACTGATTTTTCTTTTTACAACTCACAACTCTCTTTTAAAGACTTGTTTACACCACTATGGGTCCAACTCCTTAGAACCTGAAAAACAGTGTTTCCCAGTCATGCATCACTTCAAATTCAGCTGAGACAAATCATGAAAATCTAACAGCACAAAGCAACAGAGATGCTCAACCACCATGCAAACATGCACTAACATCAAGTTCACAAAGGAAAAGTTATACTATTCACCACAAGTTCACCACTAGAAACTCACCATGCAAAAAAAAAAAAAAAAAAATTGAAATAAGTTTGTAACACAGTGTAAACTACGTGAGAATTGAAACAAAAGAGCTTAAAGAGACATAGTCAGAGTTTGTTTGATTCTTTTGTATCTGTTTAAAAACTAAACAGATCAGTTTCATTTCTTGGTCTTCTTATGCCACTGAAAGCCTATAATTTAGTGTTCAGCTTTCGAGACAAGTCCATTCATTGCTCGGCAAAAATCAAAACTTTGCACTATGCAACCTGATCATGTCCCTTTAAGAAAACATTGCTTTAAAAAAACCCCTTAATTCATTACACAAAGAACAGGCTAACAGCCAAGATCAGCATTCAGTACACTTTATTGGACAGTCAAATATAGAGTGCATCAACTCAGAACAGCCAGCTTCTCCATCTCAGAACTGCCTTCTATAAAGCAGATTCAGTAATAAGCTTAATATGGTTTGGCCTTGCAAACACAGGTAGTTCTTTAAAAGTCTCACACAAATGGAGTTTTACAATAGAAGGTACAAAGTCATCCCAAGGTAGGCTGCAATGTACTCAATGGTAAACGATTGTCCTTTGTTTGTATTTAACTTCCTCAGGTTTGGAAAGAGATTTCCCTTGTGTCTGGAAAGTGTAAAAGCAGAGCATAGATTAGAAAGTCTGGAAAGTGTAACAGCAGAGTATAGATTAGAAAGATTGAATCAGCTTGCAATGAGTTAAAAAGAAAAGTCATAGCTAAAAAAGAAAGAAATCAGGAACAATCTTAAAGGACACAAACAACAAATGGAAGACAAAACTCACTAAATAAGCAAGGAGAACATCCTGCAAGCCAAACATCATTTTACATTTGAAATGATGTCCCAGATTTTCTACGGCTACTTTGAGTCAGGCTTCTTCCAGGGGTGTTTGAAACCCCTCCCTTATTTTTAGAGTAGCTTTCAGTTTAAAAGAGCCACAGAAAAATTTGCTATCTCTCTCTAAATGTCTATTATCATTAATTAAAATATCATTAAATATAATTTCAACCCTCTAATAAGCAAAGAACCCTAGTATGATTATTTCTCTTCTTTTGACAGACTTGTTTGCTATGTACAGTTCTCTGTAATGGACATTTTGGGTTCAGGCATAAGGGGAGAATTTTCCCCCACATGAGAAGTCACAAAAATCCTATCAAAAGGATCTCTGATCAGCTGCTCTCCAGCATTAAGTTCTTCCACCTAGGAAGTTCTTTTACCAGAGGCAGCAAATATGCCATGAACATGCTGCTTGGCATACTGCTTTTCTATCCATCACTTCATATGGTTACCAGCTCTGTTTTAGAGCTTGATTTAATGTGCACCTAAAAAAATATCAGAATACTTTGAAAACAGAATTTTTAACTGCTCTTATCAGCAATGCTTACTGGGAAAAAGTATAAGAACTGACTCTAAAGAATACACAGGGAAAGAAACTGCAATGGCACTTCTGGGAAAAGCTATACTATTCTAACACTCTGTGACAAGATAAACACAAAAATACGACTTTGCAGGGAACAGGGGAAAAAGGGGAGGAAGAGGGGTGTTAACTCTTTTGAGAATGCACACAGAGGATTCTGTAGGAAAAGTAAGAACAGAACTGATGCTCATTCTTTATGTTCTGTTCTTTTGGGTGTACACAGCTGGGAATGAAGAAGGATTTAAAAAAGGAGCTGATTCAACGGTGGTTTTGTACTGTGAACTGGAATTAACTACTCAGAAGTCCAACTAAAAACTCTGGGTTGAGCATTTGTTCAGAAGTCAAATATTGAAAATAATACAGGAAACAAATTTCAACTGTATTCCCTGAATGGCCTTAGAAATATTTTGGACTTCTTACTACCAATAAAAAGGGAGGCAGCAATCTCTGCCACCGGTTGTGACATTTATGTGACTTATTAAGCAGCAGATGATGGGATGTCTGGAGAGTACCCAAGATCAGTTGCTGAGCACTCAGTGCTGGGGGTATTTCACTCCAACATGTGGATAGGCCATGGCCAAAACTCAGTACCTTGCACCTTAGGAGAAAAGAGACATCACTGGGAATATATTGGAAGGTTTGCTTAATGCTTCCCCATTCTCCCAACTATGGCAGTCAGAATGTAATGAGGGTAATCCTCACTTCTGCCCTGAACAGCAGGAGACCAGGTCCCTAGGAGAGATCTACTTTGGTCCTCATTACATTTTCTATTTTAGGGACAATGAAGGATTGCAAATTGTGGCTGGATTCTCAGCATTTATTTAAACAATTTTGGAAATGAAGGTATTTTACTACTTTAAATCTTAAGGTCTGTAGTTTTAATGTTCTGAAACTAAAGCCTGTGTTGTAGAAGTTCAAGGCTAACAACCTCTAAAGAAATAATTATAGAAGCAGACAATTTAAACCATGCTCTCACACGGAAGACAAAATTTAAACTCCAGCTTTTTTCAAATGTATTCTTTGTATGCATGCAAATATATTAAATCAATTCTTAGAAGTCAACAGTATAAAAAAAAAGGAGGAACTTCAAGTGCTCTGGCTTCAATGCTTTATTTTTTTAAATAACAACCAAAAAAAAATTTAAATATCCTTAAGAAATTTTCCTAATTGCTTTTCCTAGCAAGGCCATGCTTGCCAAAGTTCTACCTTTTACATTAATGCTAAATTAACATCAATTAACACTAATTGATGTAGACAGGGACAACATTCCATTACAAGTATTTGAACTAACACAGTCGAATTATTCAAGCATGAAGAGCTAAGTAAGGATTTGCTATACATTTAGGTAATGCCTGCATTTCATCTAACCCCAAATTAGAAAAAACAAAATCAAAGTTGTAGGACAAAAAATTGATGCAAGTTAATTTTTTTTAATGTAGTTTTTTTTTTCCCCTATTGAACTGTATTTCCTGATGGCATGTGGCCTGAAGCCAACCTGTTGACTGAGAAAAGATATTATCTTCTCCCCGCCACTGAAAACAAAAGAACAAAATTGATTTTGACAGCATTATGTATTCAGTCAAGTTTCATTAAGCTTCCAGTAAATCAAATACCCATTATACAATTAATAGTATTCACACATCCACTCTTTCCATTCAAAGAGATTCCACAGGTGGATCAAGGACCAGATTAATGCCTGAACATTAAGGCCACTACCAAAATTCGTTCAGCAGTAGCTTTGTAACAAAACAATACTGTACAACCACTCACACAGTTCAGACAAGGACGTGGACAGTGCTAAAGCCTGATTAGACAATTCAGAAATCTGTTCCAAATCCTCATGAACCCAGGGAACAAGAGAAAGGAGCTCAACTCACCCTTTCTTGACCAAGGATTGCTTTTCTGCTCCTCTGCTCTCTCACGAAGAATATTTGTATTTTCAACAAACTTGCTGCGAGGTGAACTGACTACTCTGTAGGCCTGAAAGAGAATTATACCTGAATTTACAGCAACATCCTTACAAATTTACCAAACACAAAGAGGGGGGAGGGGGAGAAGGGATTTTAAGCAAGGGCTACTGCCCATCTTAAAATGCATATAAAATTTATCCTGGAAATTTAAAAGTTAAAAATAATAATAATCTGCTAAACTAATATATTTATGTATTTCATATTTCTCCTATTATTAGAAAGCAAATACAATATACCGTGCAGCTTTTGAAGTGCTGCAGTGTTTCAGGAATTGAAAACAGCATTTTAAAAGATAATTACATGAAGATTTCTGTTTTTGTAATGTGGTAAAAATGTGACAGGAAAAGACTATGTTATTCATCCAAAAATGCAATCATACATGTTTGATATTTTAAACAAATAGCTACTTACCATTCCAGAGGATTACTTTGTGGGACAGGGAAATATGTACCTCTCTGGAGTGTGCTAGGCACTATCTCAGACTTTGGGGGAGAGGGGTAGAGGTAAGCTACAGAATGGAGGATTTAGGAACGTGAAGCACAGAATCAGATACATTTAAAAGGAGGGAAGAGAATGGTTACTGAAAAGCTTAATAAAGCTTACAAAACTTTAACATGCTTTCTTGAAGTAACTAATGCCGTTATCTTCCTTTTTTGTGCCCAAATTAACAAGGTTTGTATCTTCCCCTTGCAGCTTCAGATTGCATATTTCTCATCTGCCTCGCCCACTTTGAAACATCGCTAATGTTTCTGGTTGAAAAGACAAGGCAAGGGGTTAGAGACAGGTGCCTTACTCAATCTTTGGACACATTCATTCCACAAATTTTTAAATATGCTTTCCATTAAGAGTGACCCAGCACTACTTATCAAAGTAACAGTAAAACAGGCAAGCAATAGGCTTTCACCTTCACTAAATTCTCTTAAGCTGATTTCTAAGTTAGGCTGCACTTATGCTACAATATCTGCATTCATTGATGGTTTGAATATGGGCCATACTCTAACCCAGAACACACTTTACACCATGCCAGCTCAGAAAGCACAAACAGCTCCATCCCCAAACACTTACATAAAATAAACCACCAAAAGCAGCAACACCAGCAAGGAGATAGATCATCATGCTGTCTCTAGAAGAGCCAGGAACACTCCCAGATGACATCTGGCGAGGAGGCGCTACAAAAACCATTAGGTAAAGTGATGTAAAGTGCTGCTAAAATATGATCACAAAAAAGAATTATGGAATCTGAACTCCGTATGGAAAAGGATGATTCAAAAAGGTTATAAAACAGACGCTGATACATATTGATGTATCCTATGACTGAGTAACACAGGGTGTGGTGCTCCATTGCTGATCTCCTAAGAGGTGTTTTTCTGTGAACTACGTTGTCTGCCATCAGCTTCCAAGTACTGCGCACAGTCTATATAGACTAAGGAATGTTTTTTTTTAAAAAAAAAGGAATGTAAAATTGACTCCTGACTAAGGCAGGTAAAATAATTATCTGTCCTTATTCCTCATGATCAGCAGAAGTAATGAATTCTCTCTTCAGGGTAATAACAGGGAATTTTTTTAAAAGCTTTTTCGTTTGAATTCATGTTCTTTCAGTCTCAGACTGCTGACACTTTGATCCATACCCTTCACCTTATGAATTGGTCAACAGGACAGAGAGGTAGAACTACAGAGTTTTTTACCTGACTGGATACACATTAACAGCAGTGCTACCCATTCATTTGTTATAAACTGATTCTTACTACAGTCTTGGATTCATCTGTACATCTCAAAAAGAGAACCATGAAAAACATACGTAACTCTCGTGGTCAACAAAGCTTTCTGCAGAATTTTGTGACTTGATCCCAGATGAGAAATGTCTCATTGAAAAAGCGCTCATGAAAAAAGAACGGCTCTGATCATTGCAATTGACAGCTGCAAAAATAGTCGCAATGTCAAAACATTGCCATCGTGTGCTAGGTTATGTTTAGCATCATCTGTCTCATGACACAATTCTCAGATTCCTCTCCAATAGCGGAGCATTCTCATGGATTTGCACACATTTATATTTTCGTTCAGCAGCAGTGTGTCCTTAACCCTCCTCCCCCGGAGCATCCAGCTATAGCAGGACAGTAATCAGCAGGCTGCCATCGCCCAACGCGGCCGGCAGATTATTTTTTTTTTTTTGCCAGTGGTTACACAACCCCTGATGCGCCAAAAGCCATGGTTGTGGCGCACCGGGTCTGCTCCCGTTCCCTGCCGGGGCCGGCAGCCCTGCCGAGGCACCGCCGCTCCGGCTGCTCTACCGGGGGGTATGTACCCCGCTATTTTATAAGGAAGGGAAGGCAGCAGCAGCCACCGTTTTTCCATGGGGCGGGGGTAGGGGGTCCAGGGCTGGCTCGGCTGCCCAGAGGGTCGCGGCGGAGGTCTGAAGCAGCCAGTGCCGGAGCCCAGGATGACCGAGCAGCCGTGCCCGGCTGCCGCCCGCCCCTGCCGCACCTGTCCCGGCCCCACGTCGCCCCCGCCCGCGACCTGCGCGCATCCCCTCCGCCGCCACCACCGGTCCGGCCCGGCCCGCGCCCCATCACGCCATCCCGGGGACCGCTACCCGGCCTGGCTCAGCGGCGGCCCCGCGTACCACGCTGCTTGAGGCGGCTGGCGGCGGCAGGAGCCCTGCTCAGGCGGGCGGCCAGCGCCTGCGAGGCGGCCCTGCAGAGGGACATGGTGGCGGAGCAGCGGAGCAGAACGAAGCCGGCTCTCAGCTGCCCGTCGCGGCAGGGATGTGGCGGCAGACACCGGTCCCGCCTCGGGTGCCGCGGGGGCGGGCCGAGACGCTGCCCCGCCCCGCGCACCTGGACGCCGCTCCCGGCCGAGGGTGCCCCGGGGACGGCGCGGTGGGAGCAGAGCCCCGGCTGCGGCGGGAGAGAGAAGCGGCTTTCTGGAGCGGAGCCCACATTGCGCAGAGCCGGGCGCTGCGGACACCGGCCGGCCCCACGGCAAGTAAACGGCCTTCGGTACTGACCGCAACAACAGACCCGGAATAATAAGGATGGCATTTACCAAGGAGTGGGAAGATAGGAAGGAACTAGTTTTACTTAAAAAGGAATTTGTCCAAGAAAAAAAAAAAATTAGAAATCAACTAAATTCACGGCAAAAGGCACTCGGGTTAAGCACGGCGCCAAAGGCGTTCGGCGTCAGCAGTGAAACACTAGAAGTGAATTGCTGCTCTGGGATCATGTCGACTGTGACAGTGATGGGCATCTCCTGGTCAAACTTGTGCAGCTATCCTTGTCCTACCCACACTGTTAGGCAGTAGCCCTGTTTCCCTTCCTTTTTCTATACAGAGCTTCTTTGTTCCCTAATGATCATCTAATGCCATCATATTCTGCCATGATGCCTTTCTTCCAGCCTTTGTCCTTGACTGACCTTGATGCTAGAAGAGAGGGCAGAAGTGTTCAGAAGGCAGTGCTCACACCCAAGGCTGACATGGGCTGTGCAGTCCATCCCCTGTGGGCACCTTTCAGGCACAGCCAGTCCCCAAAATGCTCACAGGAAAATGCATACTTTATACAGATCCTATTCTTATATTTGCTTATTTTATAAATTTAGCAGTGAAAGTGATGGCAGAGCAAGACTACACTTCTGGAATATTTACTGAACTTCATCTGAACTGATGTTTAATTTTGTAATAAACCTTCCAGAATAGCAAAAACAGTTTTGAAAATAAGACTGATAAACTATGAAATAGAAATGAAAACATAAAACAACTTCAAGACCAGCAGAATGAAATATTAATGGTAAAGAAAGTAGTTTCAGGTTTCTTCAAGACTTTATAATTTATTTTTAATTATGCACATGAAATGTATGAACATACAAGTAATTAGGTAACTTTTTACTTCTTCTGTGCTCATTTATTCGTAGGACAATGACCCCATACACTTGGCCCTGTAGTGCACATCTCTTTGTGACCATGTCATCAGCCTAAGAAAGAAAAGAAAAAATTCTTGGCAATAAGAAAAATAGATGTGATGAAAGTGGCAAGAAAAGTCTCATAACATCCTGCATTTTTATCTGTAGAGCAATGTTTATGGGGAAAAATAACCACAGCACAAGTTTTTCTATAGTATAAGGATTTTTTTCATGTGGCATATTAATTCCTCTGAGGCCATAATCCCCAAAGATTTCTTAGCTAGCAGAAACACAAACTATATTTTTTATACTGAAAAGGGACAATGACTACATACACTTTGCCCTATAGTGCACATCAACAGGCACAGACACCACTGTACACATGTTAAAAGAAAAAACAAGATGAAAGATAAGCTATCATTAGTCACTCTTGTTTCCCTGCCACTGAGCCACTTACTCATTTAAGGTATTAAATTTACAACCTTTATTTATTGCAGACATTGTAGGAGATGTACTATTTTCTAAGAGTTTGCATGCTCAAGATAGAAAGCTAAGAGGGAATACACACACAAGTGAATATATAAAAATACAGATCAGCCACCTTATAATTTTAAACCTGGGAATGATTTAAAATTATTTAAAAGAATAGCAAAAGCCAAAATGCAAAATACCGAGGAAAAAAAGAAGACTATAAGTCAGTTCAGTATCTTGACTCCTAAAAGATGTCAAAGATCTTCAGAATTTGTGTTCAGCTAAGTCAAAAGCATTTGTATGTGCATACTTACTATGAACATTGTGTACACTTATGTGCTCTCGCTTTTCTTCTTTCATATTCCATTACATCTTCTTCATGCTGCTTGATCAGCTATAAGAGAGCAGTATATTATAAACATCTACACAATTCACAGCTGGATCCAGACAACAGAGAGAGTTTACAGAATATCAAATACCTGTTATCAGAATGCAAACCAGTATGTAACTGGGACCGTCCAGAACACAACATATCTAAATTAACAACTGAAAAAGTTGTGAAAACAATGCCTCACAAGACAAACATTTTCTCTTGACCACATGGTGGGGATCCCACTACCAGTTATAATTCACCACCCCCAAAAAAGGGAGAAACCCCAAAGGGACTCCATCCCACCCTGAAAACACTGTCACCATGGGGAGTGCTGTGATCCTGCACAAATCTTCCTGAGAGCTACTACACCCTGCTTGCTTTAACACCATAAAGTCTGTGAGTTCTCTGAAACAGAGAGCATCTTACATCTGCACTTTGCTCAGGAAAAAGGGGGTCTTAATCTATTGAAATCAGCTAAAACCACTTTAACCAGCTGAAAAGTGAGAAGAGAAGAGAACACATTGGTAGTCTGATAAATACAACACTATCTGGGCACATCCCTAGGTCTTCTCTTGTTTTGGAAAGACTATGGGGAAAACACTGCGAAAGCATTAATCCAACAGGCTTGAAGAATTAACTCTGTTGTGGCTGTTTTAAGTTTGCAACAGAGAGAAGCTTAAGAAGTTGTTAATTTCTTAAAATAAGAGCACAACATAATGCTGGGAAAACATAAGTAATGAACATAATCATGCTTCAAATTTGACACCTGCTATGACCATCCATTGCCTCAGTAAACTCAGCTGGTTGCAGTCACTGCATTCATATCACTATTACGATTTTTAAGGAATAGTCAAGTTCAACAAAACCAAATCAAAACACTTACGAGAGCCCACAAGGCAGCACTGGTGCCAAACGCCAAGCCAACTCCCAGCCAGTTTGGTTGGGCATTATTTGCTTTGTTCACAACAGATGCAGAACGAGTAAAAGCTAAAAAGGCACAAGATTACAAATGCATTAACATTCTTCAGGGTTAGACTACCAAGCATTTACTGACATTCATGCAATCTGGGAAAACAACCAAACCACAACAACAAACCCCGAGCGAATGCAATGATGAAGTGGTCTCAATAACAGTGTTATAACCTATCCCTATGTAGGATCCCCGCAGCACACGCTCGCTGACGCGCGAGAGAGGGCACGGGGGGTGCTGCCAACCACTCAAAAGCAGTGATTTTTGCCCGTTCCCCGGCCACAGTAACAATTTCCCCCCGGGTCTTCTGCTCTATAAGGATGTCTCTCACTGTCCCCTGCCTAAAGCCCCCAGCCCCGGGCCTTCCCCACCTCCGATCCCCCTCTAATCAAGCGCGCTACGGGCACAGCCCTCCAGGGAAGGGCCGGCACCACCATTGCGGAGAGACGTGGTGAGCCCTCCCCCCGGCCTGGAAGCAACACCAACTTAAAACACATAAATAAAAGATTAGAAAATAACTAATGGGCTTCGATTAAAAACAGTAAAAGGAGAGAAGCTACCACCGAAGCTTCCTCTAACGCCAGACGCGGACTGGCTGGCGGGGACGCCGCCGCCTGACTAGGTCAATAGGCCGGGCCGGGCCGGGCCGGGCCGGGCCCGACCGAGCCAGGCCGGACCGGAGCAAAGCCCACCAGCCTGCCCCGAAGGGGCTCTCCCCCTACCACCGCCGCTCACCAAGGCTGGGTGGTGCCGTCACCAGCCCCCAGCGCCTCACCGCCCTCAGGCCCGCCGCCATCTTGTCGAGCGGACCCGGCTCCGCCCGCGGGGGTGGGATCACCCCGCCCCGCCCGTGCCCCGGCGCCCGGGCGGGCGAGCTCCGCCGCGCGAGACCCGGCGGGCCCTGCGCAACCCCATGGCTCTCCGCTCTTTCCCGCCCGCCGCCGGCACCGGGCAGCGGCGCCGCCGCTCCGGAACCACCCCGGGCCGGCCCCGGCTCCGCGGCGGAGCCCGCACAATGGGCGAGGCGGGGCCGGCGCGGGGCCGCGGCGCATGCGCGGGGACGCCGTGACCCGGCTGGGGAAGCGCCGCGCTGCCATTTTGGCGGCGGCTCGGCGGCCGCTCGGGACCACGTGAGCGCGCCCGGGGCTGGCGCGGGGAGCCCGGCGCGCGCGGCGGCCGGAGGGGCCGGGAAGGACTTGGAAGGGCCGGGCCCGCGGGCGGCAGGCGGCGGGAGCGGCTAAATTCCAGCGGGGAGGCTCACGGCGGCGGTGGCCGAGCGGCGGAGACGGGACGTAGCACGCCCGCCCGCCCACTCAGTCTCCTCCTCGGAACCCTTCGGCGGCGCCGGAGCCGGCGGCGGGGAGGATGCCGTCCGTGAGCCTGCCGCCCAAGGAAAACGCGCTCTTCAAGCGCATCCTGGTGAGTGGCGGAGCGGGAGGCCCGGGCTCGGCTGCGGGGAGCGGGTTGAGGAGGCCCCAGCTCGTACCCGGAGCCGGCGGGGAGCAGAGTCCCGGCGCCACCACCCCGGCCGCGGCTCCTTACGGCCGGGGCAGGCCGGCCCCAGCGCCGCCCGTCACCTGCACCCTGTCCCGCCTGGCTGGGGCCGCGCTGGGGCCGCCGCGTCCGCCCGCTCGCCCACCGGGTCCCGTCGCTGGCCGCGGTGAGGCACCCCGGGCTCCGGGAAATGCCCCGCGGCCGCTTCATTCATCGCTCGCCGTTGCAGACGCTGTCCTGCCGAACACCTACCCTGGGTTCGCTTTATTTTTTTTTTTCTTTTATAACTCATTGTTTTGCTGTAGGCAATAACCGTGTTTGTTGCTCGGTGAGAAGATGGCTTTCGAAGGAGGAAGTGAAGAAGGATGAAGGTTTTGAAGTCTTCCCGAAGTTTAATTTGCGGCCAACTCTTGTGGAAATTTGTCAGTCGATTTTGCTGGGTGGTGGCTGGCGTATGGATGAGAGAACATTCAATGTAATTTAGGCAAGAAGCCTGGTTTTCAGAATGAGGTTAAGATGGTCTACAGTCCAAATACCTGCAAAGTGGGCCCAATTCAGCTACATCTTAAGAAACTTGTTTCATGCGGTGTTGCAGGAGCATTGTGTTTCTGAGGACTTGGGTTGAATTGCAAGTGTCTTAAGTTTGTTAGTGAGCAACTTCAGTGGGTTTATTTAGAAGATTCTGTATATAGATCAAGCTGTTTTCTCTCAGAAGAAGTCAGTTTTGTCTTAAAATCTCATGTTGTCTTTGAAAGAGACTTAGAGTACTATTTTGAGTCATTCCAAAGATCAGAAGTAAGATGAGTACTGTTGTCCTGTTGGAGCAACAGCACTCTTAAGGTTCTCTAAACTTCTGCCACTTAAGTGGGAGGGATGTGTACAGTCTTCTGTCATTTGTTTCCAAAATATTTTATGAAAATTGAGCATGTAGAGCTAGAAAGCCCTATGCACAGGCATGTGGCCATGAGACATGCAGTGTCAGTTGGGGTTAAAAAGTAAATATGAACTATAAATCTGATTTCTGCTTTGAAAGATTCAGTCATGCTTTTGAGTTGGTATGACCTTGTACTGAGTATGTAGTTTTTCATGTGTTATGGGCTGGGACAGATCTAGCCTTGCTGCTCAGTGATCCATCCTTTGCATTGAGGATGGTTTGTGTGATTACAGGGTACACTGAATCAAGGAGCTTGTCCGTGTTTAAATCTGAGCGGGTTTGGTTGGTTTTTTGTTCCTTTCCTTTTTTTTCTTTCTTTTTTTTTTTAAATTTTTTCCTTTGCTTGGATATGTCTCAGTATTTGTGTGGAGGGCAGGAACAAATAAGGAAAAAGAGTGTCTTTGGAGAAAGTGCTGGCTCAGCACCCTTGTATTCATAACCTGATTCAGACTAGAAAAGGTGTGCCCCAGTGCAAGCAGATTTCTGTACACTTTTTTTTTAAACTGAAGGTCTTTAATAAAAATTGTGGTGTTCGAGATATCTGGATAGGCTAAAAGCTGTTGTGTCATTGTGATCTTTTCCTGTCTCTCACAGGGATGAGCCTGGGAGACAGATGTGTAGTCTGGTATTTAAGACTCCCTTGTGATGTGGTATCTTTATAACACGTGGTGGATAGAAAAGGCTCAAAGCTCGTTTTCTTCACGCTGAAAATTTTGCTAATGAACTGCTTGTATGCCCTGTTACAGATAATGACCCTACTTTGTGAAGTTTTAGTTATGTGTTTGACTTGAATTAGTGAGACATCTTTTAGGAAGTCCTAAGTGCGGGCCATAAGAAAAATTACTTCCGTTCTGTGCCGTCACTCTTCCCTTCACACCTCTGTCATCCTGCAGCCTCTCCTCATTCTACACATCTTTTCTGGAGACTGTAGCACTTCTATCTCTGCCACATCTTGTAGTGTTCTGTGGGAAGCTGAACAGCAGTAGGAAGAGCTGCCTGTGCAGCTCTGAGCCCCCTGCCAGGAAGGAGGTGGTCCTGGGTAAACCCATGCTGCCTCCTGGTGCAGCCTGGCCATATGTCCTGTTCAGCATGCCTGGGTGAGGTTTTTTCAACAGATGCTTTGGGAACTGGCCCAGGTGTTACTGAAAGGATGCAATACCTTGCAGATATGTAATTGCTGGTGCAAAGGCTGTTAACACAAGTATAAACCCATTCCCATTCTGAATCTCATGGAAGTAATAAGCACAGGAGCTAAGTGGGTAACTGCCATGTGTTTTTGCAAGTGAAGCATAAAGTTGGGGTGTTTTTCAATCTGTTTTGGGTGTGTTTTCAATTCCTGAGGCCTCATTTTTTTTCTTTTTTAAGATGTATACCTGTAACACAAATGTTACCAGCCTGCCCAGCTTTGCATAGCAAAAGGCAATAATTAGCTTTTAGAGTTTGGTTGTTTTGTTTGTTCCATAGTAAGCATCTTGCATGGTCAGTGCCTATCTCATGTGAATGGGTTTGCTCACAAGCCAGCATTTCCACTTACCTGACAAATTCTGAGGTCAGAAGTGTGTACACTTTGTCTTTGTGTGTTCAACACACTGTAACCAGACTAACCTCTTCTAGTCACTTTACAGGCATGTAGAGTTTCTAATAGAAACATTTTTCCATTTGAAAGACATTTTACAATTCAGAGTTCCTGTAGTACAGCAGGAATCTGCATAATTAGCTTGAATCAAAAAAAAAAAAAAAACACCCACAGGATTAGCAATCACTGTTCTCCTTAAACTTGCACTTCCATTTAAAAAAAGTGTCTAGCTCATAGAGTTTTTATAGTTTTAACTATTTGCTATTAGATCTGCAAGTAGATGTTCTACTGCTCAGAAATTCTGAGGAATTTAGAGCAAAAGTGGATCTCAACATTTGAACATCTGAAATAATTGAGTCTTTATGATTCTTTTGAACACACATAATTCCTAGGCAGTCCAGAAATTATTGGAGAAGAATTCAGATGGAGGCAGGGGAAAGGGTAAAATAGTAAACAGAGCCCAGTAATGGTTAAGTTAGCATTTTGGTATACAGAAGTCTGAATGCACTATGAAGTAATGGAAAAAGTGGTGTACTCCATTTCCTTCTCCCCCCACCTCCCCTTAGGATCAACTGTAGAACTAGTAGTTGTAGGGTGTACGATTGACTGATTTTTAATTAAATATAACTGATGACATTGCTGAACCCTTCCTGGAATTTTGCCAAATTATTCATCTGCTATATTTCGTCAGATACAGTTCATCAGTGATGTTCAGTTTTATTTCACAAATCCCAAAGATAATAATTAAGTTTTCTTTGGATATAGAAGTTAAATATATTTATTGAAAAAGTTTTGAATAAAAATTAAATATAGTGCTGTTAGGGGTGCCATGTATTTTGTGGAAGAGTTTTTTCAGTCTCTTGAAACATCAGGATGAAGTTCTTGGAGTTCTGGTGGTGCGAGTGTTTTTTACCATGTGTTGTGAGCTTAGCCTTTAATGAGCAAAGAGGAAAAAGTCCAAGCATATCAGGGAAAAGTAAAAAGTCATATTTTTTGTTGGAAATGAGCAGTGCAGCTGTGTGTGTGTTCAGTCCTTGTTTAAACAGTTCCACTGGCTCTCAACTCTATTTTGTGCTGTGGAAGTAGTGTACTAAGGAAGATGCTGAAGTGGTCTGAGCTGGTGTATATTGCGTTGTGTGAAGATCAGTTTCCCTGTTCAGGACTGGGGATTAGCCATGGCTGTTTTGACATATGGAGGCTATTAATCTTCCATCTCTATCAGTTTCCTTAGGTGTTGTGCAGGCTTGATTGGGCACGGCCAGAACCTCTGTGCTCCAGTGAGGCATTGCACTAATCAGGGTGTCTGCTGCAGTACAGGGACATTTCCCCTTCATGTGGTCATTTTTACCTTAACTTTGCAGTGCTTGAGGGCAGTGTCTTTTGAGCTGGTGGTCTTCCTTTCCATGCTGCCTTTGACAAGTGCTCTACTAAGTGATGTAGGAACTTCCTGGTGATAAAAAGCCTGTTGAACAACTTCTCTTCCGTGCCTCTGCTGTAAATATGCCAAGTCCCTCGTGCTGGGCCATCTTCCTGTTTCTTCATTCCAGAATCTACTCCCTGTCCCTGCACTTTGGAACTAGACAGACCAGTGCTTCTCCTTTACTAATACTTTCATCAGCATGAATTCTTTAAAAATATTTTTCTGTCATAGAAATTCAGGTGCTGACTTTAAGATTGCTGAGGTGACAAGACTTGAAAATTTCTTCTTAAGTCATCTTAATTCAAGATTAAAGACTTGATTTCTAGAATTTCACTTTTATCAGTAACCTAGTAAATTAGTTTGTTGCAATCGTTGTTGCATTTGCATGGCTGTACAGTAATCAAGTATGCACACCACTGGAATTTTATCATATATTCTCTTTCTGTTGAAATATGGAATTGCTAACATGGGTCTTCCAATTGATTGTCTGTTGAGATGTCAATTACTTCTTTTTTCTTTGCCAAGAGGAATACCCTACATGGGCAGTAGTAGTAGGAAGAGAGATAGTGTCATGGCAGAAACATTGGAATGGAAGTACAGGGTAGACTTGCTGCTTTAAGCAGAATCACTGATCTTATTTTTCAAAACTATTTCTCAAAGCTGCTTAAGAAATTAATTACTGTTTGAGACTTTAGGATGCCATTGAGGATTCACTTGAGCAGTACATGTTACTAAAGCCTTTTCATGAAATTAGGCCATTTTTTGTCACTGGAGCTGTCAGAAATTGTAGAAACACGATTCACTGCTGTAAATTTCCGAGGAGCATAATTTTCTGTTTCGCTGGTGAAAATAAAAGACTCATTAACAAAACCATCGTCAGTTGTAAGATTGTACCCAGTCTTATATTGTTAAGGCTATAGGTACTCTTAATTGAACCCAAAATGGTTTTAATTGGGGCAAGGGAGTTAATTATTTATATGCTACTACCCTTTATTTTGGTTAGAATTTGATGAAGCTGTGTTTATTCTGTTTTTGAAAGGTTTTCTTAATGAGATTTTGTTGATTGGACTTTATCTGGATGTCTCAGGTTTGAATCTCTTGTCTGCAACAGCACTGTGTCAATGCAACAGGAGTGGGCGTAAGGAATTATGCATTTTCTGATTTTGCTGATAGAGGATTTAGAGAAAATTAACAATTTTTCGTTGCCACCCTTAAAAGGAAGGTCAGTGAGAGTTGTTACAAGGATTTCTGTTGGCCCATGTGATACCACAGAATGAAGTTAGCAAACCTTGTAATGTTAAAGAACAACCTTTCTTATCTTAATAGACCTATTTAACTATTTCTCAATGCTCCGTGCTACCAGACCTCATCTTGCATACCTCAGTGCTAAGGGTGAGGAGTACTCTAGGTGTAATATATAGGTAGAAAATGCCAGTAGCCTCACCATCTTGGATTATTTTTTGCGATACATGGATACTTCAGCTCAGGTCTGAGTCCAGAACAACCAAAGCTCCTTTTTACATTTTTTTGCCACATCTTGGAATTTGAATTGATACACTTTGTTTCAGATGATCATTAAAAACCAAGCATATCCTGTGCATACTGGATCTCTTGTGAGACACAGTCAGTTTCTTGATGAGTTCAGGGATGAAGCCTGAATGTGGAGGTTCCAGGGTCATGAACAGAAGTCAGTGTATTTTAGTTGACAGGGCCAAATTCATGGTAATTCTCCCCGAGAGGAGATTAATGTAAGCAAGTACAGGCCAACAGAACTGATTTTTGAATAATGGGTTTTTTCAGCAAGTCTGTCTTCAGTAGGTGAGGATTTCTAGTCTTCTGGAAGAGCCATAGTTAACTATTTGTCAGCCCCTGTTTCCAGCTGAATTTTCTGAAATAAAGGAATGAGACCAATTCAAAAGCATAGACATAGCATAGTTTTTTTTTCTGCCTTAGTATTAAATAAAAAGGTACACATATTTCTTAGATTCTTCCTAACTAATTTGAATTTCAATTTTTTCTATTCCTCTGGTTGTATGCTATCAAGCACTGCTAGTTAGGAAGATATCAGTGACTTACAAAAGGTAAAGCATGCTGTGCAGAGGAGGATTTATTAATCCCTTGAACCAGGCAATTGTTGAAGCTGTTTGTTACAATGAACAATTCAATTAATTAACACTTCAGAGCAGTGAAAGAGGATAGTTTGTTGCCCGTTTTCTCCAGAGCTTTTCAGCATTAACACAGCTGCAAGATTTGTGTGGTTTCTTCAGTCCTTGGGTTTATACATCTTATGTTTGCCATGAAATTCAGTCATTGTGGAATATCTTTTGCCTGGAGCTGCTGAGCTGTTTGATAAGGTTAGTGCTCAAAGAACCCACTAATTCATAGTGAGTAGTAGCTCCTAATGCTTCCAGCTTTCAGCATCTTCTTTACTGCATTTAGCTTGAATTAGTGCACCTTAGTGACTTGACCTGATCTCATCCACCTGTAGAGAGAGGAATTGTGCTGGAAAACAGCCTTGAGCTGCCCAGCACCTGAGTTTACTATCTTTTAAGTACTGCCTCCAAACCGTGCTGGAAGAAATAGATAGAATCAGAGTGGCAGTAGTGCATGAGCTGCACTGTAAGTGCACACCTTAGGTAATGCAAAGGCCAGGGATTCCAATGCTTCCTGCTGCAAGAGATCTCCCAGCATCATAGTTGCCAGTGTTGCCATGGGATGCCCCAAGTGTACATCCATGACTGCCACTGGGAGAAACTGTGGGGTCCTCTAAGAGCACACTGCTGTAGTTGAAAGGGTTTATTGTGGAATCATAGAATAATTTTGGTTGGAAGGGACCTTTGAAGGTCATCTAGTTCAACTCCTCTTCCATCATGGATCGGCTCAAGCCTCAAAACCCTAGGGAAGAGGACAGCAGTGTCAAATTTGTGAGTTGTTTTGTTTGAGCAGCCCCTTCTTCATTGTACTTCCTCCTGGGGCCTTGCACGTAAAGCGTTCACCTGTGCCTATGTGTAGATCAGCTGTCCTGGTTACTCTTGTGTACGATGAGGAATAGTCTGCAATATATTTCCTCTGCTGATGGCACTGGCTATGTCACTTGCTGAAGAAGAGAAACTGAGTACACTGAACTACAGAGAAGTTCAGTTTGCAGCTTTGATGTCTTTTGGGGCTTAATCTCAATATTGGCACTCATCTGGTGAAGAAAATCATATTCTTCAGCTGGTCTGTCACAGCACTGACTAAATTAGGATGCTTACTTTTACAACATTATTTCTGGGTGAGAAGTGATTTCCTGTGGGGGTTTTGGTGGGGCTTTTCTTTGCTCGGTTTGGGTTGATTGTTTTTAAGCATTGGGGCATTAGGTAGTTTACATTCATTTTACTTCAGTTAAATTTGCAGATGTGGTGTGTTAGGTTGGAGTAAAAAGTGTGACCTGGTAAAACACAGAGTCTCGGAAGAGAAAACAGTTAAAAGTTCTTCATACTGTTTTTTTTTAAATTCTGTCTCCTTAATGGAAATTGCACACTATTTTTGGTTTCTTTTCAATTTCAAAGGGCATAACAATTGGTAATGTGATGCCATTCCACCCACTCGGTTCTGCTATATTGATTTAATTCTCACACTGCTCTTTCTTGTGCTGATTCAAGTAAGAATTAAAAAAAAAAACAGTCAATAATGCCCCAGTGCTCCCACATGTGAGCTTGGGGAATAGATGGTACCTTCTTGTCTTTGATAATTACTCTTGAGGAAAAACCTCTAGTCTTGCATGCTTGCAGGTGAGATGACAAAAGTGGTTTCTCCTTTATGTTGGTCTTCTGTGACTGTCTTAATCTTGCTCATGAAACACTTCTGGGTCTGCTTCTCACCTGTTTAATCAGCTGCAAAATCCAGGCTGGATAGACTCCTTATGAGAGTTTTTGTTTTCTTTCACTGCTGCAAATTAGTTTTAAAACACTCTTCAATCAGCTAGGTTGAACCTATATTTTGATTCTCAAGTGTCCCTGCTTGAAAGGGAGTTTTCTACTTTATATTGTGATTGAGGTGATTCTTTGTGTAGGTTGAGTGGTACTCTGTGGCAGTGTAGATTCAGTGTGAAGCTTCTAATCAGGCTCATGGTAACACCTGGTGTTATGCTGAGCTAGAGCTGTTGAGCTGATCTTAACTCTTGATGTTACTGAACATACAACACACTTTGGTTTGCAGTGTAGTTATTATAAAATGTCTTATAAATAGCACATTTAAGTCTGGATGGCTATTAAATGATTTACCTTAGTTTTTAAATGTTTGCAGGATGTGAAGACTGCTTTGTGATAAAAGAGGTGTGAATATGTGCCAAATATTTCATGTATAAATGGCCGAGTCCAGTCTGCTGTGTGCTGTGTATCTGAACCTGAGGGACATACCTGCATGTCAAAATGCTTCACTTGACTCATGTCTTTAGTTTTAGTTGGAAACACATGTATTTGACCATTAAATGTCTAGTTTGAGAGGGAAGAATTACTTAGGAGGTAAAATCCGCTGCTTGCTTATAGGTAGCTGTCGAGTGTTTGATGCTGGCCAAATGCCAGTGCACCCACAAAAAATCATTCACTCATTCTTCTATGCTATAGTTGAGCAGAGCAAGGGGCAAAGAACAATTAAAAAGGAGTTCATGAGTTGAGGTAAGGATTGGGAAGAAGCATTTTAAGGGCAAAACAGGCATAAAACTTAAAAAGGTTTAAATAAAAAAAAAAATCTATTAAAAGTGTAATGAGAACTAAAACCTTTAGAACACCTTTTCCCTCCTCCAGCCCTTCTTTCCTGCATGGAGACAAAACATGGGGTTTTTAGTCAGTTTGTCACTTCTAAACAATCTTTCTTCAGTTTGCTTAGGGACAGGAGTCTCTTTTGCTCTGCCCATGGGGCCCTTCCCACAGGATACAGTTCTCTGTGAACTCTTCCAATGTAGTTCTAATTTTAACAAGTAGCAGTCCCACCCAAACCTGCTGCAATGTGGGTCCCTCTCACGGGCAAAGCAGTCTTCCCACAACTGCTTTACCATGTCCCATTTGGTTTATGGGGTATACTCTTTTAAAGATGAGTTGTTCTAGTATAAAAGCAAGGGTCTTCTTCCACTGTCTCTAGAAGCAAGGGTTCTTTCTCTCTGTTCAAGCCTCTCACCAGATCACAGCTTTGCAGCATCCACATGCTCTAGTGCAAGCACCTTTTTTGCACAGGCTGCCAGAGAATTCTTCATCCCCTCATGCAATTAATGAATTACAGGGAAACAATTTGTTCTATTATAGTCCTCATCATGGCTTGCAGAAAGAATTTCAGCTCCGACGTCCAGAGCACCTCCTCCTCCCCCTCCCTCTTTTGCATAGACCTTAGTGTCACCATGTTGTTCTCTTCACATATTTTTACCTTTACCTTTTCTGCAACTCAGGAGAGAATTGCTGTTCGTAGGTTCATTTGTTCTC
This sequence comes from Haemorhous mexicanus, assembly GCF_027477595.1. Taxonomy (NCBI): domain Eukaryota; kingdom Metazoa; phylum Chordata; class Aves; order Passeriformes; family Fringillidae; genus Haemorhous; species Haemorhous mexicanus. The sequence goes on from NC_082344.1 coordinate 11,875,073, forward strand.
AAGTTCTATCAAAGGTTTTATGGAGTTTTGAAGCACTGAAAGGTTGATCTCATCCGGCCTCTGCATCAGGGAATTGCTTGCCGTGCCTCTCTCTGCTGACCCATGGTCCCCACTGGCACCATGTGAGCCACGCCAGCCACCAGCTCCACTCAGCTTCTCTCCTTGTGCAGGGTGCTGGAAAGGAAGAGCTGTTGCTGCCACTTCTGCCCTTCTGGCTAAAAGCAGCCAAGCAAATCAAGTTCATTGTGAGCTATGCCGAAACAACAGCGGCTGCCACAGCTGCGCTAATCTCGGCTGTGCGGCCATTCCCAGCCGCACTGAGCCCTCCTGGCACTAGCCTCAGCCATGGGGCTGCTCATTCTTGGTGCTGAGATGGGCCCCACTGGCATAACCCTGGTGGCCACGCTAGGAAGGATCCCAGTGGCCCTCTTTACCGCCCCTCCAAGGAGAAAAGGAAAGGAATATTGTGACTTTTTTACTTCTTAAATATGTCATCACAGCAACTTTGCTAACCTCTCTAATTGGGCCAGCCAGTATGTCAGTCATCAGAGCCTTTAGGAATTGGCTCTGGTCGACATTGTAGAAGTTTCAAGGACTTTTTTTTTTTTTTCAGAAGTAGCCTCTGCGGCTTCCTCTGTCACCGCTAAAAGCCAGATTGTGTTAAACTTACACAGTAGCAAACAATTAGAGAGCCTAGTTGTGTAAATTTCAAAAATATAACAATCTCTAAAATGCTCTTGTGACAGTGTATTTGCTTATACTATATGTAAAGAAAAGAGTGCTGAATTAAGTTTGGATGAAAGTCATTTCTGCTGTTGTAAGCAGCTCTTAGTGCTACTGTAATCAGTAGCATGGCCTTTGTATAACAACCTTGTGGTTACCTTGTTCAGGATTCCATGTCAGTGTGTTCACTACCTGTAGGTTTGGCAGCAAGGTTTAGAGAGTAGAGGAGAAGATTAAAAAATGGAAAGCTGGGGCAAGGGGGGAACAAACTCCATGTAGCCATGAGCTGTGACTAGATGTAGGTAAGCTATAAATAGTGGGGGTCTTTTCACCTTTCCTCATGGCAGCCACCAAAGAAGAAATGCGGAGGAATTTATTGACATTTGACACTGTGAGCCATGTGCACATGTAAGGCATCTGCTGGCCAAGACCGAGTCTGCACAGATGCCTTAATACAGTTTAGAGAACTTCAGAATACAAGCCCTCCTTCCACCTCAGACTTGGAATTCTAGAGAATATAGGCTATCTCTTTCTTACAACTTCTGTGTCAGTCTGACTAGTAATTGCTGTGCATTCTGATCCTTTGAACAAGTACTTGGTGTGGTTGGACAAGCAGTGTAAATGCAAATTGTCATTTACCTCCTATAGTCTTGCATGATTTTGAAGGAGACATACTTTGCCTGCCTCATCTTACTAATTCTTTGTGCAATTGTATTAAAGCAGATGTTATTTCCTTGCTATAAAGACAAAAAGTTACTTAAGGGATATAAAAAGAACCTTGGTATGTTTAGAATAGGTTGTAATTCTGGCCACAGCATGTATAGAAAAGCTTGTTAGATATCTTTAAAGATATGGTAATTATTAAACTAAAAGCTTTGAAGGACAGGAAGTGTGTAATAGGTTCAGTACTGATATAGAGTCAGATTCTGTTCTTCTGAAGCATTAGCCTTCTTAACCTTACTCTTTTAAAGTTTAGCTTTTATGTTTTCTCATTGCGTGATGTCACAAGTTGTAGCTGTAGCACTTGTCTGTCAAGCATCACAAGCACACTCCCTGCTGGTTTTGAAGTTTACATGTGCAGGAATTTAGCTTAGTGCAGGCAACTGTGCTCTTCTAGCCATCTCTGGAACAGCGAAATGTGTTACTTCTGCAGAACATCTGTCCTAAAGTAAGGGTTGGAGCTCTAGGAATGACAAGCTATTCATCTGGGAGGAATCAAGTTACCCAGATGAATAAAATTCCTGTTTCCAGGAAGCCTGTGTCTTTATGTCCCAAGAATAGTTGACATGTCACCATTCCTGCTTCTGTGATTTTTTTCTTTTTTTAATTTAATTGCTTGTTCTTTATTCTTCTCTTACTCAGAAACTACTTACTTGCTTAAGGATCTCCTTTCCCAGGTTGTGTATATATTTTCTGTCTCCTTTTTAAAAGAGTTTTGTTTGAATTGTCTATTCCCTTGAAAATATAGGTTCACTGATGTTTGTACCAGCCATGGTTGCATATGATTGTATCCTGGCTTCCTTCTGTCTCATTCACACCTTAATTTAAGCTTGTTAGTCCATAATCTCTCTGGAGTATGAGTTAAGTATGTGCACAGCTTCAGGCAGGGGAATCTCAATATGCTGTTGGGCCCACTATGAGGAAACAGTCTCTTCTTTTTTGAAGAACTCAATTTCATTTGTTCCCTTCCTTCCATTGTCAAAACATACAGTATGCACATAGAACACATACACAGCATAAGGAAACGCATTAAAAACCACAATTTGAAGTGTTTGCATTAACAGAATGAAATAACCTTGAAAGTATTAACTAGAAAACTTGGTGAAATTGTGTACAGGAAATCATTCCAACTTGGCTTGATCTAGAACTAACTTGTCAAAGGAGACCTTTGATGCTTCACTGGGGAGTATACATGGCTATGTCTATATATAGAGCTATATTTTGGAGATAAAAGTATACCCAGGTTGTTTCCTGTTAATTTGTTGGCCCTGTCCAAGTAGTTTCTGGGTTATGAGATGTAAGTGGATATAAACTTGTAAATCTTTCCTTCATGAAGCCTAAAGGAAAAATTTGTTAAAATTCTCGGTGTGTTTCCTCTGTTCCAAACTACGTTGCTTTATAAGCTCTGTATCACCCCAGAAAATTTTATGTGCAAATATTTCCTGTCTCTGACATGTATCCCACAGGACTTTGATTAAACTTCAGGTGAGAGTCTGGTTGTTAGAGTACATTAAATGGAACCATTTAGTGATAAGATGTCACATTCATAGCCAGCATCTGAGCAAGCTGTACTCAAAGCCGGACTGCAAAACCCCAGAGTGCCCCATCTGCTTGTGTCAGTGCCTTAGTACACTGCAGACACATTCTTCAGTTCCTTTGGCTGCACCACTTCTGTGACAGGTTCTGCTGCTTTCACAACTACCTGGGTGGGGGCAAGTGGCGGCTCTACTTTTCAGGGAGGAGGCCTGGCTGGTAACATTTATGACTGATGGTTTCAATTAAAAAAAAAAAAAAAAATAGTCTGTCAGCTCTTACTAGTTGGCTGATTATAGTGACTCAGCCAGCTACTTGAAAGCTGATAATGACTAGAAGGTGTAAATAATACCAGTCAAGTTTAATAGAAAAAAGAAAAAAAGTTGCCTGTACAGATTTCCTCTTACCTAACCCTTAAAATGTTCTTTTGCAGTGCTGACTTTTCCTGTCATTGGTGAACAGAGGGAGTTGTCTTTTGGAAGTGTTCAAAGTCAGGGTTGGATGGGGCTTTGAACAACATGGTGTAGTGAAAGGTGTTCCTGCCCATGGGGATGGGTGGAACTAGATAGCCTTTGAAGGTCTGCTCAAGTTAAAACCATCTAATTCTTTTGTTGATCTGTTCCTCTTTGAGTACATCTTGCTTGCTCTCTCTGGGCATCTTCCTTCCCCTTCTGTTTCCATGTGAGCAATTCCCTTTCTCCTAAGGGTGGTGACAGTGTAGGGGGAGCAAAATAGGTGGTTTGTGATGCATCTTGGTCTTCAGTCATATTATTTTACCTGTATGACTTTAATGCTAGAAGATAATGCAGGCACATAGTGTTTTGCCATTTTTTTACGCCTTTGAAATTTATTGTTGGTATTTCCAAGAGAAAACCAAACACTAAACAGCATCTTTCATTATGAAGAGCAGCATAAAACACGGAAGTTGTAAATATGCCATTTTCTTTTTTAAGCCTTTCCCCTAACATTCATGTAACTTTTTAAAGTTTTATTTTTAGAAACTTTTGCTTGAAGGGAAGACCTCTTGGGTCTGCCTTTCCTAAATATTTTTGTTGAGAGTGGTTTGAGGACACATGGTGTCCATATGTGCTTATGAATGCTCTTGGATAATTACTTTGGAGCAGTGTGAGGAAAGATGGAATCCTGAGCAACAGCTTATTTAGAAGGACTTGAAAACTCTGAGGTGCACCCAATTTTTACACCCCCATCTGCCATCCTGCTCTGGAATGGATCAACCAGAGTCAGTGAGGTCCTGTTATGAATGACTTTGTAATTAATAACAGGATTAATAGGATTTCGGCTGGTGCTCAGTCAGTGTGTGCTCCTGTATTCCTGGGCTCATAAATATTTATTTCATTACAAAAAAATTAAATGTAAGAGGTTCCAAGTATTTGCTGAAACGACCTAAAATGTACAAATTGGTGTTTATAATGTAATTTCTTCTGTTTTTTATTTAAATATGAGCACAAGAAGTATATTTACATAAATAAAATACTAAAACTGGTTTTAAAAGGTCATGCTGTGTGCTGCAGTGCATTGTGGTCACCTTGAATAATGAATGAGGCTCCAACAAAAGAGCTGGACTAAGAAAACAGTAGAGGAATGTTTAAATTTCCAGTATGGCAAGATGTTACGATATACTAGCTTTGGAAGTTTGGATGTGTGAGATACATGTTGTAAAACTCATCCTAAGAGGTTGCTTCCAGAGGTAGTTAAAGCCAAGTTCCAATGATTTGTGTGTCTTTCCAGCTTGTATGGTTGCTGGAGGTGGTCCTGTGGGTTTCTATTCAGGATAGTTGGCCAAAGTGGGTTCAGTGCTTACCAGTGTTACAGCATAAGGTTTGCTTTTGTGTTAAGGGAGAGTTGAATCTCTTCAGGCACTTAAGGTTCTTGTGGTGTCTTACTTAAGAATCTGCTGTATGATAATATGTCTTCACTTACACATTTTAACTCATGGTGTTGCTAACATTTTTTTTTCCCTGTTGATAGAAGGAGTTTTTAAACACAGGAAGCTCAATAAACAGGATTCATTAAAATATTAGTACATTTTCTAAAATCTGTAGCTGCACTGATGCTTCGTTTCAGGAATGCATAAACACTTCCACTCTATAAATTTTTTTAATAAACTTACTTTGTTTTTCAACAGAGGTGTTATGAACATAAGCAGTATAGAAATGGGCTGAAGTTCTGTAAACAGATCCTTTCCAATCCCAAGTTTGCAGAACATGGAGGTAAGTTTTAAAATGGCGTGTGCTTTCTTTTTCACTGTACTTAACAGTAATCATTTTAATGTTTTATATCCCTTCACTGTTAACTTTTTGCCCATAAAGCAGTAAGAGCATCCAGAAACATGCATATTAAACACTCACTGTTGGTAAGATTTGTCATCTTACCAACAGTGATGGATCTTACCAGTTGTCAGAGCTTGCCATTTTTTATCATTCAAGTCTAAGATTCATGGTGCAAGTTTCCTAATACAAGTATGCATTAATAAAATCACTTTTCCTGGGAAATTGATACTCACTCACATAAAAGTGAAAAAAGTAAGAGGCTGAATATTGTTCAGTATTCTGTCAGCTCTGTGGGCTGCTACTTTTCTGAAGGAATAGTTGTATTTTAAAAGAAGTAAAAGGTGTTTATTCCTCCACTGTATTTTTAGTCAGCTCTTAATACTTAATGAAAGTCTCTTTGCACTGTTCAGAAATGCTTTGTGGATTTTTTGCAACTACTTTGGTATGGGTGGATGTGTAGAAATAGCAGAGTTGTGAATAAATACTTGAGTAGTTAAAAAAAAATCTCCAAAAGCTTGTAGAACAGACAGGTTTAAAATAAAGCATTACTTTGTATTTTGATGGAAGTAATATAAAATGTTTATTGCTGTGTAGGATATACTTAAATGAATATTCTGACAGTAGAGTTTTCTATTTGAGAAAAGAATGAAATCTTGATAATGAGAGCTGAATCTATGTTTGCATTTATACTATGTTTAGGGTTGCTATATGGAGCTTAAAACGCATGAAAATGAATAAAAAACTTAGTCTTTTTCTTTCTTTCTTTCTTAGAAACCTTGGCAATGAAAGGACTAACATTGAACTGTCTAGGGAAGAAAGAGGAAGCTTATGAACTTGTGCGCAGAGGCCTAAGGAATGACCTGAAGAGTCATGTCTGTATCCTTTTTGAAACAAGGCTTTTGCTGATGAATTGAAAAGGTTGATTTCTGCATGTCCTTGATTTATAGAATAGCAATAAAAGCCAGTTTAAACTTCAAACTGGAAGTTCAGAATTTTCAATTTCCAATAAATATTTTGTCTAAGCTATTCAAAGGACAGATGCTTTGCAGTCCTTGCATTCCTAGTTAGCTTACATGTTATTCTGGCATGTAGTGTGTATTTTTTATCATTATTCTGCAACTGTAAACTCATGGTGGGCATTTAAGCATGTGAATTGTTTTGGAAGCATGAGTAGTTACCATTACATTGTTAAGACTGGTCATATACTTAGAGTGCAGGAAGTATCAGCACTTCAGTTGTCTAAAATTGTGTTCAAGTAAACCTGTGTTTTCAGAGATCCTGTTACTTTATTTCCTCCCCCAGTATGTGTAAAGTAATGTTTACAGCACATTATACAGACTGTATACATATAACTGGCAAAGTTCTGACAAAAAGAATTTTAATATTCCTGTCGATTTATAAAACACCTTGAGAGCTTTTTGCCAGCTGTTCTGTCACTGCCGTGTTAGAGCTCATTTGTCCCTGCTCAAATTCAGAGGAAGCCTTAATAGAGTTATCCAGGTTGGCATGTCTATGGCCTTCTTCAGAGATCAGACAAGAAGTATGATGAAGCTATCAAATGCTATAGAAATGCACTGAAATGGGACAAAGACAATCTTCAAATCTTGAGAGACCTTTCTCTGCTACAGATTCAAATGAGGGATCTTGAAGGGTACAGGGTGAGTATGCATTCTGCATTTAATTATCATCTAGGGAACTGCAGCAAAGGTGGCAGATTTGATTAATGACCCTTTAAAAAAAAATAGTTAGGTCCAGAGGGTTAATGCATTTTCAGCTCAGTGCAGAATTGCTTGCCTTATTGAGGTGGGTTTTTTTTTTTTTTTTGATGCTGTATAACCCAGCTGTAGACAATCTCCAGTCTTGTTCTTTTCAAGAAAAGATTCCTGTAGGTAAGAGGCAATGTGTTCAGAATTTGACTTCTATTCAGGCAAAGGAGTTTGTATTTTAGTAACTTTGTACTATATATCCCTCCACCTTTACATCAGTGCCCCCCCCATTTCCTCTTAGCCATAGGTAATAACAGAACAAGCAGTGTGCGGCATGAAACATCATATTTTGGTTCCTTGCCAACTTGGGCATTAGTGAGTGACATCTCCATTTTTTTGTCAGGTTTTCATCTTTTTAGGTTTCCCTTGCACCTCTAAAGTTGTGTTATTTAAAACACATTAGTTGGTCTCTTCATGTAGTTTTTCCTTTTCAAATTAGGGTAACATTAGTTATACCCAGGAGCAAGTTCTGTGCTCAGAGTTGTGTGGAACCATCAGCTAGCACAGAACTAGAGAACTTATTCCTGAGTCAGGACAATTCTTAATCACTGATTTTTTTCATATTAGATTTTTTCATTTAGAAATTTGGTTCCGCTCTTGCTGAGACAAGGTAGCTGAAACTTGGTGTACGTGCCAAAATACACATTTGTAAATTTCTGTTTTACTGGCCTCTGGATAAATGTGAATACAAATTTTGTAATCTCTAAACACACAAGTAACACATGTTGCCAAATGCATTAAGGATTAAATGTTATAATGCTTAGAAGTCAGTAGTTCATGGCTAATCATATGCTGGTCTCTGAAGAATGTGAATTTGCTCTCAAAACTGGGATAAGATTGTGGGTTTTTTCCTTTGCTTTAAATTCCAGCCTCTCCTACTTGAAACTAACTTTGAGTGACCATCATTCTGTTAAAACATCTGTAACTAGTTTTAGTTCTTTGTTAATCCCTACTTTTGACAGTTTAGACATTTTCAATAGGAAGTAACTATTTTCCTGTAAGTTACTTTAAAATGCCTTTCAGCAGTCTATAACAAAACAAGTTATAGCATTTTCTTCAGATTAAAATTGCATGATACCAGGCAAATCAGTTGTCTTTTCCAGCTGTAATTATCCTCTTGCTAAAGAATAGGGATGTGTTTGCGTGACCCGTATTGCCTAAGAGCACTTCCAATTATTTAAATACATATGTACTTTCAAGGTCAATTTGAACACTGGTAAATGTTCCTGCAATTGAAACCAAGTGTCCTTAATTATATTCTGTTCATAAGTGGTTAGACAGGAAAAGCATGGGTGTCATAGATTAACAAAATTAGTCTGACTCATCGGGATTTGGTTGGACATGTTATTTTGTGAAGGCTTACTTTTTTATTCAGTGAACACCATTGCAATTCTAAGTTTATTCTTTCTCTGGTTAATAAAATGCATATAGAAAACTATTTTGCAGTGACTTCTTAAATACTAAAATACTGAAGACAGAATATTGCCTAATGGATTCTACAGAGTGTCAGAGCCAAGTCAGGAAAATTAGCAGCTACTTTTTTGCAGGAAACAAGATACCAGTTGCTCCAGCTCCGACCTGCACAGCGAGCATCATGGATCGGTTATGCCATTGCTTATCATTTGCTGGAAGACTATGAAATGGCAGCAAAAATTTTAGAGGAATTTAGGAAGACACAGCAGGTAAGAGGAGAATATGAAAGTCCTATATGGAGTGCTGCTTGAGCCAAAAATAAAACATTCCTTTCATGATGAGAACTTCATGCATGACTAAACTTTCTTTAGTCAAATGAATTTGATCCCAAATTTTAGAATTAGAAGGCTGATCCTGTGTCTGGCTTTCCTGTGTAGACATCACCTGACAAAGTGGACTATGAGTACAGTGAACTGCTGCTATATCAAAATCAAGTCCTCCGGGAAGCAGGGCTTTTTAAAGAAGCCTTGGAGCATCTTTGTACCTATGAAAAGCAGATCTGTGATAAACTGGCTGTTGAAGAAACTAAAGGTAATCACTCACTTTCTGAAGATATATTTAAACACATAGCATACAATGGGATGTCTATATTGTCAGCTTTTCCCATCTTTTGGAACTCAGATTTGTTTTTAGCTTAATTTATTTAATTTTGCTATTGTAAAGGACTGCTTGTCTCACAGCTTATTCAGTCCCCGTCATGCTCTTGTCCCAGGTTGGTAAGACATCAGTGAGGTAAAGACATGCTGTTCTGAAACTTTTAAGCTAACAGGCATTTCAGACAGGAGATTGGAAATTGATGTACTGAAGTTCTGTCTGAGTAGTGTGCCCCGTGCTGTTAGAGCTTTGATAGTGACCCTGGCAAGGATACCATGTGCTGGAAAGGAAGAATCATCTTTGGTACAGCAGAAGGCTTTTAAATGTCCTTAGTCACCCTTGCAGCATGTAGAAATCAGCTCTTCAGTGAGGCTAGGGTAGCTTCTGTTGCATTATTATAAACCTAGTGTGTAACACTGTAACAGATCAATACAGTAGTGTAGCTTATATTCCACAGATGGAATTGCAGAGTGTTACAAATTCATTCTAACAGCTCTATTAACAGGTGCACTTTATTAAAGCATGCTTTGTTCCTCTTCTGTTTGATGCTTGTACAGTCTTTCTGTGAAACTGTCAATCTGGTGAAGGTACTGCTTGTTCTTGGCCCACACTGGAATCTGTTTAGATGATTGTTTAAAGTAAAGAGAAGAAATCCTTTTACTCTAGTTTGTTCATGTAGATGTTGTAGCAAGTTCCTATTTCTGCTAATTTTACTGTCTTGCAAAAGGAACCTAGGAATTGAGTAGTGACAGTAATGGGAGGTGTGGTGTTTCAAGGAAATTGATTGCAGATGACTCTCCACAGTAGCTGAATATCTTAGTTGGTTTGCATATAAAAGGAGATGGATCTAGAGATTACAGTATCACAGATCATTTTTGAAACACAATAGTGGGACTTTTGGGGGTGGGAGTGGGTTTTTTTGTGACTTTATTTTTTATCTGAAGGATCTTTTGACATACTTTTTCTGTGTTGATGTACTATGTGACATACTTAGTGTTCAAAGGTCCAAAGTTTGGGATGAAAATAAGTTCTGCAAAATAGGACTTGATTAAAAATAAACCTGAGAGCAAAACACAAAGCATCCTAGGAAGTTACCAGAGAAAAGGATGGGAATACTCTTTGCAGTCTGTGTTCTTTCAGCAGGGTACAAGTGATTAATTTTTTTGGGCACAGCTCCCATTGTGTTGTTTGGACTGGCTTGGCTGCTGTGTATTCTCTTTTGTAATAAATGAGTGTGTACAGATTTTAAGCACACATGCAAAAGCCACTGTGGATAAAGTAACACTGAAAAACACTGAAACTTGTATTGGCATTTGCTGCTGTTAGATAGGAAAAAAAATTAACTTTCACCTCAGAGAAAGAATTTAAGGTTTATTTTTTGTTGTTCTCAGTGAGTGAACTATTGATGTTTTCCTGGGCACTAGATTCTGTGTGTAGTCCTCAAGTTACTCTAATTGTGGAAAGCAGCATCTCTTGACAAAAATGCATGTTAATTGTGTTACATAGGGAAGAAGAAAGGTAAATTTGCATTTTCCTCTTTAAACTGGGTAAAAAAATCTTGCCTTAGTCTAGACTAACATTGTTCACCTCTGGTGTGTAATCTGTTCATGCCTAACATTTGCCAATAGCAAAGCTTTGTTAAATAGTTTTCCATTGCGAAATGGGGAATCTACTGCTGTTGCAGTTCCAGCATTAACAAAGATGCTTATACAATTGTTAAACCTAATCTTTACTTTATCACTTTTAATTTGTATTGAAGTTTCATGAAAAGGAAACTTGTTTGCATAATCTTGAAAATTCATTCATCTAATCAATGGCTTGATTAAAAACATTGAAGTTAGTTTCATGAAATACCAGATTGAAGAACCATTCTCTTACTTGCAGCACTGCAGTTTGGTTTCCAAGATGCTGTATACCTCAAATACCATGTGCTGCTTTTAATTGCCTTCTGTAGTAAAAACTGCACTTAAAGTAACCAGTCCCCTCAGTGAGGAAAAAAAACCAAACCACATGCATTTTGCATTAAATTTTCAAGTAAGTTGGAGGAATTACAGGCCAGCTTGTAATATCTTACTTTAACTGAAGCAATTGTCAAAAGCATATCTGTCAACCAATTTGTAATGTTATATGTAGTGCTTATTTTTTCTATGAAATTAGAATCAGGATAGAGCTAAGGATTATCCAGTCTTTTAGTGTAGAGTGATAAATGTTACAGTGCTTTAGTACCTTGTTACCTTAATTTAAAACATCTTGTTTTTCACACAGGAGAACTCCTCCTTCAGCTTGGCCGACTTGAAGAAGCAGTTGAAGTCTACAAGGGACTGCAAGAAAGAAATCCTGAAAACTGGGCTTACTACAAAGGCTTAGAAAAGGCACTTAAGCCAGGTAATGATTTGATATCTTGTAGTAAATAAGCTTTTTCTATATATTTAAAATTAATATGTGTATGAAAAGCTTGTATTGCTTTAAATACTAAAACTATTATTTAAAAAGTCCCCATTTAAATTCTGCTTTTTAGTCAGAGTGTGTACATACCGTCATAATGTTGGGGTTTCTTAAGAAAGACAGGAAATATTTCTTGAATTGTTGTTACCTTGTCTTATCTAAAATCATAGAATCATAAAATTGCAATACTCTTTGTGTGTGGTTGAAAGAATAGAATTATTTCTTAGATGACAGTTTTAATTTTGAATTTTTCCTTTACTGCCTCTGTTATCTTAATCTTATGTTGTAGCTAATACAACTGAATGGCCTTCTTTGAAGGTTTTAGCAATAAGGCAGGAGCTCTTTTTAAGATGAGAGATAAGCAGTTAGTATTCTAGAGTTGCAAGAGCATTAGCAGATACTGTGTACCTTGGAGTCATTCAATTCATTAGTCTTAATAAGAATAAGGAGGAAATTCTGTACATTAGGAAGGATATAGCCATTATATATATTATATTATAGTTGCTATGTATTCTGATTCTTTTTTTAATCAGGTATAAATCACTTTCTCTGCCCTCCTTTTCCTTCTTGCCAGAATGGAAAGGGAAAGTAAACTGTAAAATTCTCTTCCAGCTAATATGATGGAGAGACTAAAGATCTATGAGGAGGCCTGGACTAAATACCCAAGGGGACTAGTTCCAAGAAGATTACCATTAAACTTTTTGTCTGGTAAGTGCATTTTTTGCTGAGCAGGTAGTGATCAATTCTTGTGTTTCTTAGATTCTGATTTAATAGTATAAACAATCTGCAATTGATGAGTAATGTCTGGTAAAACAAAATCAACAGGTCTTTTTCCCCTCAAGGTGAAAAGTTTAAGGAATGTCTGGACAAGTTCTTAAGGATGAATTTCAGCAAAGGTTGCCCACCAGTCTTCAATACTTTGAGGTCATTATATAAAGACAAGGAGAAGGTAAGTGTTCTAACCAGTTTTTGTGTTCTACCTCATAACTGTGGTATATTTAAGAAATGAAGAAAACCATTTTTCTTCAGTGTTCTCTCCATGAGCACTGCTTTAGATGACCTGATGTAGTGGAGAGAAAAAAGAAGCACATATGTTGGGCATACATCTGCCAAGTTGGTAAATGTAGAAGACTTTAGATTTAGTAATTCTAAGCTGTGTAAGTGTTCACCAAGGGAGGCCTGGTCTTAATTTGTTAAAAATAAACTGAGGTTGAGTATATTCTCAAATGTAATGTAATTCAGGATATTGCAGACTTTTCTTACCATAATAACTAGTTTGGGTAACACCAAGTAGCTCAACTTGAAATAAAATACTACATAGCCCACAGATTATTTTTTCTGTGTCTCGTCTTGTATGTGTAGGTGGCAATCATAGAAGAGCTCGTGATAGGTTATGAAACCTCTCTAAGAAGCTGCAGGTTATTTAACCCAAATGGTGAGTGCTGAGACTGTTGGGCTTCATGGAAGTAGTGCCTGGTTCTAAGCCCTGTGTGTCCATTCAGAGGTGGGGAGATAGGGAGTGAAGAAACAAAGGTGATGTGGGTTTTTTCTGGTTTTCCCCTAATGCAGAACTGAACCATAGCTGTCAAGTATGAAGTCTGTATTCAAAATACAATCACTTGTTCTAAACTTTTTTCCTGGATCCACAAATTTAGTCATCTCTTTGCAGTTTTGAGTTCAAGTACACTATTTTCAGGACTTGAATTTATCACTGTTTGGGAAACTGAAGTTTGAAAGCTGTGTCAAATCTCTAATTACAGAAATGCCAAACAAAAGGCAATATACTGATAGTACAATCTTCAAGAAGTGGTGTCGTTTTGGAGCTTTGGTGGAGACTGGGTTTTGTGTTCTTGGAGGTTTTGCATATCTGACTGCCCTAAGCAAATACTTGGAACAGAGCGCAACTGCTTTTGACCCACCAACTCCCTTTTCCTGAAAAGCACAGGAGGAGAAGGGAGCAGTATATGCCTAGGTCTTGGATAGACTTAAAAGCTTGTGTATGTACCTGGAGCCAGTTGTTTGAAAGTTCTCCTAGGTCTGACAGAGAGGCAGAATTAACTTCAGTGTTTAGAGCATTCTACTTCAGGTATGTTGTTTTAGTAGTAAACTGAACAAACAACCTCTGTCCATTTTGCTCCTGCCAGATGATGGTAAAGAAGAACCTCCAACCACTTTACTCTGGGTCCAGTATTACTTGGCTCAACATTATGATAAAATTGGACTGCCATCCCTGGCTCTAGAATATATAAATGCTGCTATAGAAAGTACTCCCACTTTGATAGAACTCTTCCTTGTGAAGGCAAAAATCTATAAGGTAAGTTTGGCTTTGTTCTTAGTGACTAATGGTTATTCATTTGTTAGAAATTCTAGTGAGTTTCTAGGTAAGGGTATTAGCTATTTGAGATGGGATTTTCTGCTGCATATGAAAAAGCCACTGTGTAGGTTTCTAACTAAATAAAGGAGAAATGTACAGCAAAATGTGAATTCTCAGTTTCAAAATCACACTGATAAATTAGATTGAGTCTTTCATCTGTTCTTACCCCCTGTTTTTTTTAGCTGCTTAAAACAATTTCTCAGGGTGCACAATGATGTTGTATCAGAATGGGATTATCCAAACTGGTTCTTTAAGCATTTTCAGGAAGAACATTCAGTGCTAAAAGACCAGTAATTCCATAATGATGAAAGGTATTTACCTGCTTTTTTTTCCCAAAATATCCTGCTTTTGAAGTAAGCCATTTATTTTTTAAAAGTCTAAAAATAAAATCTACTTATATCAAGCAGTAAATAGATAAAACATGCATGTTTTACAATTACTCTGACTTAAATTTCTATCTTTACAGCATGCTGGAAATATTAAAGAAGCTGCAAGGTGGATGGATGAAGCTCAGGCTTTGGACACAGCAGACAGATTTATCAATTCCAAATGTGCAAAATATATGTTGAAAGCAAACTCCATTAAAGAAGCAGAAGAAATGTGTTCCAAGTTTACACGGGTTTGTTGCACTTTACTTTAGAAGTCTTTGGAATAATGTGGGCCAGATCCCTTGTGGAATAACTTTTTTTTTTAAATTTGCAGTCAGTTTCGCTATCATATTTAAATTCTGTTTCAGAGCAGCTATGGTTGCTTGCTTCAGTTATGTAGTCCACAGCAGGGTTTGAATTAATCTTGAATAAGTACGATTCCATAGGAATAAGTGAAAACTCCATAAAGCTTGGGTTTGGTTATTTTTGCTAGGTAGGAAAAATACAGCATGCCTGTTTTAGAGAGAACTTCTGAGAAAATAACTTTTGCACAATAATCTTTGAGTTTAATGTTGATTCTGTAGGATACTTGAAAGATCTGGTAAAGTTGTCCATGACCCTTTTTTCTAATGGTAGTAAGTTAGAGAATTCAGATGTCTCTTGGAACATAATTTTTGTGTGGCTAACAGCTAAGAGCCTTTGTGAGGTGTCTTCCTTTTGTGAATATTTCATCCCCAACTCCTTGTTTATCAGTGATGAAGGAAGGCTGCATGTTAAACCTTTTTATTTTTCCATGTTCTTACACATGACCAGTTGTCTGAAAAAAAATGTTGTGTAATGGAAATTGCATCATTTTATGCATCACTTCCTGTCCCTGCAGTAGCCCCATTTTGATAGGTTTGATGGTCACACAGCTTAGTTACTTTTTAAAATGTATTGCTTTGATATTATTCTTTCATAACTGTAAGTCAGAACAGCTCAGTGAAGTCTCTCCAGACTATTTGTCAAATTACAGTTTTGCAGCACTGGCAGTGTCATTTGTGTGTTGTCTATGGGAGATGGGTAACAAGCTGTTGGGATCTACCTGCAAAAGTAAAGCCTTTTCTGTTTGTTTGTCCCATTTTCTCCTCTCTTAAAGAGCAGGAGAAACCTGGAATGTAAGGTAGGTTGAATGGAGAGAAGGGGGAGGAGTGTTTATAAAGGAAACCTGAAGGATCTTGTGAAATGAAGGTGATGTGCAGGCAGACATGAGGGGAGGGGAAGTTCTGTTTTATATATGCTCAGTAGCTCTATGTCAGAGTTTTTATGCAAACCCACAATGAATTTAGGTTAATTTGACCTCCTTAAGCAGCTCTAAGATGATGTTAAAAAGGAACTAAAGCAGTTATTCGAAAATAAACTTGAAAAATATTGAAACAATTTGATCGAGTTGCTCTTTAGAATCTTATTTATTTCCATTTGATCTTAGGTCTAGTGCTCAAATACAGCCTTTTAATTAAAAAAAATCAATAATTAGAGGAGTCCTAGATTAAGCATAATGCAAATAGAACTGATACTTTTCCTCATTTTAAGTTGGCTAAATCAGGCTGTTTTGAACAGTGCCTTTCTCTTTCATTGCTAAGTTCTATGGATCTGTGCAAGTGTATATCCATACCAGATTTGAAAGACAACTGTAATCCCATTTTTTGAACCAGAAGGTGTCAAAGTTAAGTGTTCCTTTTGCCTTGCCTTACTCTCTAGTACTGATTGCATTAGAAATAATCATCTACTGCTACTGTGAGGATGCTTAGCTCAATCAGCAGTTCCCTGAAAGATGCAGATGGCAGTTTTAGTTGAGGGGGAAAAAAAATCCTGCAGGATTTCCTGCAGGTGTCAGTGTCTTGTTGTGGGCTAGAACTTCTCTGCCATTTTTTCCATGTTGCCATGTGTTACTTACATGCACACAGTTTTAAAAACACTGAATGAAAGTCTCTCCTAACCTGAAGATTAGCAGCTGTCACAGTGAAATGGTCACTGCCTGGCTCTTCATTGTGTCTTTGCGACTCTTCCGATAGGTGTAACAAAGATTTGTATATCTGTATTTTTATATTAATCAAGAAAGCTAGTCAGTTTTAACTGTGGCATTTCCAACTTCCAAGATTCCAGTTCTGAGATTTAACATTCATTTTCTTTATTTGTGCTTTTAATTAGGACAGGGTAAAAAAAAAATAGCAGCTGATGACTCCAGTGAGATTTATTTTTTGTATAATGCTGTTTTTGCTTTTAGGAAGGAACCTCGGCAGTAGAGAACCTTAACGAAATGCAGTGCATGTGGTTTCAGACAGAATGTGCACAAGCCTACAAGGCAATGAACAAATTTGGAGAAGCACTTAAGAAATGCCATGAAATTGAGAGAGTACGTATTCAGCTCAACGGCTTAGATTGGAAATCACTGGTTTAAGTTTACTGTGCTGATATGTTACTTTTCTGAGCATTAAGGGTGCAGTTCATGTAGCTTCAGGAGGGATTTCATGTTGGTTACTGGCAGGTTTTTATAGTTGCATTTCCTCCTAAAAGTGCCATTGTAAACTGTGTATTATGAAAAGATTTTATAAAGTTACTTAAAGATCCAGCCGAGAGGAGAAAGCTGTCAAAAATAATCTTAGTTCTGGCAGTGTGCATAAGAAATGGGTATTTAGATACAAATGAAGAGTATGTGCACTTTAAGTCCAAAAATAAGTGGATGAGCTGAAAAGCCCATCTCAGTTATTATTAAGGCACTGTTTTAGAGGTACACAATAAATGTTTACAATATTACCAAAAATAATAACTATCTTATTTAAAAAAAATCTACAGTTTAAAAGAAGCTATTGCAAAAATAAGGAGTTAAAGTAGAAATTTTATTAAAAGGGGGAACACTTGCACATTAAATGTAGACATCCATAATGAGGTAAACAACAAAATTTGGATGCACAACTTTAAAAAGAAGCAGGTATGGGTTTGGTTTTGTTTAAGCACATTAAAGTCTAGAGAAAAGACCAGACAGCTGAGGATGTTTAAAAAGAAGGGCTGAAAGAGCAGAACTTAGTAGGAAGCTATGCCTCTTTGCAAATAGAGAGGCATTAGCGGATTTCAGCACTGCTGCTCTTCTGCAGGGAGGATTCAGCTCTGGAATATTCTCTGATTTGAAAAAAGTGATGTAAAACTATCAAAGTAACCTGGTCTAGTGAAAGCTGTCCCTGCCTATGGCAGAGGGTTGGAAACAGAGGACCTTTAAGGTCCCTTCCAATCTACACCAGTTTGTGATTTGCCAGGACTGTGTTTTATTTACACAAATCCTTTAAATAAATTAGTGTAAGATTTTTTTGTATAAGAAACTATTAGTCTTGTAAATTGGGTACCCGAAGAGGTCAGCAAATGAGGTGATAACTTAAGCCACCAAAAATAATATTTCTAAGGATTTTAGTCACTATGTTTAATTTATTCATTGGGTTAATTGAAGGTGTAGCAAAGTTCATCAATAAGCTAAGCAAATATTTTGAATTTAGAAACCATCAGCAAAGCTTTTGTAAGAAAAAGCAGTGCCTTCTAAATCTTTTAGAGGGACCAGTTATGCAAAGGGGGCAGTCTAGTTGATAAAATGTGTTGTGGTTTTCAGAAGCCTTTTTTCTCATACTTTGCACCGTAAAGGATCTGAACTGTCTCTGAAAAAGTAGGGAAGCTGATCTCATGGATTTAATAACTGATTCATGGCTGGGGAAATAGAGTAGGAGCAAATAATCAGCTTTTGCAAGAAAAAGCAACAGTGTAGTCAGTGACAAATCCTCTTCCTATGCATAAGTAGTAAAAGGTCTTAAAATAATGCTGCTCAGGAATCCTGAAACTGTTACAGATAATGCTGCAAAAACTTCTATGCAGGTGTGGAGCAGCAGTTGAAAGGACACGTGAGGAATTAAAACTTGAGAAGTAGTGTTTTTCTTCCCATTATGTAAATCTGTCACACTGTTTACATCTGAGTGTCACATCTTCTTAAAAATGTGCTAGTAAAACACCGGCTGTGGGGTAGCTTCCAAAGGAAGAGACCACAGTTAGCTTGGTTGTGCTTACTCTTCTATCCTGAGCTTTGACAAACAAAGCTGAGTTTAGTATAAAGTCAAATGTGATCATAAGTACTTGGAGAAGTTCAAGAGGGCAATGACTTTTTTACTGCATCTTAAACAAAAACAAAGGGACATTAGATGGTGTGGAAAACAGAGCTTGAACAAAAGAAAGTACTTTCTCACATCATGTCTGATTTAAGTGTGGGATTTATTGCCATAGTATTTAGTGGAAATCAAAATTATATTTTTTGAATGAAAAAAAAAAAACTAGACCAGTTCATAGAAGAAAAACTCCTTAAATGATGTTTAAGTGCAATGACTATAAAACCTTTGTTAAACCAGAAATTATCAGAGGTAGTTACTTTTAAGAGACTGAAATTAATGTATTTTGGTTCTGGGCTAAGATGCCTTCTGTTCTTTTCACCATGACTTTATTTTTGGAGGGTTTTGTTAACGTCTGTAATAGTTAGGTTGTATTTGTCAGACAGTAGGCTTTTACTAAATTATTATTTTGAAAGTCCAGCTTAGTCTCTCATTGTTAATACTTGCTAACTAATGTTATGTTACATTTTGACAGCATTTTGTAGAAATCACGGATGACCAGTTTGACTTCCATACTTACTGTATGAGGAAGATCACCCTTAGGTCTTATGTGGATTTGTTAAAACTAGAAGATGTGCTTCGACAACATCCCTTCTACTTCAAAGCAGCACGCATTGCCATAGAGATCTATTTGAAACTTCATGATAATCCCCTAACAGATGAAAATAAAGAACATGAGGCTGATACAGGTATTCAACTCTCAGGATTTATTCATTGTGCTGTTTCACTAATTAGTGGATATTTTAGAAAGGTCTGTGGTAGCCAAAAACAGTTCTACACGACTCAAAGTTGGCAAATTGCAGCTTGGACTGCAATGTAAAGTAGATGTTCTGCTGGAAATGAAACTAATGTATGCTTTTATTGTGGTTATTACAAAACGATGGGTTTGTAGTGAGAGTTGTAATTCTTAAGTACAAATGTTTGTGTTACGGAATGACTGCAAAAACATATATTCTTACGTTGGTTAGTCCATGGAATAGGAGATTGAAGCAGATGTGCTTGGTAGTAGCTTTTCTAAGCATTTTATCAGTGTGCAGAAATTTCACTAGGTAGCAACTTAAATTTTATCATCTCTTGATTCTGATGTAAAAATAATGTTTAAATCATCTATTTTTTTCTCACATTTCTGATTTGAGAGCAGCTTAAGCAGTTGTGGCTTGTGGCATCTCAAATGGTACAAATAGAGGATCCTTCATAAGAGAATCCTTTAAGAGGAATTTGTCAAGTTTTAGTACTTTTCATCTCATTATACTATTACTGTAATTTCTGTCCCCTGATTCCACTAAGGAATTTGTGGATTATGAAGCATCAGCATAGACTGTAAAACAATCTATCCATAGTAAATAAGCTTTTACAAAGGTAATGAGAGCAGCGCTTGTTAGTAGATATGGTTTAAAAAAGGTGATGCTGTCTGACATCCGCTTGATGCTGTTAATACAAGTGTTGTGTGGTTTTGTCCTTTGTGTGTGTACAGCAAATATGTCTGACAAAGAGCTAAAGAAGCTACGAAATAAGCAGAGAAGAGCTCAGAAGAAAGCACAACTGGAGGAGGAGAAGAAAAATGCTGAGAAGGAGAAGCAACAGAGGAATCAGAAAAAGAAGAAAGATGATGATGATGAAGAAATTGGAGGACCGAAAGAGGAACTTATCCCTGAGAAACTGGCAAAGGTGCTTACCAATGTAATCATAAAGTCTTAGAAATTTCTAGAAAAGTTGCAGTAAGCACACATAAAAGCCATTCAAATAACTTACAATTTTTTTTGGTATGGCATCTCTGCACAGGCAGTCTTTTAAAAATAATTCAGTTCTAGGGCTAGTTGGTTAGATACAGTGTCAGTAGTGGGGAAATCACAGCTTTTGTGCCTCGTTCTCAAAGGCAGTAATTGAAGTCATAAACATTTGCTACATGTGTAATTATCTCCATGCTTCACTAACTTGTTGATTGTACCCTGTTTCTAGTTGGTTGTGTGGAAGTCTTTCTATCCTGTATGTAAGGTGATTATCATTAACTCTTTTATGCCCCGTGATATTCTTTTGTTGGCAGTCTGTCAAAGAGGAGCTATTGAAGCACTGAATGCTTTAACAGGATTTGTTTGCATATGTTTTGAATGGGGGGAAAAAAGGAATAAAGAAGCTGTAGTAGTAAATAGTAGACTAGACTTAGATGTATTTAGAGATCTGGATTAAGAACTATAGAGAGATATAAAAGGGAGGTGACTCAAAAGATTCTTCCTTTAGCAGAAGTTACACCTCTGAGGAGCAGGAAAACACTAAAAAAATGTGAGAGAAAGATAAGAAAATTATAGAGACTGGAAAAATTAATTTATAGCAGTAGCAGTATTGATAGTCTAAAGATCCAGTATTCTGGATCTATATTCTTACTCTTCACACTGAAGTGAGTTGTATTTGCTCTTGAAGGGATATTTGAAAGTTGAGTCAGTGAACTTCACTCTGTAGCCAGGAAACAAGTAACTTAAACTTGACTAGTTATTAAGACTTTTGCTGGTATTTCCATTTTGTAGTTCACTGGTTGCAAGAAGCAGAACTAATTGCAATGCTCGTCAAGATGGAAATGCAAAACATGTATTGAAATTGAGTTTTGTAGTAGAAGGATGTCATGGGATAGCTGTGAAAAATCTAGCCAGTTCCCGAGATTATAAGGAATAGTTGCAGCTGTATAATGCATTTCATATCACAATCATGAAATAGACACTTCCAAATGCAGTTGGTGCCAAAATACCATTTTTCACATAGTTAGTCACAAATAGTTTTCCTGAAACAGCTGCCCCTAGACTTGTTTGGAAATGTATCCTTGGCAATAAAGGCATGGCTTTGAAATGGGGTTTTATAGGTTCCAAATGTTTATGTGCACAATGTGTATGTAAAATCAGCAGCACATAAAAGTGATGCAAGTGTTTTTTATAAAAGGTGCTGTAGTTATTAGCAGGAAGGTGTCTGTTGCAATCTTCAACTCAAGTTATTTGCTACTTGAGTATCAAGTTTTGATTGCAATAGTTGCAAACAAGTGTATCACTTCAACGTTGCTGAATTGGTGTTGGCACACAAAAAAATTGTATTTGCTTCTTAGAGAGCAGTTTCGGTTAATAAAAAAAATTAAGGTCAACAGACAGTTCTTGTTTGAGTAATCCCGAATCTCTGTATGCAAGATACTTGTCTGTAAAGAACTTTTGCACAGAATTAATTTGTGTGACAGCTGTCTATTTACTGGATTAACTAGCTAGGGTCAGGAGACCTTTTTCAATATCTAATTACTTCCAGTGTGCTGTTGGTATTTTGGCTGGCAGCAATACCTGGTCATTTTACCATGACCTGGCAGCTTTTAGGAACCTGTCTGAAGCTCACGTGAGCAGAATGTCATGGGTGTTTATCAGTCATTTACCATCACCTCAGGCCCATGTATGTAGGTTGGTGTGGGCAGCCACGCTGCCCTTTTCAGGCAGGTTCAGCTCCAGTTGTGTTCACTACTGGTGTATTACAGAAGGAAAAGATTTGTGTTTCTTTAGCAGAACATGATTTGTAGCCATCAGAAAGCAAATATTTTGGAGTTTTTAGTCTATGTTTAGACATTGAGTGAAAGTTGCAAAATTTGTAACACAAGAGGTTCTAAGCATCTTCTGCACTGCCTTAGGAGAGTAACTCTCTGATGTGACTCAGCAATAGCTGGTTTTTGTCGTTGTAGTTACTAGGTTAAACTTTGACTTAGTTGTGTGTCACTTCCTTGAATCTGTAGGTTGAAGCACCTTTGGAAGAAGCCATTAAATTTTTAACACCCCTGAAGAATTTAGTGAAGAACAAAATAGAGACTCATCTTTTTGCCTTTGAGATTTATTTTCGAAAAGGTAGGTGAGAACACTTAATGAAAGCAAGCAAATCATAAAGGTGTATATTGGAACTTAAGCAGCAATTATTGATGAGGTGTGAGGAGTCCATCCCTGTCATGACACAGAACTTTTCACTGGACCAACACTCCAGCAATGAGCAGTATGTGAAAAGCAAAGTTTGAACATTTGGTGGTTATGCATTTAATTCACTGGTTAAATAGATACAGGTTATTAAAAGTAGCTTTTGTGTCACACTCAGCTGTAAATTCTTCTGATCGTTCTAATTTCAAACACTAAATAGTCCTGTTAAGACAATGCAGTGGTTTCCTGCAACAGGTTTTTGAACACTTGTCAACACTTGGTTTTTCTTTCCAGAGAAGTTCCTTCTGATGCTTCAGTCTGTAAAGAGAGCTTTTGCTATTGATTCTAGTCATCCTTGGCTTCACGAGTGTATGATTCATCTTTTCAGCAGTGGTATGTATCTGTTTGGTAGGACTCCATCTGTGCACACTGCCAGATGATGCCAAGCCTGCAGTCATTGATTTTTAGCACAATTAATTCAAAATATTTAAAGCATATATTAGAAAACTGATTCCTGATAAAATTAAGCATGGTTATTATGACTGCATCTGGATTTAGGAGTCATTCCAGTATTGTGAAGAGTTTTTAAGACTGTGAGCAGTATGTGAAACCTGAAAGAGAGAGGCAGTGAAGAAATGGAAATTGCAGAGTGAGGCATTGGGCTTTTCTGCTGACAACCTCTTTCCGCCTGCAAGGAGAGGGCTTAAGAATTCTGTCCTTATTGGTAAAAGTTGGAAGAATTCTCTCCCTTCCCCTGCCCCAAAGGTCACCCTTTCTGGTGGGGGCTACAGAGTAGACACATTTTAGAACAGACTTGCTTGACATTAACCTCTGAGCCTCATAGGTTTTAACTAGAAAGGGGAAGAGTATATTAATGTAAAAAAACTCTGGCTTTTTCTAAGCATCAGGTAAATGCCACAGCTAAGCTTCTTCTAACCACATCCAGTATTTACCTTTTCAAATTTCATGCATCTTTCTTTGAGATACTTTCCAATTATATTAATAATGTAAACATGAAAAATGCTAAAATAAATACATAAATCATATTTTGTTGTGATTACCTGTGCTCACCTCAACTTCTTTTTTCCAACAGTTTCTGAAAGTAAGGATCTGCCTGATGCTGTTAGAACAGTGTTAAACCAAGAAATGAATCGGCTTTTTGGAGCAACTAATCCAAAGAACTTCAATGAAGCTTTCCTTAAAAGGAACTATGACTCACTGCCACATAGGTTATCAGGTATTTTGCCTTTTTCCTTGTTCTGCCTTACTTCTGCATTTTCTGTGCTTCTCGGGCAGTGGTATCTCAGTATCAGCCCCAGTGATGTAACAATCACTCCTTTGCTCTGGAGTGCTTTTCTTCTCTGTATTTTTCTGACAACATGATTGCCAGGCTTTCTGTGGTTTTCTTTAATTTTCTCTTTATGCTGCTGAAATGGAAATGTGGGGACCTCTGCCCTATTGTTTCTAAAGTGTGCAGAATGTTTCTTTTAATACTTTTTTTGGAGCTTCCCTTCTACCTACTTAGGTATCAAGCGACAGGCTCCGGGTTGGTTCCATTTTGAACTACTGCTGGAGAGTTCAGTCCCCCCTCTTCCTCATATTATCCCTATTTTATGTTTGTATACAAGATGGTTTTGGTCATCCACTGGTTGATGAGTCTTACTTTTCCTCCTGTAGCTGCCAAAATGATGTACTATTTAGATCCTTCCAGTCAGAAAAGGGCAGTGGAACTGGCAATGACCCTGGATGAATCCCTTATTAACAGAAATCTTCAGGTAACGTATTTATAAATTGTAGACAACTTCTGTTTTATCTCTGGAAGCTTTAAGCAAATTTTGGAGGTAAGAGGAAGCTGAAATAATTGCTGTGCCTTATCATAAAAAGGTTGAGTTGTGAAAGAAAGAGGTGTCAAGTTCACCTGAACAGAAATATTTCATATCCTTTTTGCACATTTAAATTAATTTAGTTTTGTGATAATGGGAAAATAGCAGCAGCAGGAAAGCCACATTATTGCTACAGGTAATGGGAAAACTTACTAAACTTGAGAGAATTCACAGGGCAAAAGAAAAGGTAGTGGTTTGTCTGAGCTTTGGCTGCCACACAGGCAACTGTTCACAAGGAAAGGAGTGGCACAGACTCTGGGAGGGCTTTCCATGGTCAACTTCCTACAAGCTGTGGGAATTACCATACGTTCAATAAAAGCTGCATATGCACAGTTCTGCCTTAGTGTGTAGTTAAGTGAAAAGCTCACCAATTTTTGAATCTTTGCTTCATTCTGGTGGTCATGGAATAAACTCCCTGTGACACTGCCTCCATGCCCCTTTCCCCATTTCTTCACCTTCATCTGGGAGGACTTGTCAGTTCTGACTCACAATTTACAGTAGTCTGTGCACTCAGTTTTTTAGATCTATTGCAAGTAAATTTGGTAAATGTTTACCTTAAAATTATTCTTTTGTGGACAAAAAATGGAGTTTTCCAAAAAACATCTCGTAGGAAATATAGTGGCTCCAATAGAACTTTAATTGTGAAGAATTTTGAGTTCATAGCAGAATTTTTGGACCAGACGGGGGGAGGGGGGGGAGAGACAATAAAGGACAATTTGCCTTGATTTGTCAGCTTGTTTAGGATGTTAAAGATTCAGATCCTTTCTCTATTCTAGCTGTTATGTCATTTATATTCTGAGTACATGTTTAGCATTTTTCATGAACTTGTCTTGTTTGGGTGTTAGACTTTGTGTTCAAGTTTTCTTACTGTTTGAGTTGCTCAAAGAGTTTAATCTAGATTATAAATAGATTTAGAAAACAAAAATTAATTTGCCTTCTATTTGCTGTTTTTTGCCTGTGAGTGGGGTTCTGGGAATTGGACTGGGGAAAGATTAAGTGTAACCAAAAATGCTTGGTTGATCTGGAGGTGCAAAATTGGTAAGACTAGAAGAAGCTTTAACCAACTCAGCAGTGCATAAATGTCCTGTACAGTGCATTGTGATACAACTGACAATGCTGAGTTTAAGCATGTTTGCTGCCAACATGAAGGAAGAGTTGGACTTCTACTGAATTTCTAGATGAGAAAGTAAAGTGCCCTAAAAATGAGGGATCTACAGGAGTCCAGGTGTTTGTTGAAAGGCATTTTTGTGTGCAAAGAGATCAAATTTATTATATTTCATTGTTGTAAAGACCAGCTGTCTCAGGGCACGCTGCATCTGTAAAACCAGATATAGTTGACCTTTGGTGGATGCCAGTTTTAAATGTGAGGAAAAGGGGTCCTTGAGGAGAGCTCCATAACCCTACAGCAGGAGGACAGAGCAGTTAATCCCAGTACACAGAAGATACAAAAACTTTACTAAATGTCAGAGCAGCAGGAAAAGACTGCCTGGCTATGCTAATGCCTGCACACTGCCATGGGCAGGTGTTAAATGCTGCCAGGCTTTAGTGGAGCTCACTAGGTTGGTTTCTCATGATTGGGTTGCAGGCTGAAAAAAAACCTACACAGGAAATCTCCTTTTCCTCTTCTAAATCATGACCAAAAATGGACAGGAAACTGCATATATCTGAAAAATGTGGTCATATCAGAGTAATTTGATGTGATTGAAAGGTATGTTATGTGTTGCTGAAATGGTCAGTTTGTCCCAAGAATGGTAGGGTTCTTGGCTGCCAGTTAGCAAGAATGGGTTTTTCTTAGGAAAATAAGAAACAAGTAACAAATTAGTATTTAATTTTACAGTCAAGATTCCTAGCTGTGTTTTAGATCCCTTTAAAAACTGCATTCTTTCAAATCAGACTACACTGGTGTTTCATGCTGTGTTTAGCTAGAATGTCTTTTGATGTTGAAAGGTGTGTGGTGCTTGGAGCAGGTCTGTGTCAGAAATACTGTTTTAAATGTGTCTTGTGAAATTATTCTTCTCTCAGACAGCAGAACTGCTGTTTGAAACCTGTGTTGTGAGTGTTCAGCTGAATGTTTAAGAAACCATAACACTTCTTTATTTTTCTCTTTAATTAGACTTGTATGGAGGTATTAGAAGCTTTATGTGATGGTAGCCTTGGAGACTGTAAAGAAGCATCTGAAACTTACAGAGCAAATTGTCATAAGCTTTTCCCTTATGCTTTGGCTTTCATGCCCCCTGGATATGAAGAGGATATGAAGATCACAGTTAATGGAGATAGTTCTGCAGAACCTGAAGAACTGGCCAATGAAATATGAACAACTTTATTGCAAAAAAATGACGTTGGACCATATCTGGTGTATAATATTTTTGTCACGCACCTGCTGAATTGTTCTAACTTACACAAAGAACAGAAGGAAAAAAACCCCATTGCCTTCAAATAGTTTTACTTTTTTTTTTATCCTGCTGACAAAGTATATATATAAAATATCTAACATATTACTGGTTATAGGTTGTTTGGTTTCTTAAAAATTAAAAGCTGCTAAAATTGAAAAAAAGGAAAAAATAAACAACCCTTTTCCTCACCTACCCACCCATGTTTTTAAACTAATTTATATGAGACCTGGAGGTGTGTAGCCCTCAGAGCAGGTGTGTGGCAGAAATATTAAATTTAAATTTGTCTTGTGAGATTACTGTTATCTCAGACAGCAAAACTGCTGTTTTAGCACTGGATTCTTTCACTGAGCACAAAGAGTTGATGGGGCTTTAGCATCTGACTGATTTTGATACGGGGGATGATTGTGTCCATAGGAAGTATGCAATGTGAATCAGAATATAGAGAGAAACCTGCAACGTACTTGTTACGTTGGGGTGCTTGGACATACGGATATCAACCAGAATTAAGAAACATAGTGTGTTCAATAAGCTTGTTGTGTCTCTGAAATTCACTGTACACGATCAGTTTGGTGTTCTTGCACCACAGTTTTTAACTGAAGGAACCAGTTAAAATGGTCTCTCTTGGAATTAAACTGGGGGTGGGGAGGGGAGAATCAGCGTTGCTGTTCTTGAGATGAACCTATCAGCATAGGTTGGCCAAACTTTTTAAAACTGTAATGCAAGAACCAAATAAAATTATGCACTGTGATGTGGCACCAATTAGAAAGATCGCATGCATTTTTCACGTAGAGTGAAAACAAAATGAGAACATACTATGGCTTGAAGTTGCAAAGAGGAAAACTCCTGACTACCATTTTGACTGATCAAGAGACTAATAGATTAAAACCTCAGCAGGCCTTGTTCACGTTATGCAGAAAAAAAAAAAAAAAAAGTGCTGCAGTTTAGATACCTCTGGAACTTTTCCACAGTGTCACAGGTTTGTAATACTTGAAGCCCTACATTTCTAAGAATATATTTCTTGCTCAGTTGTTTCAGGCAAGCCCAAGACTTTGTAACTTTTAAGGGGCCCAAGATTTTTTTTTCAATAACAGACCAGCTTCTTATTCCTGCAGTTACAGATGTAATTTCCTTTGTCAAACATAAGGTACCAAATATAATGCAATAAAATGTTTTGAAAAACAACTGTGTGAATATTCAAACCAGTCTGTGTTGTACTTCGACAGTGAATGGGTTTGCTGGAGTGCAGCTCAGGGCTGGCTTACTGTGCTGTCCAGTCATGCTGACAACGTCACTGCTGATGATGGGTGGTCATTGAGTATAAAGTGCAAATGCATTCTCTGTAAATACTAAATGTCTGGGAAATCCTATAACACAATGCTTTGCTACTCGGCTTTTAAG
Source organism: Haemorhous mexicanus (assembly GCF_027477595.1). Taxonomy (NCBI): domain Eukaryota; kingdom Metazoa; phylum Chordata; class Aves; order Passeriformes; family Fringillidae; genus Haemorhous; species Haemorhous mexicanus. Next base: position 11,903,138 of record NC_082344.1, read on the forward strand.
TTCCACCAGTGTTTCCAAGTCGAGCTTCAGTCTATAAGTCTACTGTGTTAATAATATAGATAAGTACTCAAATGTCTTCTTTTGTAGGCTCATCAGAGCAGAAATAAACTACAGCTTACAAAGTGAGTGCCTTCTTTGCTGCAGGAGTTCAGTTACAGAGTATTTGTTTTGTGATACACAGGCTTCCTCTTCTACATAATGGAATTCAGTGATTGACATGTACAGTTAAGAGATCCTGGAAGACTTATGGGTGTTTGTAGTTTTCCACCTGTCAGAACAACAGGCTTTTATTGTGTCTTCATCTCCACTTTCTTTTCCTGGTTAGCCTGTCCTTGTGTATGTTTGCAGTATAGTTCCCATCAGAAGTGTGGGTTGCTATATTTGTATTTTTACCTACTGGGCTTTTAAAGACTAGAATACCTAGAGAGCCTTTAACTGACTCTGGTATTGATGTCTTGATTTCAGTTATTTCTGCAGCCTGAGATACTTTGACTGCATGTCTTCTGCAACTCCTGGAGATGGTTCAGTCTTGCCTACACGAGCTGTGAGCTTCTGGCCTTGCCTCTTGAGTACTGCTGCCCGTTTCTTGGCTGCTGATGCTTAAGCTGGAGGCAGATGAGTGCTCACTCGTAACAGATTGTGAATTGCATCAAGCAAATTCTTTTTTTCCCAGATACTGGGGGTTTTGGGTGCTGACCATAAATGGGATCATTTCCTTTACTTTTTCACTGCCTGTTTTTGCATTGAAATGGATGAACTAAAACCTGGAAGTTACTCATTGTCTTTAATGGTGCAGATGGGGAAAAGGATGCTTCAGTGGGCCTTCCAGAAGCTTCTTCATCTACACATCTATTTTGATTTCCCTAAAGACACTTCATAACCTTGCTGAAAGGCATCCACACTGCTTCAGAGATGGTGCTTTTGGATTAAAGAGGTTACTCATCCCTTTCCAGAAGACTGCAAGCCCAGGACAGGAAACTAAGCCAAGAGTTTGCTTGAAAATGGAGGCTCTTTAATTGGCAAAGAAGTTGTTATTCCTTCATCTTCACATCTGTTCTGTTAGATGCAAGACTGGCTTCTGAGGAAGAGCTTTTAGAGCTGGAAATGAAGTTGAAATCCAGTACAGTGAGTCTTCTTTGGTAGCACAGAGTGCTGTGCTGCAATGGAAGCTTTCCTTTGTGTGCTGAGATCCAAAATTGTAATCACTGGTGCTCGGCTGCCAAAGCAGGTGAGCAGGGAATGCAGTTGTGGTCAGTGACCTAGAGCATTGGCATGACACATTTTAGTTTGATTCTTCATGATTTTCACTGGAGAAGGAAAATGCCACCATCAGTGGAACCACTGGTGATGACACATGATACGGGTATCTTTCCTGGGTACAGAAAAAGTTCAGACAATAAATTTTGCCTAGATAAGAGAAGATGGTGCACATTGCATGAAGCAATGCCAGAGTTATTCATGGGCTTAAATTGTAGGGAACTGGAAGTTGTGGTTTTCCCTGTGATGGTGGGCGACGTACTTGCCTCCTCCGTGTAGAGACCAAAGCATGCAGGCGCATGTGTGAACAAGCAGGTAAAAAAGCCTCAAAATTACCTATTCAGTAATTAATTTCTTTGCATATTAAATACCTTAAAATCTATATTCAACTTTTTTCTTTTTCCAGTAGCATTCTTCATATTTGCATGTTCATAGGGGCAGCCTTGTCCTGAGGCGTGCTGTGTCAGCCAGAACAGAGGGAAGTTTGTTACCCAGATTTTCCCCTAGCATGGGGAGCAAATCCCAAGTTTCCCAGGGAGCTCTCTAGGGCTAGATGAGGTGGTGGTGTATTGCACTAACCGCAAGGTGGTTTTGATCAGCCTGTTACATCTTCCTTTAGCATTTGGATTTGCAAGGTTTGGAGGTGCTGCAGCCATAACAGTGGACTCTGGAAGTTGGTGCAGCAACTCAGAGATTGAATTGTATTTTTCCTGAAAGAAAACACCCATGAGGGCAGGGCGAGATCAGGCCTGAAGAGCCAGAGGTGCGAATACAATTTCAGTATCATGTGAGTAAGATAAATAAGAATTAAGGTCTCTGTCTAATGTGATGCCTGTGGGGGTTGGAGCAATGGTGCCATCATTCCTGCAGCATTCACATGTTGTTGCCACAGTTCTGTTTTGGACATATATTACCAATGCCAACAAAACCACTTGATACCATAATCCAGCTCAATAGATCCGGATAAAAATTTTATTTTTCCCTTTTTGTGATTGCTTTAATTGTTTTCCTAAGTGTTTTGTACAGAGTATCTAGCTAGCTTTGAAATCTTTTCCCCTAAGGAATTTTGCTTTACAAATGCCATTTTTACCAAAGTGTAATGTAAAATAGCTTGAACTGTGTGGAAGTCAGAGTTACACTCATGTGGTAACACAGTGTTTTGGGGTCCTGTGAAGGAAAACTGTGCAAATGTAATTAGATGGTTGTGTGAGTAATTGATTTGAGCCATCTCATGAATGAAAGGTCAAGTTCCAGTTGGAGGAAAGTGTTTGCTGAGCCTGGGGAAAGGCTCTTGCTTCCAGGAGCCTTCCAGTAATCAGCTGTCCTGGGATGAAGTGAGGCACAAAGGGTGTATGATTTTACAGAACCTCTGGCTATGCCCTCATGATTATATTTCCTGGAAATGAAAGCTGCAATCTACAAATGCTAATTTTAATGGCTGTGTTGGGCAGAGACACTTTCCAGGAGCATACAGCCAGCAGTGAGAATGACAAGGAGCCAACTGATAGAGCAGCTTGCCAAAAGAAGACTGAAGTGAGTTATAAGGAGCTGGCATAATAGAAATTCCATTTTAGATTAAATATAAAATGGCTTTTTTATTGCTAGGAAGATGACTGGAGCTGTAAATACTCTAAATGCAGTCTTCCCATGCCAAGGAAGCTGTAAATGTGTATTCTGGAATGGTACAAGCAAAACCAGTAGTATGTTCACAAAGACTAGCTTTGTATGTTAGTCTTCATGCAAATCGTGGCAGAAAACTGGAAGGACAAAAATTGTCCACTTTACAAGAGACAATATCAAAGAGTTTGTAATATCGCAAGAGAAACATTGCTACAAAATCCAAAGCATCTTAAAATAGCTTCCCTAAGATGTTTGCTTTAATTAAAAGTGTTAAACCTGCTAACTGTTAATAATGAAAGACAAAGAAGTACTTTCACAAAATATTTCTGCCTGGCACTGCCCATTCAATATCTACCTCTACTAGTCCTAGTCTAGTTTGGCTACTGCATAATTTTAGCTATTTAGCATAAAACATGAAAAAGTGTAATTTACCTGATTGGTGAATGTATGATGATGGATAACATTTAGTTTTAAACTGTAATGCAATAAACCACAAAGTTAGTGATTAAATCCTGTTGTTGGTTCAGTGCAGTAGCATATTTCTTGCTTCATTGCTGGTCCAAAAAAATCTTAACTCCACCAAGTTACTTGCAATTGTACTGGGATTTGCTTTCCCTTCCAGCCTTCCTAACTGGTTAACAATGTTGTACTGTGTTTTTACGCTCTTCTCTGGTGGTAGCAAATATCAAAACTAGCAGGAAGTCAATCAAAGAATAAAAGTGCTGAGTTCTGTTTGTAAATGAGTACTAGTGTTTCCTTGTAGGGTTCAGCTTCCTCCTTGGCTGGCCCACCAGCTTTGTAATAAAGGATCCCTCGGCCAGCTCCCTTAATTCCCCTTGTCTTCTTCCAGGCTGATGAGCTGTTAATGGGGATGTAGCTCTCAAAAAAGGAAAAACAGGTCTGTAGGAAAAGGCTGTGACTCCCTTTGGAGTCAGGCTAGACAAGAACCACCTTGGTAAGGAGCTGTCTGTCCTACACCAGAAACTAACTATATGTACAACGCAAAAAGCATCCTTTGACCTTTTAGGCTACTAAGCACCAGTATGGGATTTGGATGAATGGGTGTTCAGAGGCAAGCTGAATAAAGAAGCATTTGCTGTTTTCCTCAGATACAGTTTTTGGAGATTAAATAAAATAAGGCTTCTCTTCCCCACCCATAAACTCTCCTGATACCAGAGTTTTCCTGATGTCCCAGAGTATCTTGCGATTTTAATCAATTAGCATGCAAAATAATATGATGATGCTGACAAATTGAGTAAAAGTAGCTAAGCAGACTGCTGATACTGCACTGTAGGAACCTACAGTGTGTTGGGCACCTGGCATTTCAGATTACCTAGGAAAAAATGTTTGTTAATTACTGTGAGTAATGAATAACAGTTCTGATTAACCCTGCCTGCAGGGAAGGTGGGTGTGATACTGAAGTAATGGCAGCAATATCCTCACATTCACCCCTTTGGATGGGAAAGGGGAGCTTGTTGCAGGAAGGGCTCTTTTGCACAGATTATGCCCTGCTGAGAACCACCATCCCTAAAAAACAGCACCCCTTCCTTATCCTTGTTCTTCTGTGGGAGGGAAAGGGCATTTGTGCTGGGAAACTGCCTGCCTTGAACTTTTCATAATTTGAAACTGCCCCCTTCCATTCCTGGGAACAGCTCCTCATGATTTGAAGCACAGATCTATGAGGAGCTAAGGTAGCCTTGCGTAGCTTAGGCATCATTTTATCTGCATAAATATCTCAGTTTTTCCATCAGTACCCCTCTACTCCATCAGGTATAAAAGATCTTCCTACCTTGTCATTATGCTTCTGCAATCTGTTCTGAAGGCCCCATGTGCAGTAGCAGAAAGACTACAGCTCTCTGTGGCCCCTCTTGTCCCTCAAAATGCAGGAGTGCATGCAAAGTGCCCTGTATTCCAAATTTCCCTTCATGGAACAAACCCAAGGGATGTGTAAATATTTTTTTCTTAGAGGGAAATAAATGGGCAGCAATGATGTGGCTGTGGAGTGGATCATGCAGCAAGACTGGCACTTCCATGGTAAATGCAAGTGGTGGGTTTGTGGGGGCTCTTTCAGTGTCTGGTATTTTCTCCTGAACTTCCCAAAACCAAGAGCCAGGGCTCTATTCTTCCTAAGAGGACCACAGAGTTGTCCCTGAAAGTAGGAACAGTTTTGTTCCTCTGCATGTTTTTTGTATGATTTTATTGCAAAACTATGAAGCTGTAAACCAGATGCCCCTTATAATCTATAAAGCTGCTTTCATTAATTATTTGGGGTTTTTTCTTACAGTTATCTTTATAATCTACAAGAGTTTTATAAAAACTGTAGGAAAATTTTGGCTTCTGTTTACATCGTGCATTTCAAGTATTCCTTTTCCTCACTGGAATCATCAAACATTCACAATTCTGCATCTCACTTCACTTGCAGTATCAGTCTGCAATATCTTAGTGAAATATAACTGTTTGAGCTGGGAAAAAAACCCAATCTTTGCTTTATTGAAGAGTGAACTTGTTTGTTCTTTTGAATTCTTGTTTTGTCCCCTGATGAGCACCTTTTCACCATGTCCTTTATGTTCTGTTTAATACCGCAGGACCCTGCTGGCACCGGAACCATCCTGCCTTTTCTAAATTATTGTCAGGTACACAAAAAGCATACAAGCTATGTGATAAGCGTATGGTGACCTAAATTTACCTAAATGGAGGAAAATCCTTGTGCTGCAGCTAAGCTGAAGCTGAGGAGGCAAACAGCTCAGAGCCAGGCTACAGGCACTGGCTGTTGCCAAGTGTTAAAAAGAGAGAAAAGACTGAGGCCACTGGAATAAGTAATAAACTAGCAGTATTTATCCTTATAAGGATTATACTCTGAATACAGTAAAAAAGTGTATAAATCTCATATCTGAAAGGACATCTTAGCAAACCACCAGGAAAATAAGCTTGTGTCTCATACCTATGTGTATTATCAGATACATGGGTCCCATCTGTTTTGGGGATTTTTTTTGTTTTGTTTTTCTACATACATTAATAAATTGTTCTTCCTGGTTAGATCACAGCATTTTCAATAGCACAAATACATCCTGGTATTTGCTTTTGAATATTCCCTCACCTGCAGCCCTCTCAAAGAGCAGCTAGGTGTGGCTGACACCTTGAAGACTGATGTTTCTTCAGAGGGCATGTCCTGGCTGCAGTACCAGAGGCTGCTATGGGGCTGTTTTGGATTTGTGCTGAACACAGGGTTGATAACACAGACATGTTTTTGTTAGTGCTGAGCAGAATCAAGGCCTTTTTTGCTGTTTGTACTTCCACACTGGTGAGGAAGTGCCTGGGAAGGGTGGGAGGAGGCACAGCCTGGACAGGTGACCCCTACTGACCAAAGGGATATTCCAGACAATGTGCCATCATGCTCAGTATATAACGAGGGGAAGAAGGAAAGGGGGCACATTGGAGTGATGGTGTTTGTCTTCCCAAGTGTATTGGTTTGGCAAGGCCTGGTTTTTGGTAGCGGGGGAGCACAGAGATGGCTCCTGTGGAAAGCTCCTGGAAGCTTCCACCATGTCCGGCAGAGCCAATCTCTGCTGACTCTGAAGATGGACATGCTGCTGGCCAACACTGGGCCAAGAAGAGAGATTGGTAATGCCTCTCTGATGACATTTTAGAAGACAACCAGAAGAAAATCAGTTTTTTCTCCTAGTCAGAGAAGAGGAGGAGGTGAGAGCATTTGAGGGAAAACAACCTGGGGGAACAGGCCCAGGCCCAGCTAAAGCTCCGTGGAGGGCTGAGGCCTAGAGAGAGGAAATGCCAAGTCATGGTGAAAAGGCCAGAAGTCCCTCTCTTCTGTATTTCAGACCCCAGCTTATCTCTCTGTGACCCCATAGGTAACTTCTCCTTAACCCCTGCTATTGGACAATTTCTGATACCCTCTTGCCCTATATAATGGGCTGCTTTAACCCATTCTGGTCAGAAGAGCCATCACTGGAACCCTTCACAGACCCCCAGTAAAGACATCACTGGGAACGCCAGGATGTTTCTTCTCCTCTCTCGTGGCATCTGCTTCCCAGCTAGCCTGCAAGGCTCCTTAGCAAGCAAAGAGCTGGAATCATAAGAGAGCTGATAAATCACTAAAGAGCTGATATCCTTTAGGCTTACTAAAGTTGCCTGCAGCTAAGAGTGGCTTGGGTATTCAGAGAGTCTGTCCCCAAAGGACTGAGCTATCCGGCTCCGGGCTGCCTGCCCGGGGGAACATCAGCCCGACCAGCTACCGGGATAACATGGAGACAGCAAGGTGAGTGGAGAAGGAAGGGCAGGAGGTGCTGCAGGCCCCAGAGCCGAGATCGCCCCGCAGGCCCTGCCGAGCCCGCGGTGAAGCAGCCGCGCCCCTGCAGCCCCTGGGGACGCACGGGCAATGCCGAGATCCACCCGCAGCCCCGGGGGAGGTGCCCTCGCCAGAGTGGGAGAGCCTGGAGGAGGCTCTGCTCCAGTGGGAGAGCCGGTGGAGAGAGAGGGCCCAGCTTCCAGGCTGGAGCAGCCTGGCCTTGGAGCGCTGCACCCTGTGGGAAGAGAGAGCCACGCCACAGCGGCTCTGGGAGGAATGGCTGCCCGAGGGAGGGACTCACCTTGCAGCAAGGCCGGGGTGGCTGCTGCTCGTGAGAGGGAACCCAGGCCAGGGAAGGTCATGAGAACTGTCTCCCCCACGGCCTCACAGGGGAAGGATTCCTCTCCCAGGGCAGCAGAAGAAAATCTCGGGGATGAGCTGACCAAACCCCCATGGCCCCCATGCAGGAGGGAGGGGCTGGGGGGAAATGGTGTTTTAAGGGCTTATTTTACTTCTCATTGTTCTCCTCTGATCCTGTTAGTAAGAAATTCACTTTGCAACCTTACTTTGAGCCTGTTTTGCCCTTGAAGTGTCTCTCCCAGTCCTTATCTCAACCTGAGTCCTTTGTTAACTTTTCTCTCTCTCCTCTGCCCAGCTGTGGCAGGGGAGGGTGAGTGAGTGACTCTCATGGGTGCCTGGTGTTGGGCTAGTGTCAAACCACAACACCAAGTTACATGGCCCTGCTCTCCTGGAGATGGCTGAACAGCTGCCTGCCCATGGGAAAGCAGGGAATTCATTCCTTGCTTTCCTTTACTTGTATGTGTGGCTTTTGCTTTCCCTATTAAATTGTCTTTATCTCAACCCACGAGTTTTCTGGCTTTTACTGCTCTGATTCTCTCCCTGATCCTTTTGGATCTCTGGGAGCAGCTCTCTGGGATTTGGTGGCTACCTGGGGTGAAACTGTGACAGTATGTATTTTTATTCAATGTTTTAGTTGAAATCACAGTAGGCCTATGCCTTGCATTACAAGAGTAAGCCTGGGAAAAGAAGGAAAGCCTATTCTTGCAGAAATGAGTAACAAAACCACACCGTGAGATGAAACTATTGGAAGAAAAACCTGTTACCAGATAATAAAATGCATAACATATCTTTACATTAAAATCTTGTGAGTCAAGGTCTCAACATGCAGGCAAATCACAATACAGCTGGGTTTCTTTGCTGCCTGGGGATGATTTATTGGGGCATTGGTGCACACAGATAAATATAGCAGCCTCGTGGCATTCGATGACTCTTTGGATATGCAGACACCCTTATGCACAGCACGTACAACGACAGTGACAGAGAAAGCAGGGAAACAGTTTTTGGTTGAACACACACTCTGCTGCTCGCTGGTGGAATGCAGTTCTGCTGTCAAGATGCTCCCTGTTCTTTCTGATTCCCCTTGGATGACCCATCCCACCAGGCTGAGGGCATGCCCAGCCAGGAGCCAGGACGTGCAGGCAGTGCTGCTGCAGGGCTGGGATGTGTGAAGAGCCCAGGTTTCTGTGCCAAGCTCTTGATGCAGAAGTTATTGAGTTGTCACATCAGCTATGCAGACAGGCCTGCAGCTCGTTCCAGGAACACAATGAGGAAAATACCCAAGCACCAACTAGAAATGGGAAAGGTTTTACTGCTTTTAATTTTCAGAAAACTTTTTGGTTTATAGTTTTGACAAGAAGAAGGGCGTGGAAGTGAATATGAAAGGCACGTTCTGGTAACTGGCAGTAAAGGAGCTGTGTCAAAACTTCATTTCAGATGAGACATTTGACTTTGTGATTTCAACAGGGTGTGTTAACACTTGCTTTTTCAGTCTGACATACAGGGTCCTAGAACCTCATCTCTTAAAAAGCTGTTCTTTGCTACTCCAACATTTCTGCCATCTGTATTTTGTCATAAAGGAACGTGTTTGGGGGAGGGTCAAACTCTCCTTAAAACTTGCAGAGTCAAGTCTTGCAATAGTAGAACTTTTCCTTGCAAAAGCACAGGACTTTTTCCTGCAAAGATGGAGGATGGGAAGCCTCACACCAAAGCCCCACAAGAAGTCAGATGTCAGAGGTACAGTATCTCTGCAAAACTTTAAAAAAAGCTTTAAAGAGACTCTAAAAACATTTTAAAACTACTTGTTAATAAATCACCTGGAAACTTTTTGGTCAGAAAAAAACAAGTAAATGAGACAGCCTTAGACTTACCCTTTTCCCCCCTAAATTGTTCTTTAACTTAGGACCTAGTGGAGGCAATTTTTAGATATTGAACACTCTACATTTTCATGGGACTAACACATTAAAGTATTCCTTTAGGAGAAAACAGAAATTACTATTCTTGAAATGCTAAGCAAGTCCAGAGACTTGCAACTATTTTCAGAATCCCCTTTCTTGGAAAATTCTACATCTGCTAAATAAAAATAGCTCTGAATTTAGGCTCTTATATGTTCATTCACTGAGCATATCTGAAGAGCGCATTAAAAGTAATTGTCCTTGCAAAAGAAGAAAACCAAAAGCTTTTTCAAGAGCTTTTATAGCAAGAAGCATTTTTAATTTATTCTGTGAGGATAAATACATTCAATTATATTTGCTGGTTTCCAAATATATTAGAAAGGAAAAAGAATATCCAGAAATTGTCTGTGCTGGATGAAATGTAAGGATCTAATCAACATCTTTATTCCTTCAAGTGTAGCAGCAGTGATGAAATTTCCAGTACCACACTGAAATAGCTCATAAAAGCATCCACATCTGATACAAAATTTAAACTCTCAGGTTTAAGCTAGGTTATTTACTCTAAGTCCATTGTTTCAGGGCCCAGCTGTGTTTCCTATGAAGGAGGTTCTGTCTCAGGGCTAACAAAACAGGAACTATGGTGGCTGGTGGCAGCATCGTGAGGCAAATCCACGGGCAAGGTTTTGGGTGCTCACTTCAAAATAGCCGAGCACTAGAGACTAGGAATGGCCTCAGCCACTAGGTGGTGTGTTGATTCTGCCATTTAAAGTCCTGGCTGGTGAAATAAAAGAAGTTAAGAGCTGTTGAAGAGCTCAGACCTAATTCAGATTCACTTTGTCCCCCCGGTATAACCCAAAACAAAATCAGTCAAATGAGCTGCGGCAGACCCAGTGAACAGCTGCTTAAACTCACCTTTTTGCACACTAGACAGAGCCCAAATCAGCGAACCCCCCACTAGAATTAGCATTTCTCTACTTCTTTGATTATTGGGCTTATACAGATGGGCTTGCTTGTGCTTCCTTTCCTTAGCCAAAACACATTTTGCATTCTGGGTGCAAGAAGGAACAATTCTGTGCAAGGGACATTGGGAATCTGAGGATGGCACAACATCCTCCCCCCCACCCTTTAATCTCCCTTCAATAAAATTACCTTTCTTCTTTGACAGAATGAATTATTTGAGAGCATAAAAGAAACCATCCTGTCTCAGAAGAGGACTACAGGGTGGAGGAACATCTCTACAGTCTGTGGGATTGGTCCAAGAGAGGCAGAAAGGAAGTGACAAAAACTAAGATGGGCACTGTAAGTGAAGTTGCTCTGAACTCAGGATATTTTAATGTTTTTCTAATTTAGTGTAGCCTCTTGTTTTTATATGAGTAATAATGGGTTGCTCAAAGCACTGTCCTCCAACCACCTGACAGTTATCTTTAGGATCTCAGGATTATTTATTATTTGTGCAGGCAGAAACCCCAAGTGGTCAGTGCAGCAGTGTAAAGAGGAGGACTCTCAAAGGCTATTATTAGGTATCTGATCTAAGCCTTAGGAATTCTGGCTCAGCTATTTCTTTGCAAAGCCCCTGTTAGGGTAGCAGTTCTCTCAACTACTGTAATCTACATTTGCTTTTCAGTGTAGGGGTTAAACTCTTTAAACATTTTTGCTGGTGGACATTGCTTAAAGAGTCATGTCTGTATCTTACCTCTTGCCTGTGTAGATTCCCTTGGTGAGTTAACAGATTGTTAGGGCAATGCCACACTTCCCTTCTTGAGAGATCCATCAATCCTTTCTGATTCAAGTGTCCTTTCCTGCCAGGCGTTATTTGCTTATTGACTGCAAATGGCAGCAGTGGCACAGTCAGGCTAGAGCACAGCTTTTCTGCCCTTTTACTTAATTCTGGTGAGCCACACCTGGAGTGTGTCCACTTCTGGGCTCCTCAGGAAAACAGAGACATGCAGCTCCAGGAGCAGCTCCAGGAGGGTTATGAAGTTATTAAGGGACTGGATCACCTCTCCTGTGAGAGAAGGATGAGGGAGCTGGGGCTGTACAGCATTGACACAACTGAGAGGGGAGTCTGGACTGCAGCATCACACCACAGGCTGAGTCACATCATCATCACAGAAAACCTTCCCCACAATCACGTTCCCCTTCCTCACACCCATGGTCTTCCCCTTCTGACTCCAGGCCATTTGAATATACAACATCAATGCAAACATCTCACAAATGCAATTTCCTGTGGACGCTCCCTATGTTGGGATCCCATTACTAAGGTTCTTAGAAATGCCTCTGCCCAAATTAAGGTACAAACAAGACCATTTGCCAGTGACAACAGCATGGGTTTTATTTGATAGTAAATATGGGAGAGAGAAAGAAATAGAAAATAGGTGGGGGGGACAGAAAGAGAGTAACAGGGACACAATAAGGAAAATGTCACCACTCCATGGATCCCAATGACACTCCCTTGATCCTCTCCAGCTGGTCTTCTTTGTGGTGAAGGTCCTCCCAAAAAGCACAGAATCTGATGGGTTAACACATGCTCAGGCCAGGTGGGAAAGCTCAGGCACCTCCCAGGTGGGGGGAGTTTGCCCTTGTCCCTTACAGCAGACTCTGGGTTGGTGGCATCACCTGCAGTCCCGTGGTGCCAGGCCTCAGGAATGACTCCGGGGACACTTTGGGGGCCTTTGATGGATTAAGGCACGCCCCACTCTCACAGGAATGTCCCTTTGGGGGTTCCACAGCCAGGCTGTGTAAGGGAGGATGGGTTCCCTGCCCCTGAGCAGAGGCTCCAACACACCCAAACTTCCTCCCCCCACCTCGGTTGGGGTCAAATCTGTGCAGAGCTGCTCCCAGCAGAGGGGTCTGTGGGCTACGGCCTCCCCCACCCCGAGGTGAGTCAGAGGTGATTCTTAGCATGGCGCCTGAGTTTGCTCACGTTCTTTTCCTTGTGGACTTTGCTTCAGGTGATTGGAGAATGGGTTTTCTCTCTAACCTCAGCAGTTTGACTTTCAGCCCAAAGTCCCAGTCAGGTACCTTCAGGGAGGCTTCTTTGGTTGTAGCTTCTTTATACAGTTTTTGTTATAATGAGCAAAACTTCATATCAATGTTTGACACATAAACTATTTCAGTCTCTGACATCATGCTGTCTGCAAAAACTGGATTTGTTACTCATGTCCAACAAGCCAATAATTACTCAAGAGGGACATGATCTATTTCAGGTTGCACAAACCTGGTGCTCCATGGTATTCAACAGATCAAATAGCCTAACTCTCAGAACTTTAGCTATTTATACATTTTAGCAAGCAAAATGATTAGTGTTCATTAGTTACAAGTCACATGATTCTTTTACTAATCAGTATTCTGTCTTCTGCTGGTTAGTGGTTCTCTCAGCTCTGGTGCTAATTAATCCCGTGCTCAGTCTCTCTCCTTTGTGGCCGGTGGGTTTTTGTGTCCGTGCTCTGTGAGTCGCTCGGGATCTGCCCCTACCGGAATTCCTTGTTACCCAGTGGGAGCCCATTTCAGCACAATTACTGAGCTACCTTCATTTGTTTCCTCCTTATCTTGGGAGTTCTGCCAGATGTCCTTGTGGCCCCTAAATTCTGCATTCGTGGTGTGCACTATGAGGCATCCACTTGTTCACAGCGGTACATCCTTCTTCCCAAGCTTTGTTAACTGTGAAAAATGCGTATTTTATGATTGGCTTTTCGCAAATATTAAAATGAATATTATATGTGTTGTGTTAGAAAGTAACACTGTATTAATTCTCTTCAGTAGTGTGTTAAATATAGCTTTAGGTTATAAAAATTGTTAAAATAGAAACTGTGCTATGTAGGATACGCTTTTTTAAAGAAAGGACTTGCAGCGAGATAGCAGCCACAAGACACCTAAAAGAATTTATTGCTCCCTTATCAGAAGGAACGAACTTCTTCCCGCCTCGAAGGCGCTGTTAGAATTAGGAGGAAGAAGTTGACGATGACCAGGCCGAATCCTGTGTTTGAATGGAATTTATGCATCATGCATGAAGTGTATGAATATGCAACAGGCTGTTGTTTTTAAGGGTTAATCCTTTGTTAACGAGGGTCCTTTTTCGGGCTTGTGCTGCCCAGAAAAAGGTACCCGGACGTCCGTAACTCTTTGTTTTTATTGTCTCATATTGTCTTAATTCAAATTGTCTAAATTATTATTACTCTAATTGTATTACTATTTTTATAACTATTTTATTACTATTAAATCTTTAAAATTTTAAAAAACAAGTGATTAGTGTTTTTCACATTAACCTCCCCTGGCTCTGAGAGCATTGAAGCCTGTCCAGCCCCTAACCTTAACAAGGCATTTCTACCAACAAATAATTTGTTTTTTGCGCACCTGGCCATCACTTAGAGCTTCCTGGCAGCTCTCTGTTTCACAGGCTCAGTCTCCTTTCTCATTGATTAGGCTGGAAAGCAGACAAAAATCAGACAACGAATATTCGTTGAATATCTCACAGATTCCACATTTCGCCACATCCAAGCCGCTCGGACGGCTGCGGGACCCGGCCCGCCGCAGTCCCAGCTGTTTCCGGCCGTTCCCGCTGCTCGGAGATTCCCGAGCGGATCCGGATCCGGATCCCGATCTCGGATCCCGATCCTGCCCCCGCCCCCTCAGCGCCGCGCGCGCAGCGCCCCCTGCCGCAGGCAGCGCCCACGCGCGCACCGGCCCCGCCCGCGGGGGATCGGCCGCCGCGCTCTCGCGAGACCGGCCCGTGGTGGGGCCGTGACGCGTCCCCCCGGCCCGCGGCTGCTCCGCGGCGCGCCCGGGGCCGCCATGGCTGCGGGGGACGTGGAGTCCTCGCTGGAGCTGAGCCTGACGGGCTCCGGGGCGCTCTCCGGCGCGCTGCCCCCCGCCCGCTCGCGCATCTTCAAGATCATCGTCATCGGGGACTCCAACGTGGGCAAGACGTGCCTCACCTACCGCTTCTGCGCCGGCCGCTTCCCGCAGCGCACCGAGGCCACCATCGGCGTGGACTTCCGCGAGAGGGCCGTCACCATCGACGGCGAGCGCATCAAGGTACCTGGGGCCGGGCCGGGCTGAGGGGGCGACGGGCGGAGGGGCAGCGCCCGGCACGGTGCTGCAGCGGCCGGGAGAGCGGGCTGGCCGGGCCGCAGCCCTGGCGGGGCTCTGCCGGCCTCCGACACCGCCGTAGCGCGGAGGTTCTGTTCGGCGGGGCCGCGTCGCCAGCAGCCGCAGCTGTGTCTGCCCTGAGACTGCTCCCTGCTGGCCTTGCTCCTCTTGGAAAGGTAGTCACGGTGTAGGTTTCTGGGATGGTGAACCAATTCCTGCCATAGGCCAGATCTTCTTGCGTCTTTTGTCAAATGCTGATCAGTAATTTATCTTTACAGTGGACTTGTATATAGATCTCAGCAGTAGTTTAGACAAGTCTTACTTGTCCCTGTTATCAGCAGCGTTTTGCCTCCGAGAAATTCTGCATCTTTGTTCATCGGGCATCACAGTCGTTTTAACCTTCCACATCACAGAGCTATATAGGTGCCACTGTTATGATCATTTTGCGTTAAAAATATTAGGAAATTGAATATTGTTCAGTATTGAGCAGTGTATTTCAAGTTCTAATTTTTAGGATTCTGTTAAGTTTGCTGTGTGATGATTGTAAGCATCATTTGCAGAATACTCTGTAACAGCTTACAGATGCAGTTTGTTTACTAACATGGTTTTAAACAGAATCCCCATCTGCTTCTGTATTACCGTTTGTTTCTATGAGGAAAGCTCAGTTGTGCAAAAAAAAAGGAAGTTAACAGGAGTCTTGAGCTTGTACTCGGGCATTTATTGTCATCAGGTCTTACAACTACAGCTTACAGTTATGTAGCTGAAAGTTACATTTTTTCCTTTCTTATTTATTGATTAAAGAGATTATGGAGGATATATAAGAATAGGAGAACCAATTTGCTTTCCTGCTTCTGTGGGATTTTTATCTCATATCCTTTTTCAACTAAAAAAGAAAGGTGAATAGGAGTTTTTGTTGGTGGGGTTTTTTTGTGTGTGTGTGTGGTTTTTTTTTTTTTGTTTTGTTTTGTTTTGTTTTGTTAGTAAAATCACTTACTAGAATTTCTCTGACAGCTGAAATTTTCTACTCCTTTGTCCAGACAGAGGAGAGACCTCCTGAGGGATATTGTCTTGTCAGCACCATCTTATTCGCTGTCATTTTCATCACAGCTGAATGATGCCTGACCTTTGTTGGAGAGAAGTGAAGAACATAGCATAATCCACAGCTCTTAGATGCTTCACATAGGTTGTTCTGCCATTCTGATATATGTGTTTCTGTAGATTGTTTTGCTGTGTTTTTGAGAGTACTACCTGTAAAAGAAACCAGTTCTGGTTGAGGAAGGTAGAGAAGTGAAGGAGGCTCTTCTGAGACACCTTGTTTTGTGCAAGTTCTGTTTCAGCATTAAAGGAATAAATGTTATCCTTATGGCCAGGACCCTGCTTCTTAGTGGGAGTGTTGTCAAGTTTGAACTGATTTTGGGTGGTTTTAGCAACTTCTCTTACTCCTCTTCACCTGTCTCTCATGTAGCAGTCAGCTCCAGCAGCACCAGTTGAACCAGGAGAGAGCAGCTCTGATGAACTAAATTATTGTAGTCCTTGCTGTGCCCTGAAGGGAATTTTTCCTCTTGCATCAAAGTAGGTTATAAAGTAGTGTCTTCTCCCTTCCCCCAGCCAGCTGGATGGTTCTTTCTTGTGCTGGTACAGCAGTAACTGTTTCCTTCACAGCTGGAAAAGTGCTGTGTCATTGGCAGGAACACAAGCACAGTTCTTCTCGCTGATGGTCTCCCACACATCGATTGTGTAGCATTCCAAGGCATAGGAACAAGTATATTCCTTGTACAGTAGGCTGACAGCTTCATATCAAACAGTGATGCCTAAATGTGATGAGTAAATTGAAACTTTCAACAAATGGATTTACTGCCTTCTAAATTTTCCTCTTCCTCAATTAATCTAAACATTGAAAACTGAAGAAAACAATGATGTCAGTCTTCACTGACCTACATTAAGAGAGCAAAGCACAAATGAAATTCAAATAAGGTCTGAACATCATGTTCTGTACCTTTCAGCTATTCCAAATTTTCTCTGTTTTTAAAGGAGACATAGCATCAAGGCTAATTGTGTTTTTACCAGTGTGTTGTAAACCACACATACAAAGTGAGTCCTTGTTTAGAAAAGAGCCTTCCTGGACCACAAAACAGAATCAGAAGATGGGGTGTGATAGCTGAGGCAGTGTATTTAATATTTTTTACACCATTTGTCTTTTCCAGGGAATGTGACCAAGTGATTCTGTGCAGTTTTATTAGCTAAATTATGCTGTTAAAACAAATATTCAAACTACATATTTTAAAGGGCTGTTATAAAAACTGTGGTCCCCTGAAGATGGGTATTACTGAACTAACAGTGAAATAGTAATCTTAATGTTACTTCATTGGTGCACACCCATTAACATGAACATTTTCAGTGTTGTTTTTCAGAAGAGAAAATATTTGGGGTGAGAGGCAGAAATGGAACAATTTTGTCAAGTTCACCTTGAACAAGAAAAAACGAAACTTCTAAAATGTGTAGTTTTCGACACTGGGAAAGGACTTACCTCTCATTGCAAATGACTCAGTTGATAATGCCCTTCAAGCTTGAATGCTGCATGTAAATGAAATCTTGGAAGAGCTGTAGTTTAAGCTTCACTTGCAAGTTATGTAAACCTTTAATTTAATTTCCCCATCTTTACCCAAGGCTGGCAGTACACTTGCAGATCTCTCCTTGACTGAAGCATGACTGATTTCTGCTCTGTGAATAACTTGGGGAGAGAATTGTAAGCTCACAACTGCCTGTGAAAATGAAGTCCCTCCTTAAATTAATTTGATATAGCATTTTCCAAGATTATCCATATGATTTCTTAACATAATATTGTCTATACATAGGATTGCTTCAGTCTGTGCTTCTTTTTCCTCAAATTTCTCAAATTCATGAACATTTTCTATGAGTCTCCTGACTTCACGATGTTTTATAAGTGCACAGAACTGGAAGGATGTCTCACTTGGGTGTGTGACTGAATCTTACCCAAATGTAGGTGCCTGTTTAGTCCAATTGTGTAGACTCATGGAGGTGCTGTCAGTTGTGTGTAGAGTGTAATACCACTGGCAAAAAGAGGGGGTTTCTGTGGGAAATAGTAAAGGTAAGATGATTTTCAGAAAGTTAGAAATTCAGGTTTACTCTAAAATGAGACAGATTGCAACTCAGTACCATTTCATGGGATCAGAGCCAGGGCAACTTGCCTTGCTTTTCCTAACAATCCTAATGACCCTTTCAGAAGCAGCACTCAGGTCTTTCTAAGTGTCTGGATCCAAAGCTGCAGAGAACTGGACTAGGCTACAAAAGCCAAGCTGCTCTGATGTTCTCATGCAAATTCTCATCTCCACTGTTGTAACCAGTAGCTGCCATTCCCACCTGCCCTGGTCTGAGGTTTTTTTTAGGATGGGTGACCAGGGTTGAACTTAATACTGCAGAAAAAGTCACACCATCTGAAACATCTTTTACTCTTTTTTCTTCAGTCTGTCACATGACTGATTCATAACACCCTGTGATTGACTCGTGGATCTGGATTGTCATCCTTTTAATAATTTCCAACCTGATGAACCCTGTGCTTAAAGAAAAACTCCTTATTGTCAGTCACTGGTTTCAGGACTTTGCATCTGCTTCTATTCAGTTTCACTGTATTTCCACTGTTGTAGCTTTCAAAACAATTTTATATCATACTGTAGTCCTCTGTCACTGATGCATCTTCTTGCTCTTAGCAGATTTCCCTTGCACTTGGACTTCCTTTTTTCTAATATAAAAAGTCACTGGTTAAAGTGGTAAACAAGACAACTTTCAAGATATTTGCAGTTTCTAAAGAAGTTTTACTGAAGCATTTGGATCAAAGGAATGCAGAACTATGGTAATGGGAGAACAATTTCAACAATTACATAGTAGCTGTGACTTTCATGAGAACAGATTAAATTTAGAATTTATCTTCATTGTCTGCAGAACACTTAGTATTCCTTGAGTTCTGAGTCTCAAGAAAAACTCCTTTCATTCCCAGGAGAAAGAACTTTCTGCTCAAAAACCGAATCAAACTAATCAAACTGCCTCAGCCATTAGTGATCAGCTGTATAGGACAGACAGGGAGCTAGGACTCAGCTTTTTCCCAAAAAATCAAATGTCTTTCAGATGTTTCATTATCACTAAGGTGTGTGTGATAGAGCCACACACCAGTTTATTTCTGACAGGGTACAGGTAATGTGGGGGTGTAGGTGAAGGGGTTCTGACTGCTGTGCACTGCAGTTCTTATCTCCTGAAGAGCAAGTTTGTGTAAACATTGCTGTCCACAATTCTGTAGCATTCTTTACATGTCTGAGTACTCCAGGCTTCCATTACACAGGATGATCAATGTATTTAAAATTTCCATTAGCTGTTGCTTGCAGATGTTTGCAGCACCTGCTGATGCTGCAAAGCTTGTTTTATTTTGTTTCAATCTGGACCCCAGAAATTTGAAGGCATTTCAGTTCTTCTGAATGTCTTTCTATTCTGACTATGCTTCTAGCACCTGTGTTCAGTCTGGTTTGGACAGAATGGTGTGTACCTGGAAATGATAGTCACATGTTAAGTTAACAGGAGGTTTATACTTTTCCTTTAGTTTTTTTCTTTAATGCATGCCTAAATACTACAAACCATAGTATGGTCCCAGTTAAAGTACTAAATAAGCAAGTTAGATGTGCATGGCAGGAGGGTTTGATTCCAGCACACTGCAGAGAAAGATTTCTTTGTCCTGTTTTTGTTGATAATGTTGAAATCAAGCATGGTTTGATTTCTTCCTACTTTTACATGGCAGTTAACATCATGGTAACAACAAAATTTTGGGGAAGATGAGATTATTTTTGGCAATAACAAAAATCATGTCAGCTGAGGGTTGTATTGGGAAGTAACGCTTATTTAATTTTCAAATGAAAGTGCTATTGCTAAGACTTCATGATTTATTTTTATAAAAATCTTGAAAAATACAGGCTCCAATAAACTTTCAGAAATTTGTAGTTTCTCTCAAGTGTCATCATTCCTCCTGGCCTCACTTGTGAGCAGCTTTGAAAGTTAAAGCGTGTGAAATTGTGTGAATACAACAGTTACCTTCAGCACCAACTTGTCAATATGGTTAATTCAGAAGAGTAGATTTCTGTGATCATGTAACTCTTCTCACTACAAGTAATTTGTATTATTTTCCAAAATGAGTAAGAAAACATTTTTTCCTCTCCTTCTCTTTCTGCTTTCAGATACAGCTATGGGATACGGCAGGCCAGGAGCGCTTCAGGAAGAGCATGGTGCAGCACTACTACAGGAATGTCCATGCTGTGGTGTTTGTGTACGATATGACAAACATTGCCAGTTTCCACAGCCTGCCATCATGGATAGAGGAATGCAAACAGCACCTTCTTGCCAATGATATACCACGGATTCTGGTTGGAAATAAATGTGACCTGAGAAGCGCTATTCAGGTGCCCACGGACCTGGCCCAGAAGTTTGCTGACACTCACAGCATGCCATTGTTTGAAACCTCTGCCAAGAACCCCAATGACAATGACCATGTGGAGGCCATATTCATGACACTGGCTCACAAGCTTAAAAGTCACAAGCCATTAATGCTTAGTCAACCCCCAGATCATGATGAAATACATATAAAGCCTGAACCAAAACCTATCACATCCTGCTGGTGTTAGGTCACATTGTCACTGGTTATCACCTTGTCTTGTTTGCAAGTGCTTCAAAATTATGGTCTTTGGCAAAGTTACAGGTTTTGGTAGCAACTATAGCAAATCTCTTTGGCACTTTAATGTGTTTTTTATTTTAATTTTTCCTGGCGTAGATGTGCCCATCTTATGCTCTTGCACTTTGTAATTGTACTTTCTGAATACTAAAGTTTCACTATAAATACATGGGAACATACTCACTTTGTCAAGTTCTGACAAAGCAATCCTAGTTGAGCTCTTGCTGCCTGAGGTTGTTCTCATCACTTGTGGTAACATTATAACTAGTGTGCCAGTTTACTAATACTTTTGGTTGCTACTTGTGTTGGAATAATGTAGGAGAAAGAGCCTTTTGTGACAACCAGGGAACTTGGGTTTTGGGTCAGCAAGTGAGGAGATGTTTTGGCATATGAAGGAATATTAGGTGGCTACTAGGAAATTAGAAAGCAGGTACCTTTTTATTATAACAGCAAAAAAAACAGCCCTGTCAAAGTTTGGATTGCCAGTGTCGGTGCAAATTGCTAGGTTTTGGCCTGTCCTTCCACTATGAACTTGGTCTGTTTCTTCATGGCAGTGGTAATGAAATTAACTAACATCTCCCTACCTCTAGACAGTAATTTGATACTTAAAGCTTCATCAATTTTTCATAATTAGCATGTCATACCAAACTATGTTATGTTAGCCAATATTGTGGAAAGTACTGTAGCGCAGGATTTGGGGTAAAATTGGGACTCCACCTGTCCAAAAGTTCTCTGATCTTACTAAAATTATATATTTCTGAAGGTGCTGTATTTGAGTAGAATGTCTCAGGGTAAGTAAAAACAGTTGAGTAAGTAAAAGATTGGGTGAATTTGGCAAAAGCATACTGCTTTTCAAAGATGGGATTTGCAGGGCTTTAAGAGATCGTGAGTGGTTCTCAGATGTCTTGAAAAGCCAACTTGATAACATATTTCAGGAATGGGAATGCATAGGAATATGGTACATTCTTAAAATATTTCCAAACACAGACTAAATTGGGTCTTGAAATACGGAGTAAATCTACCAACTACATCATCAGTTACAGATTTTTGAAGGAAAACCTGCATGTATAATGTTGTGACTGTATGTAGGGCTTCCTTGGCATTACTAATGTGAGCTAGTAGGGGTTAGATGAGGGAAAAAATTCCTCTTGGACCACCTTTTTCTGTGTTCTCATAGTTGCAACTGCTTTTTTTCAGTCCTATCTGAAGATCAAGTTTCATAATAAAAATGGTGCTAAGTTGCACATAGTTGCATAAAGTGAAATGTAAGCCATAGAATGCTATCTATGACTTCATTCACGTGCCATGTCAAACAATGTTTTGTGACTTAGTTTTTGAAGTATAAATGAAGATTTTTTTTTTTTAATTGGCAATGTGTAGCATGTGTTGCTTACTGGAAACTCAATGGAAGGGCTAGTTCAGAAGCTGCCACCCTAATGATCACATTAGAAACAAATTACTGAAACAAGATACCTGTTATTATGTAAACTATTACAATTCCTAAGATGTAATTTCATTGCAATTTATACAGAAAAAAATACATTGACTTTTTTCTAGATTTTGGAAGAGCATTTAATTTGGTCTTATATGGTTAAGATGTTTAAAAAGAATTTAAACAAAAGGTAGTACTTTTTCCTGTATAAAGCTGCTTTAATTGTGACAGTATTCTTCCTTAGGAAACATTTGTAAAAGGAAGCTTTTGTATTCACTCTGAACCTTATATTACTAGCATTTACAGTTGTTTCAGAAACAATCACCTTTTTAACACTAGTGTCCTTAATGATTTCCTTAAGAAAATGATTGATCTTAAATTGATGTTTATACTATGGTAAGTAAATATGGTTTACAGTCCTGTTGGACAAATTGTTTTTCACTCATGTCCTTAATCCTTTTTCTGAGAAGGATCCTTCTTAATTATTTTTTGTATACTAAATATAATTATTTGTATACTGAATATGTCAGCAAGTTTTTGTGAGTTTTTTGGTTTTGTTTTGTTGATTTGGGTTTTTGTTTGTTTTATTTGTTTGTTTGTTTTTAATAAAAATATCCCAGAATTAAGAATTTTAAAGTCAGGTTGGGGGTTGGGGTAAGAAAATCATGTAACTGCAGTGTTACTGTTAAATTTGATCTGAAACACCTGCACATCTGTTAAGTTTTATTTGAGTTACCACAACTTGTAAATAAGGGCCCTCATGTCATGAAAATTGTGTGCAAATGGTGTTCAAGTGTGTAATTCCATGTTCAGCACAAAGCATGTTCTAATGGTTCTGCCATGGAGGCAGTGTGGTCAGTAATGCAGGATTCAGTGTTGCTCCCTGGCTTTCAGTGGTGATGTTCTGCCCACAGGATGGATATCAGAGTACTGAATACTTTGTGTATTTTCACTTTACCAGACTGTAAAGTTGTGTTCTTTTGTATGTGTTGGGGGCAGGCAAGGCACAGTCCCAGAAAACTAATAAACGGGCTTTGCCACAAACTGTCACCACTTGTTTTCAATAATTATAATAGAAATGATAATATAATTCCATATGGTTAGAAAATGCTGTGAGGGAGTTAAAGGAGTTTCTAGTTTCTGTCTGTGTGGGTGACAGTTTTTACAAAAAAGACTGTCACAGTACTTGGACTACTGTCAGTGCTTTCTTGCAATGACTCTGGGTGATTTTGGGGCATCTGAAGCACCCACCTGATGGTTCAGAGGCATGTTCAATATTTATTTCAGATTCCAGAAGAATGGGAAGTGAAACAACAGTTACAAAAATAGCAATTACTGACCCTTGGATGTAAATCAAGACTCTAAAGGAGTCTTCTCCATTACTCTTCTTCTAGTATCATCTTGTTCAGAAATAAAACCTCTTTAACTTTTATAAATTTGTTGAAAGTCATATTTCTTGTCCCCTCTGTGAGTATTTTCACTTCCCCAGAATGTATAATTCTAATACTCTTTTTTTTCCCCCAGACTCCTACTTTTGAGGTCATTGACTGGTGTTGCTTAACATTGCAATTCCCAGATAAATGTAGAGCCATATATTATTTAAAAGTAATAGTAGTATTACTTTTAAATGGCAGTTTGTTTTTTCTGTGGAAATCAACGCAACACCAACACGTAATCTTAAATCTAAAGTCATAAATAACATTAGAAGTTGTCATTATTCTAGGACTCACAAAAAAATGCCACTGTTCTGAGGATGTCTCTGAGGATGTGGGATTTTTTTCTCCTTCCTCTGTTGATGCAGGGTGCCCAAAGGAGGCCTCATTTATCCAGCTGAATGGATCATCAGTGAGGGCTGTGAAGAGGCATTGAGAGAGGAAGAATGGCTGCTGGTTTCCAGGGGTGTTCTGGGATTCACTGGGCTCTGCACAGCCTCCCACCTGCCAAATAGAGGCACATTGTGAGGGCAGCTCCTTGTAATTCTGGAATCTATTTCCAGAGCTCAAAGAAAGGCAAGTGAGAGCTCCCAGTCAGCTAGGGACATTCCCTGAGGTGCACAGTCCCTGGGGGATGTTACTGACGTGTATTGTTTTCTGCCTTGCTGAATCATCACTGCTTAATGGGAATCACAAATTACTGAATCCTTAGCTAATCATTTGGAATTAATGGAAAACAAATTTCCCAGCAATGCCAGTGATCATTAAAAAAAACCCCAAAATAGAGCATAATCCTCTCCCTGGCCTGCATTTAACCAATGCTGCTCTGATTAGGAAGAGGTTCTTCCCTCTGAGGGTGGTGAGGCACTGGCACAGGTTTCCCAGAGCACCTGTGGATGCCCCATCCCCAGAAGTGTTCAAGGCCAGGCTGGGTGAAGCTCTTAGCATATGAAAACTAAGAGTCACAAGACCCTGATCTTAGCTCAGTACTTCCTTTTCTATGATTATTTTTTACTGTTTGCACTGCCCCGTTGGAAAGGTCAGACGAAGAAAAAAGACTGGTGTGAGGCAATATGCTAAACTCCCTCTTTCTGAAAATACTTAGTGATTTACTGCTGAAAACATCACGCTGGGCCTCTAAATCAGGAGTCATAAAGCAGAAGCTGCATTTGCAAACCATTTATCCTCTCCAAAGCCTGGCCATCCCCACATCCTTCACACCCACTCCTGTACAGGAAAACACTTTAAGTGCTCAGGGGGCTCTGAGGTGCTCCTTGCCCTTCATAGTCCTCTGTCCCTCAGACCTTTCTTCAGTTAAGGAAGGGCAGACAAAGAGAAAAATATTAAACTGACCCTAAAATACATGAAACAGCTTTTCTATTTACTTCAAGGTGTTTTTAACACACTTAAAATAGAGACAGTGAAGAGCTTCTGCCTTCAGCAACAGAAGATTCAGCTGTAGATTAAGAAAAGCATGCGCTAATCAGAGAGGGTTTTCAAGTTCCTGTGGATCCTCATGACTACCTTGGAGTGCTAGCTTCAATTCTGAGCTAATATCTGAGTCACTGTGAAGCTGCTGTTAAAAAGCACAAATGCTGGCAGCCCTTGTCTTTTGCTTCAAGGCTCACAGTGCTTTTGTCAAATTGCATCTGACCTGAAAGAGCTGATTTCAATACTTTCATCTTTCATTTCAGTAGTTTCATCTGTCATTAAATAGGTACATTTCGTTCATATGCATGATAAGAGTAGAGGGTAAATAAAGATAAATGAGATATATTCTCTCTGTATATCTAAAATTATGTATATTCCCATCACCATAGGCATGCATACTTTTGCATCATAATGCAACACTTGGGGGAGTGCTGTGTGGAATTCCAACTCTTTTTGATGTGTGGTACATGACACTGGTGGGATTCCAGCTCTAGCATCTGCCTTAAGGCTCCAGCTCTCAGGCTTTATGGGTGAAGAACTGCTGAATGAAGCAAAAACTTGGGTCAGTTGGGGTAGGGAGGCTGCCTGCATCAGACAAAATTAGAAACACAGAAGCAACTGCTGTAAGATATGCTTAGAGCAAAGAATTTGGAAGCTGAAAACACCATCTGTCATCCTGAATCAGTCTTATGGTTATTGGGTGGGGAGGAAGGGCTTAGCAATATTTGCATGTACTGTTCCACCATAAACATAACATACAATAACAACTAATTTTGACTAAAGAAGAAAGTGATGAGTGTAGTTAAAAACAGAGGGGACAGAAGCCAAAGGATGAAACAAGAACCATGAAACAAAGTAATTTTAAATAAAGATTACATAAATGTCAAGTCAATGAAACAAGAGAACACACATTTCTGTAACTTTGAAGAGAAGGAAGGGAAGGGAAGGGGAAGGGGAAGGACTCAGAAAGTGCAAGTGAAACTGTGCAGTTTGCTAATGTGTTTGGGTTAGATGTATCTGAAGAGGTGCAGAAAAGCAGTTCCTGTTTTTTTGGAGAAGCACCTAAAGGAGGCTGGGAAATGCTGTCTGCTTTAATGGGCTTCCCTCCTCAAGTTAGAGGTAAATTCAACAACTTTTTCCCATATTTACACACTGTTGGTGCTGAAGAATCAAGAGATCATATCTCAGTTTGGAAGGGACTGATAAAGATCAGTGGTTGGACTCAATGATATTAAAGTTCCTTTTCAACATAAAGAAGTCTGTGGTTCTATGATCCTAAAAAACAAGAAATCACACAGTCTGACTCCAAAAAAGGTATGTTGTGTGTCTTTTATTAGGTGGGGTTTCTACTGAGTTAAAAAAAAAAAACCACAAAAACAAAAAAAGGGAATATTCCTCCTCTCAGCTGCAGGCAAATCCACTTTCTGTTTTCAGGACATATCTGTATTTTGATTAATTAGTCCTACTCCTGTCCTTTCCCAGCTCTTTTAACGCTCTCTTCTGTAGTCTGCCTTTCCCTTGCATGTTTAATGAGCAAGACCTAGTGTTCCCCACTCAAAATATTTTAGGCCAGGTCATCTACCTATAGTGAAGATTTACTTCAATTTCCAACTACTTCATGCAAAATCGGGGTGGGCTATAGAGACACACAGCTGTGACTTTGTATCCCCTGTTTTCTCACTGCCTTTCGCCAGCAAAGGGGAAACACGCTTGTGCCCAGCAAAGGCTGCCCTGACCCTGAGCACCAGCAGCTCAGCAGCACCAGGGAGGAACTGCACCAAACATGTATCTATGAAAAATTAAAATTCATATACAAATAAATAAAAATATATACAAGCATATATATATATATATATATATATATATATATATATATATGTTTTTAAAATCCCAAACAGGCTTGTTGTCAAAGAAGTGCCTGAAAGGATTCCCTGATCCTCACCGTGATGAAGATCCCTCCTCTTTTTCTCCTCTTCTGCGCCTCCTGCCCCTTCTGTTGGGGAAATGACTTAAAAAAATTCTTTGCCCTTAGTTGAACATTAACTTCCAGAATCAGCTTCCCTGATTACCCTTCTGATTACACTGGGTGATTAACTCTGGCCACTGCTGATGGCAGGCTGGCAGGTTTGCCTTTATCCACCCGTGGATATCCTGTGCCTTGTTCTGTGCGTCAGGGAACAGGGTAATGTTTGTCTCAGCCTGCTTGAGGTAAAGAATTTTTTTTTATGTAAATGCCTTGTCTTTGACTTAATGCAAGCAATGCTGACACAAGGTGAGCACAAAATGCTTGCGTCCGTAATGGGGACCCATAACTTCACCTGACTTCCACCAGTGAAAGCTGGGGGTGACACAGTTTGGAGTGTCCCTGGAGATGCAGGCAGGTTCTGGGAAGGTGCTGCACCTCGCATGTGGAATGGGCTGCTAAATATAGCACTGGAAACTGCAGTCAGGAATATATTTTCTGCAACACTAACCAAAGAGGAGCAACATTAAACTGATAATCAGTTTCCACCAATTTCCATTCTGCAGCTGTCATTTTTCTGGAAACCCCCACTTTTGTAGAAAGAATTGTTGAAATCATCTGTCTAGAAGTGATCTGCAATAGTTGCACCACTGGAAGGACTATGTAAGAAGTAAGCCATCTTGTAGCTGCTGATAAATCAATTGCAAACATTTTTATTCAGAAGCAGCACAGAGCATACTTCTCTTTTACACCCTAAGATTTCAGTATGTGCTGCTAAGGCTGTTTCACAGCCAAATGAGTACCTGCCACACCTGACACTTAATGCCATACCAAAGGCTTTTAAAGCTGGGCTGGGTACTTGGATTGTGTCCCAGAGCTGTGCCAGGAGGACCTGACCTGCAGCAGCCATGGTGGCACTGCCACCCTCATCCCAGGAATTACCTACCTGAGCTGATGGAAACAGCACAGTGTTTGAAAAAGGACTGGTAACATCTTGCTTTGCACTCTCACAGTTAAAGCAAATTGCCCTGTTCAACCAGCAGTCAGATGCTGTTGAATTATGCTTAGTATGTCACACTGCAAGGACTGGTTGTGGAACAGCACTTCTGGATGGGACCATAACTCCCAGAAATGATGCAGAGACTGAGCAGTGCATGTAGCAATACAAAATCTGTTTTAGACTGACCAGAGCCACTGCTTTCAGCTGTCAGTGAGCCAAATACTCTCTGAGGGTGTCTGGCTTTCTTTAAATGTACAAGAAGAGCAGTTTGTGTTAAACAAGAAGAAACTCCCCAGCATTTCATTGCAGATGGTGTGGAGCTGTGCCAGAAGCATCTGAGGACAGGGAGCGCAGTCTCACTGGGTGCTTTGATGCCTGTTGACAGGCACTGTTTTAGAGGAAAAAGAACATCATCCCATTTTGAATCACATTGAAATTAATATATTAAAGCAATTCAAATATTAACACCTTCAAATGAACAAGACACCAGCTGTGTTTTGATTGGCATGGGAGGGGATTGCACTAGGTGATCCCCAGACACCCCTTCCAACCTCAACCCTTCTGTGGCTCTGCAGGAAAGGTAGTGAAGGTATTTAGAGCCAAAGTCAGGCAGAATTTGGCTACTGTGGCACATGATTAAGCCTCCAGTTGCCAGAGCAGGACCTGCAGGCTCAAGTTAAGCTGCTGGCCCAAGCACCCAAAGCTGGGGACAGCTTCCCTGGCTGAAGCTGGGCAGTGGAGGAAGCAATATGTGACCTAAGGAGGGCTGTGGAGGGAGCCTGGTGCTTAAGGCAGGCTAAGCACCAGGCTCTATCTGAGATATAAGATATCTCTCTATAATATCTCTCTATCTGAGATATTATAAATATCCCAGACATTAATAATTTTAATGGTTAAAGTCAGCAACAGATACACTTGGCAAGCACCTTACACACACAGAGGGGTGTCTCTGTTCACTGGGACTTCCTTAATAAGGGGCTGAGTATTCCTCTGTTCCAGATTACAGAAAAAACATGTGTAACATCTTCGCAGAATCACCACAGAATCATAGAATTGTTTGGAAGTGACCTTAAAGATCACCTCATCCTGACCCCTCTACCACAGGCAGGGACACCTTCCACTAGACCAGGCTGCTCAGAGCCCCATCCAAGCTGGCCTTGAGCTTTCAGTGATAGGGCATACACAGCTTCTCTGGGCAATCTGTGCCAGTGTGTCACCACCCTCACAGCAATGAACTTCTTCCCAATATCCAATCTAAACCCACCCTCTTTGGTTTAAAGCCATTTAGGTATTGGAGTCCCTTTTACAAGCATTATGAAAAGGAGTTCTGTCTTTAGAGAAAAAAAAAATCAAGAACAACACTTCTCTTGGGATCATGAAAGCACCTTACATGCTGCAATTAGAGAAGTTTTATACGAGATCATTTCTGGAGTTCCATGCCCCATGGTGGTTATCACTTATCCTACTACCCACTTTCTCAAGATGGGAACTCATCTTCCAGGCCCTATTCAAATGCTGTGCTAATCTGTACCAAGGGTTAAGTCATCTATCACTCCCTGCTCAAGGCCTGCAGGCAAGATCAACACTTGACATTCACCTAAAAGTGAAACAGAAAGTACATATGGGAATTCTAGGTACTTCAGGATATGACAAGACCTGACTGGAAGCTGTAGTTCCTTGGTGTAGAGGAACTACCAGAGGT
Source organism: Haemorhous mexicanus (assembly GCF_027477595.1). Lineage (NCBI taxonomy): Eukaryota > Metazoa > Chordata > Aves > Passeriformes > Fringillidae > Haemorhous > Haemorhous mexicanus. The sequence goes on from NC_082344.1 coordinate 11,932,347, forward strand.
CCCCTAAAGAAAATACACAAAACACCTTTGTCTAGATCTGTAATAAATTTTAGCAAAATAGGCTCTAAAATAAGGATTTCTTTTAAACTTTCAATCTACAAAGTCAAAATAGGAAAACTTGAACTGAATTTATTCAAGTTACTTCATAAGAGGAGCTACTGAGCTCCAGTTCCTGCCACACTCTACAGTTAGACTTCAATGCTAAAACTAATTGTACTGACACATGTACACCCCACAGAAGCCACATTTTGACAGAGGTATCTAAATGGCACAATTAAGGTTTCATATCAAAAACTTTACTTGCCCCCATTCCTACCAAGAAGAAAAGGAAAACATTCTGAAGCTCAAGGATGAAGTGTGTCCTTCATTATCATCCAAATAATTCATGCAGTAAGAGGGAAAAATCGAGATAGCAGTTGAAGAAAAATGAATTATATGTAATATTTAAATGCCTAAGGCTAGCACTGCTGCACAAATTACATGATGCATTCTAGTGAAATGAGACATGATTTATGTACAAAAGCTGGACTAAAAAATGCTCTCACTTTCCAGAAGCAATGAGGTATTTTCACTGTACAAAGTCTGAAAGTTCAAAATCACCTGCAGATGTTTCCCTCTGCACTGTGATCTCTGCTCAGTGCTGGGCATTCACTAGTTCACTCTGTGTGTGTTTTTCAAATGGCCAAGGAAAAGTGCATAACCATCTTTAAAGATTAAGAACTGATTGCATCTCTCTTGCCACGTTTGAACAAAATGTTCAGCCACTTTTTCACGTCATTCTGATATAGGGTGGAGGTTTGGATGTGTCTTCTTCTGCATCTACATCCTGGGCTGGAAACTGATCTGTGAAGTTAAAAATTCTCCCTCCAGGGCCTGTGTGAGAAAAGAAAGCAGAAACCATTAAACATGGTATAGATGTTTGCACAAAATCCTGAGCTCCTTTGGGTTATCAGGATTTTGGCCTGGGATGTAAACCTTATTCAGAATGTTCCTGCCTCATCCTTGGTGATCATCCAGATATGTGGAGGCAAAAGAGTTACTCACTTTGTACAGCACAAATCATTTCCACAGCCTGATTTTGGTCCTCGCTGGGCTGCAACCATTCCTATGGAAAAAACAGCATCATCAAATACCTTGCCTGGAAATTTGTGCAAGAAGATACACTTGAACTCATTTTAAAAGTCTGTGCAGTCCATGCCTCCTAACACGTTTTAGTTTGAAAGTTTAAGGCAGCCTCACATTACCCACTTGGTGTCTTTAAGTCAGGAACAGCTGCCTTGTGGCCTGCACCCTTTAATTCCTCACCAAACCAAATGGTTGGATGCACATGTTTAATAACACAGCACCAGAATTGCTCTAGTAGAGAGGCAGTTGGCATTTATTTATTTACTGAGCTCACTTAGCAGAGATACCGTGGGCCTCATCACTTGAGGCAGAGTCCTTATGAATGAGGAGTAAATGACATATGTCAGCAGCCCAACACTGCACACACAGCACTGGAGATACTTTTATTACTGGATTTGAAGTTCCAGCGTGTAAGTACCAGTAAGTCTTTGTAATGCTTCACCAGAAGCAACTGGTGGCTTAAAGATGAGAGGAACAGTTTTTGAGGATAGCAGGAATTCATGGGAAACAGGGCCACAGTACCTTCAGCACAAATGGTTTGCAAAATAGAGATAACTTATATTAGATCTTACATGAGACTGTAAATAAGAGAGAGATTTTTCCTTTAAAGGAAAAAATGTAAGAAATATAAAGCCCTTCTGATATCCCACTTAATTTCTTAGAATTAGCCCTGCATGACTGAGGTGGGAGCTGAGACTAGGTTTATAGGAAAAAAACACACCTTCTCCCAGGTTTCTTCCCCTCCCACCAACACTCAGTAGAAATCAACTTGTGCCCTAGGCTCCTCACTCACCATGCCAGTCACATTGTCATAGCAGGAGCAGAGTGGAAGGCTCCGGCATCCCAAGTAAGCCATGGCCAGCACAGAAAAGGCACTGCAGATGGACACAGCCAGCATGGCTATGTTGGCACCCTTGACAACTTTACTGAGTATGAGCCTCTGCAAACACAAAAGGAAATGGTACAGCCATATTCAAAAAGTGACACTCTCCACCAAAAAATAATCTAATGTCTGCAAGAATGCTGTGATTGCATGATAGGAGATTGATTTGTAGACAGTGTTATTTAAGATTTTTCTGTGTTCTGAAAAACAAACCAAGTATGAACCTCAAACAGAGCAAGCAGTGAAATAAGGCTGCTGACTAAATGTGAGATGCTATGCAAAGGCATTGGTTTTGGAAATAGCTTTAACAATGAGTAAAAACTCAAGGAATGGCTGCTCTTCTTCACACTGAATATGAGAAACATTTTTTGCTGCACAGCACGTTATAGCAGCCTGCCATTTTGATTTGTCCTGCAATAAACTAATATTCAGCTTCATCCCTCTGGAATGCCTTTACCCCCACAGCAAGCAATTGCTTGTAGGCTGGAGACACAAAAGGGCTTCATTGCTTCTCTACAGCTTTACTGTGGAAGATACACTTGAAGTAACACCAGGTTTAACCAGCTGACCTGTAACTGCTGGAACTTCATCACCTGAGGTGCTTGTTGGAAAGATTCCAGCCTTGCAACCAGTGTCTCAAACCAGGCCAGGGATACTCTCAGCACCTTTCCCTGAGCAGCACCAGTATTTTTTCATGGCTTAGCCCACACTACCCCTTTGCACTAGAAGTCTGGTTCTGCATGTAAGCCACATCTGGCACTGCTTGCAGATTAAGGGTGGCATGTTCCCCAGTAATAATCATGATATCAATACTTACAGTATGGATAACATGGACTGGGGCAGAACTCAGCTCCTCCTCTTCACCATAGCTCAGTGTGAAGGAGCTATAAACTATAACGATGATGATGGCAACACAAGAGATTATGGAAGCAACTATCAGTACATTCACCTAGACAGACAGAGAATTTTAGTGAGAAAAAGAAGGGGAGCAGGAATCAAGGCTGTCCTTGAGCACATACAAGCATTACAGCTGGTATGGTAGCCTTTGACCTACCATAACACTCCAGCATCCCTACAGCATCCCTGCAGCAACAGTCTCTTAGAAGCCAAACACAGAGAAGTAGAGGTTTTCATAATACTGAGTTTCTGAGTTACAGCTGAGTCCTGAATATTAATCAGAGGTGCTACTTAAAGACCTCTAATTTGCATACAATATCCTCCCTTAGAGTTTACATGGCTGGAGAAACCCACCTGGGAAATGCAAACCTCTTAACTCATTTCAAGTTTTAGTGTACGCAGTGCTTAACAACATGAAGGACTACCAAAAGAAAAGCATTGAAATGAAGTGTTTTTACAAAGTTTTGCTTTTTATCAGGCGCATTGCCTGTCTGCTGCAGCAGAAAGGAAGGAAACACTGCATCCTCCTCCTGGTTATATGCTTTTATGAAGCTAACTCAAGGAAATAAGCTCCTAACTCTGCAGGAGGACCAGTCAGCTTATTCCCTCCTCAAACTGTTTTTGATTGCCCCAACATTTTGCCCCTGCCCCATACACACAGACACCCATCTGGCCCTCTAGCTTACAAGAACTGGATTCTTCCTCTGCGAGGAGAACAAAGCCAGGACCCCTGGGACTCCCATTACCTGCAGAGCACAAAAGGAGATGGTAGCATGGGAGACTGTATCAGATTTGGAAGATAAACTGCTACAAAGTAATGCAAAGTAATGAAAAGTGTTTCCAAGGCTTGGATCAGAGTAACAGCTGCATCAGAAATGGGAATAGAATTTCTCATTTCTTCTGTTTTCCTCTGCAGCATCTCCTGGATGCAGGACATGGGTGACATGCATCTTGCCCACTTGCTACCCACCCAGCCTTGCTACTGCTGACCACAGCTTTGTGGGTTGGGCAAAATAATGAAACTGAGTGAGTAAGTCTGATTTAAGGTGCTAAAAATGCATGTTGCTTTGTCCATATGCATCTTGTAAAGGAAAGAAAGATACTGATGAAAGGAGATAGGCAGCCTCTGCCCTGGAGAGACCTCTTCAGTGTAATTTCCTTGCAGCATGGTTCAGCAGGGTAAATCAGGGTGCTGAATGCCAGGGAGCAGGGATACCTCTTGCCCACTCCTCACTGCAGTACCAAAATTAGGGGCACTGTGCTGTGGGACAGAGATCAGCACCCAGATGTCCATCTACCTGAATAGAGGATGAGGTGTTCCCCTCCTAATCTTTGGTGATCACTATGCTTCTGCAAAAAAACCCCTGTCAGTATGTCCCATTTTCTACATTATCCAGCAGAAATGTATTTAATTTAGTTCCTTCAGAGGAAAGTCTGCCTGCACTCTTCTGCCTATACCATTATAAGGAAACTTTTATTGAGTTCAAAGCATAAAACCAGGGAAGAGCTGGCAAGAAATCCTGACTTTGCTCCCACCCCCAATATGAGTATTAGTAGGTACCACTGCAAAACGAAGCATAGAAAATATAGTAGAAGTTTACCATGCCAGCCCAAATTGGAGCTCTGGTTTTGCCCAGCTGAGACTCTGTTCTGAAAATGCCATCTATGAACCCACTGGTGACACAGACGGTGCTGAAGGCAATCTGGAACATCCCCAGCACGACCATGTTCCTCTGGTTAAAGATGAAATATCGATACCGATCCATTCTGCTCTGATTCCCACATAAACCCCTGAACACGGAGACTGGCGAGCTGCACCAGGGCCTTCCAGGATCGGAGAATGGCTCTTCCTAGGCAGGAGAGAGAGAAGGGACGGGACCGTCAGCGCCGGGAGCAGAGCACAGAGCTCCCTGCTCAGCGTCCGAAGGCAAGCGGCCTTTGGGAAATCCCCGGGGCTGCTGCGTGCCAGGTGACTGGGACACCATTCCCTGGTTCTGGAGCGGATTGCGCGATCGTCACCTCAGACCCCACCGCTGATCTTCTCCCTTCGGGGTTTCTGCTGCCCACCGAGGCTCGGGGGTGCCCAGGCTCTCTCCCATGTGGAAGTTTAGCTCCGCACCTCTCCAGGAGGGCGCCGCTGCTCCCTTGGGGCAGCCAACACTGAGCCCCGATACACCCCGTGGCTGCTGCCGGTCATCGCACGCCCTCTCCAGGGGCGGCTCCAGCTCCAGCTCCGTCTCCAATGTCCTCCCGTGTCCCCTTGCTCCGTTCCGATCCCGCCGGCCGGGAAGCGCCGCGCCCGCCGCGCCCTCACCTGCAGCGGCACCGACCCGGCCATTGCTGCCCGGGCAGCGTCGGGAGAGCTCCTGCTCCGCGGCCAGGAAAAGCAGTTCCCAGCCTGTGTGAAAAAAGCCGGCGAGCCCGGGATACCCAGTGCCGTGCCGTGACCCACACAGAGACGCGGCTCCTCCGCCCGCCCCCTCTCGCCTCGCCGGCAGCCGGGAGCGGCCGCCCCGCCCCGGGCACCCGGGCTGCCGGGACTGGCCCTTCCACCCATCCCTTCTCCACAGTAACTGAGCCTTGTTTCTCTCCTTCCCCCCCCCCCCCCGCCGCTGTAAGTGCTGCTTCACACGATACACATTTGCAACACTGTGAGTTAGGGAAGGTGACACAGGTTGCTCAGAAGTCTTGTTGGATGCAACATCACTGGAAATGTTCAAGGCCAGGCTGAATGGGGTTTTGAGTAACCTGGTCTAGTAGAAGGTGTTCCTGCCTGTGATCGGGGAGCAGAACTAGATGATCTCTAAGATCTCTCCAATCTAAGCCATGTTGTGATTGTAAGATTCCACGAAACTCCATACGTATTGTTAATGACTTGTGTGATCGGTTCTTTAGACTGACAGGCAAAGGTTCTCCTGGCACATCGGCGCCCACTCTCTGTTGGAAAGAGTAAAAGAACCTGTGCTGCTCGACAGAAAAGAGCTTGGGAGTGCCCTTGATACAGCATGAGCCAGTGTGTGCCCAGGTAGCCAAGGCCAAGGGCATCCTGGCCTGTATCTGGGATAGAGCAGACAGCAGGATCAGGCAAGTGGTCATCCATCCCCCTTTCTTGGCACCGGTGAGGCCACACCTCAAGTGCTGTGCTCAGTTGTGTGCCACCTACTTTAAAAAGGATTTTGAGGCACTGGATTGTGTCCAGAGAAGGGCAAAAAAGCTCATGAAAGGTGTAGAAAACACATCTTATGTTTGAGGGAGCTGGGGTTGTTCAGTCTCAAGAGCAGGTTCAGGGAGAACCTCATCACTCTCTACAACTCCCTCAAGGGAGGCTGAAATAGGGGGGGGGGCAGTCTCTCCTGCTGTGTCTGCAGTGAGAGGATCAGAGGAAATGGCCTTAAACTGAGAGAGGGAAAATTCAGATTAGATATGAGAAAATTTTCACTGTTAGGGCAGCCAGGTGTTGGAATAGGTTTTCCAGGGAGGCAGTGGAGTCATGATCCCTGGAGGTGTTCAAGAGGCATCTGGCTGGGTGATGTGGTTTAGGGGTTACAGGGGTAATGGGAGGTAGATGGCTGCACTGGTTAACCTTGAATGTCTCTTCCAACCTTGATGATTCAACAACATCCCCCCAAGCACCTCCAGCCAAATCCTAACAAGCACACTACTAAAACCTGCCTATCCCTGAAACATTTTAAAGAAATCAGTTCACAGGTCAGGTATAGTTTTTTTAAATGAACCCACTGCACCTCCACAGTGTGCTGGATTGTTACACCAGGGCAGGACAGGAACACAGCCAGGCTAGCTGAAGCCAGCACACGGCACCATCCACAATCCCAGTGTCATCTTCCACACAGCTTGCAAACACACACCAAGCACTCATCGTCCTCCCAGCCCAATACAACTGCAAAGGTTCAAGTGGCAATGTCACTTCTGCATCCTTGCAGAGAGGGGAGGACAGTCTTTGCACACCTACACCCAGCACAGGCAGGAGAGGCTCAGCTACCTCAGCCAATTGTGATCACAGAGGAGGGGAAGGCAGGGCAGCCACTGAAAGCGCTGTCCCCTTCCTCACCCACTCACCCAGCAGGATGTGTACATGGAATTAGGAGACAGAGGAATAGGTTACCTGGCTGGAAGGCACCCTGCTGCACCTTCCCACTGCCTCAGAGGAAAACACAACACACTTTAAAACAACAGCTAATGACACTTTGGGTGGGATGTTCTTCCATACCACAATGCTACTGAAGCCCATGTTATGTGCATTGAAAAAGAAGATTAAGAAAAGCAGCAGAGGTGACAGAAAAAAGCCACCAAGTGGTGTCAGGTGTTCATCCACTACTTACAGAAGGTGGCCTAGATGTGTGTAACTGTGTGAAATCCTGCTCCTGTGCATCAGCAAAAACTGTGGTCACACAGAACACAAGGAGGGGGGAGAGGCCAGAGGATGCCCAAAACTGTGACACACAAATAACAAGAAGAAAATGGTTTTCTGTTGAATATTTTATTTTTGCATTGCCTTCATAGCGCAATTAAAGCAATCTTTAAAATTCACTTATTACAAATGTTTGTCAAGTCTGTTTTTCCCCAGAAACACCTCTCTTGCTTCCTTGCACATACGCCCAAACACACTAAAAAAAACCCCATTCATAACACGAAAGGAAGGGCAAACATCATTCATGTAAACATCTTTCTTGTAGTTATCCATTTTTTAAAAGTCATGAATAAACTTACAGATGTTCAGTAAGGCTCATAGTTCGAGTACAAATGTCATAAAACACCTATCAAGTACTGTACACAAGTTGAATACTCCGGGGTTAACTGTTAAAACATGTATAAGCTTACCCCAAAGATTATTCTTTAGCACTTAGCTCTTCAGAACAGAGACACCCAGTAATTATGGGCTAGAGAGTATTAAAATAGCAGAAGGCCCAGCAGAAACTGTTAAGTAATACACAATTTTAGTCTGGTTCTTAGCTCAGAGTTAAACTTGTTACAGCTGCAGTAGGAAAAGTTTTCTAGGAGGGAATATACAGGAAGGAGGGATGGGTTGTTTGTAGGGTATCATGAAGAGACAAGCTGAGAGGTATGCCTTGAAAACGTGACTAGCCTTGCTACTGCAATTATTTATGGCGGCTGCATGTAATGCTGCATAAATACTTCCCCAAATATCAGAAACGACCATTTGTAATTTTAAGGATTATTTGTTGCATCTCCCCTAACAAAAAAAAAAAAAAAAAAAAATTATCCACTTACTGGTATTCAATTACTCTTGCATCTTACAAAAAGACATCCCTTTAAATCTGGTTTAGATCTTACTGGAACTTTTTTGTTTAAATATTCTTTCTACCATGAAAATATTTCATACAAACATCATTTTACATACAAATGTTAAAACTTGTGAAACAGGTCTTCCCACACTCATGATTTTATGGCTTGAACTTTTAATTGCTTGTAATTTTTGTACAGATATTTCTCCTAGGGGAAAAAAAGAGTTACAGTAAAATGGTGAAGAGAAAAAAGGGCAGGAAGTCCTATTGCCCAAAGACAGGAGGGTCCACTCAAGACAGAGTGACCTTAGTGTTCAAAACCTTTGATCTGGGACAAGTAAACATGCACTTAATCTTGCAACTCTTTTTTTCCTATTAAAAAAAAAAAAAATCCCTTATAAGACTGCTTAGAAATTCCTTGTCCAAAAATACAGTTCTCATGTTTCCATTACATGAAGCATAAGGAACAAGTTCACTGCAGGTGAAGCTCATTTCCACTCGCAGATGAAGCTGCTCCCATACCTTGCCTGGATGCCCTTGGCACGCAGCAGTGCAGTGGAAGTGAGGAACAGGCAGCACCCCAGCAGGTAAGAATATACTTCAGTACCATTGTTTCCAAAACAATCTGGTTTCTTTAAGTGCTTGGAGGTGAAGCCCTCAGGCACCCACAGCTCCAGCAATTCTGCTGGGCCACAGGAGAACAAAGCAGCACCTCATCACAACAGCAGCACTTTCTTAAAGACCATCAAATGAGTGAAAGGACACAAATCACAGAGGTCTCTGGGGCAGAAACAACACTACTGCACCCCTGGCACAACCCAAATGGGTGAGTGCTGGTTTGACTGGAGGTCAAGGGCAGACAGCTGGGAAGGAAACAAACAAGTGTCAATTTCCGTAATATTTGAGTTTCTCTTAGCAGATGGGATATGTTGGCTACTTTGCTCCTCCAGTGCCTGACAGAGGGTAAGAAATGCCTGACAGAGCTCTTGCTTCTCGTAGCATGTTGATTCCAGCTTCTAGCAACATGCTACAAGACCCCCGAGAAAAAACTTGCTGCCATCTGTGTGCAACACTTCCACATCTGGAAAGGCTGTGTCAAGGAGAAGCCTGCCTAGTCACTCCCAAAACATGCAGCCTCACCCCATGGCCTCCCAAAGCTCCCAAAACCTCCCCAGGAGCTTCACCTGATTGAAAGCATGGGTCATCCTAGGAGATACCAAGAGGTATCATGGCAACTGTAGAAAAAGTCAAAAAACTCTCACAGCTGGAAAGCCATTTCCATGTATCTCCTCTGACTTTTTCAGCAGTCAAAATTTACAGGTATTTATGTAGGGTAAGTTTTTTATAATTACTAATTTTAAAAAAGGGATAATAAGCCTTTTCAGGTTTGTTAAAAGAAAACCAGGATCCCCAAAAGTAAAATTATAGCACAAGACTCAACTTCAGACACCCCCTCCACGGCCTAAGCCCCTTTCCTTCCTTCTTATCCAGTGGAGTGACCCCAGGAGCAGGCAGCTCTCAGCTGCGACTTTTCTGGCTCTCATCTCCAAGAATAGCCACTTCCAGAAAATAAAGCCTCTGTATCCTTGGTGACAAAACCCTGTGCTGCCATCACAGGAAGAGCCACTTCAGATTTTATTTTTTTAAGAGACGATCAGCAGCCTCTAATACAGTGTGATACAGGCTTCTCATAAAGGAGCTCAAGCAACCCTCCCATCACAGAGAAGCCACGTGAAGTACTGCAGACCAAAGGCAGGTTTTGGGAACTGATCGGTACCTGAAAAAGGCAGCAATTCCAGGTTTTCCTATGCTATTCTCTAGTCCCAGTGGGTATCCCGAGAGCCAGATGCTCACTCAGGCTCAGCTGACAGCCATCAGCTCTCCTCCCACTTCAGTACCAACAGGAAAGGTCTTTGGCCAGACTGTAAGAAGCAGAGCTTTTTTACTTATTGCATATTCACCAGTAGTCAGCTGCATCCTACAGGCGCAAGAAGATTGCTGTGGAAGGTGATACTTCCTCTGCCCCAAATGAAAACGATGGCTGGGTGTGGGTCTTGTGTTTATGGATGTCATCACACTACCAACGAGGAGCTTTGTGAAGCTGGTCTTGCCCTCTAGCGAGCCCCAGAAACTGAGCTGCAACACACTGACCAAGTTAAGGCATTATTTGGAGTTCTGTAACTAATCTGTGTTTGAACCAGGGGATGCTAGCTCACACCTCTGAAGGACACACTGAGCTCTTTCACCACCCAGTGGCAAAAGCCATCTCCACTCTAACAGACCAGGAAGAGAGAGAAAACAAAGAAGAGTTAAAAGGCTTGGTCCTGAATCAAGCCAAATCAGCTCTGTAATCACAACTTTTATAGAAGGTTGGTCACTGAAGAAGGGAGCTATAGAAGGACCAACAGATTTTACAGAGCTGAGAAGGACAGCAGAGATAATAGAGACAACAGGCCACAGCTGTGGCATGCTACCTATCAGGCTACACACATGTACAAAAGAATCTGCTTGACTCTCACCAAATTTTTTGAGAAGACAGAGGACACCTCAGTGCCTTTTTTTCCCTAGAATTTCCCTATTTTAGGATACAATCTTCAAGCCTGATGCACAAAGAGCACCTATATTCTATTTATCTCAAAATCAGGCAATATGAAGACTGACAAATCTATTAAAACATATGCAACTCCACACAGGAGACTAGCAGAGGAATCAGAGACTGATCAGAAATGAAGGCAAAGGAGCTCTAGCGATCAGAACATTTTAAACACAATTCCCCAGTGAGCACAGAGGTCAGCAGTCCAAAGCAGGTTAACAAGATTGTGGAAGGACTTACCACCCATTCCCAGCAGGGTTCAGTCACATCTTCCCTCTGCTCTTTTCTGCACCTAAACTCAAGCCTCAGCTTTGCAAACTTCATGATCCTGGTGCAGTAACTCCCAAGATACACGTAAGAGCTCCCTACCAAAGGCTTTCCTGCAAGTGGCTGATGACCTAAAGTAATGACCCATGGGCAGGCAGGGACAGATGAAGTCATGCATATTTCTCCTTGAGAATCATTTAGTGAAGCTGAGCAGCTGACTGACCTTTGCCAACTCCCCAACACCTGTGAGGGCTGGCTGTGTCTCTGCACACTCAGGTGAGTCCCTGACCTGTCACCTCTGCCATGGACGAGATGTGGAGCTGTGACCTGAGTGTCCAGCACAAGGAGATGGGAGGTGTCACAGCTCATGTGCAGATCACTGCTGAAAGAGTGTCACAATACCCTGAGCCTGCCTGTCCCCTGTCTCAGCACATGCACAGAGCAACTTCTGTGCAAACTGAAATGATAAGGAGATGGAAAATATTTGTGAGAAGCCACAGGGACTAAACAGAGGCCAGGCTTTTATGAGTAATTCCTAACTTTTCTCAGGTACCAAAGCAAGGATTCTCAGACTGCACATAACATCAGCCTCATCCTTCTACCTGCAGGTACCCAACACACTCTCCCTGCCCAGCTCCCCAGACAACCAGATGCCTCCAACAGTTCAAGCAAGCAACCAAAATGTGTTGCAATAAAAAGGTAGGTCTGATTCCCAAATCATTTATGTTACATATATACAAACTTTTAAAAACTACAAACATTTAAAGAAAGTGTTGCAAATGCATCTGAGTTTTTCCTAAGCTGCTAAACCCAAAAGAGAACATCAGAGCCCCAGAAAGGCTCTGGTATCCAGACCAAGACAATGCATGATTTCTCTCTTATACAGCATTAGGCAAGACCAGTACAGTATCTGAAAAACCAGACAATTTCCCCACCCCTGAAAAACCCCAGAACATAGCCCTGCAGATGAATATTCACAAGCCCCCACTGCTGGCTGCAACAAAGCTATGGATTGACTGCTGTTTATAAATATGAGCATTGAGTGATGTTTTTACATTCATTATTTGTCTTTCAAAAACAATCTTTTAATATCTTTTCTTAAAAAAATATTATTTTGATATCTCATATTATATTAATTCACTGTGTCATAAACCAGAACTACTAAAAGATGGCTATAAGGCTATGTTGTTCCATCAAGTGAACATCAAGTGAAAAGATACAGCTCTCCTTCACCAAGGACTACAGCCTGCCCCCAAATACATGCACCTCCTTTCAGAGAATCTATGGGAGATCCAAGCATCTTTTACCTTGAGAACTGGCCACTTGAACAGGTGAAATACACAAACCAACTCATGAACATGGATGCAAGTCATGTGCTTGCCTTCCAGAACATGTACTTCTGGAAGTCTTTCAACAGCAAGTCTGTTTTCTCCTTGTCACAAAATCTTCATGCAAAGAACAGCTTCATTTGCATGTCATAATAATAAATTAAATAAAATAAGCCAGCCGTACAGGCTAGATAAATATTAGGTTTAGACAGGCTGCTATACTATTTAGAGAGCCACAGAGACCAACACACAGCACTCTCACATACACACACAAGCCTTTCCACTAGTTAGAAAGGATTTTCTCCTGCAAAAGAGGATTTGTAGAAAGAACAACGTTCAGACGAGAGGAAAGGGGAGTTAAAACCCAGCCTCCTATATGCTAATAAATAAACCGCTCTATTGCAAGATTCAGATCAAAGGTTTAAAAAGGCAAAATTATGCTACTATTAGAGAATATCAAAATATTACTGTTATCATCACAAGTGGCATATATGCAAAATGCAGTTGCACAATAATGCCTAGGCAGGTAGAGAGCAACACTAAGTCTGCCGACTAAAAGTGAACAATACATCCATTTCAGTTTCTTTCTAGTCTTTTGGCATCTTTGCATATGGTGCAAAAGCAGAAGCTACCAAAGAATACCACATCTTGTATAGAATATTAAATAATTTCTTCAGATAAGACTGGTGCAATGCTAGCTAATTTTAAAATCTGCTATGAGTAACACAGTCAAACCTAGTTAGTATCCAAGGAACTTATCTCTTAACACAGAATGCAAGGTTATGATGCAACAGCATGAACAATCCCTGGTTGTCCAGTTTTCAGTATAAAGGTAGTGCATAGATCCAAGTTTCTGTTTCAGTTTGCTGAACGGAGAAGGTGCTCCCATGTCACTTTTGCTGGGCGGCCTGGAAAGCTTTCAGTTCCAGCTGGTACCACTCTGGTGCTTCAGGCCCATTCTGCCCCACCGGGTTGTGATCATACCCATAAGCCACTGTCAACTCCTCATCCTTCTCCACAGCCCTGATGGTACGGATACACTTGATGGGCCCAAAACGAGGATGAACAAACCTAGGAAAAAACATCTTTGCTAGGCTCAGCTGTCAATTCCCATACTCTGCCAGCCCCTTCTACAGTTCCAGAATTCACTCACTGCAGAGCAATACTGCATAACCTGATATTGAATTAGCAGACTTGAGTCAACGTCATAAATATTTAAAAATATGAGCAAAAATATTGATTTATCAAAGCATTGGTAGCTCAGCAAATACAGCGTGGTTCTAGCCAAGCTAGGATTCAGAGAGCTGTGATGATGCATTTTATAATCAAGAAGCAACTTAAAGTTCATGACAAAACAAACAAGTTGCAAACTTCAAGATATTCCTGAGTCCCAACAGACATCAAGCACCCATAATGCTAGCCCACTTCCAACTCAGCTTAGGTGAGCAGAAACTCCTTCAGTGCCTCAACTCTTTACTCCCAGCCCACTACTGGTCCTCATCCAGCTGCCCAGGGACCCCCTGTGAGCCCAGACAGCCAGGCTGCAGCTTCTACCCTAAAACACAGGGCTGTACTTACGGTTCATAGGTGCAGTTAGGAGTGAAGGAATGGTTGGCCTTATGCCCCAATGAGGCACAGTACTTGGCAGCGTGGTTGTAGGGCTCTGGCACGTCTATGACCGTTTCATCATCCAGGGATATTGTATTTCCATTGAGGGCCCAGTCTCTGCTGTCTACCTAGTTTGCAAGGCAAAAATCCAATGTCTGTGTGTAGGAGGGGTCAACTTTGTCAGCAGTTTGAAAGCCAACATTCAAAATATATGCAAATAAAGCTTTTCATTGGGTGTACGTCATTGAAAAGAACAACCCACGCTTTTTAAATCAATACATAGGTGAGCATGCACTTTCTTTCAAATAAACTCCATCGTGTTAAATCTAGGGTGGGAAGGTAGTGGGTGTTAGATCCTACTAAGAAAAGAAAATTTCAGGAAGAACAATGAAAATTCAGACTGACTTTTTTCTTTTCTTTACCTCCTGGTGTGTAATTCGCACTCCATTATAGAAGGACATCACTGTACTGGCTTCTGCTGCTATTTTTGAAAACAATCCTTCTCCAGCACTGGAAATGAGAGAGACATCCACATACACCCTACAAGAGGAACAGAGCATGGAATCAGTGACTGGCTGTAGTTTCAATTTTCAAGAAGTACAACACTACTGGGATAAAGCCCAATACTTCAGTATAACAATAAAGCTAATAACAATAACAAATCCAAAGCATCATCATCATCATCATCCTCTTTATGGAACTCTTTTCCTTCCTCTCTTCCATATGTTCTCTCTATTTTGTCAAAACGACTTGGTGGAAAGTTTGAGCTGACTTGGAAAACTTTTATTTTTTTAAAGTGCCAATCTACTATTACTCCACAATGATGGCTTCAATTCAGGAACACCCTCAATAACGTATCAGGACCCCAGAAGTCCCCACCAAGCTGGGGTTGCTGGTATGTACATGCAGCGAGAAGCAAGAGTTTTCAAGGTGATGCACCACATCTTCAAATGCAAATTAAAGCAAGTGATTTACTAATCACTTAATTAGCTATTTCAGAGTATCAGAAAGGGCCTACAGTTAAGGTACACACAGGGCTTCCACTTTACAAACCTTTACACATCCTTTAAGTTTTAGATGAGGAAAAGCTTTGCAAAAATAGGCCTTAAATAGGTAACAGTAAAGAAATATGGGGAGAAGAAAAAAAACCTTACCTCTCTGATTCATAGGGATCAGGAAGAAGGGCATTTGTAGAAATGCAGGATGAAGTGGATTTGTCAAAACTGTACACTGGGCCTAAAAAAAAAATCAGACATCAATGAAGGAAATCAACTAACTGGCAGTACTGAGAGTATGCAATCCTTAACTTAATCAAGACATTCAAAAATTAAATTTTAATGGCTGCAAAAAATGTTACACTTCCAAAAAAAGGTATTAAACAGAACTGCACCTGTAAAAAATCTTAACTGAGATACTCCTTGATTATTTTTTCCCCTCAACATTCTAGAGTAATACAAAAAGATGATACATGTTCTTCAAATTACCAGCTTGTAGAGGAGGACTGGATACTCTTTCAAAACTGACCCTCCTAGTGTCTCTAAATATAATTTATAAGTAAAACAAGATATATTCAACAGCTCATTTAAAAAAATCTCCCCAAAAACCACAAAAACTTGATTACTTCAAGTATGAAATATTTTCTAGTCCAGATCCTGAAGAGACTTCAGCCAGAAGATACCATTTAGTAATCAGAAAGCACTCTTGCTACAGTCCTCTATTTTTTGCCATTAATAAGCAACTTAGTGGTACAGCTCCAATTATATTCTTACATCCTTCTCCCAAATGCCAGAGGACCACCTTGGACATAGATTAAGAAGAATCTGGAAATAAGATGGGGGGAAAACCCACAGAACAGAATACTACAAAGTCTGATATAAGGCCTTTGCCCCTGGTGTCCAGGATCTGTTCTGGCTGAAGGCAGCTTCCTCCTGAGTGTAACTTCATCCTCTCTACAAAGCACAATCATACCCTCCTACAAAGTAAGTTTTAAGTTAAATTTTGACTTGCTATCATAACTGAGGGAAAATAAACTCAGTGCATTTGCCTGTCAATACCTTTTCACTGAGCTTTATGCGCCTATTTCATATAAGTGAGTCAATTTTTGCTGGCAGAGCAAAAACATGCATTAGCAGTCCCTGCTTGTTACTGCAGCTTAACCCACACTCCTCCAAAACATCACAAATACCTCAGAACAACAAACCCACTCCAGAACTACAGCTCCAAGTCACTAGGTGGAGAAGGCCCCACCCCACCCCTGTGCACCTCACAGCCACCTTCTGCCAGCAGGACCAGACATACAACACGGGTGCTGGTGAATCAGACACATTATACAACAACTGAATCTGGTTCACTAATTCCAGTTTCAGCCCAGCAACGCAGGTGCCAGAACATTCACCCTACAAACATTGACTTGCAAAACCCAGCTGACAGCTACAACCAAATCAGGGCCTCACTCTCCTCCTGCAGTTATTTCACTGCAAGAAATACTGTAGCACCATTACCAGGGTGAATAGAGCAGGTTTTCCATCTGGTACAGAGGGCAGTGGGATGTGTGACAAGCAGGACTGTGCCCATGAGCACAGGAGTGAGAGAAGGGCTATGAAATGCACTTGGGCAGGACCACACAGGGGGCACTTCCCATCTGTTTCCAGGACAAACACCGTCTTCCTCTCTGCCCAACTCTGTGTCTTGAAGAAAGGGCCCTCCACTAACAGCCTGTGTCATTACAGCCAGTCTCCAGTGAGGAACATCAGAGGAAAAAAACTGCCTGCAGCAAAGGGCTGGTAGCAGGAATACAAGTTTGTGTTAGCTGAACTTACTGCCTGGAACTACTTCAAATTGAGGTTTCCCATCCTCAACAGCTGTCAGAGTTGCCAGTTTTGCTTCTATCATTTCTCCATCTATGAACCTTCCAGAATATGCAGTCTTTCCATCAGGATACACATAGGCTATTTTCTCTCCAGTCATCTCCCCATCTTCATTCACTTCTCCCACAAGGCTGCCTCCATCCTGAGAGCACAGGCAAGAAAGAAAAGGCAAAGCATTTAATTATACTTTACTATCCTTGATGCCAAAGATTCTTACTTTTTAAATTTTTCATGCATTTGTAGCTTTGTAGATTGCAAATGTGTGACTGTAGCTTCTATTATTTTTCCTATCCTGTTCCCCTATATTTAGGAACAATATGCTAACCTTCTAAACACATTCCTAAAATATTCTTCAGTCTTACTCCAAGAAGAGTACCAACTACGAGGACGTTCTGTTTTCTGACAAGAACTGGAGCTGACATAACAAAAGCAGGACAAAAGAAGCCTGGGGACTGCTTCCAGTGTGGCAGAACCCAAGCAATGATTACCTAATCAACTAACCTTTTAATTGGACAATACATGATAGTTACACTAATCAACAAACCTTAGAAAATGGTGAGTTTACTACCACGTGTGGTTTTTGCCATATAGAGTACCTGACAGCTTTCAAGTAAAAGTCTGCTTTTATATTCACTCTAATGCTGTTGGAAATTCTATTTTCTAGGCAACATTCAGTAAATGAAAAGGGTTTTCCCCAACTTTATCAAAATGCATCAGTAAGTTCAGATGTAAAATTATGAAAACAGACACACAAAGAAGCTCAATGAAGTTATTCCAGTTAGGATAAAACTGATTTTCTATGTTGGTCAGAACAGGCAAAACCCAAGGTCTTCCCTTCCATGTGACACAAATATTCAATTTCACTCAGTGAAAGTTTTGTATACAGTGTACAAAATGAGGACCAAAGCCACACAGATGTCCAAGTTTCATTACTACGATACGGTGCTGGAGGAAAAAAGGATTTAACACTACCTTGCTAATAGATGGTACCTCTAACGACTTGACCCTATTGAGGGAAAATGATTCCCAGAATGCACCCCAAGGTCAGGTGGTAATCAGTGAGAACAACTGTTTGTGGAAAGCATCAACAGCAGCACCTCCTCTCCAAAGTCTATGAATTTCAGCCCTGGGCTTTGCCATCTGTAATTTGCCTGCAAATCACAGGTTAGATCTATTTCCAGAACTGCAGAAATGAGATGCATACATTAGCATAGGTCTAACCACTTGTTGGGGTTAGGATTTTTCCTTTTGTTTCTTTCTCTCATGCAATATTGTCCCTTCTGTTGCTACAAAACAATAACTATTGATACTTAAGAGAACAAAAGATCCCGGGAGGAAGATGGTGGGGGGAAGGGTGTAGCTGGTTACTCTACCTGGGGAGGGGGTTTTCTTTGGAAGGGCAAAGAGGATTTTGATTTTGTCAGGGTGGTGAGGGGCTGGGCTCAGTTCCTCCCTTTTGCTCCCTCCCTCTCTCCCTGCATTTGCACTAAGAAAAAGCTAAGCAGCTAAGGTTGCTATTGCTGTGGGCAATAGCCTCACCGCCACTGTGAGGCGTCTCCGGCTGTCTTCTCCTGTAGCTCTGCTCCTGGGAGAGGCTGTTTGCACTGGAAACTTAACAACCTGCCTCACTAGAAAGGCCCCTCACTACCTACTGAGGTGCCTCAGGGGAAACCCTGGGATCTCCAGCCCCTCTTAGGGAGCACCCTCTGCCTGCTGTGAGCCCCTGCCCCCCATGCTCCTGCTACAGCTGCAGAGTTTCTGATATATTTCATTTATTGGTCGGGGATCTGCTCATCCCAGCCCGCCCACCATGACCAGGTGAGGCAGAGGCAGCCGAGCTCGCGCCACAGCGCCCCCTGCAGGCGCGGGGGAATCATCGCACCCGCCCTGCCCGGCCGGGAGCCACCAGCGCCCCTGCTGGCCGTGACCGGAACTGCACCGGAGGGGAAAGTGCCCGAGGGCCGAGCGAGGCTGCGGGTGGGTCTGTGCTGGGCTCTGCTCGCTGCGCTGCTGCTGGTGGGGATCTGTGTTTGCCTTGTTATGCTTACATACACTAGTGAAGAACTGTCATTCCTTTTCCCATATCTGTGCCTGAAAGCCCCTTAACTTCAAAGTTATAATAATTCCGAGGGAAAGGGGTTGTATTTTTTCCATTCCAAGGGAAGTTCCCACTTTCTTTGGCAGACACCTGTCTTTCAAACCTAGACACCACTTCAAGTATTCATTTTAAAAAAGACAAAGAAGCATGTCCAAATAACAACCTGGAGCAAGACCAGCAGGTGTGTTGTGGAAACAAACTGATTTATATCAAGACCCCAGTGCACAGGCTCTATTTCAAAGAGACACCATTTTGTTCAACTCCAAGGATGAAAGAGTTTCAAGCATGCTGTAATAGGAAACACTGAACCTTAAGTCTGGGAAAAAAGTGTGCACATAGCATCCTTTACAGAATCATGAGAAAACAATTGGCTCCACAGCAAAGGAGTTTTTTGGAACACCTCACATCCTTTAGTCTGGCAAGACACTAATGATAAACAACCTGTAATTATCAACATTTCCACACTTTGTCATCTGGAAGATGAAGCAGGAGATCCATGAAGTGAAGGGTCAGCTGTGTGTATTTTATACACTAGGACTGAAAAACTTTTGGCAGCATACCCCAAATTTGCTGATCCCCATACATGCTTAATGGCAATAGTGAAAAACAGTAAATAAAATGAACAGCCAGTGTTGGTAAGCATTTAGAAATCAATCTGCAACTAAAGCTCAGAAGCACAGAATTAGACTGGGTTTTGACCAGCAGCTAAATTACATGCAGACGTTACCTCCTTCTTGGCACGAGGTAAGATTGAAAAATTCAACTCTACTGTGTAAGGCTGAATAGGAATTATGTTTTTTAAAAATCTGCATCAAAAACTCCCTAAAAGCTATATAACAGTCACTGCTTTAACTAGCATGATTGTAAAAGAACACCAAAATTCAAAAAGATAAAATACTGGCTTGTTTAACTAGCAAATCACTTGTCCACAACTCCACTCAGAGGCACAGCTCTCACACTATTTACATCTGATATATTAGGCAAAGCCAGTCTTCACAACATATCTTGGGGAGGCCTGTGACCTTACTGGGGAAAGAACAAGAGTGATCCTGGAGAGATGCACCTTATCTAGGCATTCCTAACAGCTCAGGATGAGGAAAGAAGTTTCCCCCATGGTGCTCTGCAGCACTATATTAACTATTTCCAGTTCTGTCCTCCTCCATTGGCCTATCCTACCCCTTTTCCCCTTACATGTTCATGTTCTAGTGAGTTCTCCCTTCCCTGTCTTCCTATTGGTTTCTGTAACCCTGCCCATCCACACTGACATTCCCTATGGGTCCCTTTCCTGTGTACCACCCCTGAGCAGTCAGACCATTGGATCCCTGATGCTCTCCTCTGCCCCCTCTTTCCCTGTATTTATACCCTGGACCCTCCTTTGTCTTTGGGCCCTGGACCCCCTCAGCACTGCCTGGAATAAAGCATGTTGGAACTCCATGCCTGGACTGTCCTGTGTCTTCACTGCCAAGCTGCTGGGTGTGTCTGTGTGTGTGTCTGTGTGCTCTAGTGGCTCCTACCCCTTGGTGCAAGATGCTTTTGGGGAAGGTTGCATCCACCACCACCATGGACCTCAACAATATCCTGCAGAAATGGAGACAAAGTCTCTCCCCTTACTCTAATAAGAGCAGCAGGTTGCAATAACTGGCATGGCTCCCATGAGCCTCACCTTAAGCCAGCGCTACAAAGAGACAAAATCATGAGTCCAGCCTTCCCAAAGAGATAATATATTATTACACATCCTATTTCTACACTACATACAAATTATTTACAAATGCACTTGCAAGAGGCTGGGTTTCCTGGAAAATGAAAATGGTGGAGGGCAAGGGCATTGTGCAGCCTCATTGAATCTCATCTACTGGGCAAATATTCATCTTTTAACTTTGTGTTGGATTATCCAAAATCAGAATGCCCATATCTTTTACCCAGATCAGTGTGTGCTGACTTTTGGATAGCTGGGTCATGGTGGGTATTTCTTTCAACTGGGGAGAAAAGAAAGGTACATAATTCCACAATAACAAGAGCAGGTGGTCAGGTTTACCGGGTAATAAATCCAACAGATTCCATGTCGGATGTTATCTTTATACTGCCCTTTGAATATCAGCCGCCCGTCACTGTCGTACTCCTGGGCTGGGCCGTTCAGCTCTCCATCCACGTAGGTGCCATGAAGGACCACTCCATCCTCATAGGTGTAGATTCCCTGGCCTTGCAGGGCGTCATCAACATAGTACCCCTCCAGGGTGCTGATGAAGAGAGAAAGAAAACAGCAGTGGAAAACTGTTCACCTCTCAGGGGTGAAGCCAAAGCCTCAACACACTGGAACACCAAGGTGAAAATCACAAACTTGTTTCTATGGAGCTCCAAAGGCAGAAAACAACTTACAGCACCCTTTCATCAGGGTGTGCTGCACAGACACAGAATCACTCATCTCAATCACATGCTTGGCATTTTCTGTATGCTGGAACAGTCAGCAAATGGACACTCCTGGTCAAAGAAGGAATTCTTGCTCAAGCAGGCTACTCTCACATTAGGATTTTCTACCTGCTACGTGTGGACCTTCACCCACACGTCTCTGGAGAGATGAAATTGAGGTGCTGTACACATGCACCATGACAGGGAATGAACTGCAACCTGCCACAGTTCAGCGTCAGCTCCCCTGCAATACACTTAGCAGCCATTCGTGCAGGCCCCACTAAAAGCAGCCATTTTTCACGTATTTCTCTTAAAATCGAACACAACCTGTCAAACAGAACTAGTGCTGCACTTGGATTTAAACAAAGAAACATTTCATTTCCTTTTGTCTTGCAAACCTTTACTATCACCATAAAAGAGGATCTATTCAGATATTTCTTTCTCATGTTAGGATTAGCATAAGGGAACACAACCTGTTTAGCTTTTACTTCGGCACACTTAGCTAACAGCTAAGTGCCAGCTGTCAGCATACACATATTTTCACTGCAGAATTTTTTTTCAGATGCAGACAACTTAGGTATAAGCTGACACAGTGTCTGTGAGCACATGTCTCTACATGTTTTACCACATAGATTTGCAAGAGTTGTGGAAGAAGTGTTTTTTCAGAATTCATTTTCTCGCTCCTAAAGCTTCATGCTCTGTTTTAATGTAACTTTGGCAAACTGCATGAGGTTTCCATGGGAAAATATATTACAGTAAAAGCCTCAGTGCACACCAGATGCAAAACAACAAGGGGCAGGAAAATAACTTTACATTTCAGTCAAATGGATTTCTTGATCCAGGCTGCTACAGAGCTGCACAGATAGCTATGGCACTACAGCACAGGGAACAACGAGGGAACCACCAGAAATCAGTGCCCTTACTTTATTTATAGTTATAAATGATGCCACTTTCCCCTCTAATTTATTACAGATCACTAGATTTTAATTATATTGTACTGACAACACACATAGTGTGCACATGTAGGATTACTCTTCAAAAGAAGCAGCCATCCCCAGTTTATGTAGTCAAAAATCCTGTCTCATTACCTTTAATTACACTAGATGAAGTTAAAACATTGCTAAATTACAACAGTGCTTCAGCCCTGGAAAGAACATATTTTCTTTTACTGTAACTCAAACATTTATGTTTTCTCTCTTTGTATTAGGTTCTAAATAGTGACCAAAAGATCCATCTGATCTAAGGAAATCAAAAGGATGATACCTTAAGAAAGAAGTTTATGTCCTTCAACCTCACCTAAAAAGTCAGGTTCAGAACTTTATATGCTGTTCAGAGTTCTGAGCTATTTCCACCCTGCTCCTTGCTTCACTTTAAGTATGGTGTCTGCAGCCACACACAATAATTGCAACTGGGACTTGACCAGCACAAAGATGAATAAATAGCTTCTGTGTCTTCCATAAGCAAAACCTTTTTAATACAAACCCTGAACTAGCCTGTATTTCTCTGGTTTGCTTCTCAGATGATCATACTTCTGACAACATAAATTCTACCACAGTCAAGATTTATCAGATGTACCATCTTCCCCCTATCCACTATGCCTTGAAGGGATGGAAGATACTTCTTATCTAACAATTAAACTAATTATACGAATTGGAAGGGGGAAATACTCCAATACCCTTCCAGGGATTAAGTTAATATCTATAGAGACTGATCCATTTATCTCTCGCTCCCTCTATATGGCAACATGGAAAACTTCTTCCTTAAAAATAATAGTTTTCTACTGTGTTCTAGGAGATGTCAGTTTACAGGAGTTTCCAATTAGGGAGGAAGGGCAGCTGCAGCTCTGTGCCAAGCACAGCTCTCATGCCTGCTTTTATAGTGCAAAGAGTTCTTCAAAATACACTCCAAAATCACTGGCACCAAGGAAAGTTCAAGTCCACAATCCAAAACAGGGAGTATGCCAGAGGGCAAAGTTCTCTCTCAAAGAATATGTGATTTGTTGCATTTTCTTGAAGGGGAAGGAAAAAAACACCTGATATTTCATTCCAGATTTCCATTCCCTTAAATAATCAACAGGAAGGGGCCAGTTATTCCAGTAAAGGGAAAAGTTTCCTTTACCAAACAAGGCAGCCAGGCAGCCAGTCCTATTTCCCAATACTCAAAAATGAAAATGCTGACACTGCAGCCAGTCCTGTATTTGACAGGACTCAGCTGATCCCCAACAACAGAGGAACAGCAGTACAGCTGTCAGCCTTTACTCAGCAGCCTGCCAGGGAAACACACCCACGAGTGCTGAACCAGCTAGCTTACTGCACAGGATTCTGCAAAGGGAGAGCTGTTTTGAGATATTTTTGATATTTATTGCTCATTTTCATGAGCACTCAGCCTTGCCCATGGCACACTTAATGGAAACAGCATGTCCCGTTTTATACCAGGTCATTCTTCCGACATATCATGATTCCTGAACCATCCATTTCAGAAAGCAACTTAATCTTGCTGGCTGAGCATAGCTAGAAAAATGACATCTTCAGTAATTAGCTACTGCTCAGTTAAGGCTGCTTCACCTAACTTAAAATATATAATAGTTAATGAAAATATCCCATTTTCCAAAACCACACTGCAGACTATTTTTGCATATTGTCATTCTGCTCGTTCCTGAAGTCATCATTCCCCTTTTTAAGGGTTATGAAAACTGAGAGAGAAAACAAAAAGAAAGAAAAAAAGAAAAGAGTTGGCAAGACTCAAGCAGTACAGAAAAGGCTCAGCAGCAACCCTGACTCTTCCCACTAAATGCTGCCTGTACACTGTATTACCTGGAGGAGCGGCCCTACAAACAAAATAGTGGGTCAGTTCCTCTGACTGTACAATTAGCAACCACTCTGCTGAGATCATCCACCAGCACAGAAACATTATGTACGTGTGTCCATAGAGACGCTGTCTATCAACTTACAGCAAAACTATTTTAGAGAACTCAGCTGCTGGGCAGTACTGATTTTCAGTTACTCAGAGAAGATTTAATAAGGCCATTACCAACAACAGGGAGGATTTTTCTTCATCCAAGCTTGGAGGCCTAATCCCTTTCTATGTAACTGAATAAATATATTATCTTTTTTTTTTCTTGTGAAAAAAGCCCCACAATCCCCAGTATGAAGCAAGTGCAAAGGCAAGTACAGACAAGGAGCTGACTCACTGAGACAGCACAATACCTCAGCTCCTGCTCAGAATTTTGCTGAGCAGGAAGAGAGTAGACCCAGCATGACTGTCAGTTTAACAACCGCTATTCAGAGTGTCACCAACAGCTGCAAAACCATGAAGAATAGCGTCATTTTATACATTTGCTGCTCCCTCGGAGGAAGTTCTGAGCAACTGCAGACAGGAATGCTGCAGTGGTGGTGGGGGGAAGACTTACAAGGTGGTCTTAATGAGGATCAGAGAAGAAAACACATGCATAAGTATGGACTAGCCCGATTTCACTGCCACAATTCCCAGTGAAAAGCAGGGAAATTATAGGGGGTTTTCTGACAGTAAATCAGGCCACAAGCAACTTGCAGAGGATGAACTAGAGCTGCTAACAAACCTGTACTGAATTCAGCCCTTTAACTGATAAACAATTTGACAAAGCAGAAGGCAAGCCTCTCTGTCAAGGTTTTATATCTGTGTGTGAGGGCTGGCACAGGGAGCTCCTGGTCCAGCTGCATTTTTTGTGCAGCTCTATATAGCAAAGAAGTCCACCTGAAGTAATGACCTTTGATGTCCAAGTCATTGTCAGCATGGTTTTCAATAGTTCAGACCACTTCCCATTCCTTATGATTTCTAATCAACTCACAACTTTACAGTGCTGAAAGAGCTCACACCACTGCATTCTCCCTCCAGGAAACAACTACAGGCACCTCATTACACACAAAGGTGCCACAGGAAAGGCTACAGCAGCAGCAAACTTTTCAGCTACAATTTTTAATGAGAAATCTTATCCAGAAACTCAGCAGTATACAATCAATGTAGATTAGTTTTGCATCACTGCAAGTAGAAGGAAGAATACAGAAGAAAAATCAAAGAGTCAAAGTGTACCTTCCATCAAAAAAGAAGAATTTGCCACGGCCATTCTTTTCTCCATGCACAAAATTTCCTTCAAATCTGTCTGTCGATGAGTAGGTTACTGTACAGAATCCATGTGGCAGCCCATCGTCATCTAGATGCCCTGAAATAAAATCCAAACAAAGAGCAACAGAACACATTAATTATTATGCAAGATTTTATATCTACTCTCATTATGTAGCTACTTGAATTGCAGTAGCTCCCTAGTACAAAACAGTAATTCAGATCATTTCTGTTAGGAACAGTGATCATACATTCTGTACAACTGAAGTTTGTACTTGTGTAACACACAGCTTTAAATAAAAAAAAAATGTAAGGATAAAAGAAAAGGGATGAGAGACAGGATAGAGAATAATAAGCAAAACTGGTTTCTGAAAGAAACAAGGTTTATGTAAGGTTTAAGTAAGAATACTTGTATGAATTTACATCTTCAAAAGTATAAAAATTCTTTATCTAAAACATGTATTTATTGGTGAGAAGTGGATAAGAAAATGTTTTATTTTTTCTTTTGATAAACATGTGCCTTATGATAATGTGGGTGTGCCACTATACAGCTGCATTCACAGGAATTTAAAGAAATAAAAGTTTGTAATATCCATAATGCTGCACCCTTGCAATATGTCAGTCAACATGGTATTTAATATTTTAAATGCTGCTCTCCAGTGCCTGATATGTTCACTTTAGATCCTGTTCCTACCCCCAGCTGTATCAATTTTCCCTATTACAGCTGTTGCACAGAGGGAAAGAAGAGACAACACACTTGGATCCTCACGTGCTTGGTTTGTGTTTTATTGAATATAAATGGCCAACTCAACTAAGTTAAAGCATAATAAGGCTCCTATTGCATCTCTAACTGCCTCTTCAAAGCCAAAGGAAAACAACAGAGAAGTGTTTCAAACTATGGTTATTGCCTGGTTTAGCTGTGTGAGCTCTGGCTGCAGAGCTCAGCACGGCTGCTCTCAGCACAGGGACACACCTGAATGGGTGCTACAGTTCTCACAGTGACATTTTATCAGGTATAAATTTTGCATGAACACTGTAAAATAAATTACAGCTAGCCTGTATTTATGTTCTTCCATGCTTCTAACTAAAATATTAGTTATTCTAACTAAAATATTACCTCTGATTCCCCCAGATTCCTGGTGATGCATACACAGCCTATTAGAGATGAGAGACAGTGTATACATCCACTTCTGCAGGCTTTGGGTCAAGCTCTTCCCTGACCAACTTTGCCCTGAACTGAAAAGACTGATCACACATATGGAAAGGCAGAAACCAACTTCAGTCTGAGGGGGACTGATTTACAGCCCAGGCTAATGCAGACAAAAAGAAGCACTTCAGCACTTCCAGACCTTGAGTCCGGTGCCCAGAGAGGGAACGAGCTGGGCAGACTTTACTGAGTATGGAAATGCACCTAGAAGAGTGTAGAGGAGAAAGTAACAGCGAGGAATTCGAACTCATCTAAGAGCAAGGACTCCCTCCTTCACCATTCCCTTGCATGCTCCACCAAGTTTCTCTCTCACCTGCACATGACTCTGCTCTCATTTCAAGTCCCAAGTCCAAACTAGACTGAAAACAGTTAAAAGTTTAAGAAGCCAATAAATCCAACCAGGCACTGCTTATCAGTTCACAGTGAGAGAAATAATAGAGTTAAAAAAAAAGAGAGCAAAAGGTGGAAGGAAAAAAGCCTCTCTAAAGGCTTTTAATTACTTTGAAGAGGAGCTCTTTAAATAGAAACTGCTCCTTCCAAAG
The DNA here is from genome assembly GCF_027477595.1 of Haemorhous mexicanus. Classification (NCBI taxonomy): domain Eukaryota; kingdom Metazoa; phylum Chordata; class Aves; order Passeriformes; family Fringillidae; genus Haemorhous; species Haemorhous mexicanus. Next base: position 11,959,530 of record NC_082344.1, read on the forward strand.
AGAAGAAAGGGTTTTTTCCCTCCCATTCTCTCAGGACCCCCCTTTTAGTAGAAAGGACAAATTTTAGCTAAATTTCACCAATTATCATTAATGGTTAAATAATAATAACCAATAAATAATGACCAATTTAACTAAAAGGTCAGTAACATTTCTGATAAGGACACCTCTTTTAGATCAAAAACTATGCCAACACATATAGTTTTAATTAAAAGCATTTTAAATTAAGTTTTATCAGTATAGAAGGGTACACTGGTGTAAGTTAACAAACCCTAAACAAAACAATACCAGTTAAACTGTCACTACAGAGGCAAAACTGTTATAAAACACTTGGATTAAAAAATACACTGATAATACTGGTACATCATACTCTTTAAAAAAAAATACCCAAAGCAACAACAAAAACAAATTCTTGCAACTTTGTTCTCTGTGATTATTCAGCTTTGTCAAGATTTTGCTGGAATGCAAAGCCCAACACAAAAGCTGCCATGCCTGTACAGAGACCACGTGTCAGGCCTTTTGCACAGTAGGATACAGACTACCTCGGAGATTTAAAACAGTCAGCTTTGATTCAGTGCCCTCTATACAGGGTCTTAATCTCAGCCACAATACAAAGAATCCAATTATTCTAATGTGCTAGAAGTTTCCCCTTATTAAAAAAAACCGAAACATGCCCCCACCACTGCAACAAAACAAGAAACACAGTCTCCCTTAGTCAACAACATGGGAAAAAAATGCAATTTCAAGTTTCATAACATAAATAAAACTTTTTTTTCTGCATGGCTGAGGCCTTTGGCCCTAATTTTGTTTCAAATTAAGTCAACAGAAAAAATCCTCATTATTTCATGGGGAGCAGTGCGTTCCACTTTCCTTTCTCACCACTCTCCTCCATTTGCAAAAATAAACCAAAAACGTCTGAATGTATTTTTAAATTATTTTAAAACCTCACTTTTGTTGCTTCATTAAAGATCTCCCAAGACTTCCTCTTAAACTCAGACAATGAACTTTCCAGGAAAAGGAATTACCCTAATAGGGGCTAGTTCACAATGAAGTCACTTACTGAAACCACTGATGTATACAAATCAAAGATAAAAGCCCTTTACTGTCAGTATCACTATTACTTAACAGATGACATATAATGTGGATCATCAGTAAAAGATTCTGGCCACAAAGATGCCAGATGGATATTTGAGGGATCACAACAATAAACCAAACTTGCCCTCCAAAAGTGGAAGTGCTGATTTCTGTAGTTCAACTTCCTTTGAGTAACTTCATCCCCAAAGAGCATCCTGCTTCTGTCTCACTCAGAAAAACACACATATTCATATACACTGCTGAAAAAAAGATGCTTTAAAAATGTGTTTCCTTAGTCCACAGACATGCCAAACAAATCCAGGATACAGCAGAACACTTCATCTGGGATATAAGGATGAAAACTATGTCTCCTTGCTCCAGACAACTGCAACCCACAGATTTGATAAGTTGGGAGGAAAGGCAGTGGAAAACCACATCTGTAAGGGCACAGGGCACACCCCATCCATAGCAGAGCCTTGCTTCCCTCAGACCCATGCTCTACACAACAAAGCTTCCCTGGCTCTGACACCACACACCTAGACAGTAAATCCAGCTCCGAGCAGCAGCTGCTCAGCTCACATCTGCTGTAAGACTAAGCTGCCGTGCAAGACAGACACCTTCCCTGGAGCAACTCGCTTTCAGGCCTAATCCTTCTGTCACAGGAGGCACACGGCGAACACGGCATTACCTGCACCTCAGGCAGCTCCTTGCTCCCTGTCCCAACAGCTGAACACCCCGGATTGCTATTTCCGGCAGAACCACGGTCCCCACTCTGCAAGGAATCTTTGGGGAGCCGGTGCTTTCCCACAGAGGGAGATGCCATGCTTTGTTTCCCTGCTCCCAGACGCCTGATGGAGCATGCTGGGCAATTGCATCCCTGCCTGCTAAGGTTTCCATCAGAAATTCACTTCCAGAGGACATGTGCCTCTGGGTTTAGAACTGTTCGAGGGTTAGTTATCCACACGTGAGAGGTGAACTGCACACAGAGGGTGTATATTAGCTATAAGGTGGCCCACCCCGCTCCCATACGGCTGGCTCCAGCCCTGCTGCCCACGGATATGGCAACAGTGTCTTCTTGGAGTCGCTTTCTTTTCCCTTCTCCATTTGCACGTATGTGACTGCAGCCCTGGCTCCCTGGGCTCTCCCCAAGGATGGGCATCCCCATGTCCCTCAGCCGCCGGGGGAAGGACCGGGCATCGGCCGCACCGCCCAGGGAGTCCGGGCTGCAGGCCACCGCCCGCACGGGGGCACAGCAGCGGCAGAAAACCACGGCCGTGACTTATATTTGACAGTAAGAGCCGAGCAGCCGCCATCCCCGCGTCCGGGGTGCGGAGCCTCCGGCTGTGGCCGGAGCGCTCGGCGGCGGGAGGCACCCCGAGCGCCCGCCCGGTAACGGCGCCAGCGTGGCCCCGGCTCCCCCCGACCCAACTCCGCCACGTGCGTGGCCCCGGCCCGTCCGTTGCATAAGCCCACTGATGTCATGCGCTGCGCCCGACCCCGGCCACCCAGCCCCGGCCACCCAGCCCCGGCCGCCGCCGCCGCCGCCTCCGCCGCCGCCCCCGCAGCTCCTGCAGCAGCACCCGGCGCGGCGGCCCCGCTCCCCGAGCCGTGGGGCACGCACCTTCCACGATCTCCTCCAGCGTCTCCTCGTCGCTGTCCATGGCGGCGGCGGGCGCGGACAAGGCGCAGCCGCGGTACAGGGGGCGGGCGCGCGCGCCCCACGCCCCGCCTCCGGGATCCTCCCGAGGGAGGGGCCTCGCCCCGCCCTGAGGGAGGGCCCGAGCGCCGCCCGCGGCCGGGGCGGGACGCGAGGAGGGGCCCCGCCCGCCCCTGGGGACCATGGCGGTGCGGGTCGACCTTGCGCCGGGGCTGGTTCCCTATGGCCCCACGTACGGCACCGAGGGCAGGAGATCGCCAGCTCGCTCAGCGCTGGCCCTCCAGCGCATTCTGTGCTGTCCATCCGTCGGCCCGCTGACCCCGACTGGCGTTGCTGCAGTTCACCTCACAAAGCCGGAGGGTCCCTAGCAGCTTCAGGACACCTCCATTCCCACACCAGGGACCGCTGACCTGCTGCTCTTACCACAGAATCACAGAGTATGCGGAGTTGGGAGGGATCCATTGGGATGATCGAGTCCAACTCCTGGCCCTGCACCGCAACATCACAATCCCACCCAGTTCTTGAGAGCACTGTACAAACACTGCTTGAACTCTCTAAGGCTTGGTGATGTGACATTCCCAGGGGACCCAGTTCAACCTGCTCAACCACTCTCTGGATGAAGAACCTATTCCTGACATCCAACCTAAACCTCCTCTGACAGCTTCAGGCTGTTTCCTCAAGTCCTGCCACTGGTCAGGAGAGTGAAGAGATCAGTGCCTGGCCTGCCACTTCTCTTTGTGAGGATTGTGGAAGACCACATTGAGGTCTCCTCCAGGCTGAAGAGACCAAGTGACCTCAGCCACTCCTCCACAACTTCCCCTCAAGGCCCTTCACCACCCTTGTGGCCCTCCTTTGGACACTCTCTAATGGCTTCATGTCTTTTTATATTGTGGCACCCCAACTGCCCCCAGCACTCGAGGTGAGGCTGCCCCAGTGCAGAGCAGGACAATGCCCTCCCTTGCCCAGCTGGCAATGCTGTGCCTGATGCCCCCCAGGACACAGCTGCCCTCTTGGCTGCCAAGGCACTGCTGACTCACATTCAACTTTCCATTGACCAGGAGCCCCAGGACTCTTTGCACAGCACTGCTCTCCAGCCTCTCATTCCCCAGTCTGTCTGTACATCCAAGGTTGCCTCATCCCAGGTGCAGAATCTGGCCCTTCACGTGCTGAACTGTCTACAACTGATGATTACCTGCCTCTCTAATTTGTTGGGGTCTCTGGAGGGCTTCTCTGACCTCAAGGGAGTTGACGACTCCTCCCAGTTTACCATCATCAGCAAACATATCATTCCTTTGAGTTCTGCATCCAGTCATTAACAAAGATGTTGAAGAGCACAGGGCCAAGGATGGAGCTTGGCAGAACCCCACTAGTGACTGGACACCATTCTGATGTCACCCCATTCCCTATAATCCTTTGTGCCTGACCCGTAAGCCAGCTGCTCACCCACCGCATAACACGGTTATCCAGCTGTGTGCTGGACATTTTGTCCAGAAGTATGCTGTGACTGACTGTATCAAAAGCTTTGCTGAAATCCAAAAGAGTTACATCTACTGGCTTTTCTAGATGAGCTAGGTGGATTACCCCATTGTGGAAGGAAATCCTTTTGGACAAGCAGGACTTCTCTTCATGGTGCTGAAGGATTTAATTCACAAAACACACAGAATCACACTGTTGGATCTCAGGGTTACAGGAAGGGTGACATCCAAGCAGTGCAGCAGATTGTCCTGAGAGGTTCTGCAGTCTCCATCCTTCAGGGCATTTAAAGACCAACCCATTAAAGCCCCAAGCAGCCTGACCTGACATCAGAGCTGCCCCTTCTGTAAGCAGCAGGCTGTAGCAGGGTACTCCTGAAGGTCTCACTAAGTGTAGGCTGAGTCAGCCACATGCTGCCAGGCAGTGCTGCTGAAGGCAGGGACTGCATCCCACCAGGAAAACAGGACAGCTTCAACTTAGCAAAACAAAATAATTAGATATGTCTGCAGAAAGAGAGTCTGGAAATCTTTGAACTAGAATAATGAGGTTAGTATTTGACCTAATTGATATGAGAACTTATTAATCTTGAGAGCTTTGGGGAGAATTTGATTTTTACAGAAAGCTTGAGCAGAACAGAAGGTCTTGCCTCTGTATCAGAGGTGGTTAATTTAACTAAAGAACAGTCAGTTTTGCTGTTTAGGAGAGAAGATTTGTGGTTTAAAGCCTACATACTTGAAACAATTCTGACCTCAAACCTCTGAAAAGCAAAGAGTAAGTATTGAGCACAATAGGAACCCCAATGCAAAGTACCTGTTTTGTTTCTGAAACTGTGAGTCCCTGAAGAGACTAATTCATAATCAGCACATACACAGTGTTTGAACTATCGAAGGTGATGTGCTTAAGCTATGAACATTACTAGTAGTCAGAAAAGAGATGAGGCTGTGGGGCTGAAGTTGGTGTCCCTTTTACTGGAAAATAACAAGAGTTCAGGGAATACAACAGAAAGCAAGGAAGAGGGCATGCTGTGACTTACACAAAGTGCAGACCAACAGGACCTTTAAACACAGTAGTGTGGTGAGTACTCATGGGGATATGAGGCAGCAGCATTCCGACTAAAAGCAGACCTTTTGGCCAAAATTGGAGAGTAAAAATGCTGAAGTTACAAGTTCTCCAAATACAGGAAATCCCCCTCCAGGTGCAATGTGCCCAGTTCTGTGCACAAATTCTCTTGCCTTTATCTGCTTGACCACATACTCTTCTTTCAGAGGGTCCATGCCTTGCTCTATGATTACAGTGCTGCCTTCTGCTCTGACCATTCCACATGCAGCCTCAGGTCTTGCTTATTTTATTTCCTACCCTCCACTGGATTCAAGCGTGACAGTGGTGAGAGCTTCTGAGCTTCCCTCTCCATGGCACCCAGCTTCCTCCCACATTAAATAACATATTTTTGCAGCAGTGATGGCACTAGGCATGTTATCCTGCTGCAGCAGGAGAACTGACAGGCTTGGGCTGAAGCTATTTAAGTGTCCAGCAAATATCAAGTGCTGGATTGTTGTCAAGAGTTCTTAGCATTACACAGCATCTTACATGTTCAAAGTGTAATTTGCATTAACTTCAAATGCAGCTCTAAGAACAGCAGAGCAACCCTAAATGAAAATGATGGTAAACACACTGTTTTAGCATTTCATGTTGGATATTAAGAAATGGGGGAAAGTTTAACATCAAACTAAGAAAAGCCCACCCACCCATTACCCAAAGCCAGGCTGCTGCAGGAGAGCTCAGCCATCTGCTGAGCTATTTCCCAGTGCCCCTTGTGGAGTGAAAAGCAATCATGTTGGCCATCATCTGCCAACAGTTTGGTTCACCTAATGTGTCCACCTTGGGAGCAATCCCGAGCAAACTCTTAGTAGGCTGCAGTGTTTAGGGGTCATATCACTTTAGACGTGGCAGACTGCAGAGGCACCTCTAGGCTGATGTTCAGCTTTATTAACTGTCTAAACAGCCAGGCAGACCTGTTGGGGCACACAGTGTCTCTTCACATCATTAGGCATTGTTCAAGCTTCTTCCAGCTACTAGGACTGGCCGCAGCTTCTAGGACTGGTTGCCTCTTTTATTTTCACCTAAGAAGGGGCTTGATGCTGGCTTGTTCTCCTTAAAAATTAACTCTGCATCCAACAGTCTAATGGTATTATTGTTTATACAATCCCTTGCCTTCCCTACCTTTTAATGACAACACTTGGGAGGAAAAAAACACCTTAAATCTCCCTGCACTGCTCTGACTTTGGTAAGGATCCTTTGGCAACAAGCTCATAAAGAAAAAGAGCAAAAAAACCACACAATAATATGGTGAGATTGCACATGCAATTTCTGTTCTATTACTTCCTTTGTATTTCAATTTGGAACAGCATTTTCTTTAAACATGAGATTTCTAAATAAAACAACAAAAAGTATCACAGTGAATCCCAGCTGTGCTCCTAAGGTTATGGAATTAACACAGGGACTGGTAGTGCCAGGACGTTGTCACCCACAGGAAGGAGATGGTTGGGCAAGGTGTGACTGTTTTCCAAAGGGCTGTTGGAGCTGGCTTGCTCAAAGCAACTAGAGGATCCAGAGATTTATTATCTCTGAGGTTTTGGAAGATTATTGCTGGTTTTAGATCAACAAAACAACAAAATAATATCCATCATCCTCTGCCTTCCAGCCCCTTCCTTACAGTTTCCCCCTTTTTACTCTTCTGATCCTTTTCCCTCCCCTCAGCACTGAGCCTGGCCAGCTCTCTCCCAGGCTCCCAGTGTGCCAGGCTCAGCTGCCCATTCTAATAGAGCTCAGGTCCTGCCACCTCATAGTAAATGGCTTTTGGCATCTCTAAGTAGGACAAGCTTTATTGAGACAGAAGAGGGAATGAACTGCTTCCTAAAACTCCTTGAAATGCTAAAATAAGGAATAACTTTTTGTACACTCTACACTGTTGCTTATTTAACTTGCAGTGTGTTTACAAAGTAGTCTGTTTCTGGAAGGACAGTATTTGAAGACTTAAATCAAGGCAGAGTAGATTTTTCTTTGGTGATTCCTGACCTGTTCCTTCAGACATTTGTAACACACGAATGGCTCCTCTAACACATGGAAACTTTTTCATCTCTTTAACAAAGCAGCAATATAATTTATTAATCCAATTTACATTTAAAACACTGTAATTTTATTCTTATTGCTGGAGCTGGTTGTCACTGCTCCTTTGTCAGACTCGTTGATATTTCTGGCCAGACTGTAACAGCCTGGGTCTCTGCTGAGCGACTTAGCATTATGGATGTGCTATTATTAAAGTCGCAACATCTGCACATGTAGAGGCAGCCATTTATCTCCAGTTTTGATAGGAGGCTCCCAAATTCAAGACTGCTGTGGATAGTCAGGCCCTCAGGGCTGTCTGGGTATGAACACCTTGGAATAGTAGGTTTTACTGGATAGCTGGACAGAAATTTCCTGGTTTTCTGCTGTGGGAGGAACAGAACTATCCCAAATAATGCCACAAAACCCTGTGCTTTTAAAACCCTGGAGACCAGGTAAGTCAAGAACTATGTTTTCAAACCCTAGGAGACCCAAGGCTGAAAGAGAAAAACGTGTCCAAGCTGGTTATCTGGAATGAACACTGAACTATTTCCTTGGCAATATTTCACTTGATAGACTGACAAAGCTTCAATCAGCATGCCCAATTTTCAAGACACTTCTTTACAGCTTGGTTTATGGAGGTTGGGCTGATTATTCATGAAGCCTGAGCCTCTCTCCAAATAATTTACAACTCCTGTCTCCTCCATGGCTACCTGAGGTACTTTGCCAGGTGCAGTGAATGCTTTTTGCAGGTCAGAATTGTATGAGCAGCAGGAGCTCAGAAACTTGAAGGATTTATGTGGCTGATTGCCTGTCAATAGGATTAGATGGAGAACTCCAGAGAAGGGAGGACGCTATGGGAAGAAGTACATATATATTCTTGAGTTCTTTCATCATAAGATCATAGAATGCTGTCTTGTCCCGTCGTAAAAGTGGGGTCAGGGAGGATTCTTTTTGATAGATTTCTTGGATGAAAATAAAGTGCAAAAGCAGCAAATATTTATTGATAAATAAAAATAAGTGTTCCTACCGAAGAGGGGTAGGGGAGCAGAGAGGGAAAAAGAGAGATGGAGAGAGAAACAGAAGACAAGAACAGTTACCGCTGTTCCCCGGGAGCTCCGTCGGTGTCAGCTCAGCGGATGGAGCCATGTGTGCCGCAAGCTGCGAGGAGTTTGCGTGGCTCCCGTGGCGGCTCGGTGCGATTTCCAAACAGCAGCAGGCTGCATGTCTCTTCCATCGGTGAAGAACAGGTTGCCATGGCTGCGGGTGAACTCGTGGAGCAGCTGCGGGTTGTCAGGGTGTAGGCAGGGTGCAGGCAGTGTCTGCTCCGTCGGGAAACATCGAAGCACTAGGCTGCCACGGCGTCCAGCTGTCTCGGGGGAGCAGCGAAGCAGGGCGGGCAGACAGGTGCGGCAGCCAGGGAAGAAGCAGGACTGCTGGGAGAGAAAAGGCGCGGGGGGCTGAACGCCCATAAACCTCCGAGAAACCTAAGGAAAAATGGCGCACATCGTGTCACAGTTAACCGCTTTTATGTGCTAAGGCTCCTGCCATAGCCCGATTTCCCGGGCATTTTTTCCTAGGCATCTGGAGATCTGCCCCACTGGCAAGGCAGTGTCGCATGCAGCCCACTCATGGAAGCTTTCTCCGTCCCGGTTGGCTGTCAGGCGAAGTCTCCCCGGGACAAGGCTCACAGAACCGGTACAACCCCTATAGTATTTTTTCACCTCAAGCATAACGTATGTTGAGGCATAAATAAAAGTCAAATTGGTCCCTCTCAGATGCACAAGCTGTGCTTAAGGCTTCTGCTATACAGACAAATATACTGCAGGGCAGAGACTGTGTGCCTCTTAACTGCTTATAGAGTCCCACACTCATCAGTATGGGCAGAAGACTTCACTTTGCAATTGAGCGCTCTATTAAGACATGACTGTGTTTAAATTGAGAGGGAAGATGTATGTTAATGCCTTTACAAACAATTCCTTGGGTGAAGGAATGGATGTTAACGTCTTTGAAAAGGGTCCTAATGTCTTTACTAACTTTGGGCACCTTTACTAACTTGTTATAGAGCCCAGAGAGCTTGGCTCCTAAAACAGACAAGTGAGTCTGCACAAGCCTGAGTTTCTAACTTTGGGGTAAAATGACAGGTTCAGTGGGGAATATGTGGTAGGCAGTTTAGGAAGGCTGTACCTTCCTAGTACCTCAGCCAATGCGGAAAGGAAGAGGGCACCATGCGGCTGGGAGTTGAGGATAAAAGGAGGCTGTGACTTCCAAAACCTCGAGAGAGAAAGCCTCGGAGGTGTGTGCCCCAGTGGACTCCCTCCCATTATTTGAATTAAGTTGCAGGATTCCTCTGTCTCCAGTGTAGACCCTGGCTTTTCATAAAGTGATTTTCCATGCAAAGTGACACTCCTAAGCAGATGGCATGCAGTTTCTAGTACCAACAATATGCATCTTTTCTCTATAGCCTCTTGCTGCCTGCATCAAATAATAAATACTGCTGGATGGCTGCTGAGGGTGTCAGACTTTTCTGTATTTCACTTCTCTCTTTCCTCAGAGAGAGTGGAGGAGTAAAAGAGATTGATCCCACATTGCTACAAAAACCTGAGCTACTCTTGAGATTCTTCTTTCCTTGATGTTTTTTTCCCCAACAAAAAGTGCCTGCATCTTGCTATATCCCAGTCATTTGCCTGCCTGTGACAATACCTTTAAACTGAGTATTGGAAACATACAGAAGCATTCACATTAAGTAATTGAGTTGTCTTAGGTTGCAAATGCAAGATGTGGCTGGGGGTGTGTATTCTATTGCTATCTGTTAGAACCAGGTGGGGCAGTTACTTTCTATTAATTGCGCCACCTGTTAAAACCAGGTGGGGCAGTTTGCTTTATCTCTTCCATAACCCATCCTCCCCTTGGGAAATATCTTCTGTTAATGGGCCATTGAGTGTCACTGCATGGCTGATAAAATTACATCAGCCATTGGGAGATGCTCTGCCCAGGGGGAGGAGCCAAGCATTCCTACCTGGAGATAATCTGAGATTTGGAACACCACAGGCAGCCTTTTCCCACTGGATTCCCAGAGGAAGACCAGGCCCATCTACACCACCACTGGATCTTCCTAGGAAAACTACACCCTTTTGGCAGGCTTAGTTTTTCAACAGAACCACACCTGTCACTGCAGGAGGGCTGCAGCCACCATTTAATGGGACTGCTACCAATACCCTGACCCACAGGGTGTCAGGTCATGTTCTGACTCTGTCAATGTTGTTTTGTACTACAGTATTTTTTTTTTCCTGATAAAGAACTGTTATTCCTACTCCTATATCTTTGCCTGATAGCCCCTTAATTTTCAAAATTATAATAATTTGGAGGGAGGGAGTTTATGTTTTCCATTTCAAGAGAGGCTCCTGCCTTCCTTAGCAGACACCTGTCTTTTCAAACCAAGACAGGAGTAAACTGTGAGAAAAGTTTTAAGTGCAAAGCAGAGTTTGAACTTTTAGTCCATAAATTCTCATGGCTGATAAGTGGAGAAAATCTTGTGTAACACATAAGGTTTGCTTGGTGTGTGCATTTCTTACTGTCCTCTTCTGTAACATTTGGAATTGCCTGCCATGCCTGAGATTGAAGAAGTTTATCATATTTCCCAGCCCTTTGCATTTACATGCTACCTAGAAGCTATTCTGTTTTCTAAATCAAATTCCATCCTAGTCTAATGGCTAAAGAGGCTCTGCCTCCACTGGATGATCTCCACAAACCCCAGCATGTTGTCAGTAATGACATCTGAGCTACACTCTGTTCTCTTGCTTAGTCTGGGAAGCTTGTAGTACTCTTTTCACGGGCCACAAAACTTTAGACTAGATGGCAGTAAAATAAGAAATAAGGTAGATGGAAGCATAGCAACTCTGGTGGAGACTTCTCTCTCCACTACAGGGAAAGGTTGTGTCTTTTTGTCTTCACAGCATCACTTTACTAAGTTCACTGGTGGTTCTACACATCTGAGTTACAGCAAATTGTATCATGTCTAGACTTCTGAGAGAGGTAAAGCAAAAGCCAGTGGGGTAGCATGGGCACCTGAAATTCAAGTAACAACTAGTTTGAATTCAGTTTTCACATCTGCCAAATAATTAGTGGCTGGCTCCACATAGTGGTTTCTCATGTAATTTCTCTGAGTAGGGGTTTGATATTTGGTATTTTCTCTCTTCGAATAACATTGCATTAGTTTTCCAGTGATGTGCCATTTGCAAGCCTGAACAGTCTTGCAGCCTTTGCCTTTGCAAGCCTATGGACAGTAGTGCAGTGAAAGCTGTCTGGAGTCCTTCAGGTCACTGCCAGTCCCACTTGTGGTTGGAGAGATTAAAGATTAAAAAGATGGTTGTGTTACTGTGCACATCACTGCATTTAATATCAGGTGTCTACAAAGACATTGGGTGGCATATTAATGAGTAAGTTTGCCCTCTATTACCTTAAGGGTCCCCTGAGATTTCTTATTTTAAAAAAATAGCAGAGAGATAAATGTATGCAAATATTACTCGAACCCAAGTCAGTGTCTGGCACTTAAGAAATAATCATGCACATCCCACAGCCTTGGCTTAGGAGCTCATATGGCAGACAAGCTTTCGACTCATGGTTATGGAAAAGTACTTGACAGTCAGCACTGTTATTTCATTTCCCTCTCTGGGGCCTTCTTCCTGGTAGGAAAACTCACAAAAAAGTTTTAAAACCTCCCTTCTACTGCAGCATTCTTATTTTCCTCAACTCTCATCTATTTAGCAGTGACTGCAAACACATAAATTTGTCCTTCATGTCCCTTCAGTCCCACAACCATGACTGAGGATCCTGAGAGAGAGGGAGAGAAAGAGAGATAGAGAGAGAGTGAGTGTGTGTGTGTGTGTGTATGTGTCTCAGAGAACATACCTGCTGATGGGATGGAGTCACTGACCTGCACTCCTAGGGTGCTACAATGCCAAAGATACATCTTTCAGAGGCAAACCTACCTATCCCTAATTCAACTCATCTTGAGCTATTTTAAAAGCAGAGGGCTAAAAGAAGATGAATAAGACATATGCCCATTTTCATTCCTAGCTTCCAGCTTTGTGGATGACCCTTTTTCTGCACAGCACCTGCCTGTTGCTCAGCCAAGGCCTGAGTTTCTTCCAGGGCTTCAGCACAGCTTCAGATACAGTGTGCTAGTGTTTAATCCCAGCATTTCAGGGAAGAATCCCTGAAGAATTCAGAAGAATCCCCTGGTAAAGGAAAAAAGGCCAAAGAGACTCTCGGACTTTGCTGTTTCTTTGTTTCTACAACACCCTTGCCAATATTTATTTGCCCATCTGAAAGTGAAGTTTAGGTTTCAGCACTGACTGAAGACTTTTAAAGTTAATAGTCTGCTAGATCTGCCTGCTAGAAGGATCTCATTTCAGAAGCTGTGATAAATGAGAAGTTTTCCTGTAAAACCTTCATTAGCATGAGTGTGCTGCACAGAGCTGTGTGATTTTTTTATCACCTCATTCATCTGTGACCCCCCTGCGCTATTCAGAGGTTTTGATTTCAATTGTGTAGGCATCTTTCTCAGCCTGAGAGTAAGCCAAGCTGATCCACACAAATAATGCTGGACTTACCTACTGTAAAAAGCATGACTAAATTTAAATTAGAAACTTTAACACTTGTTAACAGCAAGATGAGTTCCTGTCTGTTTGCAGTTTTGCAATCTGGTCTCTCTGAGGGATGTGCAGAGTTAATTGTAGCTTTCCATTAAAACATGATTCAGTAACTGGTACCAATTATCATTTCTGGGAACGATTTGTACTTCTGGGACCAACCAATGAGAATAGAGAGACAGACTGATGCTCCTTTGAAGGTGCCAGCACATGTGATTGGCTTACAGCCCCAACAAAGTCTTTCCTTGCACTGAATGTCCTGCTGTTTCTCAGAAGATGTGTCACGATGCAGAGACCATGAGGCTATAGGTGGAGGGAGTTTTTCTCATCCTTGGTCTGTCACTGCATGGACCAGTTGTAAAAATAAACAAGGCAATGCACAGGTGTTTGAGAGGACAGGGGAGGAAAGGAGAGAGGAGAGAAAAATAAGATTCCTCCTTCCTGAGGGTGTATGTGTAATGTATAAAGGCAAACTTGGTCAAGATGTGATGGGGGGACAAAATCTTGTCTGACTAGATTGTGTTAACACTTTCACCAAACAGTGCTTGCCCTCTGGAGACCCAGCTGACAAGTTTGCAGTGGCACAGCAAGACCATGGTGTAGAAACAATGGCTGTGTACGTGCACGGCCATGGAGCGGAGTGGGATGTAAGGAATCACATCTGTCTACAGATACTGCAGCAAGGAACAGAATGGCAACCTGATGTCACACAGGATGAATAACTGGCATGGTTAATCTGTACATGTGTACAAGCATCTGAATACTACTCTTCTAAGCTCTTATCTCTACCACAGAGATTTTTAATAATCTGTTTCAGTTGAGAAGCAGATGGGGACACTTAGTAGTTGCATCTTCTATTGATCTAAGTAATGTGACATAAGTGTGTGCATGAAACATCCCAAACATCTATTTCTACAGAAAATCAAAATTTTATAACTCTATCCTTTTAAGGACAGCTAATGATAGATAAAAGTTGTATACTCAGTTGTGCCACTACCTAAAGTTTCACAGCATCCAAGTGTGCAGTCTTAAACTATTTATCTCTACATATTTCCCTCCCTTTTCGCTGATCTTCAAAAGGACTAGTCTTTACAGAAGGTAGTCTGGCTTGCTAACAAAAGAGAAGGAAGGACAAGGTTCAGCATAGTGCAAAATTCACTCTTAATCACATCCTTTCAATTCACTGATGTACAGGCTATTCAGACCTCAACAGAAAGAAAGTAATTTATTCCAGATATTTGTAGAGTCATGGCTAGCATTTAAAATGGTGCTGCAAGAATAAACGAAGAACTTGTAAGTTTCCTTTTAATCTTTGGTCTACAAACCCAGCTAAAATGAACAAGAAAGTCTGATGTATACACAGGCATTGCCATATGGGGGTTCTAATTGCAGCTGTGAATCCTCACAGTGAGTGGCTGCAGCTGTGTTCACAGAGCCCATGTGAAGAGCTGGATTTGTTTGTTCTAGTCCCTGGCACATCAGTCATGTAGAATTGTCACAGCTTAAACTCTCTGTGCTGCTGTGGAAAACAGGCCTCAACAGCACACAATTTGTTTGGCATTATACAGAAGTGTGAACTGCTTTTGCCCTCCCATTGCTCCCACCTTGAGGTAGCCAAAAGGTCTTTGGGCAAACGACCTCACACCAATCCATCTGGGGTAGAATTTTCCCTGCCAGTTTTTTCCTTCAATATTCCCACGTTGTTTTGACATTGACAGGGCTGTCCTGACATTGTGCAAACTCACAGTTAATGTTAGGTCAGCTATGCCCTGCAACAGTAGAAAATTAAAGCCACTGCTGTGAAGCAGCTGTGCACGCTACCTGCTGAGAGCATTCCTACTTTGTTCCTAATAGTGATGCTTCCAGATGCTGCTGCCAGCGTAGCACTAAATGTTTTATATGCACACATCTAGTGCTGACAGAAGGGCTGCATTCTGAGCACTTTGCAGAGAAGCTTGCAAAGAAAAGACATTAAAATAAGCCCTCTGCTTAGAGTACCTCTATCTTGTTAGCAAGGACATCCACACATCCATATGCACAGAGACAGTGCTCAAAATAACTCAAAATTTGGGTTAACTCTAATTAAAAATGTAGATGGCAAATCCTTTCTTCCTCTGAAATGCCAGGTTGGTGGTATCACTGGACCTGAGGGCAGACAAAATGCTCCTTTGATGAAGGATATATTCTAGGCTGTGTGACAGACCCTCTGGAGAGCCAGCTACAAGGCATTTCAGGCAATGCTTTCCATAACATTTTGCCCTGATTCAGGTCTACTTAACTGCCATTGATGTCTACTTGTGCAGAAGTAAATCACTTCTAGTATTTCTGTTAAGCCTGAGCTTAACCCTTCTGCAAGCCTGAACAAGTCTTGAGCTTGACATGCTTCTCACTGACTGGAAAATGATTATTCTCTCTCTCTCCATACCTCACATGTTCTGTAGATGTGAAGATGTGAGATCCCATTCACATACCTACTTTGAAGATAAATTAATATCTGTAAAGGATTGAGCTCCTCAGCCATGTAATTTGAAGTATTGCTAGAATATTAGAAGCTCACAGCTTTTCCTGCAGATCTACCAAAAGAGCACAGAAAGATGGCGTAGGCAGATGCCCACTGAGGGAGACCCAAAGCCCTGTGAGCTTTCACATGCTGCCAGTTCTACCTTGGTCTGCCCCAACCCATTAGTTGCCTGCTACCATGAGCTCACCCAAATGCTGCCCTAATACCCTCCTATTCTGAGAGCCTAGGGCCAGCATTAGTAATTCTGCTGGGCCAGTGCATCAGGGAGAGCCAGCAGTATAACTCATCAAATTATCTGAGTCATTCTCCATGTATATCCTAAAAGGATTTATGACCATTGCTTGTAATTGCTTGTAATAAACAGGCGCCCATCTTTTCCAAAAGATTGACTTCCGTTGCTCAGGGCTGAGGTAATCTGCACAAGTTTATATCATGCCCCTTACTTATGCCCAGCTCAATTTTAAGGTGGATCTCCTTCCTCTAAAAAGCTCATAAAATGCCTAGCTCCTGTCTTTATTTCTGAAGACAGATGCATGGCTACAGGAAAAGGCTATTTAATGTACAAAATGCAAGGCAACTGGCTTGATAGCCCCTGGAGCAGGAAGAGGGCTCTGATGGCATGAAAGGAGCTGTTCTGGGAGGTGGAGGTAAGAGTTCTGTTAGAAAGGCCACTGCACATATATGGGATATTGCAAACCTTGACTGAGAGGAATGGCAGATTTGTCTTTACAAACAAGTTGTGGGTCTGCTGGTAGATAAAACTAGCACTGGGAGATAAAAGAAACAATGGGAAGGATTCCACTGATTGATGAATGGAAAAAGATATTTGCTTTTACAAATGAACTTTAGACTTGCTGGTAAATGAAATTCATCTTTCATTGAAAGATGAAAGAAACAACGGGGAAGAAAAACCCCTAAATTCTATAAGAATTAAAAATTAAAAGGGAAGGTTGAACATTAGAGGAAATCTTTGGTATCAGGCAAATCAGGAAGTCTGTACCTCTCAAGTACCTCAGCCAATGGGGAAAGAGAGGAGGGAAATGGGGCCGGGAAATTAGGATAAAAAGGGAGGCTGCGTCCTCCGAAAATTTGAGAGACCCCAGGGCAATGCCTCATGGCTTCTCCCTTTATTCGAACAAAGTGAAAGGATTCCTCTGTCTCCTTTTTGGACATAAACCTCTGGTGTTTATGTGAATTAATTTTCCTAACACTGACCATGAGAGGTAAGTCTATGCACACCCTAATGGCCAGCTTGCTCTGGCCATTCTTTCCTCTGAGCATGCTCTGATACAGGTAAGGAAAACATTCTTTGATGCACCTGTCTTGGGCAGAACCTTCTGCTAACAGAAACAAGGAAGGTTGGTGTAACTTCTGGAGCTCCTGATCTCCTTATTAAGGTGCAGAAAGTCAGCTACCACACATTCACACACTCACTGCCAGTGTCCCACAGGGTGGAGGCTGGAGCACAATCCTGGGTGTGCTTTTGCAATCCCACGTGGCATTCACATGGTTTGCTGCTGGGGAAAGGCAGGAGTGAACAGCAATTGGTGCTGGTTACAGGCACAGAGGGCCTGCAGAGGTACAGCACAGAGGTTCTGTGCTGCTGGAGGCAGTAACTAAGGGCTGCAGATCTGCATGCCCAAGGACCTTCTAAGTTATACTAGAACCTACATCCCTCTCAGTAATCAAGGCTCTGCTGGTAGTTTTAATTACAAACTCTCTTTATCACAGGTTAGTAACTAAGCTATAGGCTTTCAGTCAATGGCAGCAGTCTTGGAGCATTTTCTTTTTAAAACATGTGCTATTCCTATGGGGTTTGTTTTTGAAGAACAGAGATTGCGAATAATAGAAGAAACAATTTAAAAATATACACTCAGAAGGTCACTAGGCTCATAAAATGAAAATCTCACCTGCTTATTTTCAATATTTTTTCACCAAGCAGTTACTGTGCATTTCAGTGTTGTTACCTGCTTCCCTAATATCACAGTGGTGCAAAAGTAAAGTCAGGCAACAGAAGAAAACCCCAAAGATCTAGTGCATAAGCTGTCACATGTTGCCATTCCTATTAAGTCTTTTGAAAAGTGTCCACACATTTATGAGGCAGACAGACTTTCCAATACCAAATTAAGGTGACCTGCCCTGCCCCCTGGCCTCCCTCTTGCTTCCTGGCTGCTTTGTGCCTTCACTCACACGAGCCCTGACAGGCAGAGGACAGAAGTTGCACGCCAGCACATGCAAGTTGTTGTGACCATTTCAGCAACATGTTTTCCGAAAGTCTTTTGGGGTCACTGCTTTTCCATCCTAGGAGATTAGGCATGGAAGGTCACATGCAGCCACACATACACACACACACATACAAGTGTACTTCTCTGCAGTAAGGATCAGGACTAAAGTATCTAAGGGCTCAGCCTAATAAGCTTTGGAGATTCCCTAAGTTATGGTGTGTCTAAGAGGGTGCTTATTTTTCAACTCCTAGCAATTACACGAGGAGGGTTTTATTCAAACTAGAGGTTTTGGTTTGTGCTAAATCTCAGTATTTGCCTGAAATATTGAATAGGAATAAAATTACCTAAGTGTTTTGCAATTGGAGTCAGTAAAAGCAGTGGCATCTAATTAGTTCCTGTCACCAGAGGGCATTGGAGGACAAGCAGATTTTTAAAAAGCATTAGCCCTGTCCCTTCAGTTGAACCAGTAAATATTAATGATGCCAGTGAACCTGACCTCCTTCTGGATGGTACAAAAGGAGCAACTCTGGCAGAAGCATGGAATGGGGCTCTGGACTGGCCCCATGCGGAGCTGCAGGCTGAGGAGCATCTCCTCACTTTTCCCCCTGCAGCTGTGCATCTCGGGACAAGCTGGAGCACAAAACAGAAACAGTGACTAAATGGTGCTTCAGAGATGGCCATGCAGCAGTGTCAACATTTGGCAATCAGCCTCTTGGGCCCCAAGTGGGTTATTTGGAAGACAGTGTGCAAGAGAGGCAAACAAAGTGTCTGGTGACATTCCTCCTGGAAACAAGGAGCTGGGGAGCAGATTTGAACTATCACTCCGTGGCTCCCCAGCCCAGGCCAGCAGTCTTGTAACACACCTACAGCATACATGGAGCCTCAATGAGTCTCTCCTTGGCTCCACCAGGTTCCTTTTAGCTCCTTGTCCGATTCATTCAATTCATTTCTATGCTAAGCATAGGCTTAGAGGTTTACAGCAGGAGAGGATTTGCTGACTTGACTCAAGAGTAGTTCTTCAGATTAGCAAGGAAATAAAACCTGAGCCTGGAAAGAGCAATGGGAAGTACTTTCTTTGGTGCCAAAACAGATATTTCAGTTACCAGAAAGAGATGCTGTCCATTAGCATCAAACAAAGAACCTGTCTGTGCATAATAAACACTTTTAAATGGGAGGAAGCAGGCCAAGTGGCCCTCTTCTCTTATCACTGTATAATAATGATGGTAATTTATAAACTACAACTGTGGCAAATTTATGCCCCGTGTCAGAGCCCTGAGGGTATGAGATTGTTGGTTTCAGTTAGAGAGTGGTACTGCTGTGTAGGTATCAAAGGCCTTTCAGCCAAAGGCAGGGCTTCTTGTTCTTTTCAAGCAGGGTCAGCTCAACACCCTAATGATAATATTGCAGGTTGTATCAGGTAGTGGTTTAATTTGGATTATAGTTGACTACCTTGTTTTTCCTATAGACGTGTATTTTTTTAAATTTCAGTTTTTGCCTCACTTCATTCTTGAAATGCGCAACCACAGGCAAGAGAAAGAGGGAAAGCAATGGGATGTATCAATTTATTTGCTGTCTTAAATTCAATGCCTTGCCAACTATACAAAATACAATAATCAATGTATGGATTTTCCAGTACTTCATGTATTCAACAGCATGTCTGCAGTCCAAAAATGCTGACTTGTTCATTTCTGTTTAAAAGGCAGGTGGTCTCAAAAGAATGAGTATTGAACATTGTCACATTGACATTGTTTTGGATCATGGGAAAGAAAAGGAACTGAATTAAACCTTTACAGAGAAGTTGTCCACGAAGTTTAAAAGAAAGTGGATCTGACATAATTCATGACTTGTGTTGATACCATGCCATTTTGGTTGTCTTTTATACAATTATCTTTTATACAATTATCCCATTATCTTTTAATACGAATTACCTTATTCAAAGTTAATAGTCTGGAAAGACACAATTTTTCATAAATACAACATCCTTGATATTTTTATATAATTAATAGAACAAAGTAAAAAGTACAAAAAGCATAGATTCAACAAAGAAATATGTTTATTTTAATACCTGTTTTTTTAGCACTGATGTTAATACTTTCACTAGCTTTTAGCAGTAAAACTATTTCAGGAAAGCCCAATTTTTAATTTAGTTTTAAACTAAATTTTTGCATTTTAAAGTCCATTAAAATATTTTCCTCTATGTAGAATTATTGGTTTAATTTCAAAATAGACAAATATTTGTAATATTAAACTGTTTTGCCCATTAAAGAATTGGGCCCTCCCTGCCCTCCTTCAGGGAAATGTGGGATTTAAAGTGACAGGTAAAATCTGAACTGAAATCTTCAAATAATTCTAAGCTAGCTGTCCTGGTTTTAACAGACAGCTGTCTGCCAAGGAAAGCATGAACCTTCCTGTAATGGAAAAGATGACCCTCTCCCTCCAAATTATTATAACCTTGAAATTACAGGGCTTTCAGGCAAAGATATGGGGAAAGGAATGACAGTTTTTTACTAGAATATATATATTGTATATATATGAAGACAACCAGAATATATATGTATATATAGGAAGACAAACAACAACAACAGCAGCAGCAGCAACAAATGCCCAGGACCCCGTAGCATTATTTTCCCTCCCGTCGCGCGCTTTCCCCTTGGCGCAGTCGGGCCCGCAGCCAGCAGGGGGCGCTGCTGGCTCCCGGTGGGCAGAGGGGCTGCAGGGACACCCCGCGCCTGCAGGGGGCGCTCCAGCGCGAGCCCTGCGCCTCCCAGGGGTTATGGCAGCCCATAAGAGAGGGAAGGTGGGAGATTCCCTTTCCCTGTGCTCTCACCTGCACTGTGTGGTACCCTGGCCATGACCACCCTGGCGAGGTTCCAGTCCACCAGCAGCTGGGAGGTGGTCTCTCCAGAAAGAGAGAGAGAGAGGAGGTGTGGGCCCAATCTTTTCCCCTGGAAGCACCCACACAGATGGTGGGGATCTCTCCAGGTGAGGGCGGGTGTTGCAGAGGGAGTCCACGACAGCTCACTGTAAGCAGTGGCCTGGCCAATACATGCTATGGGGGAACTTCACAGCAGCCCTGAACCCCTGGGAAGGAGAAGGCCAGCATCAAACACCACAACTATCGCCTCTCCAAGCCAGGCAAATACTGGACCACCTCCAGCTAAGAAACTGCCAAAACCACACTCCTTCCCAGCCCCCCTCCCCCAAGATAATCTGAAGGGTATGCCAAGGTATTGTCTCTTAATCGACATCCATTTGCCGTTTCCATGACAACAAATGGGAAGAAAATTCCTTGAAG
This sequence comes from Haemorhous mexicanus, assembly GCF_027477595.1. Lineage (NCBI taxonomy): Eukaryota > Metazoa > Chordata > Aves > Passeriformes > Fringillidae > Haemorhous > Haemorhous mexicanus. Next base: position 11,980,528 of record NC_082344.1, read on the forward strand.
AAACCTAATCGCCAACACCAGCAAATGCCAAAAAAATTAAATTTTAATTAAGAAGTAACATCACAACAATGACCATAAGAAATTTAAAATGGATGCATTTCCAAAATTATCTAAAATGCTTTTGTTTCCTTTTGAACATTCCTAAGTCATGAATAATGCTGAAACTGTGCAACTTGATGTACATTCTGATATTCTCTGTCCATGGTTACACTGTGCTTATTTCAGGTTACAAGTGTTTTATAACACTGCTTATTCAATCATGCCCATGGATTGTAATGCACCCATAGCTCTATCTACCAGGGCAACTAAGCACAATTTATATGTTGATGCACTTGAAAGTTAAGATAGTTAATAGGAAATGCTACTTCCCTACCTGCATCTCCAGATTTTGTCAGGTAGGCATTCCCCCACCAATTTATTTATTTATTGCTCTATTTATTTTCTCCAGTCCTTTTTCTTTTAGATTACCTGAGCAAGGCTTCCTAAAGGAACAGTAACTATCAGAGAAAATCGACCAAAAGGGGAGCTTTGGCTCTTCTCTAGGGGAACAATGGGTCACAAATCTTTATGGGGTTTGTCACATATTTGGAGAGCAGCATGTAAATTTGCCATTGACAGACTTTCGATTCTTTCTTGCTTGGTCCTCTCTATAAGACACATTGACAAATAAAGTGTTGTCATATCTGAAGTGCCACAGGCAAGGACTCCATGTGGAAGCACCAATAAGCAGAGGAGAGCAAGGACAGGAGCACTTTACACTTCTTACTGATTGCACAATGAGGAACCAGGCCACTGAGATCCAGGACTGTGAAATATGTAAGACTGGGTAGGCACAGGCAGAAATGGGACATTCTATTTCATATTGATACAACACATAATAATAATGCAGTTTTCCACATGCATCCTCTTACTCCTCAGGAAAATAACTAATGGATTTTGCAAGATGAAGGGTTTTTTTTTCTGTCAGAGGAGAGAGTGGAATGGAAGGAAATGTGATTGCTGTGTACAGCAGGGGGAAGTGTTACACCCTCATCTCAGAGGCCCCTCAGATCCCAGTGGAAGATACTTATAACTCTGTCTCTGAAGAAGATGAAAGTAGTTCTTATGCTGAGAAATGGAATAAAAAGTGATACCTAAAAATAAATATCTCAAGTCAATGCCACCTAGTTCTACATTCCCTGTTTCAGAGCTGGCTAAATTAACTGTATCAAGAAACATTTGGCTTGTTCAAAGAGTAATAAGGCCTTTCTGCAACTGGAATGGCTTTTACCCTAAAATCTGATAATTTATTGGCAGTTTTCTATACTCTGCAATATCATCTCTCTCTGAGTTGAGAAAAGCAAGTCAGTCAGCACGATATGTTAGCTGATTCAGACAGGGACCGAGGTGACGACAGGGAAATTGCACTCCCTTGTTACATGGTTTAATTCTTGGGAGCATCCACACAAGACTTATCAGGTTATGTGTTAAACTGATACTGCTCCAATTCTGTTTCCACCAGAAAACACAAAGGGATTTTCAAGATGAATAAGACTGGAAACTACCCCTGGCCAAGCTATGCTCATTCAAGGATTTCAAAGCACTCTTCAAATCTCTTTTCAGAGTTTCACAAAATTCCTGATTTGCAAGCTGTGGAACCCAACCAGCATCCAGCATGTCCACAGCCACTGCTGAGTAGGTGGAACTGGGAAGCTCTCTCAGATCTCTGTTTGGCTCTGGAGCAGTCCGTGCTTAGAAAGGGCACAGGGTAAAAGAAACAAAAACCATAAAGAATATACTTTTCTCCTGGTCAGTGTAGATTCAGGAAAGAAATGGCTGACAGTGGGTCATTACTGCAGATCACTTTTATTCTGGTTTGATTTCAGAGAACTTCCTCCTAAACAACCAACATGCCTAGGCTAAGTGTGCCTGATTTGGAGCTTGTTTTCTTTCTCTGAGGAACAGCAGGAGGTCCACAGTCTCCTCTTCCTTCTCTACTGGTGCAATCTCACAGAAATGCAAGATGCCCTTCCTTGCAGGTAGTGCCTCAGAACTGAGCCTTCATTTCTGTAAAGGACTTCATTTCAAGGCCTTTCGAAGTTCTTAATTCCAAAAAGCCATTTCAAAAAGGCTGTCTTCAATAAGGCTGGTTGTGGGAAGACTAGATCTTTAAATGGATTCAGGATCACCACCTAACTGCTTCTAGGCTGAGATTTGCAGTTGTCTCTACTCAGTATGAAGATAAGTGGGTGGATGTCGTGCAGGCAATATGCTGCTGAGCTGTGGTCAGAAAGCATCTCTGCATCCAATTCCTACTGTTTATAAATATACAAACAATAACTAAATATACTGTCTAAGTAGTATAGTAATAAAGTGACTCTGTGTGACAGTCACCTGCTGAACAAAACCACAAACCTCGCTTGCCAGCCAGACATCCTGAGCTCCCAAAGCAGTAATTTTGTAGAATAAAAGAGAGGCTTCTCCTCAGGCAATTCTCAGAGTTCCCGTGGCAGAAGGCCACACCAGTAGTTCTGGCATGCCCCAGCAGAGGGCAATGGCAGATGGACATCTGAGTCTGGCACTGCAAAGCACCCCTACAATAGAAAACTAAGTTTTCCCTTGTCTACCAGATATTTTCACAAGCTTGGGAGTCACTTGGGGCTAACAAAGGGAATAAATCATATCTAGAGCTGAATCAAGGCCCAGTAGAAAACCTGGCAGTGTGTAATTAGCCAGCAGCATGCATGAAGCTCTCCAGGTCTGTCCTGAGTGATGACAATTTGCTTAGTAAAGCAAGGCTTCAGCAGCATTTTCACTCTAAGATCAGAAAACACAGGGGGTCTGGCTTTGTTGCTGTGCTCGTTTGGAGAAAAGGGATAAGGGAAGCTGTGTGTCTTCTTGGGTGCACCCACAAATGCAAACCAGAAAGACTAAGCTGGAAGTGGTGAGTGTGGAGGAGGACACGGCAAACAGGGAACACCCTGGCAGCTTTATCTCTGCTCATGGAAGCGTTTTTGTTCTGAAATCTCAGTGTCAGATCTAGTGTCCTCCTGAAGGGGACAGAAAGTGATTCAGAGCAGCCTTTTTTAGGTATATGTGCACCTAAACACAAGAACCACAATTTGAGGTAGTTAAGGCAGACTTGCTTACACTGGATTTTTTCACTTCTGAATGTCAAACCTTGTATGTCTCAATTTGGGGCTGAAAAATAGAAGCACTCAGAAGCAGGAACCACTTTAAAAAACCACCAATAAAACTGTATGTCACATACACTGAAATGCAGTGACCATCCATTAATTATGTAGGCATGCTACAGAAGCATAAAATGATATCTGTTTTGACTGAGGAAGGAAGTGAAGAAATGTTTACAAATCCTTTCATGACAATAACCATAAATAACAAGTAAACAGCGACAGGAACAACTGCTTCAGTAGTATTGCTGTCATTTGTTGTGCCTGCGTCAGTAGACACTGCGAGGGAAAATCATGTTGGAGGAGAGAGAAAGAGGTTGCCAAGCAACACGAGACTCCAACCAGGGCACCCCCTCCCCTGCTCAGGAGCAGACAAAGCTTCCTGGTGCAACTGCTCTGAAATCTGAGCTGGCATCCATCACGGGAAAGTGGGCATGTTGTGGGGTGAGGGAGCAGGAAAGGGGAAGAGGGCAAAGCTTCCAGCTGGCAAGATGAGGCTGTGGAGACCAAGGGAAGAAATGGCAGTTGTGCCAAGGGGGGGGGGGTGAAGAAAAGAGCCCAGGACAGACAGGACAGACAGAAGCCAATCTAGGATGAAGTGGTCAACCTGGGAATGTGGCTGCTTCAGAAGAACTTAGATCAAACCCTGCTCCAGTGTGGAAGTGTTGAACCAGAGTGGGGCTTTCCTGGCTGGAGAGAGAGATGGAGGAGCATGGTAGAAGGACTCTGGAGAGTTTTTATTCTTTTTAAAACATGTCCATGTAAATATGGCACTCACAACATCAGCTACTTGGGTTATCTTTCTCAAGGAGATGACATCTAGGCCTTGCATGCTCTGCAACCTGCTTGATAGCAGCATGAGAGTACTGGACAAAACATCATGAACCAATTCTTTCCTGACTTATATACAATATTGATGGAGGAGACACAAGGCTGCAGAAGGTACAGTTCAGGGAAAAATACAAACTTCTGTCTACTATTCTGTTTAATCCTTCTGAATCTGCTGCGTGGCTGCCATCATGAACAAGCTCATCCCCAAAGGATGGGGATGACAAATGAGATCAGTTGTGGTAACTCTGCCACAAAACAGGGACTCTGGACAGCAAGACCTTAAACTGAATTGGATGAAATGGACTATTTGTCCTTCCTCTGAAACCCCACACAAAGTACATATGAAAAGACACCAGACATGGATTACAAACGGTATTTAGGAGGCAGAAAGAGGGAACAATTGAAGAATAAGCATATTTTCTTCCTCTTTTATAGTTCTGATAAATTTAAAGCTGAGTATGATCCAGTGCCACACAGGCCCATGTTCTATATAATATATTGTTGAAAAGCAAAGTAAATTCATAAACTGCAGAGCCCACTACTGTTACTGCTATAGCTAAACTGATTTTGATATGTGAGCCAGCCTCATACATTTTAGTGCAATGATTTACCCTATAAACATTTCCAGTGATATATATGAGAGTTCAGGTATGTTTTCCCTTCCACCTAGAGGAGCCTCTCTGTTCTTCAGAGCCTGTATTCTAGGTGTTCAAGAAAAAAAGATGCTGCACTGCCACTTGTGACTGATCTTCAAGAAGTTGCACCCCAGCACAGGCTGAGCATTGCCCTTTGCAAAGCTCTTTTCAGCTCTTCCAGAGTCAAAAACTGAACAGCTCTGGCAGTGTAATTCCATTAAAAGTGCTTATTTGATCAGTCTGGTTTCATGCTTAAAATGCTTTTGGTCTCACAACCCCAGCCATCTGCTCTCTCATGACAGCAGTTCTGGTCAACAGCAGCTTCTCCTGAGAGAAGAGCCAGCCTCTTTGGCATGGTCACCAAGAGGCAATAAAATACCACCCTTTCCAAACAGGACAGACTTACATCTGGTCAGACACCACCAGTGTCTCTGAATTACATGACATTTCACTGCTCAGAACCTCTGTTCCTGCCTCCTTTTATGTCAATCTTTGCTGGATTTTTGCTGACATGTCCATCATGTCCATCACCATCTTGAAATCTGCATCAGAAAAAATACATCTTCAATGTCATCCGGCCTTAAATTGTTTAGCCCTTGTGGTTGTAACTTTTCAAATGACCAGCTCTGTTAGAGTTTTCCTTCACATTTATCTATCAGTAAGGTGACAATACTTTGAACACTTCTGTTCCAGCTCCTAAAAACCACAGAGACTGTGTGGTCAGAAAGTCAATCCATACCACACCAAGAATTGCAATTAAAAGGCTTAAATCAGCAATTAAAGAGTTACTAAGTACAAACATCAAGCTTCTGTTATTACAGTATATCTATTCTCCCAATCTTTAGAATTAACACCCAACACAATATTAACACCCAAGAAAGTAAAATTTGGCAAGGTAAAATAACCTCTTTAAAGTCTTTTTTACCTTAGCCCTTAAAATTAGCAAGTTTGATAAAAGGCAATGAAATATCTCACTTTAACATCAGCTGTAGGAAGTCAAAATAAACATTATATTGGTTTTGTTCCAGTGGTCTTATGGGATTGTAAAGGCTAATGACATTAAGCTTTCTGTTAGTTAGGTGATGAAAAAATGTCCCTTTAGAGAATCTTATGCCTAGCCTTAAAACTAGGCCATAAGGAAGTGTGTTCCAGGCAGTAGATGAAGGGAGGCATTCCTCTCTCCCTTTGTCAGTTGTTTTACCCTTTGAACTAGCCTGAGCATTTCCTTTCTGCAGGCTGACTGCTCGTGTCTGTTGTGCTGCCCGTCAGAGCCTACGTCATGCACGTTCAGCAGAACCTGTAAATCAAGAGTGGGGACAGCACAAAGCTCTGCTCCTCCCTCACGTGTCCCGCACCAGCTGCTTCTGAGGGACACTGCTGGTGATGGACACAGACCCTTTACAAAAACAGAACAAAAAGGCTTTGCTCCCAAAGAGGCTGCAACTGAAATCTAAAGATAAAGAAACAGCTGAATCCACAGAGGGAAGAAAGGCTGGTTTTGTTCTTTCTGAGCTTTCAAACAGGCAAGAAATAGGCAGGGCTGAGCTTTTTCAGGAACAAAACCTGGCCGTAATTTTGCACTTCTGTTTCAAGAAGTGAGTCTGTTTTATTTCCGGGGCAGGCCTTTGTTGCAATGCTGAAAAGCACTCTAAGTCTCCCACCTGTGGCTTTACCTTACTGCTCACTGAAGCACTCTCTCCCATACACACATCCTGTTGGCACACAGGAACTGCTGGGAACATGGCTGGTGATTTTATTTTGCTCGCAGCTGTGGCAGCTGTCTCTCTTCTTTCCACCTTCCAGCAATGTAAGAAAGAACTGTGGGCTGCATGACTGGGGTTTGGGGTGGTTTCCACTGGTTCTGAAGTATGGGAATTATTTTATGATAAAGTGGTTGCTCTGCAACTTTAATTTCTGAGAAATTCTAAAATTTTTCCTACCAGAGCATTGTTTACTCTCTTGGCAGTCTTAGTTGGCTCAGGGGGACAGATTACTTTTCCCTGTTGGATAAACTAATTTGTTCTCAATTCTCTTTTGTTGACTTCTTGGAACCATACTATTATCAGAGCTTCTAACTAGCCGTTAGTTACCCCAAAGCCATGATGTGTCTTGATTTTAATCGTATTTAGGCACCTACACAACTGAAAACTTCAAAAATGAGAGTAAATCTGTGAAATCAAAAAGAGAGTAAATCTGTGAAACCAGTACTGGATTGAAAGTGCTGTAAAAACTGTTTCCAGTAACAAAGACACATACTCAGTATCTGAAATGAATTAAGAAAGCAACATCAGGCAACAAAATTATCAGATATTACATCTTATGTTCTCATCATTACATTTCTTTAAGGGGTAAATGGACTTATTTTATGCCCTGCTGATATGCCTCTGAGAATTAAGGAATAGGTTGCCCAGGGAAGTGGTGGGATCACCATCCCTGGAAGTGTTCAAAAGGCATGTGGATGTGGCTCTTGGGGATATGGCTTAGTGGTGACCATGGCAGTGCTGAGTTAAGGGTTGTCCTCAAGGATCTCAGAGGTCTTTTCCTACCTCAGTGGTTCTATTCTATGAATAGAAGGGGGCAAATCTGAGAAGTTCTTTTTGCTGTGCATCAATCAAAACCTGCAGTATAATTTTTTAATGCTTGACATTATTTTCTTTGAAATATGTTGATTCATATAGTTGGGAACACGACACAATTTGAAGGCATTTGTGCTATACTAGCATGAGATTTAGAGCAAGTTAATAATTACTCTGCCTTTTTTCTGAAATAGCACTGCCACCTTATCTAGCAACCCATCGATGTGGCTTGATTATTTATTTGTTCTCAAAGCCTCAGCTACTGAATTAACATTTGTACTCAGCAGAAAGAAAAAGTTTGAGAATATGACCCTTCCAATTGAAAAAACCCAAAACAACACAACAGAAAGCAAATAAAAAGCACTGAAAATTCACATCTCCTTTTTCCGTCATCAGATCAGCTCCAATATACCCGGTGATCTTAATGTTTCTATCTGGTGGTAGTGCTTATCATCAGCTTCTGAGAAAGTTCAGCTTGCCTGCTTTGATTTTTAACCTGAAAGTGTGAAGGATTTCACACACCCAACAAGAAACCCAGACATTATTTGGAAAACTATCTTGAAAACTCAAGGAGTTCTACAGATACTGACACTGTGAAGGGAGCTGAAAAAGATGTTCTTTATGATGGATAGCCTATATTACTTAATCTTAGTTAAAATCACAGAAAAGATTATATAACCTGGAGTTGCATTTACACTGGCAATCTGACTTCAAGCCCACAGAGAAACTTGTGCAAGAATCTGACCAGCTGACCTGATTTAAACTATCACAGCTTTCCAGCATGGGTAACCCAACACAGATTAGTTCATGGGAATTCAGGTGAATATTGTGAAACCAGAACTGCAAGCACGTGTTATAACCAGTTCACCTAAAGAAAGCAGCCCAACCTGTGACCTTTTCCTGGGAACAAAATGCAACATGAAGAGCTCAGTGCTCTGTTTGCTCTTCTGTTTATTCTTCTGAGCTTCCAGTCCTGACTTAGAAAGACGCTAATGGGCAATACTACCTCCCTGGAGCAGTGATGGAAGTCAGGCTTCACTTAGCAGCCATCAGAGGTACAAGATTAAGTGTCTCAGAACCAGGAGTTATTCAAAGAATCAGGTCAGTTGAAGATTAAGTTGTGTAAGAAATGCTCCAGGGTAGAAAAAAGGAACTGAAACAATGCAGGAACTGGTTTCCAGTCATGAATCTAGTTTTAAACAGTTGAGATTTGCTTGAGAAATTAGTGTTTTATAGACTGATGGGAAAACAAGAGAATCCAACGAAAGAGCAGAATTAATCCCAGTCACTGATACAGGAAAGAGCAGGGACACAGGAGTCCCACTACTCATCTAATCTGAAGGATGTCACTGAACTAGCCACCTTAAAATTATTTTTAGTAATTCTAGGACCTAGGAAGACATTATTAAAAAGTAATTGCTTTGGTTGAATTGATTGTTTTTTTACAGGTTATTAGGCCAGGCCATGCAAATTAATATGCATTATCATACACTGTGATATAGGCAGCAGTTTCTCTACAGGCTTTTTAAACATATAAATGTTTGAGAGCAATGTTCTTTGAAAGCCGCCTTTGTCCCATGTTTTCAGAGTAAAGGTATTGGCTCAGTAACCATAAATGCTCCCTGAAGATGAAAATAAAAAAAGGCATACAAAGGCAAGTCAAGCATGCTTTGTAACTACCTCAGTCATATTTAATTTAGCCTGTTAGAATTGAACAACTTGATACAAGGGGAAGAAAAGCTATGAAAATCTTTACTTACTCCTGCTGCACTGCTTTCTTGTTAAACCATCAGCACAAAATGTAAATTTGGAGTTACACTGCTACTTTCCATTCACCGGGGGGAGCTAAAAGGCAAGTCCTATGCAGTAACAAAACCCACGGTGATTATTCAGGTACCTGTTTGGTATCTGTCTTGTTCTGCACATCAGGCCCACCTGTGGATGACCATGTGGATAACCAGAGTCTCCCAGGTCCCTCAAACCAGAGCCTTGCTGCCCCAGCAGTATCAAGGGCAAATGGCATTACAGCTGAGGCCAGGGTTACACCATGGCCTTGATTATTTGCTTCGGTTAATTGTACTGAACAAAGAAAGATGATTTGGCCCTACAGTGTCTTAATCTTCTTATTTCCCTCAATAAGTTTTTTTGTCCAGCATCCATTCAATGCTTTTAAAAAAACCCAAAACCAAACTGCTTTGGATGCAGTGAGCTGCCTTGGCTTGCCTTAGTTCCTCAGTAGAAAAACCTGGTCCCAGATTGATTGTATGCCTTGAATGGCTCCATGCCATGAGAAAATGAGGATCACATTGCTGGCTTAAAGGGCCATTGCACTAAACACTACAGCTCACCGACATTTTGATCAACCCCAAACCTGTGGGAGAGCAGGGGGTCTTCCTGGATACAAGTACAAAGAAGGGTCCTGTATATGGGCCTTATAGAGAGATAGCTGAGCCACCCTGACTGTTCCTGGAGAGAAAGACTAAGGGGTCACTTGAGCATGGCTTGTGATTACTTATATGGGGAGAAGACAGATGGGAAAATGCTTTTTTGAGTGTGTTGATTTGACACAGCCTGGTTTTTGGTAGCAGGGGAGGCCAGAAGTGGCTTCTGTGAGAAGCTGCTGGAGGTTTCCACCATGGCCAACAGACCCAGCCTCTGATGGCTCTGAAGATGGACTTGCTGCTGGCCCAGTTACAGAGGTTGGTAACACCTCTGTGATGACACAGTTAGGAAGAAAATCAGAACATCACAAGTGCAGTTTTTCCCAGGGGTGGCAGAGCGCCCTTGCCAGGGCCATCCCGGCGTTGCCGCGGCCGCCACCGCCTGTGCCATGGCGGCAGGGCTGCCGGGCCGGCAGCGGGAACGAGACGAGCAACTGCCCAACACGGAACCTGGATGAGATCAACCTCTCAGTGCTTGGGGATCCCGCAGGAATCTTTGAATTGTGGAACTTGTTGGCAATGGTACAAGCAGCAGTTTTTCTTCTAGTCAGAGCAGAGTGAGGACATGAGAGGGAAAACAACATGGTGGCACCAAGGTCAGTGGAAAAGAGGGGGAGGAGGTGCTCCAAGCACTGGAGCCAAGGTTCCTCTGTGAGTCGTAGTGAGGACCATGGTGAAACAGACTGTACCCCTGTAATGCATGAAATCCACTGGGGATGCAGAGATCCACTCACAGCCCATGGGAAAAGTGCTCACACCAGAGCGGGTGGATGTCAGAGAAAACTGTGATCCAGTGGGAGATCCGAATGGAGAGAGAGGGCCCTTGCACGACTGCACCCCGTAGACAGTTTTGGAGAGACTGTTTTCTTGTGAGAGGGACCCCACAGCATAGCAGAGAAAAAACTCTCCCTGAGCAAATAGGGAGATCTCTTGAGTGACAAACTGACCACAACTCCCCATGCCTATCTCCCTGTGTTGCTGGTGGAAAGGAGGGAGGGGCTGGGGGAAAAAAGCTGTTTTAAGGCTTATTTTACTTCTCACTATCCTCCTCTGACTCTATTAATAATAAATTTACTTTATACCTTGAAATTTGAACCCATTTTGCCCTTAGAGTGTTTTTCTCACAATCCTTATCTCAACTCATGAACCCTTTGTTAGTTTTTTCCCCCCTCTCCTCAGCCCAAATATAGCAGGAGAGGGTGAGGGAATGGCTCTCATGGGTGTCTGGCATTTGGCTAGTGTCAAACCACAACACTGGGGCAAAGGCAAACAAGGTCACAAGCCACAAGGCTAAGATATCAGAGATGCACACGACAGCACCACTAATATTTCTAGCTGTATTTTAGTGCCACTGATCCCATAGGGGAATACAGAAGGCATTTCCTAGGCTCCCCCCTTAGACAAGTGCTTTTAGTGGGCTCTGGTGGGTGCCTGGTTTCTGGATCCAGGTAGATTAGGTACAAGGTAGGCAGTGACCTTCTCATACATGGTAGCTATGATGTGGCCAGGAAAATAATAATATCAACTCCAGGTAATAATAAGATTAACTCCAGGTACCCAGGAAATTTAAAAGGCAAACAGGGTGTTCCCAATAGCTCTGCTGCATAGAGCTAATTGCTATGCATTTCCTTTTGTCCCTGTGACAGCCCCTGTTCAGCTTTCAGAGGGAGACTTCTGCAATGAGGTCATCAGTAAAATGAGGTATGCATATATATGTGAGATGTGTTCTTATCATGCTGGTCAGAAGTGTAGGGAGAGTGTGTGATTGGTTTGGGAGTTTTTGGTAAGTGACTTTATATTTAGTAACTGCACACAGTAAATAATCTCTTATTTTCATGGCACTACCTCTATTCTAAAAAGTGATTTTTACAAGACAGGAAAGTACTATCAGCTCCAGACAGTAGAGGAAAAACAGCACAGGTCTTCCAACAGATAGCTCTCAGAGGTCTCCAGCACATCAGATGGAGAGCAAGGAACATGCTACAGCCTCCCCTGTTGCAACTCTCTCTGCTCTTTCCAACGGACTGAATTTTGAGGGTCCAAGACAGATGGAAAAATCAAATGTTGTAAGTTATGGTGATACAACTTTAAAAAGGCAGCTACCAGATTTTTGTTTCCAAAGACTGTAATGCTGCCCAATACTCCCAAGCCTAATAGATCTCAGTGTCACTAAACAGAAATGACCACATGTCAGTCAAAGCAGCGGGGCAGTGACCCCCACCAGTGCAGTTTGGTTACTGACACACCACTGGGGCACTGCTGTGTGACTAGGCTGTACCCCAGGGCCGTGTGCTTCTAGGATCCAGGTGAGGCACAAGGATATTTAAGCGATAGCTAGTGCAGCAAATGCAAATGCAAAAATACAAAAAAAAACAAAAACCAAAACACCAAAGAGAATGTATTTCTGAAATAACAATTTTCCCTCTTCCTCATAAATCACAGAAAATGCTGTGTTGGAAGGAATCCACAAGGATCCATCATCTAGTCCAACTCGAATGTCACTCTTGAAGATAAAATCTAAACTTCTGTAAGGAAAACCTAGTTTGTTTAATATTGGTCTTTCTTTGGAAAAAGCTGAAGAACAATGGCCTCCATAAAAAATATTAAATTAAAAAATTATGTGTTAGAGATGCAACTGAATCAAAGGAACTGTGTCATGTGTGAGCCCTTATTTTGGCTTGCAGGTCATTTTGCTTGGCTGGTGGGGAAATTAAGAATAAAGCACAAGGTCATGCCCCTGGCTGTCACTGGAGCTCCAGAATTTGACAGAACATTTCATGCGCACTAAATCTAGAGATCATTAAGATGATGACAGTGAAGAACAATTCAGTCCAGAAGAGAAGCAAAAACTTTCTCTTAAAAAGTCAACTTTTCTTTGCATCTTTTGCTGAAAGACCAAACAAACAAACAAAACAGATGGCTTTTCATATAGTTCGGCTATTATTTTAATAATGGGGGAATTTCAGCTAATTTCAAAGTTGCTGCTCAAATTCTGATTAACTAGGCAATCAGATTACCCAAACTTAACTGGAGTCTGAGATCCAACAGACTGTAACCTAGGGAATCCAGGTGTTCTGGATCTAGCAAGCTGTGCTGTAGATAACACCACAGATGAAGATAAGCAAAGAAAACCTGTGTCTGCAGTGGATAATGGTGGATATCCTATCTAAGAAGACTATTTTCATAAAGAGCTTCAGTTTTTAGAGGGCTTCAGTGATTAACTAATGACCCTCTGCAAAATTATTTATGTTTATTTCAAACAATCTCATCTGCTGTAACTGTAGCTGTAGTGGATAACAATAATGAGACATACTATGCATTAGACAACTTGTTAGATAACATGATTCATTAGACACAGGAGTTTGCCTATTTCCTTTAAAAAAAATTAATTCAGAACCACTGAGAAGAGATTTACAAACAATATATTGGTAGGAAAACTGATGTCCACAAATAAAGGTGTTATGGTCTTTGCCATAAGAAAATCTATGATGTGCTGTCTGTGCCTTCATTAAGGCAGCTGGCCTCAGCACAGTAATCTAAATTCCTCTGGCAGTCCCAGTAATGCTGACACACAAAACTTGCACAGCAACAAGTGTGGAGATAAGTGATTAACATCACATCAATGAACTGGAATTCCTGCCTGTCTCTGCTGCACAGCCGCTTGATTGAGGATTATTTGTCCTATTTATTTCCATGTAGTTGGGATCCAGATCCTTGCCTAAGTTTAAATGCCAGGAAAATATTTTAAACAGCTTGTATCAGAGATTTCAAAAATGAGACATTTTAAGAGTACCTAATTCTGGCTTGACTGTACTCCCACTGGATAAGATTTTAGCATTAACTTTAGTGGCAACAAAACAAGGCCAAAGATGACTCTCCTTGAAAATCCCACCCACAGTTATTTTCCTTTCCAGACTAATGTTCTTTGAAATTTATTCTGCAGACAAAACTGTGTGGAGTTTTACCCAATATTCCTGACTGGCCTCTGGACTGCAGGATGTTTTCCAATCAAGATAAGTACTTTCTGCTTTTATCTTGGACTGACAAGTTTTACATAACTTTTTAAAACGGTGGGATTATCAGGAAGTAATTGACTGTAGACATCTTTTCCCCTGCTTTTAATTAACACAGCCTTCCTAGAAGATCACTCAGTGACACTGAAATCCCCATGGCATTTCATGGAGCCCCACCAGCTTTCCCTTCTCTCTCCAAACCAAGGAGCTCTCATAGAGTAAAACTTGTGACAGTTATTATTAACCCTTCCCCAATGTTTTAGAAGCATGAAGTCAGGGCTGGGGAAGGGATAACCAGCTCATGTCCATCACTCCTCTCCTTCCTAAACAACTCCATTTTCTCTCTGCTCCAAACCAGTAATTTTTTGTTTGGGGCTTTCTTACAGTCCCATCTCCACAGTAAATCCACTGTAAATCCAAAGAAACACCACTTAAGTCAACGACCTGAATATGAAATAATACACTTGCTCATGGGCAGACACTTGAATCAGGGAAGATCACAGCTGCTAGCCAGCAACACAGGTGCTGTCACATGCAAGAAATGAAAGATTATGATAACCTTCCCTTGAAGTAATGTTTCAGCTATGTTCCACATGCATGTTTACAGCAGTTAATCCAGCACACCATGAAAGCTGTCCTCTGTAATACACACACAGAGTTTAAAACCACAAAATTAACAAGCACTGCTTAGTCCTGGATAATACAACTGACCTCCATACCCTGCTATCAATCAAGTGGAGGTGACTTTATACTCTTCCCTCAGGGAGGTCAGAAAGCTAACTTCACTGCAGCTTCCTTCCATGTCCTTGGATAAAAGCTGCTATATAAATGCAAAGCAGGTTATTAACAACATAAATAGGATTCTCTTCCCAAAACAAACACCCCCCTTAGCACAACTGCCATAATAATACAAAATGACAGAGCCGGGTCAAGTCACAGGGCTTCAACCCAATATCCTGTTTCTGGGATAATCACCAAACTGGGGGGATTAGGATTCCTGTCATTTCCTGAGATGTCCCTTTGAAGGAATGCTTTTGGATATTTTTGGGCAGTCCTACATCCACCCCTATCTGCAAACCCAAACAAAGAGCTTCTTGCAGTGACTGTGTAAAAATACGTATATCTCTTATGAATGATTCTTTCCCAAGGTAACTTCCCAAGTTATGGGTTGCTGTAAAATTCCCAAAGCAATATAACTAAAACACGTAACGAGAGTGGTTAACTGTCTAACTGTCTACAATACTCTTTTTTTTTTTTTTCCTGACTGTTTTCCCCACCATATTAATATTTTCTTCCTTAGAATTAGCTTTCTTTCAGGGTATGCTGTACATGTTTGCCTGCTACAAGTACTTCCATGGTTATGTCCAGTCTGTGAAAGGAAGGTAAGAAGTTACCAACTGGATGCAGGTTAACAGCTCCAGGCTGTGGTCTGAAGCTGGGCTGAGAGCCAAGGACTGGCAGTGAAAAGTGATTGTAATTGAATGCAACATGTGTAAAGTGTCAGCAATGGGTCTGGAAGCCCTCAGGGAAGAGGGCTGGGTGTTACAGCAGAAGCCTAAGTTAGGATGTGCATGTGCTGCAGGCCAGGAGAGAGAAGAGTTTTGATGCTCACCTTGTGGGCACATGCTTTGTACTGGGCATAATTTACAGTGACATTAACAGAGACCTGGAAACAGAAGCACAGTTTTGCATACCAGGACTGCTGTAGCATGGGAAGCTGCTCATGCAAGGCTTGCACCATGCCTGCCTGTGTGCTATCTGCATTTTCCCTCTGTCTGTCACATTAAGACCTTTTCTGTAGCCACACAAGTTGCACTAAAGGAAGCAAACAAATCTGGCTTTGTAGGCTGATGAAGCTTCACCAAGCAGGTAAGAGAACAGGGCTCCAGATAAGCATACATTAATGAATGTTTAGTGCACAGCATCTCCTGATATGAGTTCTGCTTCGACAAACATTGGCAGTATGGTTTGTTCCATTTCACTGAAGGCATTGCACTGTCTTCTGTGTCCTGATCTAAGTCTCTCTTCCACAATCTATCATCAGTCACAAGAAGAAAAAAGTGCAATATATGCTTGTCATAAAAGACTTGCACAACCCTGATTGTTTTGTATCTTCCTCTTGTCTTCCAGAGGAAGATACAAAACAATCAGACTATTCTGTAGTGAATAATCCTGCAGCAGGAGGAAGACTGTCCTACAGGGCTATTTTCCATGGCTTGTGTACTGATGCTCCCATTCTCCTTCACTACAGCTCCACCAATCCTTTATGTTCCTTGGAAGAGATGCTGCTGGGGAGAAGGGGAAGGCTTTTTTCCAGAGCAAATATGTGGAGTTAGTTTCAGATCTCCCAGTAAGAGATGCAATAATTCAAATAGTGCAATGAACACCTGCTAGAAGATGTGCAACTTATAAGGAAGTTGGGGGAGCAGAAAACATGTAAATAAACAAACAAGCAGAGCATAATGGGCTTTTCTTTAATCAACAAAGGAAAAAGTCCTTTGTTCAAGAAATCTTGGCCATGCTTTACTTAAGCACTCTTAAACCAATAGATTCAGCCTCTCAAGGAAACTGTAGAAGAGTAGCTGGCTTCATTATTTGACAGAGCGTCACACTTTGGTGAAACTGAATTTAAATTAAACAGAGGATGTTAAAAGCCAGCCTGGCAGTCCTGGGAAATGGTTTTGCTCCAAGGCCTGCTAGTTATAAAGCCTGGTATTCATGCTCAAAGAAGGGCTGAGCTAAAGACTCTTCTCATGCTCTCTTGAAACTGAGAAAATTCTTCACCATTTTCATCTAGACATGGCATGCCTAGAAAGGCTACTTATATCAAATCTTTATGCACTTAAATCTTAGGTGAGATTCTCAGGCTCTTCCTTTCTGGTCCAGAAATCCATCTCCAAGCCACAGTGATCACCAGTAGCAGATCTCCCAGCTCAGCAGAGGGTACCTGCCCAACAGATGTGGATGTAAGAGATGTGCACATCTCTCCCTCAGCTCCTTAGGGCTT
The DNA here is from genome assembly GCF_027477595.1 of Haemorhous mexicanus. Lineage (NCBI taxonomy): Eukaryota > Metazoa > Chordata > Aves > Passeriformes > Fringillidae > Haemorhous > Haemorhous mexicanus. The sequence continues at coordinate 11,997,201 of NC_082344.1, forward strand.
CTTTCTCATGCTCCTACACTTGGAGTTGCAATCAGGTGCTCAAGATTTTCTGTGGCTTTACCTCCAAGTCTTCATGTCACAGGATGAGGTAGCCTCATCCTGGAGCCAGTTCTTAATGTCCACATGAAAATTCAGAAACACTGGGGGCAAGTTTTCCTTCAGAGAGGGTATTAGCAATCTCCTGTCTCTTGCAGAAGTCAGGCATGGGAATGGTTTATTACTGAAACCCCCCAAGGCAGTGTTCCAGCCACAGTCCTTTCTGATTCCATAGACTTCAACTGGTTTGGACCAGCAGTTTCACCATAACATGGACAGCTCATAACTTTCTGCATTTCACTTTGAGGTTAACAGGGTTTTATTTGAGTGTGATAATTCTGATTTGCTTGATGCAGCTGGTGCAGCTGGGATTGTCAGCAGCTTTCTGGATGAATACCTGGACTTCAGCATGATGAAGAAAGTCCATAAATTTCTTTGAAGGTGCTTTGTAAAAAATAAATAAATAACATGGATGTTTTGCCTGTACCCCAGAAAGATTATAAGCTACATGTGAATAAAACATCAGATCTCTTTCTTAACAGCCCATTGCAATGTAAAATGCATGTGTTTTCCTGAGATGTTTACACTTGCTCCTTTCCCTACACTCTTGGGAAGTTAGTAAGACAGAATGTCATGTCACATCTACATTTGCAATTAAATGTTTTCTTTCCCCGTATAGTACTGCAACCCCACAAACAAATCACATAAAACTAAAGCCATTAATTTACTAAGTAATTTAGTTGCAACTGACACTGCAAGCATCAGCCCATCTTACCCATTGTCCTTCAGTTTTGCCAATGCTTCTGTATCCTCCTGTGCTGCTCTTCATTTTCCCCAGGCTGTGCCTTCTGTTTTGTGCAAATGTAAAAACACTTCCATGCAGTATGCTGCTGCAAGATCCCTGTTTTCCAAGTATATCCAATCCCACTGCTGCATAAGCATATATGAAAACACTGCTTACTTCAGAAAAATGTTTAAAACTTCACTTGGCCCTCACTGTCTACAAAGGACTTTTGGATTTTATATTTTGGAATGTGCTCACAGTTCAACACGTGCTCAAACATTCTTGTGGAAATGGGGCCCTCCGTGGGCATATCCCAGTCCTCACAGGAAACCTCCTGAAGACAAGCTGTGCCCAAAACACAACACTTGTGAGGGGGAAAGCCAGCACAGACAAAAAGAAAACACAGATGCTCGTGCTACGATTGGGTGCACTGCATTGTTTCCCACCAAGGCACAGATGGCTGGGGTGTGAGAAAGACTAGACAAACATTCCCAGATTCCCACAGAATGACCACAGCTCTGGGAATCATAAAGTCCCAGTGAAAAGTGAACTGACTTTAAAAACAGTTTTCTGCCAGAAGAAGGGAGAAGTCATAGCTTGCCACTGTGAGCTCAAAGTATGCCAATGACCCATTCAAACTATGTAGAAGAACAGAGATGCAAGGCCATGCTTGTTTTGGCAGCTCCTGATAATTCAAATTATTTAGGCAATGCTGAATATACTCATGAGAGAGCCAGCAGGAAGAAATTTACCTTGTCATGGCTCTGAAGACATGATTCGGCTAAAAAAGCTGCACATTTATAGTGGTGTTCAGTCAAAACTATATAATGAACATGCTTATTGTCTCTCTATAGTGCAGTGAGGTTGATAACCAGACCACAAGATAATTGAGAGGTGGATTAGATTCATAAAAACCTTTCATATTAAAAAGGTGGACACGTATGGACACATGGAAGTGGGGCTGGAATGAGATAATCTTTAAGGTTCCTTCATCCTGTGATTTTATTAAGTTAGCTCATGATAAAAAGACACAGCCTAGCGCCTGCTGGTAGCAAAGGCTGAAATGGTATTGAAAACCATAAGATGAAACACGTACAAAGATACAAGACCTGAGTCCAACAATGTTTGTTGAGGGGAAAAGGACAGATCATGTTGGTGAACAGGCTGGAGCTGACACAGCTGCAGAAAGGGTGGCTCTCCATCACCTACCTTCAGGGAGAAAGTACATCAGAGCCAGATTTAACAACCACAGAAATCATCAGTAATGCTTCCACTAATTTTCCTTCCATGGGCTGAAATATGAAAAATGTACCTACCAACCTGCCAGTGATGCTTTCAGCCAGTCACAGTGCTGGAGGTTAGGATTTTACCTTTTTTTTCTTTGTTTCAGGGATTTTTCTCCCATTTGTCACTGCTTCTCACTACTGTGGGTGAGCCTTTGCTCAGAAGAGTGGCCACTGAACTGGGACCTTTCCAACACTCGATCCCACTGGGAAGGCCCTCACCATCTGCTTGGGTCCTCAGGGGAAAACCCGGGACCCTGACCCTTGACCCCCGGGGGGGAGCATCCCTTGGCTGCTTGTGGGAGCCTGGCAGCCGCTGCCCAGCCCGGCTGTTTGCTGCCGCTGCTTTGGGCTTTTTGCTATGCTCTAACCCGACATCCCATATGTGCTCCATCCCCGCGGCTCCTGGCATGGCTTTGGAGTTTTCAATACACTTTGTTTGCCACCCTGGGTGTGCCCACCTCTGCTGTTCCCAACTGCTGCTCCGAGGTTCCTGCTGTAGCGCATTACAGGAGGGGCACTGAGACCGGCTCCTTCCTGGGGCTTTGCAAAGGGAGCCCCTTCTCTCCTCTCTCCCTGCCGCCGCCTGAGCTCGCGCCACAGCGCCCCCTGCAGGCGCGGGGGAATCATTGCACCCGCCCTGCCCGGCCGGGAGCCACCAGCGCCCCTGCTGGCCGTGACCGGAACTGCACCGGAGGGGAAAGTGCCCGAGGGCCGAGCGAGGCTGCGGGTGGGTCTGTGCTAGGCTCTGCTCGCTGCGCTGCTGCTGGTGGGGCTGTGCGTCTGGTTTTATATCTATATACATATATCTATACATACATACCTATATGTGTGTGTGTGTGTGTGTGTGTGTGTGTGTGTGTGTGTGTGTGTGTGTGTATGTATGTATCTATGTACGTATGTATATTCCAGTAAAGAAGTGTTATTCCTTTTGCCATATCTTTGCCTAAAAGCCCCATAACTTCAAAGTTATAATAATTTCGAGGGTAGGGGGTCATATTTTCCCTTCCAAGGGAGGTTTCCGCCTTCCTTGGCAGATGCTTTTCTTTCAAACCTACACACAGAGGCAGCAAGAAGCTGCCAGAACCAAAATCCAAGACAAAGCTCCAAACTATGTAACATACTTGAAATACAGACTAGAGGAGGTCCAAAGGCCATCTACTGATTCAAATAGGTCTTTGCCTCTTAAATGATTCCAAGCTTACCTGATGTAGTGCTTTGATGTGTTACCTCCCCTCCCCTCCCCTCCCCTCCCCTTCTTCCCCCCCCCCCCCCCACCTCGTCTCCATCTTGTCCCCTCCCCTGGAAGCACCTCTCCACTCCCTATTTTTGCTCCCAGAACAGAATAAACACAAAAGGTTGGATCTGCCTCCTCTAGCAGTCCCAATTAAGGACCAACTTCCCTGTAGCATCTGCCTGAGCAGAGGCCTCTCCTCAGAGCACAGGAAGTTTTGGAAGCCCACCTTGCTGGAGAAGGCACTATGGCAGAGGGTGGTGAAGCCTGTCCCATCCAGCAGCTCATTACAGCAGTCTGGGCTCTGCTGCACAGACACAGCTGCTGGGGCTGCCTGTGATGCTGGGATTCACTGGCTGCTGAACCTGCTGGAGCAAGAGGGACATCCTGGGATGGGCCATACCCAGTCTGTTACTGCTGAGGTCTGACACCTGTAACTACACCAGGTGCCTTGATGCAGCCATACAGAAAATCCAGGGCTGATTCAGACCTGCCTGCATGCAGCTTCCCTCCCCTCCATGGAAGATTGCTCACTGAGACGCAAGAGTGGGGCAAGACATGATCCATATACACCAGGTATATGACTCATATAACCATCTTTTATTTGTTTGTTTGGTATTTGTTTTGTTTGTTCTTGTTTTGTTTCTTTTTGTTTAAAAGCAACATCAGGTATTTTTCTACGTTTTCAGACTCTGTACAGGTCTTAAAAGGAAATAAGCAATGCTTAATGTACAAAGTAAAACCAGAAAACTAGAAAAATCTGAATAAAATGGAGCAAGTTGCTTTCAGGGATACAGTACAAATTAGTAATTAGATGTCATCTGAAGTGCAATACCACTGCAGTAAGGATGAGTCAAGGAATGAAATAAAAATACTCTATTTTAAACAAACAGTATATATATATATTTATATATATATATATATATATATATTTATATGTATATATTTTACAGATAGTAGACCCAGTGATATCTGTAGAATAGTAAAAACATATTTACAAATGACTTTTTTTAAAACATTACATATACATCAGCACCATAGTAAGAAAGAAAAAAAAAAAAACCCATTCAACCCAAATCTAATAAAATCTGTTCTCTAGTACTTGATCCCAGTATGGAGTATTTGGAGGAAGCTTTTCAAAGACAACAGAGACTCGTCTTGACCACCATTTATGACCAAGGCCTGCATCTCCCAGCGCACACTGGCTTGCATTGGCTGCTGTGTGGTGGATGCGTGTTTCTAAGTTCCCCTTTCCCACCTCCATGCTGAGAGGTGACCCCTGATCGCTCTCACCCAAGGCACGGGTGCTGTGCTGTCCCCAGCACTGTCCCCTGCCCAGCAGGGGGGCTGCCCTCCCACCCTGTCACAGCTCTGTCACATTCGCATGTGCCCCATGCTCACGCCGTCACACATGGAGCCACAGCACCCTGTCCCTTCAGGGTGCTGCTTCTCGCAGTGTCTGCCTACCCCTTCCATTCTGCCCAAGAGATGCTGACCCACAGGATGAACCAAAAACTTTGGCTGGTGCTCCTTTTCACTGAATTAGGGCCCAACCTGGCTCCTACGGAAGAAGCAGGCATGCTAATCATGCTCATCATCCTCAGCAGGAGCTGGAATTGGCCCTTGTGCTGTATTTTAAAAAGGGGTCAGCTAAAAGAGATGAGATTAAAGCCATTTTTAAAAATGTAGCAGTCAGGGCAGGTTGGATTGATGGCTCACCTTTAGCACACTAAAAATGCAGCTTGTCCTGCTGCATTGCAGCATTTAGAACAGGTAATTCCCCCCACTAGGCAAGCCCAGCAAGGGAAATTGCTCAAAAGGGAGCCTCAAGGGGGCACTGAGATGGTTCCAGACTCATTTGCTCTCCCTCATTAATGTGATGCATGTGTGTGCTCCATGGGAAAAGGGAGAACATGAAACTGCCAAGTGCCAAGGCCCTCAGCCTCCGTGGAATTCAGGGGCTCAGCACTTAGCATCGCCGGGCCAGGGAGAACAGCACGAAGAGAGGTGATCAGGAGCTGGGGAATTGGGACTGGCACTAGTACATGGCTGCAGAGCACGACTCATGGCTCTCAGAGGCCAGTGCTAGGCCAGAGGGTGCTAAAGCTCTGGACTGTGGATCATGTTAACATTTTTTATATGCACAACTATATAACCTGATAAGCAGCTCTCAGCTGAAAACACTAAAGAGGTAATAGGTTCCAGAAAACAGCCTTCATCTGCAGTTTGGGAACCCTGCTGTACACACTTAGAATGGCTGGTGACTTCAGTGTTGTGGGAGATCTATCACAACTTCATCACAGGGCTGCTCAGCACTGGTCCAAACAGTGGAGATAGTGATACATCCCTATTATCTAAAACCTTATTTGGGCAGATCCCATGTTTGTAATATCAGTTATTTTTACCCACTCATGAATGTAGTCCTTCACTGACTCCTGTTCTTCAAATACTGCAGTGAATTTTATCCCAGCAAACCAGAGAGATTAGACCAAACATCTGTTTAAAACTGAACATATCACATCAAGAGCCCAGACACCCTGGGGTAATACTACCTGCCAAACCTGGGCTTTTCAGGAGGGGAGGAGAAAGCCTTCCTGTGTGCCAAACCCTCACTGTATGTTTTCTCATGCCTGTTTTATCCTCCCCTGCCTGGCCCTTTGTGGCTTGCCTGAAAAAAAAACTGCAGCCAGCTCAGCTTGCTTTACACTGAGGGAACAGGAGGGGAAGGGAGTGAACTGAGAACACCCTGGGGAGGAAGGAGAGGGAGGGACCATTTGAGAAGTTCTGCTAATGTCTCTTGGTACCTCTCAGTCCTTTAACACTCCAGGCAGCCGGGCCATGCCAAGTGCTCTGACTTGGGAAGCACTCTTTCAAGTCCCAAGGGGACTAAGCAGTTCATTAAGTTAACCCACCACTAGGCTGTCTCCAGCAGCAGTCACATAATCAATCTGCCCTCACAACACTGCCAAATTTATGTTCTTCTGCACTTGTAGTGGTGTTTATCACTCTGCTGTGAAAACGGTGACTCCCTGTGATTGTTTAGGTTTGTCATGTGAGTGTTGTGCATTCCCTTGGGACAGCCCACAGCCAGCCCCATCAGCCTGGCCGTGGCTCTCCCAGACCTGCTTGTCCTGGGGTTAAGCCTGTTTCTGACCAGGGCCTGTGCAATCATCCCTGAATATCTGTAGGCTTTGCTCCCAGCTCTTCCATCTGCTTCCTTGGAAGCTCCAATGTGCAGAGTCATATGAGGTGGGACATACCGGGACTGCCCCTCACCACTGAATAAAGCCTTGTTTTAAGTGGGGGAAGAACAAATCTTCCCAGCCGGATGCAGCAGCTGGCTTTTCCAGTTTCTCCATTCTGCCACACACACACACAGTGGGTGCTGCCACGCAACAAAGATTGCTTGGTGACAGTTTTGGGATGCTGATGTTTTCATTGTCCCCTGAATCTTCCAAAGTTGGCTACAGATCAGCTTGGTTTGCACAATTAAAAACAAGAGAAAACAAAATAACCCCAAACCAACACAAACCAAAACCAACAATCCAGGGATGAGGCGAACATCTGACTCCCTCTTTGCTTGTTCAAATGTAACAAAACAGAACCAAAGCTCCAGACTATACAATCCCATTCACTGGGGGTTTCCAAACAACTCATCAAGTTCTTGAATCCATTCATCCCCTGGTCCGCTTTTAATAATGGAGTCCACAAGGTCTGTGCCCTCTGCTAAACTGGAGAATGACCCCCCTGCTCCTCCGTTACTGTAGTTGTAAGACATGTCCTGAGTGGGATTCCTCTCATAGGCCTGGCCTTGGCTGCTCTGAGCAAAGGTACCGCCTGGCATTTGCTGTGTTGGGGGCTGACTGAAGCCTGACATGGCAGGGACCCCTTGGCTCATTCCTGGCATCACCATTGGCCTGGCCTGGCTGGCTGCCTGTTGCCCAGGTAGTGGTTGCAGCAATTGTCTCCCCAGCGCCGGGTTCACGGCTCTCACCGTCCCGCTTGTGTCCACAACCGTCTGATTGAGCCCCTGCGGGAAGTGCTGCTTGGACAGCCGTGGCTGCCCAGAGGGCATGGCATATGTGGTGCTGTTGTTGAAGGGCCCCATTTCACCACTAGTCCTTCCAGGTATGCCTTGCAAGCCTCGCTGCTGCCAGTTTTGTGTTCCCTGAGGGACAGTCCCCATCAGGTTTTGAAGTCGCGGCGCTTGAGGCCTTGGCAAGACCTGGCCCACAGGTCCTTTCATCTGCTGCTGATGCTGGGGAAGAGCAGAGTTTACCAGCATGTTCTGACCAAAATTCCCAACCATTCCCACTGCTTGTCCAGAGGCTGGCTGCCTTGTTCCCTGGCCCGTGCTCTGTGCCATGTTCATGCCACTTTGGTTTGGGTGCTGCAACATTTGGCTCATCCCCGTGCTCATGCTGTACATTCCTGGCTGGCTGGAAGAGGAATTGCTGTAAGGAGTCATGCCCATATCCGACTGGCCTGCAGTGGTGAGCAGCGTGCTCGAGCTCTGGGAGGGACCCATGGCCATCATGCTCGTGTTCTGGGCCATCATTCGGGATGTTCTCATGCTCTGGAGTGCTACCTGGTTTCTCACAGCCACTATATCCTGGGGTGAACCTGCACCAAAAACGGAGGAAGGTAAGAAAAAGCCACACAACCCTGTAAATTTTAATTAACACACTTTTGCATAAGAGAGAATCTGTAGGAGCATCCTCAGCAGCACTTATCTTCTTCAGCTACACCTAATTCAGCTTCTAGCAAGAAAATGGAAAAAATTCCACTGGTCTTCTTCATTAGCAGCAAAGCAGCTGAACTTCAGTTTACCATTTGAAGCTCTCCTTTAAATATCTCCATTGCCTTTCAAAAGTAAGCCTTGAAAATGGAAATGTCAGTCTCAGAAGGCCAATAAATTCTTTTAATAGCTCAGGAGGCATTAATGAATGTATTTTCTATAGCATTGCTACTGATTAATTCTATGGAAAGAAGAAAAATCAGGTTTTTGTGGACATTTAAAGCAGGGAGAGTGTATTAGTGAATCAATACTATAAGCACACTTTACTTCACCTTAGGCCAGTGATGGGAAACCAGAAAATCCTAGCCTTGTTAAATTCCACACTGTGACAGATAACTTAACCATGCTTGTGTCTTACTTTCAGGGGTAGGAGGGAGCTATTGATTTCTGGGAAGCCAATATGCTTCTGTATTTACTATCTTTAAATAAAGACAGTTACCTGGAGCTCAGATTATGCCATGAGTTCATTGTGATTTGAGTCCCTACCAAAGACACCAGTCAGATTTGAGTCACTAACTAAATAGTCAAATTCTGCAGATTTGAGTCACTGACTAAATACAACACCCGGCAGGTGAAGCTCAGAGTGTATGAGGCACCCAATTGCTCCAGGCTCAAATGTTAATAAATGCCAGGTGTAAATATAAAATCCTTGCTTAAGAGTTCAGAACTCTGCAACAGAATCTGAATGTTCTTAAATCACCCCTATTTGTTCCACAGTGGCAGACAACATCCCTGAACATCCATGGGGAGCAGAGAACACTGGTCCCTGTTATTGACGTTGGCTTGGTTTCCATGAGAAATGGGTGGATAAAGGAGGCAACATTTCTATACATGTAATTCAATTATATAAAACAGAGGATGGCCACAACTCCATTTCCTGCAGCACCATAAGCTTCTGGTGGATGCTTTTAGCTCCAGCACACAGCTGGAAATGAAACATTTTGTAGCATAAAGTGAGACCATCTGGATCTCACTGGAACAGGCCACATGTAGTGGCAGCTTTTACTTTATTCATGCTATCAAACAGCTTTCTTAATGATTGGCACTGGGGTTCCCTTGATTTCTCTTAACTTAGATCAGCTCCTTTCATGATTAGAAACAGTCTTTTTATGATGACTCCAGCAAGTGCTTAAGATACAGATAATGTTAAAATCTTAATGCATCTTTAGCTATTTTTTTAATTGAAAATGGCAGTTAAAAAGCTCCAAAAGAGCCACTAACAGCAAGTGGCTCACATACTACTTTTGTTAACTTACTGTATGTGGCATAAGTGACAGGAGATCAGACAAGGAGTAGTTAAAAGAGAAATGCAACAGATTTCAAGGTTTTAGGCCACCTTCTGGTCTCATTTACACATAACCTACTGCACTGGACTATATTCATGCGGCTATAAAGGAAAAAATGGTGAACTATTTAAATTAGTTCATTTATCAAAATGAATTCCTTGCTCTGTCAGATTAGCCTAAACTCTTCTCTCTTTATTTCAAATAATACATAAAAAGGCAGTGTTTCAAAGAAGCATGAATGCAGAGAGATTGTATGTGTGCATCTCAGTGGATGGCTGTGCATACACACTTCTTGATTTTGGAAATGAATTACTGGGGGAAAAAGTAATTCCATACAGAACTTATGGTGCCAAAGATAAAAATGGGGAGGTGATTAGAAGAAGCCACCCTGATATATGCCAGCAGAAGATGTGGCTGCCTGTTCAGGTCCTGGGAACCAGAATGTGAAAGCAATGTGAAATGTCCAGAACTGCCTCCCTTGTTTTCTGTTGCATCTACATGATATGATCATTAATATACAGCACAAGTGTGTGTTCATTTCATGTCTACATAGAAATCATGGTTAGTGAAGACTGCAGCTGATGCTTTTCACCTAAAAAGCTCAAAATTAACTTCTTTTCCTAAGCCAAAATGAGTGCACTTACATTCTTCAGTTACCTAGGAGCACATCAAAAAAATACTTGTGCTTTTTTTGAGATAATTAAAAAACCTCTATTTACACCTCAGATATTTTACTGTGTTTCCCACACCTGACATTTATCAGTCCCTTCTCCAGATAAGGATGACCTCTCTTAAATTGTCAGCTCATTGAATTAAATAAAGTGGGGAATGAAGGAGGGCAAAGCCAAGATACAGTCAGAAATGCTAGCTGGAAAAAAACCTCATAAGAGTAGAGGTCAACAAGATAAATCCATGAATGAAACCATGACATCTGGATTTCAAAGAGGCAAAATAAATGTAATTTTAAAAAAAAGGGAGGGGGTAAAAAAAGAGATAATAATAAAAAGAAAAGCAAGCAGTTTTCACTGAAGGGAGCGGAAAGGAAAATATAAACATAACTGAATATGCAAACTTGGGCATTTGTCTTTGGCAAAATATGTGGTGTGTGCAACAGCCTGTATTCCTCTTCTGGCACACTGATTAAAACCTTGCAGTCACAAACTGCACAAGCTTTCACACATTTGCTACCTTTAGGGCATTGACTCCAAAACAGGAAAAACAACTGGACTTTTACCTTGGAATTGATTGACCTGTTGCACTGGATATGGGCTTCGCTGTTGATGCAGATGCTGCCGAGGCAAATGTGACTGCTGCTGCATCTGCTGAAAATGAAGGACAGAAAGAAAGCAGAAGAGAAAGAGATGAATAATTAATTAATGGGCTGGTGGCAAAACTGCAGAACTTGCAGTGGTTCTTATCGGGTGAGGTGTTCTGGAGAGACAGGCAAAGTCATCCTGAGAGTCCTCCTCAGAGCACTTGGACTACTCAGCACTCAGACTCTTTTTGGCTCAAAAAGGAACATGTACTGAGGCCAACATCATCACTCCTTACTTACAGCCATTCACCCTGACCTCTACAGCACCAGCTTAACTATCTTCAGGCAGAAAGGAGAGGGAGGGGTGTGAACTAACTTTGCTCATCTAGGTCTAAGGGCAACTGTAGCCATACACACACTTTCTTTCCCTCAGTCCTGCAAAGGTCCAGAGGTTTGTGTTCCTGGTGCAAGACTTTGCTGCATCCTGACCCAAGCACTGCAGCCTTGGAACATTCCTGAGCCAAAACAGAAATGGATTACTAAGGCACATTTCCTCTTGTGTTTTCAGTGAATGATATTTGGGGAGTGGTGACTGCAAAATGCTCCCTTGATCCAGACCATGTTGATCCTCTGTGGTTGTTTTCTATGAATACTTGTGAATATTTAGAAACAGAATCAAGGGCTGATTATAAAACCAGAGCTTTCAGATGCTACAGTGTACTCAACTAAGGGTTGAAAGAGCATGTCTGTGAGCATCACCTGCAGCTTTACAAATACTGTTCTCCTACCTTTGTTATGTGTAACAAAGGTAGGAGAATGGCAGAAATAGGAAAGAAGGAAGTACTAATCCCTGCATTCGTAAGTATGTGTTACACACCATCAAAAAGAAAGAGGGACTCTTGTTAGGCACAAACTACCCAAAACTAGGAGCCTGAGGACTGTGACTTTATCATTTTTCATCTGTGAAAGGTGTGTCAGCACACTTGACAGCCTCAGCTTGGTGGCCTTTTAACACTTTAAGGCTGGCCTTCAGGATCCAAGTCACTTATTGGCTCTTGGCTGTATATATGTGAATTGGCCCAATCCATGGGATGCATTACTGCATCCTCACTCTCATGCACTTGCTCACGCTTGAATCAGTTCAGGCTTCTTTATCCTAAATATTTCTAGGAGTATCCTTCCTGTTCACTGAGAGTAAATTTTTCTGTTTCTCAGGGGCAACAAGAGAAAGGGGGGGAGGCAATCTGTATTTCTGTGGTTACATGGCATGCATGTGTTCTAACACAAATTTAAGCAGATGGTCTTAAGCTGTTTTTCCTTAGCAAGAGAGGAGAAGAGAAGCTTAAAGCAACTGTTGACCTACCAGAGCATTAGCTATGTAACATTAGGGGGCTGCAACTTTAAACTTGGGTATCTTGTAGAAACTCAGCTGTGTGACTTTCCACTGGTTTTCTCTTTGGCTGCTTTAAAACTACACCTGAATTAAGCACACACCACTGTTCAGACTGTGTAGTTTAACATCCATATTGCAAAGCCCAGGAGCTCAGGAAGGCAGGTTATAGCTCCAATGCAGCTCTTCCACATTGCCACTGCCAGAGGTGGTTTTACGGTTCTCCCACTTCAGTCTCTGGTTCTCCCTTTGCTGCTGTCTCTCCCTCGTATCACCCAATTGCTCCTATTGGCACTCAATAAACCAGATTAAGGAATTGGTCTGGGTAAACAGTAGCATTTTTCTTTGCTAACTCTTCTTTTAACCCACGTCCATTCTTTGTCCCAGATCACTGCGCAGCTGTGCACAGATTTTGCCAATGCAAGACCACAATTATAGCTAGGGGAGAGGACCTGTGACTGCAGCTGCAGCCGAGTCTGCTTCGGCTGGACTAAATGCACCATTAGATGCCAGGTTAAGAGCTAACTTTTCCAGTGCCTAAAATCCAACGTGACTATCAAGTGCACCATTGGAAACACGGGTAATATTTGCCAAGCTAATGGTAGGACTGATACAGTTACCTCTTCTTTGACAACCATTGCTGAAATACTCTGACAGGACCCACAGAGAGAGAATTCCCAAATCTAGAAGGAAGGGCTGGTGCTGCACTGCCTGTAGTGCTCATGCTCATCCCAGCATGCGCTGGAGACAGATGGATACTGTACCTGCTCTGCTAAGATCTGCTGCTGCTGCCTCTGCTCTCGGAGAAACTGCTGTTTCTGCTGCTCCATCACATGGAGCTGCGCTCTCTGCTCGATCAGCATCTGCTTCATGATGGCTGCCTGGGGCTGGCTCCCGAGGAAGTGTCCCCCGGAGCTGGTGCCTGTGACTATGCTGCTGGAGCCCGCCGGCACAGTCGGCTGCATGGGCCCCGCGGGCCGCGACAGTCCCACCTGGTGCTCCTGTGCAGAGAGAGAGGGAATGCCTTGTTACTGCCTGCTCCACAGGCAAGGGAAATGCAGCTCACCAAGCTGAGGAGGCACAGAGAAAGACCGAGCCATGGACTGCTCCCCACAGGGAACAGGTTCCTCTTTTCTCCTGGAATTCAAAGCCCTTCAGGTAAAGCAGGAGCACCTTATAATTAATTAATAGTGAAATAATGAAGTTGTGAGCTAAATTTTTTTCATGCTTCAGAGTAATGCTTTTCTAAACTTTTTCTCCCTTCTCAAGGAGACAAGTGTTTTCGCTTCCTTTCCATTTCCATCTCTTCATTTAACACCGCAATTTAACATTGCCCCCTGGATTGAGGAGCCAAGGTGTTAGGTGCACACAATGAATTGTGGGAGCACTAATTCTTCTCCAGAACTTCAGGATTTAACTCCATTATGTGTTTATTCAAGATTTCCATCCTGCAGCACTGGACCAGTGTGTGCGGCTGGAAGGAATCAGGGCAAGCGCCTTCCCTGCACTCACCCCACTCTCTCTTCGTGTTCTAAATCCAATTTGCTGCCTTTTAGTGCTGGGAAAAGCACCGACGAAGGGTCGGGAGGGAAATCCCAGACGCGTCCCGGGGGAAGGAAGGACGGGATCAGGGTCGGGCAGCCGGAGCCCTCCCGGCGCTGCCGGCAGGTGGCGCTGCTGACCCGCGGCCCTGCCCAGGCGGAGCCCAGCGGTGCCCGCCTCTTCCCGGGGCCTCCGGGGAGCATTCCCGGGACTTGCTGAGGGCCTCCGAGCCGCCCCCGCCCAGCCCGTCCGTCCCGCGGCCAGGGCAAACGGGACTCACGACCCCGCCGGCGCTCCCTGGGGCCGGCTCGGCACCACGCTGCCCTCGATGCCGTATTTGCAAACTGCGGGCCCGGTCCCTATCTCGCGTGTTAAGAGCCCGTAGACGCTCTTTAACTGATGGATAGAGACGACAGGTACTTTATTCAAAACCACCAACTCGATGGAAAGGACCTGTATTGCTTTAGCATCCTTTGTGCAAAACCTGCCAGGGTGAGGTTCCGATTCACCTGCCTCGCTGGGCTTTTGAGTTCTGTCAGTCACTGTGTGATCTGGGTGTACAGAAATGTGATCTTGCAGCACCCATCCCCACCTAGTCAGGGAAAGGATTTAGTTCAGTGCTGAGTGTAGCTTGGGAAATGAGGGTCAGCCTTTCTGCATGAAGGTCAGGTTTTCAAGGACCCTCCTGTGGAAATAACAAATACAATTTGTCCACATCTCCACTTTTCACAGATACTCCCTGAAGGGTTTTGCTGAAAGGCAGCTCTCCAATATTTAGGTTCTTTCTCCTTTTAACATCTATATTGGCTTGAAAGTTCTTCCCTGTTCCTCTTTCCACTTCTCCCCCAGTCCCATCAGTCCCATCACTTTGCACTTTACAGCCTGGTCAAGCATGGTTTCTGCAGCATCCTAAGGGCCAGGGCTGCAGCAGTGGCTGGGTCTCCCCCAAGCTGGGGTTAAGGAATCACTAAGGATCCCTCAGCTGCTTGCTCCTGCACCAAACCGTTCACCCACCCCTGTTGCTGAGGTCCTGCTTTCTTTGCTTTGGGGGGACACACATTTACTGGCTGTCTCCAGCAGAGCTGATGACAAAAGCCTTTTCCTACCACCCCCTGGACGTCCCCCATCTTCTGATGAAGTCATCAAGATACCAATTGCATAACTGATGCACAGGACTATCCTGTGTTATACTGGGATAATGGCCAACTGCTTCCATTTATAGACAAAAGCAAGGCCATGTTGCCAAATAATGGAGCCTTTGCTGCAGCCACTACAAGGTGAAGAAAAAGGAGGGGAAAAACCCCAGGAGCCGAAGGGCATGCTGTGACATCCCTTGGAGCTTCCTCTGCGAGCTTCAGTGCACAGCTGCCTTTGAGGCTGCAGCCCAAGTTCTCACTGAATTGCCTTAAAAAAAAATCTTCCTACAGAATTCCTGTCCTGGCTCCTAGTGCACACACAGGTACAGCTGAGGGACACGCTCACCCCATGCAGAAAGCACTCCATTCTCTCATGAATTATGTTATAAATTAATTCTGGAGCTTAAAAGGAAGAAAATTTTGAAAGGAACCCCACCAGCTGACATGAGCCCAGTGAGCTGTGCAGCAGCTGAAGGAAATACGAAGATTAGCACACAGATGTCACTTCCAGTGTTGTGTGTTTAGTAATTTCGAGGTGCATCATGAAAACTTCCTGTTGTTGTTAAAGCCAGGCCTTCTTCATCTAGACCACCCTCCTGCCTAGAACATTTCTTCTCCTTTCCTTTTTTTTTTCTTGGCAAAAACTCTTCCCAGCTGATGATGAAAGGCCCTCCTGAGATCACTGGGAGCAGCCCTGGGTTGTGTGTCCTGAAAATAAGAGCACAGCCTAGGCAAAAAGTGTCTGCAGGAAAATGCTCCCTAGCACCTGGGAGCAGAGCTTTTTCCCCAGAGCTTTAGCTCTGCAGCTGGCACTGCTGCTGTTGTCCTCCAAGGGGAGTGTGTGGAGATGACACCTGGCAATGTGGCAGGGAACTGGGGATGGAGGAACCAACACTGGACTCTACAGGGCTGCCTCTTACAAGCCATGGCAGCTCCAGACCCAGATGCAGTCTCACCACAGGAGCCGAACACCAAGTCAAGCAACTCAGGCTAAGTGCAGCACTTTCACACTTACAGAGCTTAAAAACCAAACTAATGCAAGCTTCACTGACAACCCTCTTTGCTCCTGCCCTACCTGACTGTTCCCTCATCCTCCTGCTGCACCCTGAGCCTTCCTGCTCCTCCTCCTCCTCCTCATTCCCTGCTATCCCTTTCTCCTTCCTACACCCTCTGCCCAGCCTCTGCATTTTCCTTTCTCCAATAACTGGCACTGCTGCCTCTTGCTTCACCCTCCAGACACCCCCATCAGCTCCCAGCCTGTAGCTGCATCTCACCCATGCTGGTCTCCCCAGTGGCCCATGCACACAGCTTGGCTCACCCTGTAATTCCCAGGGGTCTGCAGCAGCAAGGGGACTGCCCAGCTCTTTCCCCCAGGGCCCTGTGCTCATGTGTGCCCAGGGGTGCTCTGTGGGCAGGCGGTCCCTGAAGACAGTGACAAGATGCCCTGGAAGGGGAAACACAGATTGTATTCTCAGGTTGTGATATCTGGGAAAATGGTACAATGTGATTTCTCATTTTTCACACTGGCTCTTTTTAACACCACTCAAAGCCACTGTGTGCTGCTCTCAGGCTGCAAACAGCTCTCCTGCTAACAGTGGCTCGAGCAGAGTCACAGGCATTCCAGTCGGGAGCAGCGGTGCTGCAGCTCCACTGCAGGGTCCTCACCGAGGGACAGGTGAAGCCAAGAGCTGGTTACATAAAGGGAGAATGCTGCCAAGGCCCCTCAGCTGTGACACAGAGCAAGTTCAAACACAGGCTGGCCCTACATCAGCCTCCTGGGAGCCCTCCTGCCCCTGCAGCCTCAGCTGTCCACTTCTAAGGCAGCCTGGGACAGAATTAAGAGCTTGGCCCCTGGGAACAAAAGCAGGTATTGAGGGAGCCAAAGAGCTGCCTGTTCACAGAGCTGAAAAGCAGCCACTGTTTCCAAGTGGTCAGCATAACACACCTGGACAGGTTTGTAGCTTTGGACAGGTGCAGGGCACCAGGTAAGATGAACTTGCCTGCTTACTTAATGCCTCCATGGAAGTTGCCCCCTGTGGATAAACTGATCCTTAGTTAAGCAACAGGAAGATAAATCCTGTGTCCTCCCAGTGTATTTCCAGGGCTCTACTGGAGTGATGGAATACTCTGCAGGAGCTCAGAGTAACATGTGTGGTATGTACAGTTATGCACAGTAAAAGGATAACAAAGGGGAGTGGAAACGAGATTTTCCTCTTTGTCTCAAATCTTACGTGCCTCTTTCTTATCATGCAGTGATTTATTCCTTCCACATGTCAATCAATCCCCCAACTGCAGCTAAAAGCAATCACACAATTTCCTTTCAGAACAAGCAGAATGACCACCAGCTGAAGCCCCAAGAACCAGGTGGGGACACCCAAGCCTGCCCATTGTCCCTCTGTGCACAGACTGATGCATTTGGGGGAGCCAGCTCTGCTCCCACTGAAGTTCAGGGGCCAAAGTGGCACCTCAGGGAAAAGGGGTCTGTTCCAGGCAACTACTGGCAGAAATCAACAGAGGATGGGCATTCCACATCTTGGAGCAAAGCACTGCCCAACAAGCTGCAAGAAACATAGACTGGAAAGCAGGATTGGGAATGTGTAAAACAGACAAACATAATTTTCTGTGCTGTTCTGTGTCATGTGAGTGAATGGATGTTGAATATAAAAAGCAAAGAGAAGCCAGGAGGTAGCTTATCCTGCACACTGCATCAGAAGAATGACACTTGAAAAATGTATACAAACAGACATCTACATTTTAGAGTCAGAGCAGAAAAAGTAGACAAAAAAATGATTTGTGGCAGAAAATGCCTGCCAGCGAGTGACTTAAAAAGCTCAATCCATTTAGCTTACCACAAAAAGAACGGAGAGATGCTTTTGACCATGGTGGATAAAAATACCTTCATGAGGGAAGAAATTCCTTAAAGAGCTCTTTTATCCAGTGAAGAAGGCAAAACCAGATACAAGGACTGGAAGCTGAAGACAGATTCAAATCAGAAAGAAGAATCACATTTTTACCCTCTGATTCTATTACCTATCAGAAATGGCAGATCTCCACAATTTGAAGTCTTCAAGGATGCATGCCTTTCTGGATAAACACCACACTAGTGCAAAGTGTGATGCACAAGGTGATGTATAGCGCAGTGCTGATGAACAGCACTGTCTGTCCTCACTGTGTGTCCCTGCACAGCCCTGGGCTGCTGCTGGGGACACAGGCACTGCCTGCATGTCTCTCTGTATGTGTGTGTGTGTGTGTGTGTGTGTGTGTGGCTGTCTGTTAAGAAGGATCTCCAACCTATTACTGAGGTCAAAAATATTACTCCATTTCCATACACTAGGTCACAGTAAAACATCATCTCTACCCAGTGTTTTCAGAGCAGCCTGAAAGCACATTCTTGTACTCCCTCTGAAATATTTCTATTGAATTCCTTGTAATGTTGTGACATTGTGTCTCACAGGGATCTTAATCCTCTCTCTAAATCAGACTGCCCACAGCCAAGCCACCTTTCTTAGAATGGTACCATCTGACAGACTAAGGAAATTACAAATACATTAATTTCAAACTTCTGGGGGTGTTTTTTGCCTCAGAAAAAACAGTGTATGGGACGAAGGGATGGAATATGCTGGTTCACAATCCAGCTCCAGCAGCAGGCTCAGCAGAGCAGATTGCTTTACCTATTTCCTCTGTCATTCAGCCTCAGGGAGGGGCTGCAAACCTCTCGTCTCCCCCCAGGCCCCCGGTTGCCATGGTCTTTCATGCAGTATCTGAGCAAACAAGATCCCTCTGATGTTTGACACCAGACCTCTGCATGCAGCCGATTTGTTTTCCTTTCACCTCTCTTCACCTGCATCTCTCCTCCCTGTGTTTTCCATACAGTTTATTCTGCCACAGAATGAACAGGATCTGTCAGACTTTAGTGTATTTTTGTTTTCTTCTAGGAATTTTCCAATGTCTTCATTTCTGGTGATGAAGTAAGCAACAAAGGGCTCTAAAAGGGGCAACTGTTTTTCTAATACTTTTTAAGAGCTAAAGGCCAGCAGAAGTTCTTCTCAAAGCCTGTGAGGAGAAGGGGCTTTGCTGCCCCCCCCCTCCCCCACCCACTTCTGCTCCAGCCCAGGGGTTTCACTCCACAAACCCTGAGCACAACCGATGCAATTCAGGAACGATGGATTCAGGAATGCAGCATTTCAACAGAATGCCGCTAAACTTCAAGTACCTTAATAAAACCAGGCTCATTTCCTCTTTTACAAATAATGGCTCTGGTGATCTCTCCCTTCGCTCAAGAAAGAAACCTTTGCAGGGGAAACCACTCTTACTTTCAGTTTTGTTTACCCCCAGTTTCACTAGCATACCATAAGACCATGATATGGAGTGCAAGGATATAATAGGTGGATTTGTGCACTGAGAAGTATTCATTTATCTCAAATAATTATTTTCCTTGCGATTGCAATTTTAATTGGTATTATTATTTTTAAGAGAGAAAAAAAAAAAAAGTGGTTCAGCCCAAATTCAAGCCAAAATACCCTCTTTACATCCATATTAAAAAAAAAAAAAAAAAAAAAAAAAAAAGAAAAACCAAAGAAGCACTGGCCTGCAGGCAAGGCTGGTGGCAGGGAGGAGGGCGAGGGTTTGAAGAAACACTGGCGTGCCCAACCTTATATTTTAGGCGCATTGTGAAGGCTGTAATTACTCCACTCAAAGACTGCTGTGTCACCATGGCATTCCACAGTGTGTCCTAGCACTCAGAAAGCAAGAAGGAGCCTTCAGGGAGCAAAAGGCAGGGAAAGGGAGTTGAAAACCTGGCCCATGCCAAAGCTTTTCCATGCCACATCCCTGCTGCCTTCTCCCACAGCTGAGGGCTTCCAAGGATACAAATCAGCCCCTCAAGAGGAGCTGTGACTTGCCATTTCAGTGCCAGCTCAGCTCTGCCTTAGTAGATTTCCCAGGACTTTGGAAACTGGTCCTGGAGAAAAACTAAGTGAGAGCTGAGCTCATGGAAGCCACTGGGCCCTGAAGCTGGTGCCTGATAGAAATTTTCCTGCTGCAGGTTTTAGCTTTAATCAATGCCTCCTTAAAGCCCATCCTGGAGCAGGAGGGAGGAAAGCTAATGTGAATTGTAAGGATAATCATGGCTAGAGAGCTCCTGGAAAGAAGGAGAGGAGAAAAATGGAAGATGAAAGCAGGCAAATGGTTTAAACAAATACTCACACAGGGCCAATGAAAAGGGGGAAAAGAAGGAAAATGGCACAATAAAAATAAATGATGTAAGAGAAAGAAAAGCTTCTAAGCACACACAGGGAAAAATATGGGGCTTGGAAAAAGCAAAAGTGTAAGAAAAAGATGCTCTAATGGAGCTCTCTAGAAGTTAACATTCTACATTATCAGGCAGCCCCTTTCCTTCTAATGGCCTGAGCCTGTACCACATTATCTCCTTGGACCCCATGGAGCTCACTGGTTGTTGAGGTATTTTGAAGAGCCTGGCTCTAGCTCATGCCTAGCAGAAGCTGTCTGAAGTCTCCTCTGGATGACTGCAGAGACTTTTTTTTTTTTTTTTACTCTAGCTGGAATTTTTTTAAACTCCCTCTTGCTTGTTTTGTTTGAGCATAAACAAAAGGTATTTTTTTCACACTTAAAGGTGTTTTTCAGATCATTTTCTCTGTGCTGTGATAAACTAAATCTTTCATTTTTAGAAATTCCTACTTGGCACTTGTGTTGCTCCTCAGCAAGCAGTGTGTAATTTGCCAAGCCTGAAAGAATCCTGGCTGAGAAATAAACACTGTGGGCCATATGCTCTCCTTCCCATATGCAGAAGGCACCTTACCTCAGAAATTGGGAAGAAGCTGCAGTCACCCCCATGGTGTTGCTTCTGCCAAGGCAAAAAAACCCCAAAACAAAACAAAAACAAAAACAAAAAACCCAAAACAAAACAAAAAACCCCAAAAAACCCCACAAAACCAAACCAAACCAAAACAAACAAAAAACCACAAACAAACAAAAAACCAAACAACAACAACAACAACAAAAAAAACAGAGAAAAATGAATGGCAAAAGCTCTTACAAGATAGCCCTCTTCCTACATGGCTCCAGGGACCTCTCCGCACTGCCCCTGATTCTGTGACTGGTCTGGCAGGAATGCAGGGAGGGGGCAGGGAGCGTGTCCCCATGTCCCTGGTACTCGCAGTAAAGCTGCACTCTCTTCCCGGGTATTTCCCGGCACAGCTTGTGTCCCACGGCTCTCTCCTCCCTCATTCACACCGTGCCCTCAGGGGAGGGAGATCACACACAGCAGGGTCGGGGGAAGTGAGGGCTTCCTTCTGCTCTGTGCCCATACAGGAGGCAGAGGGAGGGTGTACCTTGGGTACACAGGAACTCAGACCCCTGGTGGGCTTCAGCAGATTATGAGTGGGACTGGTAAAAGCATTGGTGCTTATGAAGAATGTTCATCTGTACCTATTCATGCATAAATTCCATGATCTTCCTCTGCCTGACAGTGACTTCAGAGAGCTGGAATAACTCCCTTGCCTTGTTTGCATGTGCCTGTCTGTGCAGCCCCTCTGGAGGTGGGACTTCCATCTTAAGTCAGGAGCCAAATATTTCCATAAGGTAGCTGGCAGGCCCAAGGGAAGTGGTCCAGCTGCCTGGCAAAGCAACAGGATCTTTGCTGTGGTTTCACATAACTAGCTGCTGATAAACCAGGCTGGTTGGGATGGCACAACCAGGTGTAGGATTTCATTAGCTAGTTCTTTTAACATCCTTGAATCCAAGCAACCCAGACCACCTAGCTCCAGCACTTGAAACTCTTCTGATTTTTCCTCCCTCTTGGATGTTGTTTTTGTGTTTCCATTAGCCACCTGGCCTTTACTTTGACACAGTCATCTTAGTCTTACTGAAAATTGACTAAGGCATTCTGATTTGGGCTGTGCCTACCTTGTCTTTAAGGTCTTTAACCTAAATATGTCCAATAATGTATGGCTCCCTCTATTTATACAACTAAGGAAAACCTCACCATTGAATTAACTTCCTTTGCAAGGCCTAACTGAGTTCAAGTTTTTGAAGAACTGACTATCCCAAGACTTCCAGGTCTCTAAGGCATAGTTTGCGTTGCTGATCAAGTCCTTATTAATGCTGACTGAGTCTTTCTAGATGGCCTTGATACCTCTTAAACCTTACATTTCCTCCTTTTTTTTTTCCTCCCTCCACAACATGAATGCTTTTTTTGCCTCCTTCTATGCTGCTATCTTCCTAATGCCTACTTATCTTTGCCAGCTTAACTAACCCTCCCAGCACAACCCCAGCTGCCTTTTTGCAGCCTTGGACTCACTTCTGAAGCCCTGCTTCACTGGACTTTGCACAGGATTTTGCTGATCTCTCCTGTAAGAGACTAAAGCAAGACATGATCTCCCTCTACCCCCACTTCCCATCCTGCCCAGCTTCCTGCTCCTGGTCACAGAAGAGGTGGCCTCATCAGTGGTCCCCAGCCCTTATTCTTGTCCTGGCAACCTCACTGTGTCCTCTCTTCTCATCTCTCTTGCCCCATCTGCCTTCTCCTTTTGTATATCTCTCTCTTGCTCTTTCCAATTGCTGCACAAACATGCTTTATCTTCATGTGGAAAAAAAAAATCCAAACAACCTTTGACTCCTAGTGACTCTCCAGCTCTCACTCTCTATCTCTTCTCACTGTCAGCTCTAAGCTTATTGAGTTTGCTGCTGATGATTTATATGATTTAGACTGAATTTAGGCTCCATCTCCAACAGATTCTTTCTCAAATGGGCTTTCACATCTCTCCTGTCACAGAAGCAGAATCAGAGAGTTTCTAATTTTCTTTGTCTGGCTGCAGCTCTGCACTATGCCAGGCTCTCTGTCATAGCCTGTCAGCTTCTTCTGGAAATCTGGTCCTCCTTTCCCAATGCTCCTACTTGACTCCAACACTTTCCTTTGCTTGCTCAGGGTTACTCAGACTAGTTCGTCACTGCTCACCCTCCCACCTGCTGCTGCTCTTTGCCTCTGTGTCCTCCTTTCCTTCTCCCTCGTGTCTCAGAGTGAGTTCTCCCTCTGTACATTCAGGAACCTTCTCTGCACCAGTGACTCACCGACCTGCCTCTCTGTCCCTGGCCACATCCCGTCTGTTCCAACTAAATTCATGCCCTGCCTCTGGGACTATCTTGTGGATATCCGTCAGCACAAGCTCAAAGTAGGATCTCATCTTACTCCCTAGGCCTGCTGTCCTTCCTGTCCTCCAGTCCCCATGGCCTGGCTGTCACTCAGTCCATGGCCCGGTTGTTATCTGTGCCCCAATGCTCTGTGCAGCCCCACAGCCAGGCTCCTGCTGCCTCACACCCTGACACTTGCAATCTTACCCTGCTTGTAGACTGCCCAAATTCTGCTGTCCTGCTCTTTTTTTTTGCCTATCATCCTGCCTGTGCTCTCTCTCTCTCTTTGTGGCCCTCTCTTCAATTCCCTTTACTCTGGATTTCCACACCCTCCCTTGCTCTCAAATTCAGCTGCAGCATATGCCACCTCACACATCATCTCTCTTTCACT
This sequence comes from Haemorhous mexicanus, assembly GCF_027477595.1. NCBI lineage: Eukaryota > Metazoa > Chordata > Aves > Passeriformes > Fringillidae > Haemorhous > Haemorhous mexicanus. Next base: position 12,020,484 of record NC_082344.1, read on the forward strand.
GCTGAGACTTTCTGTCACCCCATCACAACCCACTCTTTTCCACATGTTACATTTTAGCTATAAGTGCCTTCATGCTTTCCTCCCTGCTGGATGTCATTCTTGGGAGGAGAGTTTCCAAATCACCCAAATCGGACCCTGAACCGTGCCCCAGTATAGTTATATTTGTAGAAGATTCTGTCTCCATGATGTCCAGAATTCTTCTGTTTCCTTGTACTCCCTGGTGTGTTTGTCTCCCTGCATTATCTCTTATCTTGCTCTTAGGTTAGAAGTATTTGTGGGGAAGGAAACATATTTACATCCTGCATCTGCAGAGAGCCCAGAACAATGAGACTCCTAAACTGGGACTAGGACTAAATAGTGTAACAAATCCAACTTCAATCTGCATACAGCTAAATACACTATCTTATATTCTGTAGGTGTGCAAATACCCTTATTTCACTGTGCCCTTGCTTTACTACTTCTTCTCTTACAGAAAACTCATTTTAAGGATGAGCTATCATGTGCTAAAAAAGCCAGGAAATGTTAAGTTACAGTTCCCATGGCAATTGCAACTCAGCCCCCTCCAGTGCTGTACAAAGGTTATCACCATATACAACAACAGGGGATGCTGAACACATGAAAAGTGACCAAATTACTGTGGTGGCAGATAACCAGGTCTTTGAACTTCTGTGCAGGTAAAATCTTAGGCATTTACTGGGCTTTTAGCATTTAAGTCTGAAAATGTGAAGTCCAATACGCTATAAATAAAAGTCATCATTATGTTGTATAGTGAGTAGCTGGTGCTGGCTTGGAGTCCTCCTTGAAAAGACACAGCTAATGGCAATAAGAAATATTTTCATTACTTTATGAGCTCTGGTAGCTGTCAACTGAGAGAGGGATCTGCCGATCAGAGAAATCTGGGGAGACATCACTGTGTCAGAACAAGTGAAAAGACTTGACACAGAAGGCACATTTTTGTTGAGCAATTTGCATTAGCACTTCTGGACAAATTCTACATTTCACATGCAATTCACAAACCAACAGCAGCATTGCTAATTGGTGCAGTTGCCAGTCAACTCTGGTGCCTTGTTTGAGCTATCACTAACGGGAATGAAGACTACAGTCTTTCTTTAGAAAAAAATGCAGCAATTATTTTCCAGACTTTGAGTTGCATTCCCCCTGCCCCCACTTTCATCCTTGTAATTTCATTATCTCAGTAACTTAAAAAGGACATGGAATAGAAAAATGCAAATCTCAGAAAAGTCCTGCTGGAGTTATTAATTAAAACCACCACTGTTTGCAAAGAATGATGCCCTTCATTAACACAACCTGTCATCACTGTGAATATGACCATGTCTCAGGGTCCCAATGCAAAGCTGTTTGTGTATCTGAAAAAAAACCCCAGTAAGTGGCAAATCCCAGTCACCAAACCAAGGCCAGGCTCTACAAAAATCTAAAATGCTGATGGAATGACAGAATCTCTCTGCTCCCCTTTAGGTGATATTAGAAGTTATTTAACTGAAAACAGGGCAGATCTCCCATCCATCATTCTTATCCTTTGTAAAGTTGAGTCTCCTGAGAAAAGGAAAAAGCATCCATAACGCAGCTATTACCACTGCTCAGAATGCTCCGGCAGCTGCGGCTCAGCTGAAGGAAGGTTTGGCTGACTCATTTTTGTAAGTTGGATGGCTATTTTTAGGGAACATTTCCTTTAAGTCCCTACAGTGCAAAATCCAAAGGAGCTAATGACATTGGCAGGTGCCTAGGTTGTCGGTGACCTCCTCTAGCTGAGCATTCACATTTCCTTACTACATTTTTTCATAATATATAGTGAAAAAGGGAGCAACCTACAATTAAATATCTTCCAAAGCAGCTTTTCTATTCAAATGCTCAATGAGAGACCAATGTGCAATAGCAAAAAAAATGGAACAGCACGAGAAAAACTATACAAATATATCTAGAGCTAAAGAAATCCAATTCTGAAGAACGTGGTGCTAATGGCGTATTTTGGATGCTTTCCTATGGATGAATAAGTGTCTGTAATGCACTTGCGTTCTGACCCTGATCTTTCTGCAGCTGCAAGAATCCCATCCCCTTTCTTGCTTCCCTTAAGATCTTCTTGGCCCCACCCTAAGGGTCCAGCCTGGCTGTTGTAGAAGTCACTAGCAAAAGCCACATCTTATTCACATCTCCCATCTGCACTCTCCTCAGAAGAAATAAGAAAAGCTACAGTAAAGCCAGGAACTCCCAATCCTGATCACGAAAAGTCAGTTCTGGACACTGATACTGCTTTATTTTCTGCAGTGAGGCACAAAGCAGGTTGTTGGGCAAACTCCTGTAGTACAACTTTCTGGTGTAAGTACCTCTACTTGGGCTTCCTTCTGCTACACCCTGGGTTACTGGCACAGCAGTCACTTTTCGCTGGACTAAATCCTGATTTGGAGGCCAATAATTTTGAGTCTGACTGCACAGTCTTCTTGGTAATCAGTGCTATGCACACCCCTGCTCTCCAGGCTGAATCAGTTGGTCTTTGGGGGAATAGGGGCTGGCTAGGAGCTCTGTGTGTGCCCTGCCCCAAACATGGGTCCCTCTCTGAGCATCCCACCAGTGTTCACCTGGTGAACCATGGAAAAAGGGAGGCTCTGAAATCCCCATTGATATGGGTTGCCTCTTTCCTTCCAGCTACTTCATCCTTTGTCTGTATTCAAAAGACTTTGCCCAGAGAGCTCATACCTCAAAACTTTCATGAAGCAAAGCCAACAGTGGCTTTGTGAAACCATGGGCTGTACTTCCCAATCATACAGCAGGGCTCCAATTTACCAACACATGGTGTGGCTGTCAGCTGTGAGTCTACAAAACTGCAGAAGATAGCTTTGGACCTCTTAATACCTTATTTCTGACATGTGGAGGGACTGGGGAGTTTGCAGCTTCCCACCTGCTTAAATATAATTTACTACAAAATATCAAACAGATGCATTCAGCCCTTTGTAGACATATAATTACCTTATATGTTGATGTAACACGCATCTGTAGCATATTGGCTGTACACCTAGTTGATGTGTGGGAGACTCCTAGGTTCAAAGTCTCCAGTGTTTCTTTTGTTCTCTAATGAATCCTTCTTTTGTTTAGCTCCACCTCCCCTTAGGTTTTAGCTGTAACTGTCATTAGCATCTGAATTTTTTTTCCTCCAAAACTACCTACAACACTGCAATAGACTGGGTACCTAGTAGGAAACACCTAAATGAATCACAATTCTTACTTCAGACAGGTTTAACAGGCCTGGGTCACTTTTTAGCAGCACTGTTGCTTCATTAGCAAACTTGTTAACCAAATATTCCCCCTAACACCATGTGAGGTGAGATTCCTGAGATTCTAGCTGGTAAGCTGATTTCACAATGTTTCAAATAAAAGATGCAGTCATCACTACTAAGAGTGTCACAATTTTTGTGAGTCTCTGAAGACTCTCATCTGCTTCTTAGTGTCCAAAAATCAAAGCACTCAGACATCTCCACGGTAGCCCCTGAAAATGTTGACCTGTATCCTTTGGGTGCAACCATTTTGTTGAATTTTCACTGGATTTCAACCTAATTACCCCACACCTGATTTTCTAGATATTATGTATGAAAACACAGGTAAGACTGAGATATCTCTGGCACACAGACTGGCAGCTGTGGTGTCCATCAGAATCACTATCCATCCTGGTGCTGGCATCTTTTTGGGCTTCACCAAAAGCTACCAAGATCTGGGAAACAAGCAGCTGAAGATGCTGCTAGGGATTTGCTACCACAGATAGGCACAAAGACAGAGAATCTTTCCCCTTTTTGCTGTGAATGAAATGCAGTGGGGGTTTTGCTTTTAGAAAAATGCTAAGTTTATATCCACTGAGTTACTGTGCTGACTCAGTGGGCTGACTCCAGGTCTTTCCAAAGTTGCCAGGCCTCTTCTCCAAGACATCCTAGGAGCTGCCACAGATGGCCAATGCTCAGGTTGGGGCATTTCCTCTGTGAGAAATCCAGCAGTCAGGCAGGAAGGCCACACCACAGGCAGAAGTGTTGGGACTCTCCAGTGCTGTGCTGCTTTCATGTGTCATGGACATCTCTGACAACTCAACCGCAGTGCTTGCACTTCCTTGTCCTGCAGCCAGAATACCTGTGCACCTTTGTAAGGCAGTTCAGCTGTACAGAAAGGATTTGGATTCTTAGCATGATGACACATGTCTAACTTTGCCAGACATCTCCAAATTGTAACAGTCATCAGACTTCAGCATTCAGTTTGTCACTGCAAAATCATCAGCTCTTTAACAAGCACAACACATCAGCAATGTGCATTGTTGCCCTATACTCATCAACCAGAAGTATTATTTTTATTTAACTGTAAGTGGCATGTTTTCTTTCCTGGCTTCTTTCCAAATTATTCTGTTACTCTGAGCTGAGGTAGTAGTGCATGTTTTCACTGCTTACAATGAGACATTTCTCTCCTAAGTGATAAAAACACACCATTGCCTGAAAAAGGCATGGTGACAATGCTCAGGAAAAAACCCCCAAGCATAAGTAAACCTCATTCTTCCTCTCCCTGACATTTCAGAAGCAATCTTGCAGCAAACTCCAGCTGCTTTGGCTAGCCACTAAAATCAGCAAAGATGCAAGTCAAGGCAGAGCCACAAGCCTTCAAAAGCTGCTGGGGGAAGTGGTACAGGAAGCTTGTGGAGTGGCCCTGTCTTCTTGCTGTTCGTCCTCACAGCACATTGTGAACCTCCACGGAGGTCCTGTAGCTCTCCACGGAAACTGTAAGTGCACTGACAGCCATAGTTGTCACCTGGAAGCACCCTTCCTTTGGAAAACCAAACAGTTCCACACTCACACAGATCAAAAGCCAAATGCATATGCAGAGGAGGAAAGGTGCTGCATCCTGAGTAGGTGCTGGGCATGGACACAGCTGTTTGCAGGAGAAAATGACTGAAGATTTATAATGGCAAAATCAAGGTGCACAAACTGAAGGACTAATTAGCTTTATTTCATTCCCTCAAAATATTTCCTTATGATCTAAACTGTGTGGCAGCAATTTGGCAGTCTGGTGATTGTACGTGAAACAAACCGGTGTTGTCTGTCTCATTTCCTGGTTTTTACTCACTAAATTTGGACTGCTTCAAAATTTATTTTCTCAACTCTTTAAAGGCTGTGGCCTTATACAAGTGAAAACCTACAACATTGTTTTGCATCCAGAGTCTGCCTGGAGGGTGAAAACTTCCTCTGCAATGGTCACACGGCATTTTCTAGAAGTGTACAAACAAGATAAACACAGAGAGGTCCAAAGATCGGTTAAATACCAAAACAAATTTAATTGCCTAATTAATTGAACTAGGCCTCACTTCTTCCAGAATGACTCAACCCTTTCAGCACTGGAAAAGGCTGGTGTTGACACTGCCCCTGTTTGTCTGGCTGCATATCAGCTCAGGAAAGTATATTTAGCTCCAGTGCACTTGCAGGATTGCATCTTGCAGCTCCACAGGAAATCTCTGGAGTCAGAGCTAAAGATATCACTGCACACTTGGAAATTCATGGCCAGCTGTAAAAATGGGGCTTCAGTGGTGGTCAGAGTGCTCAACAGCCTCCTTTCAAACGAGCGAGGAGGCTGAATAAAATGCTCCACTGTGCTAGGTTCACGGCAGGCAGGGTGCACCCATGGAGCCCAAAATAGCAACAGCTATCTCTTGCTGGGATAAGGCTGAATTGATACATCCTGTTCCCAATCCATGCTCATGAGTAGATGGGAGGGGGAGAAGTCTGAGGAGAGCGAACTAGAGGCTAGTGCTGAACAAGCACACAGAGATCTCTTCTTCCTCCTCTGAAGCTTTCAGAAATTTTAAGAGTCGTCAGATCCATTTCAAGAGAGAGAAATCATAAAAGAGAACACACATCTAACATAGGCTTTCTTTTCCATAAAGAATATCTACACATGGGTTGTGGTACCAATTCCAGGGCAAGTGAACGGACAGAGAATCCCATCAAATCCTTGTCCCTGATGTTTTTAAATGGCATTTTGCCCGATGCTCTCATGGCTCCTGAGCAACCACTCCAGCACTGGGCAAGCACAGGCCACCTTGGCCACAACCTCACCTTTGTCTTGGAGAAGGATCAGGCCCCTTCACTTCACCACAGTTAAGACATGAATACAACACAGACCCTTTCCCTACTGAGATAATGAAAAAGCAGGATGCAAAAACAGCTCCAGTTTTATGTTAATAAGTACTTTCTTACTCTATCTTATGATTTTTTCTCAAGTGATAGCTAGCTGACTGTTTGCATTTCATCTCAGCTTTGGGAATGCCCTGTACTGTCCCAGTAATTCCAGCAGCCAGAGCACACCTCTCTTTGCTCAGGGACAGGACAGCTCTGTGTGCTCACAAAGCAAGATCAAAAAGGAGTAAATATAAACAAGTTGTCCCTCTTTGAAGAGCTCCTTGGAATCCAGAGCATTCTGTCAGTAGGACTGTAAGGAAGTACTGTGGCCTTAGGGTCCTGCGTGCTGTTGATACAGGGAAAAAAAGGAACTTATTTCAGAATCTTATTTAGATCAACCTGTTTTCTTTCAGGCAAAAAGCCTGGGGTGCCATCTTGCCTACAGCTAACTGGTCTTCCAAGAACAGATACATTTCTTTGCTTCCAGACAGGTCATTAGCTGGTGGAAAGGGGGCAGGTGGGTGTATGCAGCTTTAGGAAGTGTGCAGGATATGTTTTTATTAACCCTACACAGGAGAAGATATTGTAAGACTAGTTTTTGGCAGGGCAGCCTGATATATTCACAATGCAGATTTTGGACAAATCACTACTGTGCCTGATGCCTTACCATCTCCACCCCTACAGAACAGTGACACTTCCTCCAATTCCAACAAACTGCCCCAGCCCCAGCAAGGCAACATGATCCAGGCAGCTACAGTGCCAGCATGCTTTAGTTACACTCTCAGATAAAACATTTTTTCCAAATTAAAGCCCAGAATTGTATTTCTTGTCTGCATGCACCTGAACAAATCAACTGACAAAAAAGCCTTCCTCAAGACTCAAGAAAGAAAATAAATTTCTCTATCCTATGTGATTTCCACTTCCTTTGAGCAATGTCACTAAAAAAATAGATTAAGGAGCAGGCAGGAGTAGACAACAGGATTCTTGGTTAAAACTGTGGGATTTTCTGTGGCCCAGGCAGTGTCAGTTCCTGAGGATTCTGAGACAAGCATCTCCTTATATCTGCCAGGGGGAGATGGAGCAGCAGAGCCCTATGAATCCATCATGGTTGCAGGGAGCTGACAGCTGTGTGTTCCCCCTTCAGAAAACTGCTTCCCCTTTGTCAGGTGTCACTTGAGTGCTGCACACTACCAGGCACACACCCGGCCCCTCTGCCATGCCACAGCAAGGCTCAGTTGCTGTCAGGAGATTTAAGGGAGGATGTGGAGATGAGGGCCAAGAATGGCCACAGTTGCTGCTCTGAGCTGCTTTCAGCAGTGCTCATGGCTGTGGTGGTGTCTCTCGGGCTGTGCTACACCACCAGCACTCACTCACTGCTGTGTCCACTGCAAGCAAAGTTTTCTGAACAGGAGATCCCCCCAAGCAGGGAGTAACCCCAGAGATTACCCATGAGTGGAAGAACTGAGGAAGGTGTGGAGCTCTTCTGCACCAAGGCTCTGGTCCAGCTGCCAGAGCATGTTCCAGGTTATGAGGCTGCTCAGCAGCCTGCTCTCCTGGGGTGGCTCTTCAGCATGATGACAGCTCTGCAGAGCAATGCACCATGCTCCCAAAGAGTTGCCATGCCAAGTCACAACCTGAGTGGCAGACAATGGGAGTCGAGCCACAGTCTCCTGAGTATGCACCACATGTTTAGACTGCAAAATCCCTGCTTTGGTTAAGCTGTCTACACCTTCTATTAAGTGATTTGCTTTGAGCTAGAAAGGATCTCCTTGCATAATCCCAGCATTTCAGACCTGTATTGCCAGCAGTGCTCTCTAAGGGCAGTGTTTAGAGAAGTGTCACATACAAACGACGGAATCACAGAAAGCTGTGACATAGAAGATCAGCTAGCTCATCTCTCAGCTCCCATGAGGACTTTTTAGTCCAACACACTGGAATTACTGTAACGAGAATCTTGCAGCACATCAATGCTCCTTAACAAACAATAAAAAGCCTGGGAAGAGGAGGTGATCAAGAAGTTTGTGATATATGCCCATTAGCAGACAGGTCCTTCTAGAGATGGCCTGGAGAGTGCTCTTGTTAAAAGCCAATTGGATGAGTGACATTTAAAAAAAAGAAGGGATACATGTGTCACTTTTCCACAGCTTCCCCCTAGATCAGTTCAGACAATTATGGCATAACTACCAGGTTTAAGCTGAAGCCTTCCACTGTGTCAGAGTATAAGACAGAGAGGGACACTGTCAACTTCTTTGGGTACTGAAATCTCATTTGCAGGAAGGGAAGGCATCCTCTGCCAGCTCTTTCTTTCACATCTGAAAGAAAAACGTCAAAGTTGGTACAAAGGAAAAATGTGGTGGATGTTTTTTCCCAAGCAGCCTTTACCTGTGATCTTTCATTCACATGGCTGCTGGGAGAGGAGCCTCTTTAGAGGCTCTCTGACATAAAACTGCCTTGCCATTTGACAAAAGGGGAATGTTGTCTTCCCTAAAAGCCTCCTTCTGATGAGCTTCATCAGAAGTTTTCCAAGCTAGTTTCTGTCAGAGCCACCAACATGCCACAAGCTTGCTGGTTCCCAGCCCAAGGAGGGGATGACATGCCAGAGGCAGTGAAACCACATCCCTGCATGTACAGCAAGGTGCTACTTGACCAACCTCCCTGGATGCACTCCCTGAAGCTGCCACTTGGCACTGAGAGGAGATCTGGGAGCTTAACTTTAACCAGAGGTGCCTACTCAGACATCAGATGCCTCTGAGTTTCTCTCAGCTCCGAAGTGCTGCTTCGGCTTGGCAAACACATTCCAATGGGAAGGTGAGATGATAGGTAAGAAAGTGATCTGCAAGCTTCCACAACCTGGAAGTGAAATGCCCTACTCACAGTAAGAAGAGAATAAGAAAATGGTCAGGTTTCTAATGACTTGTGCCATACAATCAACATCAAGCTGTAAATATCACTGGAAGATGCATCTCCCTGGCAATCACTGCTTCTGCAAGAAACTCACAGGACAAGATGCTCCTGGTTTCTGGAGTGCTGCAAATCTCAGTGCTGGAGCTCTCTCATGTTTCAAAATCAGAAACTCATCTTGCCTTTCTCCACCAGAGAGTTAAGGACAGAAAGTACACCTGCAGCTGGTTCTGCTCCAGATGTGAAACTTTACATCCATGGAGTACAGAAACTTGCTTAAAAAATACAAGAGCTGTAATGAGACATTCAATCATCTGACTCCAGAAATCCAGGTCTTGGGACAAAAAACAACAGATAAAATCCCACAGTGTAACAACATTACCACTTGACTTATACATGGCCAGATTGCAACAAGAATAAACAGAAGATACACCATTTCCCCTGAAGAGCTCTGGGAAGGCCGAAACTTAAAGCAAAATCATTTAGAAATTGATTAAATTTATTTCTAGAGTTGCCAGTGTAAAAAAATGCTATGATGGCATTTAGTTATGTTTAGAATTGGAAAATAGGTTTTGCTTCTTGCTTAATACCCATTTTAAAGACTTTTCCCCCCAAAGTTTAAGTGGCTATCTGGAGCACTACAAACAAAGAAATACAAGATGCAGCAGCCCTTTGCTTGCCCAGAAACCACTATGAGATTCTGAATGCATTAAACAGTGGGGCTAATATTTTCAGCGTGTTGTGACATGTGCAGGGTGTTACTGCTTCTTCCACACACGTCTCATTGCTTTCAGAGCAAACTTTGTTCTTGGACTCTTGCAGAGAGACCATGCCAAAATCAATGGTTGTACTTGTACACTTTCAAATACCAGGTTTTGGCTTCCTGGAGCGAATGTTTTTGTTGTGGTTTGGTTTTAGAAAAGAACTCTTTCCAAAGGTACAGGGAACCACCCTTCTGCAAAACAACAAATTAGGAGTGTTTCCTCAACCACACACACGCTCTGTGGAAACTTAAGAGGATTCATTTGGGAAAGCAGGGATGGTCTGCACCAAGGTCTGGAAGGAAGCGTTTCTCTTTTCTTACTGTTTTTCATTGTTAAATTATCTCCCTTTCCTCCAGGCCATAGTACACATTGCATATCTTTAGCTTTAATTGCTGTCCACACACATCTTTGCTTGTGAGGTTCATGTGATTACCTCACTTCATGAAGCACCTTCCAGATTTCACATCACAGGAGATACTGCAGGAAGCAGTAATCCTTCATGAAGAAATAACACTTGTAAGGAATTTTACCGCAGTGCCCACTTTTGGTGCAAAGAAAGAGAAGGGACAGCTGGCTGAGGGAAGTGGAAAGAACAAATTTTTACCTTCTGGGGCAGCAAAGCCACAGTAACTTCTGTTCAAATCGTCTACATGATGTTTTTTTTATGCTGACTACTCTCCATCCATTCTCAAGAGCTCCCTGTTTTAGTGCATGGCCCATCCTTGCTCTCCTCTACTTTTCCATATTAGTCTGCAGCAGCATGTAAAGTGCCCCAAGATTCTCAGCCTCAACATGTTCTATTATTCAAAAGAAACATCTGTTTTCAGGGACTTTACATCCAGGCACACACATAGCCCTCTCCTTCAGACCAGCTTTTCTACTGACCCAAATGATACTTGTATTGTGCAAACCAGTCTCAACAAAAGTCAACAATTTTAGATTGCTATTGTGGTTTGACACTAGCTAAATGCCAGGCACTCACGAGAGTTGTCTGCTTACCCTCTTCAGCTAAGGTTGGGCAGAAGAGAGGGAAAAAACAAAAAGAATTAACAAAGGGTTCATGAGTTTACATAAGGATTGGGAGAAAAACACTCCAAGGGCAAAATAGGTTTAAATTTAAAGGTATAAAGTAAATTTATTATTAATAGAGTCAGAGGAGGCTAATGACAAGCAAAATAAGTTCTTAAAACAGCTTTTTCCACCCAGCTTTTTCACCATCCCTCCTTCCCACCAAGAGAGGAGGGAGACAGGGTGTGGAAGTTTTGGTCAGTTTGTCACTTGAAATTTCTTCTGCTATGCTGAAGGGTCCCTCCCATGGACAAACAGTCTTCCCAAAACTGTTGCAGTGCGGGTCACTCATCCACGGGGTGCAGGATAGGCTGCCCTAGTTTGGAAGCAGGGGCCCTCTGTCTCTGGAAGCAGGGCCCCCTCTCTCCATTCAGGTCTCCCACTAGATCACAGCTTTCCTTGGCATCCACCCGCTCTGGTGTGAGCACTTTTCCCATGGGCTGCGAGTGGATCTCTGCATCACCCACAGACTTAATGCATTACAGGGGGACAGTTTGTTTCACCATGGTCCTCACTATGACTCACAGAGGAACCTTGGCTCCAGTGCTTGGAGCACCTCCTCCCCCTCATTCCACCCTGGTGCTCCCATGTTGTTTTCCCTCTCGTGTACTCACTTCTCTTTTCTGACTAGAAGAAAAACTGCTGCTTGTACCATTGCCAACAAGTTCCACAATTCAAAGATTCCTGCGGGATCCCCAAGCACTGAGAGGTTGATCTCATCCAGGTTCCGTGTTGGGCAGTTGCTCGTCTCGTTCCCGCTGCCGGCCCGGCAGCCCTGCCGCCATGGCACAGGCGGTGGCGGCCGCGGCAGCGCCGGGATGGCCCCGGCAAGGGCGCTCTGCCACCCCTGGGAAAAACTGCACTTGTGATGTTCTGATTTTCTTCCTAACTGTGTCATCACAGAGGTGTTACCAACCTCTGTAACTGGGCCAGCAGCAAGTCCATCTTCAGAGCCATCAGAGGCTGGGTCTGTTGGCCATGGTGGAAACCTCCAGCAGCTTCTCACAGAAGCTACCCCTGTGCCTCCCCACCTCTCCTGCTACCAAAAACCAGGCTGTGCCAAACTAAGACAATGACAGAGATTGCAACCAGAGTGAAGATAGTAAATGAGCCAGTAACACCCAGCTATTTCTGTCACTAGAAAGTCTTAACTTTAACCAAAAATGCCTCTCAGAGAATCTCTACCCACATAATTTCAATACTCTGTGAACTGCTTAAGTAGGTTTCTGAAGCATAGCATTTTTACATCTTCTATACCAACACCTAACACTTTTTTCTGTAGAAAATGGAGTTTCCCAGATAAGGCCATTTCAGAATTTGAGGTGCCAGGAGAATCTGGACAGCTCAAAGCCCCGTTGCAGTACTGGGCTTATCTGAAGTAATAATCTCGCTCATAACTCATGTTTGTAAACATCCTTAATCACTGGGTACAGCGTAAAGCCTCTCCAATTGAGGTACTCATGTCAGAAAACAGAACTGTGCTTGTGTTCAAGTCCAGTCTACTGACAGTTTCAGCAGCCAGATTGGTTAGGAAAAAAAGAAAAGCCCACCAGCATCTATTTACAGATCCATATACCCACCAGCTGGATTTTATTTTCATCCACAGTGAGATCTTCCATCTATATAGCCTTTGAAATATGAATCTCAAACTTTATGCTGGAGGACAGAATTCAAAGTCATTTGTTACCCAGTGTCATGCTCTTGAGTTTATTTCAACTATTTTTCCTTAACTGTGCTAAAATAATGAATAATAAATACTGGTGGCAGCAGCAGCAAGAGCAGATGAACCAAAGAGCAGATACAAACCAAATCCAAGCTACAAAAGGAAACAAGTAATAAAATTTCTCTCCTTCTCCTTTACTTTCTTTTCCCATTTTTTTCCTAAGGATTCCACTGTCATTATTATACACTTAATCTTTTGCTTTCCCTGCTCCTTTTTACCAAGGGTTGTGAAGGACTGTAAGAGGTCAGAGGATTTCACATCAGTCCTCCACTTATTTTAGGTACTGACAGCTCCTGGAATGTGTAATTAAGTCCTAACAACTGGGTAAGAAGATGTCCCTACAAAACTTTGCTCTGAAATACTATGTAGTATTGTCCACAAGGGTCCCAGGATGAGGGAAGAGACGAGAAAGATGACTCCATGTATCAGAAAGCTTGATTTATTATTTTATGATAGATAATATATTAAAACTATACTAAAATAATATAGGAAAGGATTTCATCAGAAGGCTAAGCTAAGAATAGAAAAGGAATGAATAACAAAGGCTTGTCTCTGACCGAGACAGTCTGGACAGGTGAACTGTGATTGGGCGTTAATTCCAAACAACCAGATGAAACCAATCACAGATTCCCCCTGTTGCATTCCACAGTAGCAGATAAGAATTGTTTACAGTTTGTTCCTGTGGCCTCTCAGCTTCTCAGGAGGGAAAAATCCTAAGGAAAGGATTTTTCATAAAACATGTTGGTGACAATACTAAATACTAAATTTGTGAAATACTTAATCTATGACTTTCATACAAGGTGCTGGAAGTGCCCTTTTGGATCTCAGTGCCAGGCTGGTTTCAGGATCTTCCTTCCCTAAAACAACCACAGTAACATTTTATGAGTTCTGTAAGTTGACCTGGTTAGTGTAATGTTTACTGTGTAAATGTAATTATTTCGTTTCACTAAAGGATACCAAGAATGAAACAAGTAGTCCTGACCCATGAGTGATCATGGGTCTTCTGAGAGACAAAACATGCCCTATTAACACTGCAGGTCTGACCATCTGCCTCTACGCAGATAACAAATGGTTTGGGAAGGACTCCACACAAATCAGGGGAGAATAAGAACAAAAACTGAGGAACTGCAGAGAGGCACTCCATGAAAAAGAAAGCATTTGCTGAGGAAGGACAACTGAGAGGGACATCTGCTGGGATGTCCCGAAAAATCTACTGGAGGTATCATCTGCTGGGCAGGCAGGTGTGCATGGGCATGTCTGATTTAAAATATTTTTAATCACAGGGACTGTCCCTACTGTTAATAAAGAAATCTTGGTTTGCCACTGGCCATGTGCTCTTATGAAGAAGCCAAACAGATTTGTTCAAAGTCAGCCCAGCTGACCATAAGTTAGTACTTCCAGCCTACAGCCCAGTGCAGGAGTAGGAAGTTGTCAGACGTGAGACTGGGGAAAGGTAACAGCTTGATGTCCAAGCCTGGAAAGGCAGACGTGAGAGGAAGGAAACAGAGGAGTTCCTAGTTCTGTCACTGTTAAGTCTTGCTTGAGATTTGGAAGCTTCAGAGAGTTAACTCTCATCACAGTCTTCCACTTAATAAATGTACAAGAATTAGTGTGAAGGATCTGGAGGAAGGGAGATGCCAGTTGTCATCTGGGGCACATCAAGGGGCCAGAGCCCTACCTTAGCTATTGTGTGTGGCTTTCTTTGCACATTAGAGTCTTAGGTTACAATATAAGATGGAACACAAAAATCCCAAACCAAACCAAAACAAAAACCCCCAAACAAACAAACAAAAAACCGCACCAAAAACCAAAAAAACCCGCCTAAACAAAAAACCAAAAAAACCCAAAACAACAAACAAACCCACAACAACAAAAAACCCACAAAACCAACAAAAACCAAACAAAACCCCCAAAACCAACCAAACAAAAAAAACCACAAACAAACAAAAAACCCCACAACAACACAAAAAACCCACAAAACCAACCAACAAACAAAAAAGTATTCTATCATCATCTCCATAAACTGTTAAAACCAGGTGTGGCAGTGTTTATTTCTTCCATGTCTCATTCCTGATAACTCCAGGGGATATCTTCTGCTAATGGGCCATCAAAGTCTGACTGCATGACTCTTAAAATTCACCATCCAATTGTGAGATGCTTGACCCAGGAGGAGCCAAGCATTCCTATCTGGATATAATCTAAGATTTGGAGCACCACAAGTAGCCTTATCTCTTGGATTCCTGGAGGACAAGAGCTACATAACCACCACTGGACATTCAGAGGAAGACCAGACCTTTCTACAGGATTACTGCTTGAACAAAGCCACATGTGTCAATTCTTGAGGACTGCAGCCACCATTTAATTGGACTGCTACCAACACCCTGACCAACAGGGTGTCAGGTGACTGTCAGGTTAAGCCAGTGAGGTTTTTTTGCATTTATTTTCATTTTCCGATTAAATTGTAGTTCTGAGTTGGAGTCTCCCACTGGTTTGCTTTCAATTAGGCACAATTAGGAAGGCTGACGAGAGCAGCCTTAAGTGGTGAGTTGTATTTTTTTTACCATGACAGTAGTTTGGAATCAAGTTACCTTTTGAAGCTGACAAATACAGACAATAAAAATACATGTTCTGCTGCCCCTTGCTCTCTCACAAGTGCTTTTCTCTTATAGACACACAGGCACATTTAAAAAATAGGCAAGAAAAATTGTCCTACATTTGAATTTTATAATCATCAAGCTAGGGGACTTGTGCAAGGGCATTGTGTTTATCAGAACTAGATTCTTGACAGGAAGATGCTATAGCTGATTGGTTTCTTTAAAAAAAAAAAGAAAAGAAAAGAAAAGAAAGCAACAAAAAAGTAGCATGCCTGTGCAGCAGAAATTATAGAGGAGTCCTTCAGAGCAGGCAGCAAGAGACCTGGCAGTTTTCTCTGGCTGTGTATCTCAGTGTGACTAACATGACCAAATGTCAACACATGCTCCCTAAACCCTCAACCAGCCTAATCTAGCAGGGACTGCCCTTGGCAATGAGGAGTACCTTAAATCAAGGATCCAGGCATCAGTGTGATGGACACGCTGCTCCAAGCGATGTGGAGCATGGCCACGCTGGGTGAGCTGACAAACAGCCACCCAGGGCTGATGAGACCTCCCTGCTCCTCTCCAGCACGGCCGCAGTGCTGTATCCAGGACTCACAGCATGGAAATGTGCTGCAGAGCCCAAGCCTGCACTGGATCCCTCCTCCTGCCTCAGCTGAAGGGCTGTAAGAACCACTTTGCCTCCTCATTTGCAGTCAGGCTCTGCTTTCCTCTGCTGAACACCTACATCCCTGCCTCCCAGCTCTCCATGACGGGACAGCCAAAATTGACAGGTTGCTCTGCAAACAGCACAGAGGGGGGCAGCTCTCAGCTGCCACTTGCTGCAACTGCCAGGGAGTGTTTGTTGGGGTGGCTGGTGGCAGACCTCTGCATAACTGGGAGTGAATGCGCCTTTCATGCCTTTGTGTACAACTGAAGTGTGGGACAATGAGAATGGAAACATTTTTCCTGTTCTTGACATCCAATGCCTCCTGGAGGATACAGTCTCCACCAGACAGATGGCTAATTTCTTTACCCTAACCTCCTCCTCCAGCACTCCAGTGTTAGTATGATGTTCTGCCCTGGAGTGAAGCCCTAATTGCTGTCAAACGTTCAGAGACAAAAGTGGTTGTCTATATATCATTCATGCAAGTGTTGTTACCAGGGTGTGAATTAAACAGCAGAAGCCACTTGTCAATTGACTCCAACCTGAGCCATTTTGCTCAAAACCTGGCTTGCGTTTTAAAGGATCAAGGTTGACAATTTTTATTTCAGTGCAGGCAGGGACTGCATGCACCAGAAGATTCCGCATCATTCACTGAAGGACCCTCAGCTTCTCTGCCTTCATTAGGCTTACAAAGGACATGGGGTGCTCTTTCCCCTGATCATTCAGAAATCCTCCCATGGCAGAAAAACGTTCATTTTCCTTTGTCCTCACCAGCTAAACCCAAGGGGCTGTTCAGCATGAAATGCACACTGAGCACAAAGCCAAGACATAGAGTTCCTCATTTGTCTCGCTCACATACAAGACGTATTTTTGGGACCAATGAAGTTCTTGTTTCCCAAAGATGCAGCTACTGTTGAACAGACAGGTAATACTAATGGCCAGACAGTGACAGTTAGCTATTGGGAGGCTGATTAGATGCACATTTATTGTCTAATTATGTTGTGTGACAGCACAGGCTGCTGAACACCATTTTAACATGCAGAGTAACACCTCAGGAGGCTCTTCATTATGCATTCAGTGGGCTATTTTCAGACTAAACAGCATGTCAGTGGCTGTGTTTATCCTTTTCCACCTGGGCAGAGGAAACAGTTCAATGTTCCTCCAGGGAATTAATACATATTACAACCCACACGTTCATTTTCCTCAACAGACAGAAATGGCCAGACATATTACATGTTTCCAGAAAATCCTGAGGTCCTGACAAAGAGGGATTGCCAGGGGAAAAAATGAGTTTGAGCAGAGATCCTGAATTTAAAGGAAGCCAAATTCCCCGGGATCAGTGTGAAACCCTGCTTGCTTTCCCCCATGCTGAGATACACATGCACAAGTGGAACATGGACATGCAGAGCCTCTTGTGTAACAGCTTCTGACAGCACTGTGAGAGGGGAGTGCTTTTCCTGGGTCTGAAAGTGGTGGTGGGAGTCCTGCGAGCCAAACGCCATCAGTGTCTGCCCTGGAATGCCTCTGGGCTGAGAAGGCAGAATCTGCAATGGGGCTCATGGGGGCCTTCCCCCTCTCCCTGTCTCTTTCCCAACATGATTTACTTCCACTTGCTGAGAATACTTCATCTCATATCCTTTAACAAATTCTGCCAGTGGCTGCCTGGGAATGGATTCATTCCCATGCCTGTAATTCCACAGCAGTGACTGAAAAATGAACAACTCAGTATTCTTCCTCTTCATTTTCTTTCCTTAACCCACACAGCTTTGATAAAAAATGGTACCTGCAAGAAGCTACTCTCCCCAAACCTTGGATAACACCTGGTAGTTTTCCTAGACATAGCAAGGCCAACAAAGAGCAATAAAAATGTTACAGGATGCCCATGTGGCTTTGCCTTATAGAGGGGAGGGGACACAATGGACAAGGCCTGTGCAGAGATAGTGAGGGTGGGCAACATCACTGCCAATGATGGCAGGGAGAAGGGGCAAGGGAAGGCTGGTGGGCAGTCGAAGCCTTATGGCAAGAGAGTGGTACTGAGGGCAAGTCTTCTTGGAGAGATCATGGCCTGGCACAGACTGGGAGGTGCAAAGAGGAACCTGAGCCCTGAAGGCAAGACCCAGATCTCAGCCCACTATGTCAAGCTCCCAGCAGGGATTCAAGCCAAGATGCTGACTCTGCCATTTTTTTATTCCCAGATTTTTAGGTGGCTGCTCTACAGTACTTACCTGTTTGGCACAGTCTGGGCTCAAAGCAGAGTGATATCCAAACAGAACCACTGCTAATTATACACTTCTAATTAAACACAGAGACATGATGGGTGGTTCTTGAAGTCCCTGAGATGAAGACCACTGAAAGCTCAGAGGGTGTCTTGGGGAAAGCTCCTTTGCCCTCTCATGCCCTCACATTTCTCCCAAGGTATTGGCTCCCACCCACTGCCCAGGACGGGATGCTAGGTAGGGATGCCAGGTCCATGGGCTCAGGCTGGTCACTTGACAGGTGCCTAATGTCATTCCCACCTGCCCCCCCCCCCCCCCCCCCCCAGCTCCATTTCCAGGACACGGGAGGGCAGCAAAGGAGGAAGCAACTTGTATTTTGTGAGCAGCTCTCACATGGAAGATTGAAAGGTCAGCCGTCCCTCCTCTCCACCAGCAAAACCTAAACCTAACTTGAAATGAAAGGGTGTTTATTAAAATTGACATTTCTGTGGTGCCTGCCCAGCTGATTAGAAGTAACAGCTGTGAAGCCAGCAGTGAAGAGGCCCAATATCCCAGAAGCTTCAAAAACACTTTATATCCTGCTTTATTACTGATTTAACAGCCACCTGAAAAGATTTAGAGTCAAGAGTCTGCAGACTGAGAGGAGTGCAGAGTGCACAGCTCCCCTTAAGCACCTGCAGCACCTCTCTGGGGCTGGGACACACACCAGGAACGGTCATGTGAGCATCCATGGGACCTAGGAGGGTCTGCTGTCACCTGCAGAAGGTGGAAGTGATTCCCAGCTGCTCCAGATTGGGCAGTGGAGGATGGAGGTGCTGCTGGCAGTGCCTCAGAGGCAGGTATGCTCCTCCTCAAAGTGATGGCAAAGCATATTTGGGAAGGTTTTCTGTGGCAGAGGAATATTGAATTCATTATGCTTCAGGGAAAAACTTAGAGGTTAAAATGAAATGGCAGCAGGTGCATCTAATAAGATTGCAAGGTTCCCCTGGGATGCACAGGGAGAGCAGTTTCACTGTGTATTTCAAACAAGGCTATACTGTTGAAATCAACAGGATTTCAGTTGCAAAAGGCGAGCTAATTGGGAATTCAGTTCCTAATTATTCAGGTATAAGGCATAACACAGCCAGAGATGTGCTCAAATAAAATCTGCTTGATCCAAGTTAGGAAGAACAAAGTGAATGTACCTCCTGAGTACAAATGTATAAGACCTGAGTATGGAGATAGAGGTGGAAAGTACACCTTGCAGAGATTTCTGTACTGTCATTAAAAAGACATTACAGTGAAAACAGAATGAAATATATCATGCTAAAATACCATTTAGATTCTGAGGCTCTCTGCTTTAATACCTTGCACAGCCTCAGAGGAGGGATTAGATATGCCAGCATATCACCCTGAACTAACCAAGAAGTTTCCAGATCTGTAGCTTACAGAAAACCTTATACAATGAACTGAAATACACCTTAGACTTTATTTTATCTGTAAAAAATTAGAAAAAACTGTAATTCTGCCATGTTGCATCTAAGCAGAACCTGTACAGCCACCTTTCAGATGTGCTTATAAGGCAGAACTGACAGCCTGAATGGAAGAGATGCTCTGAAGATCCTATACAACCCTCAAATAAATCTCTGAATTTCTATTTGTGCCAATCAATCTGGCTTTCCAAGTGTCAGCTGGTAACACATCTGTCAGCATCCAAGTGCTGCAGTTACAGGGTAAGCTGTATTCACAGCTGGAAACTTAGTTTAGTGATTGCTTACACTTAAGTGAAAGATAACCCTGGATTATGCATTTCACACAGTAGAGGTTAAAAACAGGACTGGGGCTTGTGTTAATGTCAGTACAATGTTTCTCTCTGACCGCAAGCATTAACGAGGTTGCCTGCAGTAATGTTTTCCCTCAGTTCCGCCTTCTGTGCTGTCCAGGAAAAATAAGGGAGAGCTCTCACTGCAACACCTGCACAGACTGTAGATCCAGAGGGAGATAGCTTTAACTGTAAAAATCCTATCCTATTCTCTGTGGGAAGCTTCCAGCTTTGGCCTGAGAGCATACACTTGCTTACCTTCATATCATACACTGACTTGCATGCTGACAGCTGCTATTAATATCAACACAAGGTGTCCAAGTACCCCTGGGATCCTGCAGCCCTCATGAGCCTGTAGGGCTCAGGTTTAGAGAGCATCTCTGAATGTTCCACCTGATAAGAGGGCAGGGAGGTAGATATTTTAGCTGGCTAAGTAGAAATGTGTTCCTCAAGCCAGCTCCAGTGGAATCATGTGCAAACCAGAGCCCTAGTAAAGTCTACAGGAAGATACAAAGATTATTTTAAAATCCAGCAAGTAAGGAAACAACTTTACCATGACTCAGAAGCACTTCAAGGGGTCACAATCCATCAGTTAACAGGAATGATCACACATTTAACTGTAAAAGCGATGTAGACTCTTCTACACTTTCAGTGAAGGTTTCCCAGAGCTTTATTCACAAAGGAGTACTGTTTTGGCTCTCTGGGAGGTACCTGGGAGGTAACTTAGCAGCCTGGGTCTCATGGGGGAATCTAGCCCAGTTTTCTGGACAGCCATCCTGTGAAGCATCCCCCAGAGAGACTGGAACCACTCTCTCTCAGAGTGGTGAGAGATGAGAGCTGAGAGAGATGCCAGTGAGTCAGTGTAGCTCTGAGTGAGGCTGTCCAGAGGCTGCAGCAGGGAGCAGGGACAGTTCACCTCCCTCTCCCATGCCAGCCTGCAGGATCATTGAGCCTGTCTGCAAGGGTGGGGTGGTGGCTCTCAAGGTGACAGTCCTCGCTAAGTAACACAAGGGTTTTATCACATCTGTCCTAAGGGCTGCAGGGTAGGAAATCCCTTCCCCATCATACCACATGGGAACTGCCGGTTTTTCCACCCAGTCAGCAGCTTCCTTAGAACTGCGACCCACCGTGAAATAGAATGTGGGTGCAGATTTTTAACACCATTTTATGATTTCTTTCAGCTTCACCTCAAAGGCAAGGTGCTTTTAAATTCTGGTTCATTTTTAAACAGTAGGAAATGTAGTTTAATACATTTTACAAAAGCAGTAAGAACAGAAAAGGAAAAATGTAAGCAACTGGGAGAATAAATGGAACAGGAAACTGAATGTTGTACCTGCAAGACAGTACATACTTTTCATGCAGAACTGATTAGAGTGAGAGGGTTTAAGAAAGCAAGAAGTATGTACTAGAGAAATAGTAGGATTCCACTGCTGACACAGAGGTCTTTATTCCAAACTACTTCACTCTTGGCTCTTTACCTCTTTGTGTCCCAGTTTTCCTTAAAGGGAAATCAACTGCTTCCTTTCTGATGATTAGAAGGATAACCCCGTCACTAACTGGTGCTGTTGGCAGATCTACTGGTGATGACAGAGGGGGACTGGGCCAGGAGGGCTCCCCAAGCTTGGGCCAGCATGTGTGGGAAGCAGGCTAAAATCCCTGCACTCTCCTGCAGCATGCAAGTTCGCTCACCTTCCATCTGTCAGTTAGCTCTCCAGCACTGACAGATGAGGCTGGGGCTGTGTCCATCCCACTACACTCCCCACCTGTGTGACAGAGAGAGCTTCATTGCTGGAAAAGCCTCTCCTGCACGGCTGCAGCCCATTAAGGCAAACTGCAGTCTGTGCCAGTTCACCTTAATGTGCTGGGCTGTGAACTATGGCTGTTCAGGAGCTGATTCAAAAATGATTAAGTGGCTCTTGCTCCAAGGGCAGCTACTTTGGGATCAGGGATGGATGACAGCCAGGCACAGCAACTTCCTCCACTGCTGCACATTAGCTCGCACATGTTTCCAGGCCAAGGCCCTCAGAAGGAGGGAGGGTGACTGAGGGACTTACCATAGTCTGCTTCAATACAAGCCCTACAAGCCCAGTCTGGTTCAATTCAATGCACAGGTACGTACATGTGTGTAGCACACACATGTGTAAGGCCATGTGCCATACCTTCGCAGTTGCTCTCCCACACACCTTAACTCATTCCCACCCACAAACAATTTTCCCACCCATAAACTATTTATTTCTCTCTGTTGCAAGTGCCTGTGTGTTTTTAAAGAGAGAGAGGAGTGCCTGAAGGGCATGGAAGTGGCAACCCAAAAAGCAGGGGATGCTACTGGCTCTGAGGGCCATTCCCACAGCTTGGCACTTGTGGAACCTGGGAGTGAGCAGCAAGGGAGTGTACAGTGAGCATGTCTTTGCCCCCTCTTCTCAGCCCAGAGACTGTGCTGGAAACAGTACAAACAACTTGTCTGGGAGACTGACTCCAGCTGCCAGTCGGCCATGCTGGCTCCATTCTTTTGTTCCTCAGTCTTTCTCTTAGGGCCCTGCTCAGAGAGAGACTGCAGCATGTGCTCAGCAGCTGGGCTCCATGCCCACAAAAGGGGAAGGGAATGAGATGTCTGACACACTGGCAGAGCAGCTTGTTTGTGGCAAGGAAAAGAGGCCATGTCAGCTCTGGCTCTGTACTAGGAATGCCAGTGGGCTCCCCCTGTGGAGATCAGCAGAATAAGTGGGTGCCACAAAGCCAATTGGTGCAGGTTATATTTCAAAGCTAAATTGCTGAACAGCAATACTCACCTGCAAGGCAGCAGGCAGGGCTCACACAGAGAAGCAGCAGCACATTTATGAGATGCTGAAAGCCAGCATGTCGCTGCTCCCACGGCAGTGGCCCTTGTGCCATCATGCAACTCTGCTGCGCAGCTCACATGTCCCTCCCATAACCCAGAGGCTGCTCCAGGTAGGTTCCAAGGGGTGGTGGGCTCAGGGGAGAGGAGTCTGGTCCAGTGGCAGAACAGGAATACAAGCCAGACCACCAGGCTCCCACTCTGGTCCTCATGCCTGTCACCTTTAGCTCCCTTGTTCATATGCACTGACTCTATTCTATATATAATTTACATTTTTATTCTTAGCCACAGCTATGCCTCCAAAACTACTCAGACACTGGGGTTTGACAAACGCTTAAGAAAAGCTCATTTTGAAGCAGCAGTTGCAGATTTATACTAAATATGAAAACAACTACACTCTGCTTCTTCTACCCTCAAAGCAAAGGATTGCATCGAGCAATGCCCTTTTCGTGGAGTTTGTGGCTGGTGGCCACTCCTGTAGTGCTGCTTCAGATCCCTGTTATTTTATCATCCCCATCTTTACGAGTTCCCAGGGAAAGTGCAATCACAGCTTTGTGGCTTCCTGGAGCAGCTGTCCCCCTGCACTGCTGCAGCCAAAAAAGCTGACACCAGAGCCTGGCACTCGGCTTTTTATTGCCGTTCTACTCCTAATTGGAGCAACAAGGAGCATGCAGAGTCATGTACCAACCCAAGGAGATATTAGCTAATTGAAATTTTGCCCCACTGCACTGAACGCTAGTCACTTAAATCAATCTCTTCCTTCTTCCTCTCACCTCCATCTCATTCCCTCCACCTTCCCTGCGCCTTCATCCTTCCCTCCCCCTCTCCTTCTCAGCCCCTCCTTCCCCAAATCCTCCCCCACCGTCTGACTTCTAATCCCTCTAGGGCAATTAAAAGCAGGACCAACAACAAAGGGAAGGCAACAGGAAACCCTATTATTCATCCTCTGCAGCACATTGTCCCCTCGGGTTTGCAGCACCCACTCCTGCTGCAGGGGTCCCCACAAGCTGGGGTACCTGCGGTGCCGTGCGGAGGCTGTGGGTGCCTTCCCCCCTCCCTGCACCTAAGAGGCACTCATCTTTCTCAGAGCAATTACCACAAATGATTTATGTGGCCAGTCAAGAGGGCCTGCCAGGGTTCTTATTTCATCTCTGAGAAAAGGAACTCTGCTGGAATTTTATCAGGGAGCTTGGATTAAATTGACAGCTGCCTTTTGTTTTGTTTTTAAAGACCTTTCCTTCAGAGCACAGCATTCTGCCTGGATTTTGATGGGGAGGAGGAAATCCAACACCATGCAAGGGTACAAGCCCCTCCTTTTAAGAGAAAAATCCATTTACTTCACTCCATATATATTTTAAGTGGGGCCATTTTTAAGGAGCTGACATCTGCAAAGTGATCCCCACTCCCACTGACTGCAAGCGGCATTTTATTTCATTTCACTGAAGCCACGAAGGCAACAGCTTTTCCTTCCCGGTGCGAGTGTCAGTAAGGCTGACAGAGGGAAACGATGGAGTCCTCAGCTCAACACGAGCGGAGTCATCTTCAAATGCTGCCAGCCCTGCCACACACAAAGCATCCTGCATCCCCTTCCACGTCCAGGCATAGGAGGCAGGGGGAGAGACGTGCTCAGGCAGCCGGGGACATCCGCATATTCCGCTCAGGAGCAGAGGGAGGCAGATTCTGGCACGTTCCAGAGACCCCGTGCAGGCAGACATGCTGGGACACACGGAGCAGAGCGGAGTCGAGCAGGCAGGCACACAGCGCCGGAGCACTGTGCACACGCGGGAGACATGCCAGCAGGCATGCAGCTACACACAAATCATCCAAAACTGTGCCCAGAAAGGCACATGCATAGGCAGAAGGCATAGAGAGACACACAGAGCTGATTACAACTTCAGGCACTGCCAACAGTAAGAGGTATTAACAAATATTTAACCAAGTCAGCTGCCTCTTGCCTTCCTTGCTTTAGTGGCTGGTTCTTACACACCCTTTGAACATATTTAAATGCATTGGATCTCTAGATAACACAATTTGGGCTTTGTATATGTATTTGGGAGGCAAAGTCTAACACAAGGACACAAAATTATTGAGGATGCCAGCACAGATTACAGCATCAATGGTAAGAGGTCTAGATATATATTTATTGCCTTAAAAACAATTCTGGGTTTGATACAAAGCAGCAGTCTTTCTCTGTACTGCAGGGTGGTATGGAGGAGGAGAAGAGTATGTTAATTCTGTATTAAAAGAAGCGAATAGGATTACAAAATAGAGATGAGCAGTCTAATAACAATGCTAAAAAGGTGCAGAAAGAGGATGCAGGGTGGTAAGGTTCACACAAAGGAGAGGCATATCTCATGGCAAAGGACTCTGTCAACCTGAAATCCAGGTATTTCACAGACACAAGCTACAGTATTTTCAATAAATTTACCTACCCAGATGCCTGCTCTCACTTCTGTTTTTTCTATTGATGTTTTCATACTTTCAGATGATTCTCTGCCTACCATCACTTTGCAGAAGAGCTAAATATGCATTTGGGGGATGGAAAAAGCTTGGACACCAATGACACATGTGTGCTGCTCAGTGCACCAAGACATTTGATAGGGGGAAAAAATAAAGTATGAGGCACTGGTTTGCCTCATACTTTTTCCCCTTGGCACTTTAGATTTTACCAACATCAGTAGTAACCCTAACTGATTTCAGAAGAAAAAGCAATTAAAAGCCAGCTGGCATCCTTTAAAAACCTTTAAGCTATACGTGGTTTTTGCTACTCCATCCACAGAAACTGCATTCAAAAGATGCTATTTCATTTATTACAAAATGGCCACATTTTCTTACTCCCTCCTGCCTCCCATCACTCCTTTTTCTCTAAGTGGGCATGTTTACAGAGACTTGAGAACTTCCAGCTTCAATATCCCAGGAAAATTATCCCCTTGCTACAGGCTATAGCTGGAAGGCTATAGCTGCTCTCCTCAAGGCAGGGGAGAATGCTTTGGTGTTCAAAGACCAAGCTGGCAGCATCTTCAACCCCAATCTCTTATAAAGATTGCACCAAGACCAGTCACTGCTCCCTGCCTCTGGTCACATCACTTGGATAAAAGAGGAGAGCTGAGTACTCTGTTAAACAAAGAGGGTTATGCTAATTTTATGCTAATTAGGTGTATCAATGCAGCCCTGCTATAGAATTGATTCCCTCTGCCCAAGCCTTCTTCAGCTGCAGAAAGGATGACAGGGGGAGCTGACAAGGCACAGCAAGGATGAATGCAATGCAGAGTCCAGCTGCACTCGGAAAAAGAAAAAAACTCTGTTACTTTTGGTGGGTTTACTCTCTTTGTGGCTCCAATCCCTTCCAATGCAACCCTTGGCAAGGCTGCCAAGCTCTCAGCCCCAGAAATAGCATGTCAAGTAGCAGAAAAACCAGAGGGGAGGGGGAGATGCAGATAAAAATAGAGAGAAATGTTGATTGCATTGTTACTGCTTCAATTAAGCTCAGACACTTCAGCCTGATGAGTCAACAGCAATGACAAGAGGGCACAGACAACAAGAGCAACGGCAGTGCAAACCAGTTTATCAGTGCAACTAATGTGGAAAGCACTGAACTCCCAAACCAGTCACTGTGGTAGGGAAAGGAGGACGTGCTCTAACATTGCCCTTCCTGCACCAGTCTGACAACAGCAGCAGAAGCCACAAAAAGGTGGGGAGTTAATAATGATGGGGCAGGAGAGCTGATGGCTTGGACCAGAGCGGCCCTCCCCAGCCCAGCATGCAGCACCATAAGTGGGGCAGTATAAGTGGGGCCCTGGAAGCCAGCTTGGTTTGTTCAAATGTAGCCACTGTCTTCTCCAGGGGCTTAAATCACACTTGTGATTCTTTGTGTGTTTCAGCAGCACCAGCAGAGACAGGGAAGTACCAGATGAGTATAATTACAGGGACCAAGACACAGTCTCTTCTCCATCACCCCATGAGATGCACATTTTCTCAATGAGAACAGACTGCCTTGCACCCCCCCATGAGTGGGGGTGACCCAACTTCCTCCCCCTACCACCTCTGCTGTTGGGAGCTGACAGACCAGGGGTTTTGGTTAGGGCAGAGGTGCAAATACAACATATGCTGAGTGAGAGGGAGGACCAGCAGCATAACAGAATGGGAGGTTAGGTGGGAGCAGCCACCAAGCTGCCCTGTCAGTCCCTCCCTAAGTGTCAGAGGACAGGGCTGAGGCAGGAGGCAGCAGGGTGGACGGCAGGCAAAACCTCTCAAATAAGCTTTGGTTGGGGTTGTCTGTGGTTGTCTGTGTCACCCACTATGTAAAGTCACCTCTGAAAAGAAAGGAAGAGATGCAGTTGGTCATAACTTCAAACAGTCTGTCTCTCAGCCTTGCCACACCAATCCCTGGGAAATGTTCACCTCTCCCTGTGAAGTAGTTTACAACACATATAACATCAGCATTTATTGCACCATCTGCCAGCACTCCTCTTTTTACCAACCCCATCAAAGGGATGTTGAGGAAGTCATGTATGGAACGCCTTATGACCAGCAGCAGTGCCATAAAGCTCTGCTCTGCAGCCTGGGCTGCCCGGGTTTTCCCACCATGTCCCAATTCAGGCATTCATTCCATTCTTGTCCTGTCAGTGCAACGTAATATTCTTACACTTAGAGGTTTTGTTAGCCCAGTGTCCCATCTCTGACAGTAGCCAGCCACAAATTGTTAGGAAAAGTGTAAAAGGAGCAAGGACGGATACACAGTAAGCTGGCCCCTGGGATCCCTCTCAGCATCCAGCAATTAGGATTAAGAGCATCCTGTACTGGTGACAATATAGCTCTAAAACCCTTGTTCTTGCCTGCAAAGCTCTCCTTAGTGCATTTAAACAATTCCTTTTACATACAGTCTCTGCAGCAGCGTGCAGCAGGGAATTCTGCATGTTGTTGTGTTGTGCATCAGTTGATATTGTGCAGAAAAACAAACAAAACAAACCCAAAACATTCTTCTGCTTTAAACCTACTACCCACTCCTATGCTGCTGAAATGCTTCAGAGACACTACATTATCATGCTCTTTTTCCTTGACAGTGGGGAAATCTCACATTTGGGGCGGTTCCCTGGGTATCCAGCTGTCTCCCGATGTTCCCCCCATGTCTCCCTTATGGAACAGCTTTTCAAGTGATTCCCACCAGTTTGTCACTGACTAGCCAGCCACTGATTGCGTCAGGGATATACAAATTTTAAGACGATGCTATGCCTAGGTTAAAAAAGTCCCTTTTGAAGATAGAGGCCCATCGATCTGCATGGTTTGGTTTGCTGTGCCTGCTGGTATTTGAGAAAAAAAAGGCGCCAAGCCTCTGCCTCCTTTGTCCGGGGGGGAGGAGCCCATTTACACGGGGTGGTTCACTGGGGTGGCATGTGGCAGGAGTATGGAACCAGGCTCTCTGGCATAGCCTAGCACAGCCTGTCACTCCACCACCAGTCCCTCCCACAGCAAAAGTCTCAGAGAATACAGTGTAACGCCAGAGTTTTCTGAGCGCTGGGCTAACGTCGCTGCAGGAGAAAGGAAATGCCATGGTGAGCAAGGGTGCTCACCATGGGAATAGTAAGTGCACCTGGGAATTGCTCTTTGCCTTCCCAACCGGTGCAGCACGAAAGGAAAATAAGTACACGTGGAAATACTCAACAGCACCTGAGGTGAAAACCTGCACACCCCACTGCACAGGGAAAATACAGTTATGTGCTCCTGAGACATGGATTAGTCAGAGAGCAAAGGGACTGGCACAGGATTAGAGAGAGCAACATTTGAAAGTCCTCAGATCCTGTGTTTGCACACAGGCTGGGCCACATCCAAGGTTCACAGTCTTGCTGGTAGCTATTCATCAAAACATTTGCACTGCCAATTTGGACAACGCTTGTTAAAAATCTATGTTCAGTTCATAAGGCTTGCACCAGACCGTCCAAATAAATGACTGAACAATCTCTTTTCTTAATGTTATCTCCCAGTATTTAGGATTACTTCATGCCAGATATGCCGCTGAAGGAGGGAGGGTTGGCATGGGGGAGGAGGGGAGAGGGGGCTGCTCAGGGGAAGAGCCCAGGCGATATTCATTCTGTCTCGTTCCCCTGTGAGATCCTTTCCACCACACTACTGAGCACAACACAATTAGTGAAAAGGGCCCATTTTTCCTCCAGGAGCCAAGGTCCCAAAAAGGTACAGCTTCAACATCATTAGCAGTTCATCTTCTTAAACCTCCGGGCAGCCCCTAGGCAGATCCCCTCTTGCAAACCCCACACCCCTCCCCCTTTTTGGTGTCTGCTTATCAAACTAATGAAGCACATCTACACTGGAAGGTCTTGAGGTAGAAGACAGCAGCTTAAACATGATTCAGTACATGTCCTTTCCCCTCCTCCTCTTTATCAAATAAAGCAAGCAGAATTTCCTACACTTAAATGGAAGGGAGGAGGAAGGAAGGAGGGTAAGGGGAGGGAGACATTTGTCTAATAATTCCCAGCAGAAGAAGATGTCCGTTTACTTTCTTTGAATAAGCACTTGCATATTAAAAAGGCTCAGTTCCTTAGTGGACAGGATTTATCAGCGCCACATTTTCTACTTAATAGGCCGGAGCTGGCAATGCCTGCTCCAGGTAGCTGGAGATGGAAACAACTTCATGTGACCTTCCCTTGCTCTTCTCTGGGTCCCCTCTGTACAGGGGAGCCAGCAGAGGATGCAGGGAGAGCTGAGAGCCGAGGGCCATGCGGTGGGGAAGGGATGCTTCATGTGCCTTAGTGCTAAAACAAGAAGACCACTGCAAAAACAGTGAAAGCACAACAAGGCTCTATTAGCTTTTTTCCATTCAGTGATATCCGGAAAGGCAATTTCCAGCTTTAGATAAAAACACATAAACATCTTTCATCATGTCACTGACCTAAATATAGATGATTACTTCAAGGCAAGAGAAATAAAAAAAAAAAAAAAAGATGAAAGAAAGCCCTATTCTTATACCTTCAAAAGCTATGAAGATCTACAAGCAAACTGCAGTAAAGAGCAGCAATAGACAACCAGTCAGATGTAAAGAGAGAGAGAAAGGAATACATGTTCTCGAATGATTGTCCTGATGGACCATTATCCTGGGTCCAGCTTTCACCTGCCCTGTGACACAGGCTTTTTCCCTGTCCTCCTGGACACTTGGCTGTCTCCTGGGCTGCCTCCTCCTGGCACCCAGAGCCTTTCCCTGCAGCACAGTACAGCAAGCAGGACCTTTGCTTTGCTATAAAGCCTCTGGAGTTCAGATTCACATTAATCCCACCTTAACCAGGCCGTTATGCTGCCCTAAAGGGTCAGGCCATGTTTTTCAAAGGGACATAAAGTTGTCCTTGGGGCTAGGGACATACTTTGAAACATGTCAAGTCTACACAGGAACCAAAGTAGTGCCTGACTCCAGCAGCACTAGAGCATGAACCTAGGAATGCTTGATTGTGTTTTCTCCAGGGTCACCCTCACATCACAGTAAGGTTGCACTACTCAACAAGTAGTTTTGCTCTCAGTACCTGTGCTGGTTTGCAGCAGCAATCCCCAAAACCATAGTGCCAGGGACCCACCATTAACAAGCTAGAGAGTCCCTGCTAGAGGGTTCCAGTAACACACACACTGGAAGCATAGGGATTTGCAGGAAAGCTCTTTCCACTAACACAACCCAACATTAAACATCAGTGACGAGTCATGATTCTCCATATTTAATGCATGTCCTACCATTCAGAACCACAGAATCCTATTTTATGACCCTCACTGGTATGTGCTGGGGACAGAATTGGGTACTTAATTGCTCCCTGCCTCAGGTTACCCCATCCATAAATGGTACATCATAAGAGTGTATAGAAAAACTACCATCTTAGGATGCTGTGTAAACTGTCACAGGTAATTGCAAAGACAGATGTGCATTTGGTGATCAGCTGCTGTTTTTTTTAAATCAAGTAACATGCACTTAAATCCTATATGCAGCCTTCCAGTACGTTATAGCACCTTCCAGAACCTAAGGGAGAGCCTACAGAGAGCTGGACCGGGACATTTTACCAGGGCATGTAGTGACAGGACAACGGGGAATGGCTTCACTGACCGAGGGTAAGTTTAGATTGGATATGAGGAACAAATTATTTCCTGTGAAGGTGCTGAGGTACTGGCACAGGTTGCCCAGACAAGCTGTGGATGCCCCACCCCTGGGAGTGTTCAAGGCCAGGCTGGATAGGGCTCTGAGCAACTTGGTCTAGTGGAAGATGTCCCTGCCCATGGCAGGAGTATTGGAATGAGATGATCTTTAAGGTTCCTTCCAATGCAAACCATTCTGTGATTCTGTGATAGCTGTTGTCACGGTTTCAATTCAGTCTTCCTTCTGCTGGGTCAGGGGGAGCTTTGCCTGAGAAAGGGCTTTGGGAGCATGAAAGCTATTGTTTAGACAGTAAAAAATGTCATTGTCATCAAATAAACTGTATACTATTTTGAAAAGAGTTCAGTAGGGATAGTTCATTGTCATAAGCACTTGCTGCTGTACAGTGTCTTCTGAAGTGTTGTGCAGTTGTCACTGACCAGGGATTGACAAACCACTTTGAGTTTAAGCTGCCAGAAACTGCCTATGTTTAGACCCAAACAGAAACTCTCTCTTTCTCCCTATGAGACCATCCTGCACTTGCAGCAATAGGCTTGGTTCTTCTAAGACTAGGCAAATGAAAAGCTCAACTAACCCATTGTACCTGCTTTGCAATTTAACTTAACTAATTGCAAAGACATAACAAACCTCATAACAAAGACATAACAAACAAGCCTCTTGAAAGGCAGGGACCAGATGAATCCAGCAAACACCATGCAAGTATCAACTTTATTGCAGACCTACCATGTTGACTGAAACCCAAGGAACCCACAGGACCTTTTTCATTAAACAAGTTTGAAAAATCACAACCAATGCCCATATTTTCTCTCCCAATAATGTGGGTTAAGAGTGCTTTCCATTAATGAAGGTGAGATGAGTGTCAAAAGCAAAAAAAAAAAAACAAACACAAAGGAAGGAGCTGGAAGTAGATAGCTCAGGAAAGTCCTCCTTGGGGGACATGAGATTTGCAGAGAACCAGCACTGACAGAACTCCATGGAAGTGTTACTGCTGATGTGAATGGCTCTGCCAGACAGAGACACCTCCACGTCCAACCCCATTGGCAGATCTTTGGGTCAGTGGATTTAGTGAGGTCATGGGCCTGGGCTATACCCATGTGCCTTGCTCCCTTCACTAATTGCTAGGCAGAAATAAGCCTTGGCCAGGAATAGCTGCACAACAAAACTGTGTCAAAACTCTATTTCTCATCTCATAAAATACCTACTACTTAAACTGTCAGGGGAAACTAAAAGCTACACTCTCAACTCCATAGCATAATTTGCTTTATTTTTTTTTCCTGTGGAAACGCACACTCTTGCACTAAAGGCTACTTCTCATGTCTCATTATATGGTCTTTGACTCAAAGGAATCTGCACTACAGTGTTTGTAAAATTTGCTGATGGTCTGATAAGACTCAGAAGACTTTTCTAGCACTGTCAATCCTGTGCACATACCTTTCAGATGACCTGAAAGACTACTGGAAAAGCTCCAGTGCCTTCCACGATGGCTACTTGCAGGGCTGGTAAGTTCTGTGTTTCCTGACTTTCAAGCCAGTATGGGGATTGCTCAGCGCATGTGTCCACACAAGTGAAAAGAGCTTTGTGGTAGGGCAGAGAAACCCACTGCATGATGATTTGCTTTCAAGGACAGGCACCAACTGCGTTAATTTTTCTCTCTTGTGTTTCACTGTGGCTATTCTGAGATGTACCCATGAAGCTGTAGCCCGATCCCAAATTTTTGTGTCCTTTAAAATGTTTAATCAACCACTCCATGGGTTGAAGATGGCAGCAGGCCAATGCCTTATCCACAAAAGAGCAGAGGATTATTTTAGGTTATGATACTGCTCTCTAGTTTCCACACATTCAGTGTATTTACGCACATCACTGTGCTAGTTTGCCTCTTTATCATTTTAGCTCAAGGTAAAAACTTAGTCCTATCTACACAAAAGACCTGCTTTTTGCCATCATCATTGAATGTATCTCACTACTATTAACACGCAGAAGATTTGCAATTCGAAGTTAAACTTGCTGGGTGAAAGCCAGGGGAACTAATGGGACACTTCTCATCAAAACTGCCCTGGGGAAACAATCTGTCTCTTCAGGAAATTTGTGTGAAAACAAACCATAACTGCATGCAAGCACACACACACACACACACACATAGAGGCAGAAGGACTACCTGCATGATTTGACTATGAACGTTCTGACACACAAACATTGACAAAACCCAGAAGCATCAAAAACTCAATCATGTGTTTACTCTAAATCTCCTTCCTGTTTGTGTCACCATTAGGTTTTTGATGATAGTAACTGGTGCCTAGTCACGGTGTTTAGCTCTTCCACGGCCTGGCTGAGTGGTAAGTGAAGCCAAATTCAGCGTTGGAGGCCAAGAGCCAGCCTGGCCCTGTGGGTCTCTTTGCCCCCTGCCTTGGTGTGGAGCATTGGCAGGAAACCCTCGGCGGTAGCAGCTAAAGCAGCACAACTGGAGAGCTGCCAGCGCTAAAATGCACAGGGTTCAGGAGCTAAAGGAATTGAAAACCTGACTAGATATAGGCTGAAAGTATGTATCAATAATTTTAAGGGAGAAAATTCTTTGAATTGTAAAATTATAGAATGGTTTTGGGTTGGAAGTGGCTTAAAATATCATCTCGTTCCAACCCTCCATGTACAGGGACACCTTCCACTAGATAAATTAAATGTATCCATTTTCTGTACTTGACAGAGACAAGCATGCTCTGCAAAATCAGCAGGTTCTGGTTTTGCCCCTTTTAAGTTTGTACTGGTGGTTGGATTGCAGTTCCTATCTGAGTAAGATGGGCACATTTCTGAGCGTGGCTGTGTTTGCTGTCAGCTTGTGTGCATTATCACATTGTAACCAATCCAACAGTCTATCTCTTATGTAAAATATAAATACTAATTTGAGGGCTCAGGGAGAACAGCTATTTTAGTTTCAGTTAAAGAAAGAAGAAAAAAAGAAAGGAGGAGGCTGGGCATCATAACAGTAATTTATGATTTTACTGGTGTATTATCATCGGCTAATAAGAGCAACTTGAAACTGCCAATTATCTCATAAGAGGGGTATCACCTTTTCTGTTTTGAATGACTCCATCGATAAATGCAGGTTCTGCTTGCTAACAATCCATCACATAATCAGTGGCCTTACAACAGGAGAGACCGCAGGAGAAAGGGAGACAAACAAACCTGCAAACACACAAACACTTGATGTGAGCTGAGCCCTTGGCTTGGCAACAGAGCGAGGGGAGGGGGTGAGTGGGCTGGGAGGAATTGCCTGCAGCAGTCGGCAGGTCACACACACAGAGTGTGCAACAGCAAACTCAGTTTACAAAGAGACATCTGTTCCATTACTTCGATGCATTGTGGCTAATTACATCCTGGCCCATCTGTGAAATGACAGCCATTTATTCTCCAGTGAACCATAAAATCTGTACATGTTCAATGTGGGCAGTGGGGAGTAAAGGAGTGCAGGGGAGTAGGGGAGGGGGGAGGATGGAGAGGGGAGAGCAGGAGAATGGCACCAGGGCAAAGCACCAAGAAAACACCATATTTCTCATTTCTTTCTGGTGTCAGCCAGGAAAAAAGGAACTCTGGAAGAAGGGCCCTAACAAACCGCTGCCATTTTGATGCAGAGCTGCAAAACTTGCTCTAACCCAAAGCTCCTCACTCTCCATTTTTGCATGTGTAGGAGAGTGAGATATGCCAGCAGCAGAAATTATTCCAGACCTCCATCCCTGTGCTTTACATGAGGATTTCTACAGTGTTTCTGCCATTGCTGCTTATATCATCTCTACCTGCTGGTCACGCAGCTTTGTTAGAGGCTATTCTCCTGAACATAAACCTAAGTTTAGGCTCAGAGGAATTAAAAACAAGTACTTACCTTCCACCATCTCCAAGCAATTTTTAGAAAAATGAAAGAAACTTCAAGAAAATGAATCTCACCTCAACTTTTCTACAGGTAACAAAAAGAACCTTGCCTTCAGGCATGACTGAAAGCCCCCAAGTTACATAAGATAAGGCACATCTTATTTCCCTACCTAGAGTAGATAAGCCAAAGTATGGCATTCAGCACCATACCAGCTAAGAAGGGTTAAATCCTGATCCTGGTAAGTCTGTCAGGAAACCTGCAAACTTTTCAGTAAAGTTGTGTCAGATATCAGCCGAAGGCTGCAAAGATTTGACAGCAAGTTTTGTTTGGGGAACTGTGGCTTGGCTTGAGGCTAGTGCAGACCTCTTACAGCAGCAGCTTCCCCAGTAGCTATCAACAATTGGTGACTTCTGATCCCACATCCAGCCACAATCCTGCTCCACAAACTTCTGCAAAATTCCCTGTTTTGGTGGCTCTGGTGAACAGAGCTCTGGGGTGGTGGAAGTAGCCAAACTATTACAAGGCAATTAAAAATGGCTGTGGGGTTAAATGCAGGACACAAACTAGAAACAGAGCTGGGTTGCTCAGCGCTAGCTTGGTAACTGGGGGCACTGCTTTTGTTCCAGGATTTCTGGTGTAAAAGCATCACTTCCCCAATAACTGTGTGGGTTTGGGCAGAATTTGCTCAGTCTGATGAACTGCTCACTCCCAAAATATCAGCAAAACTAAGCATAAAAGGAAGGAGGGTAAGAAGGATTGCTCATATCATCTACAAGCCAAAGCTGTGGAAATCTCATGGAGTCTAAAACCAGTACTGCAAAAGCCAAACTAAAGAAAGCTAGGATGCTTTGGGATGGGATTTCTTGCATTTGGCCACGGGCTAAAGGAAGATATTAATCCATCTGAATCCCTGACTGAACCATATCCTGCAGGTGTTACAGCTACTCAAGACAGTCAGGTCTAGAGAGGAAGGAAAATACAATTAATCTAGGTTCACTTTCATGACACACAAACAGGTGAAAAAAAAGGGAAGCACTACAGGAGGCTGGCTTGTGTTCACAGCCTAAAGCAAATCCACCTGAGGCTGAAACATCAGGATAAATAGTGAGATCTTGGTAGTTTTGCTCCAGCTTTTAAACTGGCCTCAGTAGCTGTTGACAAACCAATATAATAGGGATGAAAATGGATCAGGACCTAGTGTTGGGAGCAAAAGTAACTGGAAAATGTAATGATTTTTTCATGAAAATGTTCACCCCTTCCTCCAACTTTGGTTCTGCATTTTGTTGATTCTCCTTTAAACATATTTTGCTGATGAAAGCTTAAACTCTTCTTAAGGCCAGAATGCACATTGAAAGTTACCTCACTTATGACACCCAGGTCACAGGCCCAGGCAGTGAAGAAGCTCAAAGCTTGTTGTAGTCAAGCAGTGATCTTACAACTCAGCCTTTTAGGGAGCCCTGTGGTCCAGCTGGGGGCCTTTTGCTGTGACATGAGGATGCTGGAAGAGTGGTGTCTCTAGGACAACCTACCTGTCCTGCGTGAAAGCAGCAGCAGCACCTGAGTTCTGTGTAGTGTTTTTGTAATGGGCAGGGTGGTGGTCAGGGGTTTGCAGAGTTTCTCTACAGATAGATGCAGAAACCCCTACACCCTTGAGCTCTGCTAGTGGTTAGCAGATACCACAGTTTGTGAATCTTAAAGGTAAAGCACAGTTCTTTTGGAGCACCTGCTTTGACTGGCAGATTTGAAGTGAGTGACTCAGTCTTACTGTACTTGACAAAACCTGCAAAACTATTGAAAGGCAAAAACTATTGAGTGGTCTCAGTCTAATTTACATCCATGTTACCAA
Source organism: Haemorhous mexicanus (assembly GCF_027477595.1). Classification (NCBI taxonomy): domain Eukaryota; kingdom Metazoa; phylum Chordata; class Aves; order Passeriformes; family Fringillidae; genus Haemorhous; species Haemorhous mexicanus. The sequence continues at coordinate 12,057,036 of NC_082344.1, forward strand.
TTTCACTACACAACAGGCAGTCAGAGAAGACAAACCAAGGGGAAGGAGAGGGCTGACTGAGCTGAATTCAATCTTGCAGTGGGTTCTACTGCTGGAACAGCTGGTGCTTAGTCTATGGATAAATAAAGGATTTAATTTTCCATGGACATCAGGCTGCCTTCCTCACCAGAGCTAAACTCAGCCCCACAAAAGATTAACAGAAAAAGAAGCTCACAGTGTGAAACTCTACAAAGAGCTTACAGGAAGGATTTGTAGTAAATTAATATCACTAGCAACCGTACAGTTCCAGAAGCCCGCAAGCTTTTGGTGTAAACTGTGGTTTAGTTGGCTCACATGTTAGGTGTAGGATCCAGCAACCTCAGTTGCACAGAGGGACCTCCTTTCACACTGCCTTAACAATGAACTTGGTCTCAGCCAAGGTTTTGTTGGATGTATTGACCTGTCACTTCTGATCATTCATCTGGGAGTGATGGCCAGCACAGCATCTTAGCCTGCTCTCGGACCTGAAGCCTTAATGTTTTACAGTAGGTAACCACAAGAGCAACTAAATGAGCATCAAGAAAATGTATCAGGTGTGGATCTTGATCACTCTGATCTGGAAAGATTAAAAGAGATATCCCCTCTCCTCTATTTTCTATTTCCCTTACCTTTGACATTGGTTATGGACACCCAAGGTGAGTTTCTCCTCTCTTCTCCAGCAAAAGCTATGACAGCTAGAGAAGAGAAAATGGGTGACATGACAGGAGTCACAAGTGAAAAATGAAGCAATGGCAGAAGGCAAGGTTTTTAATCATTCAATTTAAAATGCTGCTTCCCCCTGAGTTTGTGTGGTATTAATTCTCCCTCATATCTATTTCAGTAAGAACTGAAAATTTTGTAACAAAGGACATCCGTTCTGTAATTGTACAACTTCCAGCTTTTCAATAAAGATGAAAAAAATGTTTTTGAGACTTTCAGGAGTTTCTCCATCAGAAAGCAGAGATATCCTTGAGGCCTATACCGCAAAGTGAAAGCTACCTGCTCTCTTTCAGAATCCACCCCTTCTCCCCCAACTGTTGCCTGTTGTGAAATTCTTTTCAAATCAGTCTCCACCTGTAAAACAAAGGTGACCAGTTGCAGTGTTTCAAAGATATGGATCTATGCTTCCTCTTTACCCTCTGAAGGGTAAATTCTTTTAAGGCAAGGGAGGCATGACTTTGCAAAAGCTGAAAGCATTCCTAACCAGCAGCTGGAAAGAATAAAGCACTAAATTCCTCCCCTGAGAACTCTGCCTGTTCACAGAGAGATGCCACCTTTCTGAGCCTTCCTGGTTATAAACACCCCCCCCACACACACTTCCTGAGTTGCTGATGCTTATCTCTAAGGTAGGGAAGATGCATGCACCGATTTTTCTTATGGAAGAAGACAGCAAGCCAACCACTAGTTATTCCCCATTACCTAGTTACAGTCCTGCTACCAAGGTGATTAGAAAGCAATGCATGAAGAAACCAGCTGAAAATAACTAAACGATCATTTTGCCTTAATAGGAAAGACTGGAGGGGATATTTGTCTCTACATTTGAAGGCTGACACAAGCAACACTTTAAAATATTAGTTGCTAACCTTTTATCCTTATGCTGGCAGAAAGCTGGTTAGCTTGAGCCTTTGAAAGTTCAGTATAAAAGAGATAGAGGACAAAAGAAAACTTTGGGAATATGTATTAATTAACAAGTCAGCAGGGGAAGGGTTTCTGGTAAATGAATGCCATACTCACTAAGGAAAAAAAAGCCTGGAAGAGGCGTTAAGAATATTTGTGCACATACACTAAATATACAACAGGGCTGCTACGTGCATCACTGCTTGGAACCCTGCAGTCAAGTGCTGAGTGTTCTGCTCACAAATACTACCTGTAAGTAAATCTAGATAGGAGCTGCTTCTGAAAATGTAGAGCAAGGCAAATTACACATACTTTACAGCTGCACACAAAAATCACAAGTTCCAGATGCTTCAGAAAAGCCATCCCAGGGAACAAATGAAACTCAGGCACAAGCCCTGATGGAAAAACCACTTCACATGTGAGCTTGCATGAGAGGGGAAGAGGGAAGGAGAGGTGCTATACTTTGGCAGAGGACAGGCTCAGCTTTCCTTTTCGTAAGTACACATAAACCCAAACTTCAAATAAAACACCTGTCACTCAGAGCTGACTTGTGCTTGCAACCACATGGTATGAAGTGATGCCATATACCCAGATTTATTTCCCCAGCAGTAAGGGTGCCAAGTGGTCTAACAGGAAGAGCTTAGCCATTTGGAAAGCCAATCCTTAGAAAACATAATTTCAAGGAATACAGAGCGTTTAATGTTATTCAAATAAACCTACTGTGACTGTGGTAGCTTGGAGGAAAAGGCTGTGTTTAATTCTGATGTGCATACTGGGAAGTGGTAGCACAGCTGGGCTGCCCAGGATGTCTGAAGAGGAGCTCTGCCTCCCAGTCCTTGGCCACTGAGCTTGGAGTTTCAGCTTCCAGAGTATAACACTCAGTTACTGGAATGGCCAATGGCATACTAAAAATCACAAGCTAAAGCCCCTCTGTGAGTCTGGTTTACAGTAGCTGCAAGTGCTGATTCCTGGAGATAGAGGAATATGCAGCTGGATCTTGAGTGCAGGGGGCTGCTGAGGACATGGATCCCAGGACAGCAGCCCTAGCCCTCCCAGCCAGTCACAACTAGCAGCGTTTGCTCCTGAGAGACTCAAGTCATTAGCTGGCATGGAAACTTAATCACCTGTCCACTCTTACAAAAGGGATGGTCCCTACAGGAGAAAGGTTGGTGGCTGGGATCACTCAGGGGAGAGTGTCTGTTCTTTAAATGGTGTCCTATGAATAAATCAATGTCCAAATCCCAGGGTTTCTGAACCTCTACAAACAAAAACACTCAGAAAGTACATACATTAAAAAACTATTCTGAATAAAAATGCCCCTGAGCCCCAGCTTTCCCGTCTCACTGGTTAACCCTTCCCTGCCCAGACTGTCCTGTCTGTCTCTGTTTTGTTGTTTCCATATGTCCTGGGGCGACATTATGATGCTGAATTGTATCCCCATTCATCTGTCTAGCCCAGAAATAAGTTTTGCACATTTAAGACTGGTTCCAAGAGTGAAGGGGTGGGGGGTGGGGAGAAGAAGTGCAGAGTTTCTTATCAGAAGCTGCACTCACTCCTCCACATTCCCTCTCCTGGACTGTCCGCAGACAGATGGACAGAGGGTGGGACAGAGCTTTCCTTTGCTTTTAGTTAGTTTTTAGCTAGCTGAGACAGAGAGGTTCCCTGGACTGCCGTTTTTCTTTTTCTTGGACCTGTTCAAACCTGCTCTGAACACCCAGAAGAGCACTGGCAGCTCACACCTGTGGCCATCGGACTGGGCCTGGGCTGCGGCATTTCCAGCACCAGAGGGACTGATAAGAAACTGAGTGAGCTGAGCTACAGCCCACCAAGGGCACTTTCTGAGTTTGTCATCTCTTCAGAGTGGCAAGGAGTTTTATTGTTTGATATTGTTCATTTTTTTGTTCTGGTGGATGCTCTGCCTGTTAAATAAACAGGTTTTTCTTCCACTTTCTCCAAGGAAAAATCTTTTCCCGAACTGGTTGGGGGAGGGGCTGCTTGAATATGCTTTCTAGAGGAACCCCTTCAGAGGTTTTCCCCCAAATCTGCCCTAAAACAGGACACCATAGTACATTATTTGTTGAAATAAATATGGAGATAGGTCTGGCAAGACAGCCAAGACAGACAGACTGAAATAAATTCATCACTCATGGGCTCTCAAGGGAAGAAAACCATGCATTTTTTCTAAATGATTATTTCTGAAGCACTGAAGGAATGGCTATATCACTAATGAGGCCAGTGCTCCATGACTGCTGATTATAAATGACCTAAAAAGAGACAAGGGGATGGTGTATGTATGTACAGGGGGATGGGAAAAGGGATGAATTGTTCTTCCTTAGAGTGTGGAATTGAGTCCCCAGGCTTCTCAAAAGTCTGAGAGCATTTGTAGTTCACCACAAAGGCAGGCCTGGCATATTTACAGCCACACAAGGAAGTTTGCACTGCAGTACTGGGCTATTCTGACAAGTAGACACACAATTCCTCTCCTCCCATGATAGGTCACCATCTACTCACTACAATAATAATTAATAAGGAAAATGAGCTTTCTCAGTCCCCCACAGGTCTAAATTATAGGGCCTGCGGGTTGATGTAGGCAGACTTGAGGCTAAAGCAAGGAATAAGATTGACTTATGTCTTCTCTCACTCACTAATTCCCATGGAAACAAGAAACTCTTGACAAATGACTCAAATATGCTTGCAAAAATCTTACTCATATGTTTGGATGGCTACCTTCCCCCATACTTTCAAGCTGAATGATTACAGGTGCATTACATATGCAGCAATCCCAAGGCAGCTGATGGTGGAACAGAGCAGGGTGGCTGCATGTTAGGGAGGGCCAGATGCCAGCCACAAGCAGGAAAATTAGTAATGTGAATTCAGAGAATAATATCAGTTTGGCCATAAAAATCTGCAGCTTTCAGATTCCTAGCAGTATTATTTATACCACATGGTATGTGGAAGTGAGAGCACTTAGAAGTAAAGGATATCTAAGGAACAGCCCCGATATAAAATCTGATTTGAGGGTACTGAGAAGATGGGGATTACTTATTTATTTAATGGCTTAGTTTATATACAGAAATTACTCAGGACACCTTGGAAAGCAGAGATCTGAAAATGAGCTTCTACAGAAGCTCAGACAAAGGAGCCCTGACAAATATTAAATGGATTCTAGTCACATGCCACTGCCAGAGGTTTCCTAGTTCTTTGTGAAGACTGTGTCTTTTTTGCAGGCAGCAACATCCTCTTGCCTGATCTGACAGAATTTGGTAGACACAGCTTTGTTTTCACCAAAACTGTTCCAACTTGTATGTGGATTTAGGGTAGTAAATAGGAACACTCTCAGTGCAGATGCTCAGATCAGGGCCCTGACAATTACCTATAGTCTCTATTTTAGGTGACTCCGGCAGCTCATCACTAATACTTACTGCAGTCTCAATGGGGAACTCCAGAAGGTTTTCTCCCCCTCTTGGGAGATGCCCTTTCCTTGGAGCTTAGGATCACTCACTGATCTCCTCACAGGTGCCCATCTTTACAAAGATGGAAAGCCTGCACAGACTTAGCACAGCTGCTAAATCTAGGGGTGGAGGCGGGGAAGAAAAGTTGAACTAAGTTTTCCTCTTTCACACAGGTCTTTTGTCACAACCCTTTATAGCTAATAACCCCTCTGTAAAATTCATAAGCCAATTACAGAACAGGGAAATAATTCACTAATAGCCTATATAAGATGGTTTAGAAATCTTGTAGGAAAAATCTCCAATATATTAAATGCCACAGGTTTCAGAAGCAAATGCTGTAGGTGACACTCTTTATAAGACTTTTCAGTTCACATGTCCTAAATCTATGCAAGACCTGTTTGAGCCTAGGCACTGCCACAGCTCTTTCCTCAGAAGCATCGCTGCTGGGAGCTGGGGCCACCAGCTAGCTGCACACAACCTGTGCTGGAGCCTGTTTCCTTTTTATCTCTCAAGGCTTGCAGACAGAGTTACCTTCCCTATCCTTGTGTAAGTCAACCTACAGATAAATAAAGTACCTCATTTGCTTTTCCAAAAGTCACTATTTCACCCCAGAAAATAAATTTGACAAGCAAGTGAAGATCATCCACTGAACTACACTGTCTCTCCCTCTCGTGTGGAGCAGAGAGCATAAAGAAATCAGCCCAGATGCTGTATCACTATAATTTCTGAAGTCCTCTAATTAATCTGAGCCCAGGTTGGAGCTTTAAAAGACTGCAGTTGTGTGTCAGCATAAACAGCCAAAACTAGTGTGTCATGTCAAGTGGTAACAAGGCCACTTCTATTTTTACAAGCATCATGCACTTAGCAGATAAAAATTAGCATCCTATCCAAGCCACCACAAGTCGCCCTTATCACTGGCAAGGAGAAGCAATGCCCCTGCATGATTGCTGGTACTCGGGACCCCTGATAGCAAGTCCAATTCCTTACAAGCTGTCCCTCAGTATGGTGAAGGGACTAATAACCACCACACCAGGGGTTTTATCTTTTCTTTTTCCTCTTCTTGGTCCACTGGACATGGACCTGCTAAAAGCTTTCTGGGGCTCCTTTAAATAAACACAACTAATTACCCTGCACAATGATACCATGGCTTACAGACAACTAATTACATCATGGAGGGCTTTCTTAACATGTTTGTTTCTTTGCAGAGGGCCACATCTAACATGAAGTAAATTAATTCAGCCTTTGTGCTATCATCTGGTATGAAAATGACACTGAATACGCAGCAGATCCAGATCCCACAGCTAGCAGGCAAGCTCTCTCAGGAGGCTGAAAAACAACACATGGAGAACCCATATTCCAGAACATGTGTAGCTGCGTGGCTGCAAGCCTCCTGCATGCCCACTGACTGTGGTGCCATGGCACAGACTGGCACTGTTGTGTAAATAAAGCTCTGCTTTTCTTCACTCACAGTTGCTATATGTTGAACAGACAATCACCACTTGCTATGCCTTATGCCCTGACTACACGCCTTGCTGGAGGAATAATGGAAATCCTAGGCCAAAAAAAAAAAAACCACAGAACTGAACAGATGGGCAACATGAAAGAAAAGATACATTGGGAAACTGTTCAACCAGTAAGGGATGAAGAAAAAGAGAAGTTAAGTGACTCACTGTATGTTATGTGGACAGCTGTGTTAGAGGCTGGAAACAAACTTAGGATTTCCTGACACCCACTCCCTGCTTAGACAGGGATTGCACCAAACCAAAACAAATTTTTTAAAAATAGACTTTGCAGACAGATATCTAACTAACAATACATGTTCATGTCAAATTATTCAAAATGGATGTAACTGAATGTGCCCCTGCAAACCTAAAAAGACTTTGTTCTTTAAAGCGAGATGCTGGGTGAGAGGATTTTTTAAGGTGTGCAGCCCCCTTCCTTCCCACTCCCTGCATAAACAGCAAATGAAAGCATTTGATTTGCAAGCGTTTCTGACATATCATACAAAGCAGTAGCTCCTTCTCTTCAGGGACAATATCCTGAAAGGATGAAGCAAGGACACCTCTCAAACCACACTCATAATGATCCTTAGCATTAACAAGAGTTATATGCATAAAAAGCAGCATATATCTTACTAAGCAGGTGGCAGTGGCAGGTGAACTGATAGAAGAGGGCAGAATACCTTATTCACAGTTATTAGCTGACTGGTCAAAATACCTGAGTAGAAATGTATGTTCAATTATACATGTAGTCAGCTCTTGGACATGTATCATGACCACCTACTCCTCTACAAAGAACATGGTCCTTAACTTGCTGTTTGAGTCAACGGTCTTCATAAGAAAATGATAGCCTTGACAAAGGGGCTTCAAAAGTCTCATGAAAGATATTTCCTGCAATTCTCTAAGGGTCTACCTTTCCCTTCACACAAGAGGATGATTTTTACAGGGAGCAAACTGAACGACGAATCACAAGCTCACTGAAGAACTGTAGCAGAAACAGGTGACAGAGAGATTTCTCAGGGACCAGACTGACCTTGTTGAGCAACTCCAGATAAAAGCTGCAGTGCTTGGTCTCCCACTATGAGTTTCAGAGGTGGGTCACTTCAGTTGTATCTCTCCCTGTGGTAACAGACAGCTCTAGCAGAGATGACACACTCTCAGAGGGCTCCCCTTTACAAAGGAAACCATTAGAAGATGACAGGACAGGCACAGAGAATTCTGATATGAAAGTCAGAAAAAAAAAGGCATGAATGAGACAAAGAACGAGGGTGCACCATGTCCTGGGTTCCTCAGCAAGCCCCTGCAGCATGATGCGATGGAGATGGGATCTCCTGCTGTAGGCCAGTGGAACAGCAGAAGACTTTAGGTAGAAAGTGGCCAAACCAACCTGTTGAGAACTGTGCAGTGATAGGCACAAGGAGGTCTTCGTTACAGTTGTCAGTACCCACTTCCATTTTGTACTGCCCAACTCTGATAACTCAAGTGACAACAAAAGAAGAATAGAATGTGGACAAGTTGATTAAAGGATAGAAAAACATGCCAGTCCTGAAATAGAACTTCTGCTCAGAACCATTTTCTCTTCCTTTAAGCCTCTGATTTTCAGAACAATTTAAAGGAAACTTTATGTACCTCCACAGCAGCAATACCCATGACCTAGTTAGTGACTCCCAAAGGAAATGCTGAAGTTTCTTATAGCAATTTGTTACTCTTATGCAAGAGACCATCACAGCCAACCCTGAACTTTTAAAAATCAGGAAGCAAATTCCCAAAATCATAGAATATCCTGAGTTAGAAGGGTGCCACAAGAATCGCAGAGTCCAACTCCTGGCCCTGCACAGAATATCCTAGGACTCACACCCTGTGCCCGAGAACACACTCCATGAACTCTGTCAGGCTTGGTGCTGTGACCACTGCTCTGTGGAGACTGTTCCAGGCTCAACCACCCTTGGGATGAAAAGCTTTCTTCTGACACTGAACCTCCCTGACTCAGCTTCGGGCCTTTCCCTCAGGTATTGTCTCTGGTCATCAGAAAGAAGAGATCAGACTTCACTCTTCTTCTTAGTATAATGTTTTGTCTTTTTCTCCTTTGCCCCATTTTTGCAGGTGCCAGGTTCAAGCTTTCCTTTCCTAGAAGATGCCTTTCCTAAAACACAGAAATGAAGTTGCAGGATCTGAGACCTTCCAAAGAAGACACCAAATAAAAACCCCATGTTAAAATGTAAGCTGGAGAACATAGATTGTCTTCTGAAAGCATGGTTCTCACTCATCAACCCTTCTGAGACACAGGAATAGGCAAAAGTCACATGGGAGTTTTGGTCTCTTCAAATGAAATCCCATTGCTTGAGTCCCCAAGGCCTATGGCTGCACAGGGAAAAAAGGGGAGAATAAACAATTTTGTGCAGTCTGATACCATACTCCTGCTCTACTCACCCTGTGTTAACCTGCCCATTGAGGTTATTGGTGTAGCAAATCATGTAACACATTGATTTTTAGCTATTTTAAGTGAATATAGGATTCATATGTGCATTTTTCCTTCAAAGAATGAAGTTGTAGAGGGCACAGCAAAATGCATTTTGTTCTGTGAAAGCAGTCTGTAAGTGGAATGGAAAACCTTTGCTTTCTGATATTACAGACAGAGGCATGAAAAGAGAACAGGCTCCTGGTGCCTCCACACATGCAGGTGCCCCTGAGTGAGTGCAGAGATTCATGTTCTAATCACAAGACAGCACTGAAGGATGTCAGAACTTCCAAAGAGCCCCATGCCTGCAGGCAAGCAGTGATTTTCTTCTGCCTTTAAGACTCATATCTTTAAATGTATAGCCCAAACAGGAGTCCAAAAATGGGCAACACACTAAAACTTTCTTCCAGAAAGGGGAAAGCGTCTGTTCCAATGGCCTAACTGTGTCTGAATCACAGGTCACCTCCTGTGTGCAGCTGCACAGGGAAACCAAATTCCCCAGAGAATGCAGTTCCACATGGGTGATTGGCATATGTGGTGCTACTGACAGGACACCAGAAAATTTGGCATTTTTTCCACGTTTTAATTCCTCAAGCTTTAGTACTGTGGGATTCATACTTCAGAAGCCATGATTCTTGGTGACAGCATAAATTTACAGAGGGGCTCTGCACCTTTCCTTTCCTCTTCCCTTTCTCTTCTGGATTTTTATACAGGATTTTAATTCTTTTCCTTCTCTTCCCCCCCCCCCCCCCCCCCCCCAGCTGCTTTAAGTTGATACAGGAGAAAGTAGAGGTCACAGGAAGAGTGAAGACACATAATCTAATTTTCATTTTGTCCATTAATCATGCATGATTTCAGCCAGCCATTTAACAAGGTGGAACTCTAAAGTGATCACTCTCTAGAGTGATGAAGGCAAATTCACTCTAATTCCCACTGCTGCTCCACACTCCTCTTCAGGCTGCACAGAACCGCCTCTCCTTCTTACAGGGAAAAATGGATCTACATGTCCCAAAAAACGTATGCAGTCCTGGAAGTCTTCTCAGGAGCTTTTTACTATATTTGAAAATGTCAAGCTGAAGCTGTTGGTGCTTCATTTGTGGATGGCTGGATTATGTGGAGGTGTGGCTCAAAGCAAATCAAATAGGAAGCTTTCTATTTTAGTACATTTTGCTATGGAGTTGTAACTATTGTTACACATTATTCTAGCTCACAAATCAGAAAGCCTAGAAGCAGTTCTGTGTCTGCACCCCTTATATACTCTCTGCTATTTGCCAGACTCCCAGCTAGTCAGGATCAAATCTCCTAAAGAGAGACAATTCTGGAAATTACAGAGATGCACACTAATCGTACATAAGGTCAAGGAGGCTGGATGTATCGGGCCCTGCACGTCCACAGGTGAGGCAGAAAAAGGCACCTTCTTTATCTGCTGGAGTTTGATATGAGTACTGCAACATTTGCCATCTTGCAAGATGATGTCTCAGCCCCTCTCTTTTATCTCACCTTTGTTTAATTCTTTGGCAAAGTGACTGTAGGGTAGAGAGGGGAAGAAATCCCTCTCTGGTTTAAGAACAGTCCTTAGCAGCTGTGTTGGGAGTGAGGACTGAAGAACCCAAGGAGAACTGCAGCAAGGCACACTTCTCAATGACTGTCTATCTGCTCAGCAGGAGGGACCTGGCCTCCTCTCTGTGTCCATGGATGAACTCTGGACATCCCAGCTACTCCATAGTCAAGGAAGCTTCTGTATTTCACAAGGTTTCTATGCCAGACTGCGTGCCCCAGTCTCCTTCCACTCACTGCGATTTTGTCAGAGAAAGAGAGCAAAGGCTTATACTGAACTTTGAGGTAAGAGACCCAAGGACACTCACACCTCCCTTGGAGGGGAAAACATGGGTTTTCGGTACCAAAAAGGCGATAAGCCTGAGAAGTGTTATCTCTCTCAGAGGCCACTCAAGGACATCATTCAACAGAAAGAAAGAATCAGCAGTACATTCCTTCACCCTTCAATGTTTCAAAGAAACAGTGGGATGTTTAAAGGAGGAGGAGTGCAGATACACAGAAGTAGGATAAGATTTGAGTATGTCAAAGACTGAGTTGCTGACAAGCACTGTTTTGGAGGGACCCTAGGCAGTTCAGCTCTGCAATGGAAAAGGCATTTGCCAAGACAGCATTGCCACTCTGGAGTCTTCTGCTCTACTCTGATGACAAAGAGGCACTCATTGGTTCTAGGGAAAAAACCTATGTCCTGCAGCTGGCTGTCCATCTTTCTCCAAAAATTTGCAACCTTGTTTCTAGGAGGTTTCTCTAATAAGATCACTGACTCAAGTAAATACGCCATGACTCCTAAACCAAATCGTTAAGTCCCCAGAACTACAAGGATTTCTCCAAATGCCAATGCTCTATCAGCCCTGACACAGGCTATGGAGAGGCGTCATGGGGACCAAAAGCCCCTTTAGGGTAACTCTGATAGAAAAAGGTGACAAGTAGGTGAAATGAAAGATTTATTACGTTTTGTTTCCCAGTTCTTAAGGGCTAACAGCTAATGCCTGTGAAACCAGGAACATGGGAAGGGTAGCAGGAATTATATTTATCTGTCAGTGTTATAATCAAAATTACCAGCTGTGGAAGATGTTTGGGCATTCTTGTCTTGTCTAGTCAAGCCAAAATGATAAAGATACAAAGAGAAATTTTTAAAAGAAAAAATGAGAATTTGAGACTCAATGACATGACTGCACTCAGTTTTTGTGGGACTGGGGAGCATCACTGCCTTTTTGAAAACTTTCCTTTGCATGTGAAGAACACAGTTGGGTGAACCAAAATACTGCACCGGCTGTCAAGGGCAGGGAACAAGAACAGGCAGACTGACTCAGTGCTCATGATTCTACTAAATCAAGTTTTAGTACTCCAAAATAGAATTACCATGAAGTTCAGAAGCAATTGTAACAATGTGTAGCAATTAAAAAGAATTTTCACAACGTCATTACTGAGCAAGCTCTCTGTATTACAAGCAACTTTATTAGTTGCTGAGCCAAACCATATTTCACAAGGCAAAAACCTGATCAGGCCACATTTGCCAGATGAGTATTATGTAGTGTTTCCTTTTTAGGTGTTTGATCTGAGTGTAGCAGCACAGAGATGAAATTTTGTCTGCTTGGTTTGATTTTTCTGATGTGTGTATGTTTTCAGTTTTTACTGAAATTATATATTGCAAGCAACTCCTGGATGCACAACCCCACCTCTCCTAATAGACTTTTCTACTCTGACAGGGACACTCAACAGCATGAAATGAGCCCCCTCAATTTACAAAAGAATTTACCAGTCTCTGAGTTTTAAACTATTAGTGATCCATCACTTGCAACAAAACCCAACATGGATACTCTGTGAACAGCCTGGATTTTAAATATTCACTATTTAGTGAATATTTAAACAGTGGCTGTTTGTCTGTGTGTGTAGGAATGACTAACTGTGCTCTGTCTTCCAGGGACACCATAAAAACCAAGAGGGGATTGTGTAAGTGGACTATTTCCTGGTTTAAGTATTTAAATTAGTCTCTTCTTTTCCCCCCTCACACATTATTCTAAGCAAGAGGATATAACTCTGCTTGAAGGAGGGAAACAAGAAGCAGATGATGTGACAGAAAAGCAGAGACAGATATGCACAGAGGCCAATTATTTTTTTTTTAATTACACCACCATTTGAATGCAAAATGCAAAGAGAAATGACACTAAACACCCAAGCTTGCTTCTAAAGTAATGAATAAGCCCAAAAATCTTTCAAAAAGATGTGCCTTTTAAATAGATAAAGCAGTTCATCTTTGGAGTGACTGAAACACAACTTTGTTGTAACCTTAATTTTGTACTTGAATCCAGATACTATGACAGAAATATTTGATAGCAAATAGAAAAAAATACAACAGGTCCCCATTGCTGAACAATAATGATACAAAATATGTGCATAGGATTTGAAGAACAACATCAACAAATTCTTTAAATCTTTGTCTACCTTCTGCAACAGAGTCAGGACATTTTCCAAAATAAGCCTGAAAACGCTTTTTCACTTTTTAATCATATATTGTTTTAGACATTTTTGATTTGTGTTTTTCTCCTGTACCCAAATACTTTCTTTGAGGGAAAGCAAAAGTAAACATAAAAAAGAAATTGAATGAGTATGGTAAAAAGTCAGTGATATCATCTTATTTGTTGATACTGGAAACATTTTGCCATTTTAAAAATCAAGCCTAACTGAATGCTGCTAAGGCATCCAAAACTGCACCAAAAAGTTATGGTCCTACCCTATTAATTTCTGTTTTCCAAGGATTGCTGCTGATATCACGTATTGGAAGACATGACCTACTTCCTGTATTTTCAGAGAATACAAATAAGGAAGATCTCATTGCAAACTATATTTTAAAACCAGAAGAAAGAGAGAGGAGTCACAAGAAGTAGGGCAGAGAGGTGGGCTTGAGTGAGGTAGTTTGCTAGAGAACATAAAACATTCCTGGTTTTTGCTTCCGATCATGACTTTTTTTTTAACAAGCATTAAAAAAAAGTCTATGTAAATGCCAAGCCACTGGCAAATAAAATAATGGCATCATGTGTACTCCCCTCTCTTCTCTGGAAGAAGAATATGCCTTTGCACAATGTTTGGCCACCTGAAGCTGCCCCCAAACTCTGCTGGCCAGGGGCTGCCTGTGCAGGGACTCAAGGGAACCCTGGCTGCACTCCAAGCCTTAGGATTCACTTCTGTCATTAAAGGATATCAAACTTCTGTGAGCAGAGGTGGCTCTTGCACAGACCTGAGGCTTAGTTTGCTCTAGGTTATCTCCTGGGGTCCCCATGTGAAAAAGGCTCCAAAATATCCCTTGGGTACCAACTGCTGCTGCCTCTGCTCCAGTACTCTGCTCTGAAAGTCAGCACTTATTCCCCAATTCAAAAGCCCCACAGCTTTGAAGCACTGTATGACCTGTTTCTGAAGTAATAGACATGAACTTCTCAGAGCTAATTATCAGAGGGTGTATACACCTTCTCCACAAATCCATCTCAACACTCAAGCTTTATTAAATACACTCTGTTCCTGGTCAAACTATATGGGTCTGATTTTCCTGCACAGGATGAGGTAGAATCTTGCTGCTACCAAAGCTGAAAGCCCCAAATGCAACATGACTAAGAACTGAATTGCCCTGTTTCCAGAGCTAAGGCAGGCTCCACATGCTAATTCTATGCTAAGCCAAAGCATGGGGCTTTGATTTCCTAACCTCAGAATGTTATCTGGCTCTGGTGTAGGATTACCATTAGCTCTGTACATCTGTCCTTACAGTAGGGTCCCTGTCACACCATATGTCACTTGAACAACCTTTATTTTTTCTAGATTTTTGTCTTTTTTAAATCAGCGTTCATCTGGAAGAGCCTGGATTCCCTTGGCTTTCAAAATCTGCTTTGCATTGCTAATGCATGAAGCTGTAGGCAAAGTTGCATTAGTGAGACAGAGAAAGACACAGAGAGAGATACTAAAAACCTGCTAAGACAAAATGTTTTCAGGTTGCTCTTCTCTTCAATACTAACAAAACAAAAACTCCAAGCGCCCAAACAAAACATCAGAGCAGGTTTATTCAATTTTCATTTACCAAATAAAGACCACTTTTTTTTTTTCTAAAATGCTTCTGCATAAGTTCATTATCCAATAAATATTCCTGACTTGCAGCAGTGTAACAAGAGAGAGTCTGACCTAGAAAGAGCAGGTCAGGCTCCACATAGAAGCCATCACAGGGTGGCAAGTCACAGCCTCAGTACAGGCAAGGTATGCCAATCTTTTGATACAGGAGGAAAAAACTCCTGCAAAATTCATGGACAATTAATTCTCCCTCTCCCCTCTCTAGTAGTGTAGTAAGAGAAAGGGTGATCAGTCCCTAGATTGTCACTCTCTCAGAGGAACAACAAAAGAAAGAAATCAGGGGATCTGGAGGGAGAAATTAAATGGGTCTTCCAAGATCAATGGCCAGCCTTGTGGGACATTATGAGGATTTTATACTTCTAGAGGACCTTTCATCCTGAAGCAACCCAAACACCTCTCTAAATGATATACTGATCTCACATGAAGGCTGCATCCAGTGAAAGGGAGCAGAGCAAACCATGTCTATGCAGGTGGTCATATGACAACTCCTGTGCTGGAAGGAGCACAGGAACACCTACAGGAAATGCAGGTCTCTGCCCCAGGGGTTTAATAAACCTGCACCCGACCATGTAACACAGACCTGTGAAAGGCAGTGGAGGGGAAAAGAAGATTACCAAAACACAGGGAAATCAGCAGGAAAGAGAAAAGACATCCATAGCTTGCTTCAGAGGGGAAAGACATCAAGTCAAACCACATATATAAGAAGCAAATGGAAACACTCCACAGCTACTCAGAAACAAAAGCAAGACCTGAAGCATTGTACTGAAGCTGGAAAGGAGATCCAGGGCACATTCCTGTTGCAGAGAAAGACAACAGGGCTTTTTCTACCAGCTTAAGAATAAGCAAGTCACAGCAGAGTTCAGATTCAAGATGAAGACACTGAAGAGTCTGTCTCTCACTGAAAACCACAAAGGTTCCCTGCCTTCTATGCCTTATCTTCAACTGCTTTTCCAATGAAAAAGTTCACCATGGAATGCAGACAAAAGAGCAGCATTAGCTACATCCCTCCCAGGGTACCCAGTGGATTAAAGGTGCTCCTGCAGCACAGGCTCAAACTGATCAGATCAAAAGTTTCATTGGAGAGCTCATGCAAAGAGTTTTCAAACAAATTCAGCTACACTCAGATGCAAAGATACATCAAGTATAATATATTATTGTTCCACCAAGAGTGGAACAGAGTAAATCTTCACCTAAGCCTCAATTGTTAAAAATTAATCTAAACAGCTCATCTTCCTGTGCCTCTTGTATTTCCCTATCTCCTTGCAGTTTGGGGCATCCAGGTGTGACTGTGATCTTCCCCATGATGGGATGGTAAGATTCAAATGACAGAGGAAGAGACTACAGCTTGACCTCATTGTCAGATAAAATCCATTATGTGTGATTAAAACTTAACAAAATGCAGTCACATTAAAAATTACTATCATGAAGTGCACCATGATTTACTGACTAAATGAATGAGAAATTTATCTGAATAAAATAGTCTTAGCCCTCCTGCACTGGCAATGCATGATAAATTACTGATTGTGAGAAGATCATTGCTTGCTGTTGGATGACTTACATACATTGATTTTTCCTAACAACACTAATTATCATAATAGCATCTCCACATATATTACATAAAGTTTCCTCTCAGCAAGCAAAAATTATTTCAGGTCTTCAGGTCCCAAACTGCAAAGAATAAAGATGGAAAGGAAGGATTTACAAACTACCCCCTTGCCTTTTATTATGCAGATAAAGGTCCAACCCACTGGATCTTACTTAATCTTGAAGAGATGGGAACAACATTCAAGAAAGCATAGGCATTGTGCAATGAAGCTGTGATCGCAGTGGGTTGTTTTTTGCAAAGTTGAGATCTAATTTTGGGAGGCCAAAAAAAGTCTTTGAGAAAGAAGAATGCAATTCCAAAGAACAAGGGGAAAAAAACCCCCACCATTTCTTCAATGTCATTAAGATGCACAGGGGCAGACTGTGCAGTCCTTATGTAAGTGCTCCCATTGACTAAGGTTGTGTAGGTGAGAAATCTCTCACTAAGTTGAAAAGGAAAAGCACAGTCTATTTATAGGAAATTAAAAGTGGTGAAATAGATAAAAAAATGGAGGAGAAAGACCACATTTGTATTCTCAATTAACTGAAGATCAATCACAATAACCCAGGTTCTTTTCTGTGAGAAATCTAAGAGGTGGTAAAAGACCACCTTGAAAATAAAAACAACAATGCCCTGCCATTCAGTGTCCTCTCCAGTACATGCATTTCAGACTTACCCATGAGAATTTGCCAGAAGTCCATGCTTTTTACAGAGGAATGTGCTGTTCGGGAGCATGAATAAACCAGCCTATTTACTGACATTAAGGTTTTGGATTTTTTGACCCAGTACACTGTACTTAAAGCAGAGAGCCTGGCCAGACACATCAGCTGGCTTTGGTGAAAGACCAATGCCAGAGTTCACCGAGGAGAGCTCCCAGTCTGTGCTGGCCACTCCACAGCTGCTGTCTGCTATAGGAAGCACAAAGCTGGGAGCTCTGCTTAAGTTATAGCCCTGACATTTCCACTCTACTGTGACCTGTGCTGCCCAGAAGCCAGAGCCCTCTCTGGCACAATGCTTGCCAAGTAGCTGGGAAGCAGAGCAGGTAAGCAGGATGCTCCAGACGGGTGAGTGGTGAGTGGATAATAAGGCATAAGGGTTCTGTTGGTCTTTATTCACCTTTCCCGGGCCAGCTGCAGTGGGGAACAATGCAGGATTGCTGCAACAATGCTGTATTGCTGTGCATGGTGTGAGCATTGTAGCTTTTACTGAAAGGCAGAAAGGCTTAGGGACACTGTTCTTTCCACAGGCTGCTTTCTCCTGAAGGGCTGCACTGGTACCTGTGGTTTTCCCCCTCCCTGACCCCCAGTCCTTGCCAAACTGGGTCTTTTCCACTGCTCCATTAGCTCAAAAATCCCAGGCTGTCAGTGCATCTGACACACCGTCCATCCCCAGCCAAAGCAGGCTTCATGCATGTGCGCCTGCAGGTGACACCCGTGTCCCTGTCAGCAGGGCACTTGGAAAACAGCCCACCCCTTATGTAACCTGAGTCAAGGATTTATTTATTTTATTTTTGGGTAGCAGTTTTCACTCCTCTCTGCATCTTGGGAAGGACTGGGGATGTAATCCCTGTGCTGTTTGCAAACCAGGTGCAGGAATGGGTAAGTGCAAAGGGAAATTTCTAGAGTGGCGTAGCTGGTGACTTCTCTTGTGTCACGGTGAGAAATCTCTGACATCTGCCATTGACACACAGAGCTTCACCCACTTCAGACAAACAAGCTTTTTGGTACATAGAGTTTCCCCATTGTGTTGTCTTTTACCTGGGGGATGTGAGCAGGTGCTTGGGGAAACACAGAAATGATTCTCCTTGATCCTGGACTAGCAAGCCCCATGTAGTCAGATGAATGAAGTGAATACATTGTCAGAGTGATCACATACACTGAATTTTACTATACATCCACGTGCATTGTTTAGTTTGTGATACACATGGTAATTATTCCAGAAATGTCTTAAAAGGCTTTAAGCATTTCTGTTCTATGCATGTTGTCTGTGAGAACAGGAAAGTTGTCCTCAAGTGATGGGACCAGTTTTGCATGATATGAAGGGTACTCTCCCAGAAAAACCACTAAAAATTGCTTTTCCATCTGTAAGACTGCAAGGGTTTGTAACCCTAATTTACTGCATTCTCCTGCCATAGACAAATCCTCTAGGGTGTGCATGTCTCTGGCCACTTAACAATAGAAAATTCCTACATATTTTGCTTTGTTTTAGCCATCTGTGATAAGGGCACACTGCAAATAATCTTGATCCAATGAAGATGTTCCATAGCCTGGAACACAAAAATTCTGGTTGAGATGGATTAACAGTCAGACTGCAGGTATAGAGGCCAAATTTATCTCATGGGTGGTGCTACTACATTAGTGAGATTATAGCTAAGATTCCCCAGTCCTTCACCTGTCCCATGACTGGTTAAAAAACCATTTAATATGACAACAAATATTTCATACTATTTCCATCTGCCAGAGGTATACAGACCACAGAAAGCCATGATGTCAGCAGTAATTTCCTGTGAACTGTGACAATACCAAAAAAAGATCCTGTGCTATTAAAGAGGTAAGGAGGGGAAGCAGAGAGATAAAAGCTGGATGAGAGGAAACAGGAGGTAAACTTCAGCATGAGACTTAGACAGAGAGAAAGAAAAATGGCTTATGGAGTAGTGGGAGAGAGAAAATAAGCAGACAAATAATATAGGACAGATTAAAACCAAAAAACAACAGAAAAAAAATCCCTCCCAACCTGCTGGATTCAGAGGGAAATAAATACACAATGGAAAAATAATTCCCTGGAAAGTGCATGTTGGGCAGTCTCAGGAATCTTGCTTTCTCTAGGCAATACTATGTACAAAAATTAATTTAAAATTCAGATTCTTTTGAGGATGTTTACTCTTCAAGGAATGTCATGTCACAAAAGCAGGACTCATTTCAGGACAGACCTTATGCTCTCTTTAGGTAGACACTTTCAAATTTTTTTCTTTCTGTTTTTCAAAGACATTGACTTTTCTCCAGTTTCTCCAAACAGTATATGCAAACAAAAGGCATCTTATAGGGTAACCTGTATTTCAAACCAGATTTTAACCAGAAGTGAGAGATCCGACAGAACAGGTTCTACAGAAGGATGCTAGCATGAGCCAAAGACAAAGCTTCTGGAGTGAGTAATTAGCTTTAATACTGTCCAAGTGTGAAACAGAAGTGAAAAGGAGACAGAGGAAACATGATTTTGTGACAATACTGCTAAACTTGGGCTTGCTTTCTTATGAGATACTTGATCCTCCCTAGGCAGCTCCTCTCTTACTGTAGAGGAAGAGCAGCTAACAAGCCCCCACCGGGTGTAAATGAGGAAGAACCTGTTTGGAAGATGTGTTGCCACAGAATGAGTGGTTTTGTCCCAGTGTGTAAGATATGCTTGCAGGCTAATGCATACAAAATGTTCCTCTCACACATGAAAAAGGGGCTCAGTGTGAGTGGGAGGACTCCAGAATGCAAGAGAACAAAGAACATAGGGAGCAACAGATCTGTTCCTCTCCTTATTAACAAATTTGGCTGTCGCAGACAACACTAAGCTGGTGAACATTAACATAAAGAGGGCAAGCTTCCCATTGCCCATGAGGAATGAAATCTTTGCTGAGAGAGCAGAAGCCACATTCTTTAGCAAATTAGATGCATCAGCTGGGATTTGGCAGAACCTCCTGAACAAAGAACTCCAAATCTGCACTTAACCACTTACTTGGACAGTCTTTCAAGAGATCTTAAGTGTTCCTATTATGGACACACACACGTTGCAACATTAGGAAATCTTTCTGGAGGGAACACACATACCAATAACATAATGCTTCTAGGTAGCATAAGGCTTGAATATTTAGAAATGTTTTGGAAAACATCAGAAATAGGATCCACATAGATAAAATGAAAGACAAAATTGGAAGTCAGAAGTGAGAGGTACACCTTGCTGCTGACGTGGAACATCCTAGCCATCCAGGGAGTATAGACTGACCATCAGAGAGCACTCCTGCACACAGACACAGACACAGACACGGGCTAGGTAGATACTGAGCTCAGAGCTTTGAATGGATGCTGACACTGGTCCTGGTATCACTGCTCTGGCATCAGGTGGCCAAGCCCTCTGTTGAGGCACAACCAGGCTGTAAGTCATATTGCTTTAGAGAAGGGATAAAAAAACCTCCTGGTAATATGTGTCCAAAAAGCTATAATAGCCACAAAGGAATATATAAAGACCAGTTTAAAAAGGGCTGTTGGGTTTCACATGTAACTCCAGAAAACACAGTGATGTTCAGAACACTCCTGAGCTACAGTCATGAAAGAAAGGTGAGCAAAACTGAACCCCTAAAGATGGGACTATGACTTTTCCTTTGAAAATATGAGCATTACTTGGTCCTAAGTTTCTGGAACATTAGTCAGTACTAAATGATGTTCTCCTCAAGAAAAAGAGCTGGAATGTGTTCATGCTCCTGGGAGAAACAAAGTTTCAGTGCCATCAAAATGTTCTTGGGGGGCAGGGGGGTGGCGGGAGGACATTTAAGGAACACAGGGATTACAACAGAGCAGGGGATTCTCTCTTTCTGGCAGTGCTTAGTCTCCCAGACTACTGTCTGTGTCTTTCTTCCTCTTCTGCCATTCTTGCACCTTATGAAGCAGCACAGATAATTGTGGACACTCCAGTCGTGGCATTTCTGATTTTCAGACCTCTTTACAGTGCTACCTAAAATGAAGCTGTCACTGTGTGTACTCTTTAATTAGCTGCAGCACCTCTGAGGTGGGCACTGCCTCTTCTGACAGGTGGCTCTGACACCCTCCACAAAGTGCCACCACAGCAGAAACGCCTAGATTTTCTTCCCTCACAACGTTTGGTCTTTGTGCAGCTGGATCAGGTGCACAGGACTGCCTGAAGGAGCAGCTGGGAAAGGATTGCCATGTATTCCCCCATTCCCAAAGGAGCCCTTTTCCCAGTTATACTGGTAACTGGTGATGGGCACATGGGAAGAAGAACCCTGCAGTTTGCCCTGTTCCCTGGGCTGGCTCTTCATGTGCACCAGCCCCTCTGGCCTGCCCTTCACAAAAGCCAGTGCCATTCCCAGCTGGCCTACAAATAGGAAAGAGGAGGTTATACAGGAGACAGCCTAGGAGGATGTGTACAGCATGGGGAACAATGAACAATCTAGTTCAAAGTAATTTTTTTTAATTAGAGGATACCCTATAACCTTTATCCTTATCAACTGATTATTTGATAAGTTTTCTTTGCTGCAAGCTCCTTAACAGAGAGAAATCAGAGCAGAGGGAGAATGCAGAGAAAGAAAAGGAGGTCCCTGGCAGAGCAGTCTGGGTGATCACTGAGGAGCAGAAACTGCATGAAACCTACTTAACTGAGTTAAACAGCAAAGGCATTCCATCCTTCATGCAGTAAAGAGTGCACACGGGAGGATACTGCTTGTGCAAGAACAACTCCTGTTGCAAGAATATTTCTATATGTACAATTAAAGTCTTCTTGAAATACTACTGAAAAAAACTAAATTTCAAGTTGGCTTGGAATTAAATCTCAGCTTGTATATGCCCCTACTATGGAGGGAGATGGAAAAAGAGATGAAAAGAGTTAATTTTTAATCCAGTCTCTTGTTCCCTTTACAAAGGGTGGGAAAGAAAATGACACTATGCTTAAATTGAAAAATAAACTCCCAGACTAGCCAGAAAAGGCTTTCCTAGCAAAGGGATTTGCTAACAATCTGTTTCCTGCAGAACAGAATAGTCAAAAGGCAATTTTAAATCTTATGTTGGCAGAGATACATGAAATGACACTGAGTCTTAGAAATGCTGCTGAGGGTGGAAATGCAGCCTGAAAGGAGACAGTTTGTTTCATCTCTTATAATCAGTACAGAGAGCAGTAGGGGCTCCAGATCTCAATAATCTAAAGTTCATTGTTATATGCCTAATGAAGGCTAATCATTCACAGATTTATGCCTTTATATTCAGATATTTAGAAATTATAAGGACACCCCCACCCATCCACCTTTAAATGGTTATTCTGTGGAAATAGGCTAGGTCTGAGTGTGTCCAGATCCAAAAGAGTTCCAGAGAAAATGGGTGGACAACTGCAAAGCCTTCCTTTGGCCTTTCCAGCAGAGCCTATTCTCTTCCAAAATGAGTTGCAAGACTTGCCTGGCTCCCACTACCAGCAAGGGAAAGCTACCACCAATCTCATTGGTTAGCATGGAAGATTGGGCAAAGAAGGGAGATCTTCCCTTTCCCTCAGAGATGAAGTAGAGAGACCTACCTGGCCCTGGATCTGTACTGTTAAATCTGGCCAGGACCTGCTGCGGATTTTATTACTGCTGCAAACTACAAGGCCTAATAAATCCACTTCACTCACAGCCTTCTTGCTTGTGGCAGATGGAGGAAATTTGGTGCACGTTGAGCAATTACTTCACCTGTGTATTCAGTATGGACTGTAACTTGGAAACAATGTAGTTTCCTTTTGTGATGTGTATTTTCTAAAAGGATTATGTGACACCAGAGAAATACAAACACAGCCAAAGGGGAGCTTCTAAGAAAGAGGTCTGGAGCTGCACCACAACCTTGAGAGTACAGTTGGGTAAAAGAAGAGGTTGGACTGGAATGATGGTGAGGAAAATCCCCAGTATTTCATTATCTTATCATTATAAGATTCATAATTTCACATGTTTTCCCTTCACTTTAGAATTCTGAAGCCAAAAGTGGAAGGAAGAATCAAAGCTTTATTTTAAAAAGCAAACTCCTGTTCCAAATGGATAAAGACTAGCTAGAAGTCAAGAATCCTAGAGGTTTAGAAAACAGGAAGAGAACTACTACCTTATCCCCAAATTGTATTAATTTTATGAGCTCATGATTTTAAAGCAATGTTAGAATTTCTGAATATTTCCAACCAGCAGTGTTGTGAGGCACGAGTTGACTTTTGTTTTAGGCATTCAGACTTCTATATTTATGAATTTAAACACAGAAATATACATTCCTGTAAAATTAATGTCTGATTAATGTTTTTGAGATGTTGAGAAGCAAATTGTCAAACGTAGGAATTGTAGAAGGGAAATGAATAAATACAGGGGCAAGAAGAATTCTAAGTGTCTAAACTCCAGGAAAAGATAAAGCCAAGGACACATATGTACTTACAAAATTTACACAAGGACAAATCTAAAACTCAAATATTATCTAATGGCAAGCTATGGTTCAATCTGCGTCATGGCTGGTTATTGCAAGATCCCAGACTGGAGAAATAGGAACCAGAGCAAGTCAAACTAAAATGCTCAGACAATTGCTCTGCGAGTTCTGGCAACCAGTAGTGAGGTACTAAAGGCTAAATAGACAAAGTGCTTTCAAGGATAGGAACCTTACTCTTTGTCTTTGGAATAAGTCTTCTCTCAAAATAAAAATGGAAAATAACAAAACCTAACTTATGACCTGAACGCACTGTCTACATGAAAACAGGACAGTTTATTGGTTTGCAATAAACACAGAGAGTTACAAAGGCCCGTGGACAATAAGAAGTTGGTTATGGCTGGTATTGCTGGAAGCAGGTAGAATGGGTCATGACAGTGGAAAGCTAAAACTGATAATGCAAACCTGCATTTTCAGGAAAAAAATGGCACAAAAAACCCACCAGGAAAGGGTAGCATTCTATGTAAAAATACGCTGCTACTGGCTATAGACATTTCAAAACCACAGCGCTTCACAACTGCAGTTGTAATGAATAAAATGGAAGCAGAGTTGATTGGCACACATTGAATCATTAAACTATTGGACCTTGCTAAATAATAGGACAAACTGCTCTTTACATAGCAACCTAGATCATGTAGGAAGGAAAAGTGTAAAGAAAAGAAGTAAAATAGAGGACATTTAATATACATTTTATGCAGTCAGTAATACAAAATATCTGCTTCTAAAAATAATATTTTCTTTACAGATGTGAAAAATACATGCTATAAGTCTTCAAGAAACTTGACAAGAAGAAAATCACACAACAGTGTATTTTTATAAATCTTAAACAAATGGAGAAGTTTCTATGAATCAAAGAATTACCACTACAACTGTGTTTTATAAAGTGGAAAAGACCAGTCATTCTGACACATTCTCCAGCAAAGCAATGGAACAACTGGTTTCAGCTCTCTACCAGCAGTAACTTGGAGGATTTAGCAGTGAATACTGGTCAGCATAGTTTCAGGACCGTAGGTTTCACCAAAGAAATTCATAGAATCGTAGGGCTATTTAGGTTGGAAAAGACCTCTAAGATCACTGAGTTCAGCTTTTAACTTAACATTGCTGAGTCCACCGCTAAACCACTGCCCTTAGGGCCACACATGCATGTCTTTTAAATACCTCCAGGGGTGGTGAATCAACCACTTGCCTGGGCAGTCTGTTCCCATTTCCTTAAAACAGGATGACTGGTTTAGTTGGAGCAACGCTCTTATGCTTTGATTTTGCAAGGTCTAGACTGGGGAGAACAATCGATATTGAAGAAAAAACATTGCCAAATGAAATGAACAAAGTTTGTATCACATTATTAAGTACACACCCACAGGTCACAAAATGAGAAACCACCAACAAAATTGGCTTTTAGGATTATGCCATGGAGATCTTAGCCAAATACTATCCAATGTTTGTTTCTAGTGATTTATGTTAACATGGCGTTCTTTACAACACAACGGGCAGATGACAGCAGGCAGAGTAAGAAGGCTAGGCTTTGTTCACAAATTCCCTGGTAAGATGGCCAGAATCCATCTGAGCATGTTTTGTTAACCTCTCTATCCTTAAAAGTCTACTGGAACTGATTTCCAGGGAGCACATTTGGACTTTTGTAAAAGGCAGGCACAGCATCTAAACTCCAAGTCAAAGCTTTTGTAGAAAGCAGTGTCTACAAGTGAAACACAGCACAGACAGGCATTCACTATAGCTCTATAGGCAGCTCAGCAAGTGATCCTCACTATCTCCTTCATTATTTCCATTCCAGCCCGTCTCCCCTAAAATCTGGTGAGACAGTTGTTTTTCTGTCACACTTTCATGCAGTGAATACAAATCTTTCTTCTTTACTTCCAGGTAGGCTTTTTAAAAAGGCCAAATTCCAAAACATCAACAATCTCTTTGTCTTACTATCTCAAAGATAACCTTCAAAAAAGTGTAAAATTTCTTTTACTATTTCAGAGAGAAACACACCCTTTCACTTCTAAAGAACAATGATGATTATATTTTGGAAGTGTTCTCAGGACACAGGTCCCCCTTTATCTTTGGCATGCAAAATCAGACTGAGCAGATGATGCATCTTGAATGTATAAGATTAAAACAAAGGACAGATGATTAAATATGAAATACGCTTGCAGGATGTGTAATTTTTCTCCTTCCTTCACATCCCTACAATTTTAAACAAAATAACTAGTGGTTTCATTAGGAAGTAATTGCAGCATTCTCACAGTCCCATACAGGCAAATAGCTGCAGTCTAGTTCTACTTTTCTTACGCCCACAGAAAATTCTGTTTTGTTTTGACCTCTCATTACTTTCCCTCACACACTTGGCTTCAAACATCAAATTTTGTCTCAGCCATTCAACAGGTACTCCTTTGGGCTGCTTTTTTTTACTATTATGCATTCGTATAGAACAGCTGGAACTAAGAAAAAGCACAATTAATTATTCCTAAATTTCCCAAAGAAAACGTTTTTACTTTTCCTCAGTTTGAAATTACTTTTTGGTTTGAGCAACAAGAGAAAAATTGCCTCCCATAAAACCTTGCATATATCTCAAAAACTTAATGGAACATTTTATCTTAAAAAACAGCGTAATTTTTGAGAAGGAGGTGGGTTCAGGTTTTCTTCCTTTTATTTCTAAAATCATATAAAAAGTCTAAACAAAGCTACTGTTGCGTCTTGGTGGGGAACTGATTTCTTTTATTATGACATGAGAACCAGAAGAGAAGAGAACCTCTACCCCTCAAATACCAAGCAAGTTACCAGCCCTGTGAAAATCTACTTGCTGGATTAGCCTATGAGCCCCAGCTAAGCAAGAATGGAAGAACCATCCAAAAAAAAACAAGAGCAAAAAAGGGCAACACTTGCCACATGCTCACAAACTATCAAGTGGGTTTAGGGCAGATCAGGGTACATGGAGAAAGGCAGAGAGCAGGGCATTCTGAGCCCGACCAAGTGGAGAACAGTCAGGTATGATTTAATATTAGTAGGAAAGAGTCTTGATAAGGTAGACAAGTCAGGATCCACCATGAGTTTTTCTGGATATAGATGGGTCAGGATCTGCCTATGGATTTAACACTCAGTTCCAGAAAAAAATCCATCAAATTACCTTCAGGCCACCTCTGAAAAAATCCCTGACTCAGAAATCCAAACCAGTTTCTGCTTTGTGTAAAAATGCCTCAACTAGTGCTCCTGTGAAGACAAACAGGATATAAAATAAGATTTAGGATTTAATAGTTCAGGGCACATGAGTCATTCAGCAAGAGTGTTTTGAGGGCTTCAGTGCCAGTACCAGTCCTGAATCCCCACAGAAAAGCAAAGGACTAACACGTCTGACAAGAAGAGTCTCAATACAATGCAGAGATCCCTTAGA
The DNA here is from genome assembly GCF_027477595.1 of Haemorhous mexicanus. Lineage (NCBI taxonomy): Eukaryota > Metazoa > Chordata > Aves > Passeriformes > Fringillidae > Haemorhous > Haemorhous mexicanus. The sequence continues at coordinate 12,083,919 of NC_082344.1, forward strand.
TAAGCTCTACTTCTGTTGGATACTAGTTCTGCTAGCTAGGCTGCCGATTTAGCACTCTTGCCTGTCCAACCACTCACATACACATATTGAGCAGGAAGGCTTCTTCTCTTTACAAGAGTAGGAGTGATGCTCAGCATGCCCAGGACACAAGCCCAGAGCACTGACACATTAATCAGACAACCATGGACAACTGACCTCCACAGAGTATGTGCAAAGCCCCAGCTGGACTGAAAACAATTGTGTATCTCACTAAAATACACTCAACAACTGAAGCAATGAGTTAATATAAGAATGCTACTTATTACAACAAAAGTACCTCAGGCACAAATGCGTTTTAATTAGTATCCATACACATGCACAGAACTAAGCCATATTAGGTATTTTACAGCAGTACATAGTAAATAAACCAAGGCACTTATGTACATGTCAGATAATCTCTAATCAGCTTTTGGTTCTCAAATATGCCCTTGTAAGAGTAACTTGACAGAAGTAACTGCTAACTATGAGGTGCAATAGGTAGATTCTTCTTCTCCTTAAATAAAATTTGTTGAATCATTGTGATTATTAAACATACACTTTTACAAATCTCTATCAAACCCCAAAAATATAAACTGACAGAAAGATACATTCACTTTACATTCAGAAATGTATTTCAAACTGAAGAGTGCAATATTCTTATTTTTCATCTGTGACTATCAGCATGTAGTAAGTTGTAGAATCAGATAATCTGCATCAGTCTGCATTTAACTTAACAATACCAACACTTTAACCACTTTTGCAAAAACACTTAGTTCCATCATGCATATCTCGCAATAATAGGCTTTCTAATTTTCCACAGGAAAATGCTTTTCAGGGAAACAGGAGACGAAGAAGGAAGAAATACATTACAATTAGAAACTTATTACTTCAACCTTTCCCACCAAAATAAATCCCTTCAGTGTAGGCAAGTGGGTTCCACAAGTAGCAAAGGGACCTTTTGATGTCTACACAAAAGCAAGAAGTCCCTCATCCTGGATGGATCAATAAAATGTGAATTGCACATAATATATACTAAAGTATGGCTCTGCCTTAAGTTTCTTCTTTGTATGTCACAGAAGTGACTTAATATCTAGACTTGTTTATGGAAGAACATCTAATTCTATCCAAATACCTAGTCTTTCCTACATTAAAAAAAAAAAAAAAGAGGAACTGAATGAGATTAGTTATATGAAACCTTGGCTACCCATTCATATTGTGGAATTGCAGAGAGATATTAACATGAATTTCTCGACTTCTGAAATGGAGGAGATGGCATTAACTCTTTCACACAGGCAGTTCATCCTCTCAGCTGTTTGATGGGTCTTTGAGTTCAGCAAATTTAACAAAAGCAAAAGAAAGAAACAATAAAGCATTAGGCAGCATGACCAAGGATCCTCTGCCTCTCAGTTACAAATGACATTTCTGTAGCTACAATTGCAGTCTGAGTTCTAAGTCGTTATTGCAATATTTCTCTAGATAAGCCTTCCCCAAAAGAAGAGGCTTTAGATCACCTATGTCTAATAAAATAGGCAAGCAGAATTAATATAAAATACAAACCTTTGAGCTGTCACCATACATCCTGAACCAAAACCAGGAGGCAGATGAACATTTCTTTTTGTTTTGCAATTGACTTTAAATAATATGTGATGTGCTCTGACCTGGCAAAGCTCCTACTTCTCCTTATTGGTTGATCCCCAAACTCCATAAGCTGAAGGAATAACAAAATTTGCTGTATTTCTACATGCATTACAGTGTGAGTCACAGTTAAACCATGCTCAGAAAGAAGTATTCCTTGTAGGTGGTGTGGAAACAGCTAATTTGGTGAAAAGCTGTTATGCTAAAATGATCAACCAACAATTCTATTAGTGTATTATACACTATTAGTGTATATCAGACTTCTTGATGTGTTTTGGTGGCACATAACTTCTGTGAAGGCATCACTTACTTTGAGAATTGATTATTAACTTTAATCCATTTTTAAACTCTCAATACAACATTTAGAAAATTTGTTCTTGAACCTTTCCATGACACCAGTGGGCAGGTCTTTATAGGGGCTGCACAACTAGGAATACCCTGCTGACCCAGGAGGTGATAGGATATCGATGTAACCACTATTCCAACTGGTTATTAACTCATTTCAAAGTGTTCCCTAAGCCTGGCAATGGCTGCACCAGAGCTTAGCACAGAATACACATGAGACAGTGATGCTAAGCCTCTCAAGCCAACATGGCTTTAGCCTCTTGCTGAAGGACAAAACACTTGGGGTTGCTAAAGACTGCTTGAGAGTCCCAAAATAAACCATCTCATCATCATGGCCCAAGCACCACTAAAAGCATTCGGTTCTTCTTACTTTTTCCAGTTAAAACCAAAGGCACTCAGAACCCAAAATGTTCTTCCTTTGCTCCCAGAGCCAAAATGCCAAAAATGCTGTTTAAATGTGGCTTGATACCTACCCCAAGAAGAAGGCATCAACTGCTCCATCTTTTTGTTACAATGCTAACGACACTCTGGTAAAGTAAGCTATGCAGTGGTTTGGGATCCACAACCACCAAGTATTGCATTATGAAAAAAAAGGAAATAAATCCTCCAAGGAAGAGTGACTTTTGACAAAATTTCCCAGAGTGGCCCCAAGCACTCATCAGAAGAGGCACAGGGAAAGAGCAGTGAATTACCAACAGATCCGAAGTATAATCAAACATAATTTCAGTTGTTTCTTAAAATAATCAGGCTCCAATACCACATGAAAAATCCAAGAAGCATCTGCAATGACATTCCATACTCTCCAGGAGAAAGAGGAGGCGAATGGAGGAGACTGCACAAAGAGGTGTCAGCCTCTGTATTGGCCAGTACAAGAGGCCCACTGTACAAAGCCTTTGTATTGGCCTCTTGCTGTCCACGTGTTATGCACTCACTTACCTGGCCAAGGGCAGGGAGTGTTGCATATCCCATGGGCTGATTTATCATTCCTTTCTGCTTCATGATGAGCATGCGTTTCTGCTCCTCGCTCAGGTGTGCCACCTGAGCTGGCATCTGTGTCTGCTGGGACTGCTGCTGCTGGATGTATGGCATCATGGTGTTCTTCCCGGGATTTGCCATGGCTGGGGTCATCATCTGACTCAGCTCAGTATTGAAATGGGTCAGAGGTTTGGTGTTGCCATAAGAAAGCATATTGGGCTGTTTGCCCAAGGAGTTTGTGACCAAATTATTTGGCTGCTGACTGATCATGTTCATGTGATTTTGAGGGAGGTAGTTATTAATTGTGGTCTTCTGGGGATTGTTTGCCATAGGAGGCACTACAGAGTTTTGGTTGTTAAAGGCTTGAGAATACATCATTGGACTATTTGGTTTGTCTGCACTGAAGGGTCCTCCGTAGGGACTAGATGGAGGCCCCACTGGTGACCAGCTTGAGGGCTGATTTGGATGCTGTTGCTGCTTCTGCTGCATGAGCTTGGCTCTTTGCTGCTGCTGGGCTGCCATCTGCTTGAGCTGCTCAGCTGGGGACAAGTCAGCACTAGGCAGGGTCACTGGCCCAGGCCCTGATCCTGCCACGGCCGATGCCGGGTTCATCAGGAAGCCGTTCCCAGAGCGCACCTGTGTCTGTCCGGGAGTGTGGGCCTGGCTGGGAGTCTGAGGCGACTGGACAACACAGTTTGCTGGTGATCCAGCAGGGACTGGGGCCAGTGGTGCACTGGATGCAGAAGCAATGCTGGAGCCTGAGGAGATGTTGGAAAATGGAGGACCGGAAGAAGATGGTCTGACCTGGGGAGACCCTAATGGGACATGAGCAAATGGAGAATGGGATGGATCACTTTTTACGCTCGTGCTCTCCTGAGTCTCTGTGGCGGGCCTGGGAAATTCAGGCTCCTTCTTCTCCTCAAAGTCTTCATTGAACAAATCCTGTATATCATCCTCTGGGACGGTGTTCGCCAGCTCATCTATGAGCTCCTGCCACTCCTGATCATTTAGGTTAATGTCTGAGAAGAGCTTGTTCTGATTCGAAAGAGATGTTTCAGAAGTGTCTATGCAGTTGGAGTCATCCAGAGGCTCTTGCTTTAGTTCCTTGTTGTGCAGGATGTTAAAACTATCATCCAGCTCATTGCACCCATTAACAGTGAGCTTTATCTCAGATAAAGCTCCACCATTTTCACCCAAGTCTTCTAGACCACTCCTGTGAGTTCCACTGTTCTGCAGGAGCAGAGGAGCTTTCATGTCAAGCTGGTGAAGAGGAGAAACAGCAGGCAAAGGCAAATTAATGGGCAAGCTGTTGATTGCCTCAATGCCTGGCACATCCTTGCGTGTCCGCTTGCTGGTTGGAGAAAAGTTTCCATCACAAACTCCATTCTGCTGTTCTCCATTGAGAGGTGAACGTGCGCCTTCCAACTTCCTTTTGACTGTCTCTTGAAGCTTAAAGAAAACAAGAGGAAAGAAAAAAAATCAACCATTTGCAGATGCAAAGGAAGTGCTCATGGGCACTATGACAAGAGACTCCTCAAGCCAGTGACAATAAGTTTTAAAACTGATTAGGGAATTTCTCTGATTTCATTCTTATGCCTTGATCAATTTGAAAACACAGTCTAAAAACCCCCAAACAACCAAACACCCCCCCCCCCATCCCAAACCAAACCTTCCCTTGACTAGGAAAGCAGAACTGTAAAATATGTCTGTGCTTTCCAAGCCGAATCTGTGCTAACTTCCAAGAAATTTAGGGAGCAAGTTGACTAATTCAACATTTTAGTGCCTAATACAAGGATAAGATTTAAACAGTGTGCCTAACACACTGAGGTGTTTCAAAATGGAATTAAAAAAAGAGAAAAAAGAAATCACTAAAATTTACTAATCACTCTGAATTTTTTTTTAAGTTTCTAGAAGCTTCTTTAAAAAATAACTGCAATATAATTGATTGACTACGTATATTAAAATGTGTTGCTGACAAAAAAAAATGCAAAAACATAGCTTCATTTGATTAGCCCTATGTTCTTGGGTAACACATTAAGAATCACTTTCAAGGGAGAAAAAAAATAAATCCACCCTAGAAAACAGAAGGTGCTTTGCATAACTTTAACACAATCAAATAATGAAAAAAAGAAATTCAGCTATGTGCTAAGAGCTAATATAAAACATAAATAGCTAACAGAAATAATAGCAAGACAAGTCTACAGAAAAGCAAATAAATTGGAATATGAGAATTTTATAAAAAAATAATGTATTAACAGCAGTTTTAAGCCAGGTTATAGAAGCAAGAACTGTAGCAAGTAGCTGTAGCAAGTAGCACTCCTCCCCACTCACACCCAGGCGGACTCCTTTACTTATGTACGAGGCTAAAAAAAGCATCTCTCTTCAGCTAAGGCAAAAAACAATAGTGGGGAGGGGAGGAAGCTAAGAGGTCACAGCTCTAGCAAACGCCTTCAGGACACACTTGCATCCTTGATACTAGAACAATAGAATACAAAATACTGAAAGATTTTATCAGTTTTTAAAGGATTCTTACTGGTAGGAAAGTCCCAGATATGCAACTCCCACCCCTTCCCTAACCTAGAGGTCCTCAACCTTCTTTCTTCTCATAATCCAGACCCCATTTATTTTTCCCATCCCAGAGGGCTGGTTCGCCTTTCATCCCATGTGTAAGATGGGCAAGCAAATCCATTTCTTGCCCAGGTTTTGGAGGGAGTGGTTGTGGGAAGGCTGTGCCCTTCTCCTGCCTCTCAGGCCAGCCTGGCGTCTTTCAGCACACAATGCAGAGGGATGTGGCCAGCACAGGCATTGCTGCAGCCACAGTTGAGCATGCATGAGACACCAAGGTACTGCAAGGCTGCTCTTCTGCACAGAACCAAGCAGAAATGCAAAGCCATGAGTCTAAGCAGACTATCAACTCCTTGATTTTCACTGGAGCAGAACAGCTTTTTAATGTGGGAAAACAATTAAAATGTGAATGAGAGTCCCCAGTGGGTCACTGTTGGCATGAGTGGCCGAGACTTTGCTTGCACAAAGCCAGTGTGTGTGCCAAGCCTCCCGCAGGCGGAAATTCCTCCACCTTGTGGCTTCTGTGGTGCCACATAGACCAACTGCTCTGTAACCACAGCCTCTGGCACATGGCTGGTCTCCTTCTCTGGTGTCTGGTCATAAAAACCTGAATCTGGAGAGTTGTGGATGCTCATCTTAGAGATGAGAAAGTTCTGGGCAGACCTTCATAGCACCTTCCAGTACCCAAAGGGCCTACAAGAGAGCTGGAGAAGGACATTCAACAAGTGATAGGACAAGGGGTAATGGATTCAAACTGACAGAGAATGGGTTTAGGTTAGATATTACTATGAAATTCTTCCCTGTGAGGATGGTGAGGTGTTGGCACAGGTTGCCCGGAGAAGCTATGGATGTCCCATCCCTGGAAGAGTTCAAGGCCAGGCTGGATGAGGCTCTGAACAACCTGGTCTAGTGGAAGGTCCCTGCCTATGGCAAGGGAGTTGGAATTAGGTGATTTTTAAGGTTCTTTCCAACCCTTCCTAAATTCTGTGAATTTATGCCTATGCAGCTCTGAGTCTCTCCCCAGTTTCTGGAGATGAGGGAATAGGCACGGCCAGTGGTTTGCACCAAGAAGTTCCTCTTCCTGTGTTGCAGGCTGGGATGTAGAACTAGCCTCTAGTAATGTGGGGGTCAAGACAGCTGTGGGCATGTTTTAGGCCTCCCTATCAAGTCCCTGTCACTCCGTTCCCACTCATTTCCCAAATGCAGCAGCTCTTATCCCCATGAGCTCCACAGGTGCAGATAGGAATGCGCACTGTGCCGCTCTCTCTCTGGATTAAAGCCTGGCACAGTCAAGTTTAGCAATCATAGTCTGCAGGAACCCACCAGGCTGCAGAGCACAGAGCCCTGCAGGACAGTATCGCCTTCTGTCCACACCTTCTCATCTCTCTGTGCAGCAGAGCTCTGCTAGCAAGAGGTGCTTGCCCAGAGGTGGTAATTGCCTCAGTCCATGCCAGTTAGCAGCCATGTGGAAAGGAAGTCCAGGACTAGTGCGAAGGATCAAAATCAGATTCCACAAGGCGACTGACGGTACGGCTCTCACCTCTGCTGTCTCCCTCCCCTAAAAACCCATGTTAAGCTGAATATTGGTGTGTGGCATTACAGCTCCCTGGTGCTTTTTGAGTCATGTATCTGCTGAGCCGCAGATTCCTACAGCTGAGTTGGTTCCACTGATCTTTATATAACCTGGATCAGACCCTGGAGACAGGAAAGGATGGTACAGATGTGGTAATGGTGCCGCTTCCCAAGTACAACAGCCCAGCTCCAGGGCAAGAAAAGAAAGAGCACAAGACAGCTTCAAGTGCAGGTGGTCAGTTGATGTAATGGGTTAAAATAGCATATTTAAATATTGCCCCTAATGGGCCACTCACACAATTGACAGCTGAAATCACCCATTTCAACTTCCAAGCCATCACACTGCGAAGTCGAAGTCGCTATTCCCACATCAGAACAACATTCCCCAAATAGCAAGTGACTCAAGACCAAGCTCAATGGGAATGCACAGGCAAAACCAGAATTTGAAGAAATGTTCAAAATGTGTCATGGCCCTTTACCCCAAGTTCACATTGACCAATGCTGGGCTAAAGTAAGAGCAGGAGGTGATGGCAGGCTTCTCATCATGAAGTAAAGTTCTATAAAGAAAAGATGGGAAAAAATTTTGTCTTATCAACAAGGCAGGGACCAGTGAGAGGGATTATCTCCTGAGGAATACAAGTGAACTGAAACCGTATGTTTTGCAAGTTTGAATGAATACTTTACAAAAATATTGGTGAGAATGATATGTTTTTACATGGTTTCACACGTTCAGGTTTTAAAACATTTACCATTTTATCCTGAATCTATCATCTTATTAGTATATGAGTGTTTACCAAAAGAATCAAAACTATCTAGTGGCAAATAACCAGCCCTAAAAATATCAGTTCCTAAAGTTTCATCATGTGCTGGAACTTGGATGTCCCCCTGTATAAATAGACAGTGTCTTTAGCTCAGTATATAAATATTCATAATCATGTTTATTATGCATTACAACAAAAAGCAGCTTGACATGAAAACTATTTTCTATGAAATATGAAACATACAGAAGTGTGCCTCATTGTGAAATGAAATGAAATTAAACCTATTTTAAGTTTGTTTATCCACATTGTTCTCCTTCAGAAACTTTAGGATTTGGGGGGCTAACAGGCACTAATATTTTTATCTTCTTCGTTTGCTCATTGAAAAACTGTAGGTAGACAGAGACTTAACATGAAAGATTTGTTTGAAGGTAACATGCTGGATGCAACCTTGGCAGGTGGGGAAGCCCCTTGATTCCAGCATTTTGGGGGAGCTGGGAGCCATAACAATAAATGCATCTCCTTTTTTTTGAGGTACAACACAGAAACTCTTATCAAATTATTTTAATGAAAACTTTCCTTTTCATACCTTGATTTAATTCCCAATCACCATATTAACTCTTGAATGGATTGGGTATCCTATCCTGAGCATTTACTGGCAAACAGTTTACCACAATCAGGATTCCAGAGTGTCTTAGACTAAAACCCCAGAATTTCCCCTTCCCTCTATAAACACAATCCCTGAAGTAAAATAGTACCTTTTAAAGTACCCTCCCTCTCCTTCTTAGTACAAGTACACAGTTTGTGCATGTTTTACTGCATGCAGTGTGAAGATTATTAGCAGGAGCTGAGAGATCTATGTCTACGAACAGAAGATTGTTGACACTTAGAATAAAAATAAAAGGAAAATATCAAAATCAAAGGAAAATATTGAAATAAAACAATCCCTTTTCAGCTTCATAAGCTTTTAGCTTTATTCACAAAAAATATTTGGCTGATGAATCTTCATTTCACTGCAGTTTTCTACCCCAAGGAACAAGAGAGTGAAGCAGAACTCTCGATTCTTTATATGCCTTTGAAAAAACTCCAGTTGCAGAGTGAGAAAAGGTCAAATTTTGGCAGGTTGACTTTTTAAATGACTTTCAGTTGAAGGAGAGGCAGGGGGACAGAGTGTGTGCACGCAAACACACACCAAGCCGAACGGTCGAATCCAGCCCATCCTGAAATCCTCGGCAGAGCTGCTCGGACATGCCGTGACAGACCCAACAGATAAACAGGAGTGTGTGGAGGCTGTCGGCAGGGCTTTCATCTGTGAGGAGAAGCTGCTCCGCTTCATCTCACAAGCAGCAATTCATTTTTCAAAAGAAACGAGACAGAGGTACTGTTGTTATAGCAACAGCCGAGCCACTCGGCAGCCCATCCTCCACCGTGGAGCTGCCTTTGGTGGCCAGCCGTGCACGGGGAGTGACTGAGGCTGTGGCAGCAGAATATCCTTTCACTGCTCCTTAAAAAAAAAAAAAAAAAAAAAAGCACAAAAACCACAGCGAGGTAGGGAAGCCGAGAGGCTAAATTCTCTCTATGCCAGTAGAAGCTGTTCACAGGGTCTAACACAGGTCCACTTCTCCTCTGAGAGCCCCCAGAAAAGGAGCGTGATGTCACTTTTGCAGATGTTTTTGTGTACCAGCTACATGTAGCCACTGACTTTCCTCTGCCTAGGGCAGCTCCAGCTACTTCCATACAAGACAAGGGCAACAATTCTGAGAGGTTTGGTCCACTTGGCTCCCCAGCTCTGCTGGAATGTGCCCTGCTCCGGAGTTATCTTTGCTCCCTGTGGGAAACCAGAGAAACTAGCCAAAGCCCAAAGCCCATCTTACTCAGAGGATATGCATGTTTACAAAAAACAAGGGTTATTATCTTCTCCACATGCTCTTCTGTGACTCTTTCTGTTATAAATTGATTTTTTCAGTTCTCCATGTTGAATCAGTCTGGCCCACCAGTCATCATGAACTTCAGTTCCTTTCCATGAAATGAATTAGAATCTTGGGCCTTCCTCTAGGGTTACTACTCTCCCTTCCACCAGTGTGTCAGAGTGTGTCAGTTCCTGAGTTTGCCCCCCCCCCCCCCCCTTTCTTCTCCCTTCTTCTCCTAGAGCTTCTATAGAAAGAATTTGATATTTCTTACCTCCAACAGGGAGTAGTTACCATGAGCTCTGCCAAACATCACCCCATTTCAGCAGTCTCCAGCCTGCCCCCTAAAGCCTGAGTAAAGTTTGCTACTTAACTTCTTGTGCTGCACTTAAATCCTACTAACAATTCAGGAAGTGTCCCAGGGGTGGCTATGAAGTGACAGGAAGCAAGTGGTTTTGACATGACAGCATCTAAGATCAGTAAGGAATAATCAGCATTGCCATTTGCATGCCAGAAATTCAGCTTCAACATTTGAAAGGATTTTTTGCATGCACCTCCTTGCTGTATCACCTCTGACACTGCCATTCAAAAGTCAATTTTGCCAGAGTGCCACCGCCTAAGGTACAGCCACATTTTGTCTCCAGTGTTTTAAGTCCACCAGCTCCATAGTAGCTTCCCAATGACACTTGCAGTGTTCTGCAGAGGTGGTGGAGAGCAGAGGACAGCCTTTCAGAAACCTCTGTTGGAGCTGAACTCCGACAAGCAGCCAAGCAACATGAAGTGAGTTACAGATCACTTTCCACAAATGAAGGTATTTCATGCATTCAACCATTCCCCTAATCTCTTAATTTCTTCATGCTGCTGAAAGCATGGCACTGATGCCTACTAACTCACTGGATGAAGCCTGAGGTAGCACCTGCTTTTGGAGCACAATTGCTACTTAAAGCCCACGCTGTGTTTCTCCATGCTAGGCCTGGCTGCCCAGCTCTTGTTGGCCAAGGCAATGTTTCAAATATACAGGAAATTCACGTTGTGAAATCTGTCTGAAGTTGGTAAAACCTCATCCTGCCAACCTTGCCTGTTCAACTCTGCAGACTCATAGAGTACCCTCTGCCTCAGGAAGGGGGTCAACCTTCTGCCCCTTACCCTGCAAAGGACTGCTGGGGTCTCTTGTGGTCACCCTTGTTTTTGCTGTCAGTCACCAGAAGAACAAAATACCTCCCAGTAATGGCAAAATTATGATCAAGGCACTGGGTAAACCTGCAAGAGTTAGCAGAGAGGAAACCAATCTACTTCCTAGCATTTTAGCCAATCAGATGGGAAGGGCTGCTCTCTGAAGAGTGAGAGTAAAGAGTCATGGTGACTCTTGGATGCAAAGCTGGCAGCAAGGCCCCTTGTTAGAGCTGCCTGCCAGCTGTCAAGGCCCCAGCCACCTGTCAGGCTCCCAGCCACCAGCAGGAACTGGATCACACTGGGAGATCAAGCAGAGAACAGGGAAGAAGGGTAACAACAAAAGGCACTGCATGAGAGCAAAATAGCAACAGCACTGGGGAAGTCAAATCAGGCAAATGCTGTGACTCCACCTGCTCTCAGTCAGCCAGGTAAGGATGCTGGTGTGTGCTAAAGCAGCTTGAGAAAAGCTGAGTGCAAAGACATTGCACAGCAAGTTTAACTGTACTTTAGAGCATAAACTATTTCATGGATGGAATACTGTTATCACTGTCAAAGAGCCTTCCTGCCCAAGTGTGTGATCTACATGGTTCGTTCCTCTTCAGATCCATCTCATTTAATCCTGCTTTGGCCCAACAGGGTAAACACTGGCAAAGCAGCAACCTCATTGCAGTGCCAGCACTGCTCCATTTGTGCAAAAGTCTTAGGAAGGTGCTAAGAGCCTATAAGCTGAACTACTGAGCTGGCAGTACCTATTACTGCCTCTCACACCTGGCAGCTGAGATCTGCTCTCTCTGAAACCATCCTTGCAGATGGCACGAGCTGCATTTTCAGGGTGTGTTATGAGAATTTAGTCAGGCAGCCTCCAATTGACTTGTCTGGGAGTTGTTCTGATAAGCCTTCACCCTTTTCAATCTGCTTTGTATCTGGACAGAAGAGAGGGTAATGATAAAAAGCAGACACTGGAGAATATTAAAGCTGTGCCTCCCAAAGAACTACAAATCAGGATTGAAAAGAAATGCAGGAACCTCTTGTGTTTTAAACTAAGAAGCAGCAAAACAACACACCTAGTGCTGTTGCACATGCACCTTAGCTACTCAGTAGCTCTTTAAACTGAGTATGTGACACTAGGAATGGTTTCCTGGGAAAAATCTTGTCCCAGTTCATCCTTGGATGAGCACAAGTTATAGCAGGCTAGTGAAGTGTGCTGATGGCATCCTGCAAAGGGGTATGTGGGACATGAAAGCATTCCTGTCCTCTGCAAAGGAGGAGCTCTGTGACATAGCCTCTCCTTTCCTTGTCATTAAGGCACCAGTAGCATATGAGCTCTGTTCCTCACTTCAGAACTGACAGACAAAAACCTTGTCTAACTGATGTAAGGGAAAAGCCCTTCCTATGCTTAGGGCAAGGAAATTATCTCCCAGCTGCTTGCAAAATACTGCCATGGCACAATCTACATACATAATATATTACTCCAGACTATTCTCAGAGAAACTCTGAAGAAAGAGCCAGAAGAGATGGTGAAGGCATGACAGTAATCCCCTGATGACACCGCAGATTTCCATGGACTATGAGTTTCTACTGGATCTCTTTTACTACCGAAGCCTGTCTAGTGCATGATCTCTAGAAGACAGATAGCAAGCTGACAGAAGGCTGAAATCAGAAATGGCACAGTTGTCTTCCATTCATATCACTGGTGTTAACTCCCAACACACATCACCTCATGGCAACATAGCTATTTATTCCATAGGTGCATGAAGCAGTTCCAGTTCCTTCCAGTTCCTCAAATCAGTGTGGGCAAAGTAACTCCAGGGATTCTTCCACATGACTAAGTTCAAGTTCATGCTTTCTGAAGAAAAGTGTTTCCTACAATTGGAAAAGGAAGGAAATGAGAGCCACATACTCTATACACTGTACCTGCTCAAGCCCACACATTTTAGTCACCCTCTTGAGGTAACATCATAAATGAAGCTTCCACTTGAAAATAATTTAAATATCAAATTAACAGATTTCCACAACTAACACATTAAAAGAAAAATCTTGTGAATAAGTCATACTGTGCTGCAAAAAAAAATGGTAAATTTAGCCTCCTTTTTCCCATCTGTTCCCTGAATAGGCAGCTTGGCCGACGACATAGGTCAGCGGAAGATTTCTCTGCAAGGACAAATACCTTTAAACGAGTGCAGGTTATCTAAGTACAGATTGAACAATTAATGATACAGTAAGAATTCCAAAGGAGACCCAAGCATGGGGGAAGGAGAGGGAAATGAATGCTTTGCATGTAATTAATTATCGTATTTTTTCTACATTTGAATTGTTTGCATAGTAATGAGAAATGTCTTTCGGGGAAAGGAAAAAAAAATCCAACATGGGACAGATGAGTTTGGAAATAAATTTGTGCTGAGCTACTGACCATTTAAAAAAAATAATAAAATCAAATAACTGAAAATCCCGAAATAGAAAATATGTCAGAGACAGCTTTTTTCTTCAGTCAAACAATGCCCTGATCAGCACAGTCAGCTTGATCCATCTGTAGGAAAGAAGAGCAATGCAGGAACTGTTTGATGGTCTTGACTTTGCATATCTCTTTAAAAGAACACAGGGAGCAGCAGTTCTGAAAGGCTTGTGGACAAAACCCAGGAGTGCTGAAGCCCCCAGGTCACAGAGCTACAGAAAGGTCGGGGTTGGAAGGGACCTTAGAGACTATCCTCTTCCAACACCCCTGCCATGAGCAGGGATAACACCCCAGACCATGTTGTTTAGAACCACATCCAGCCTAGTCTTGAACACACTCAGGGTGAATCCCATTAATTTCACTAGGAACTAGGGGTGCATTGATAAGGCCATTTCTTCTGCATCCAAATTTCTTCAGAGATAGACACTATGTCTGATGGAACAACTCTTCTTTGCATTCATTTTTTGATTTCAGTACAAGTTATAGCCAGCACTGGGGAAAAAAAAGCAAAACAGGATCATTGAAGATCTGTGAAGATTCAAGGAATCAAAGGACTGTATAGGATGCCCCAAACATGTTCTGAATTATTCTGAGCACAGTTTGGGAGCTATTTGCAATGGGCTGAAGGCCAGACAGCACTGAACAGCAGATTTGCCCTAAATATGGCCAAGTAAACCCTACAAACTTTAGCTCTTTGTGGCCTCAGTACCTTCACGTCAAGCTGACCTCAGGTCTCACAAAGGCCCAGAGCACAACTAATGGAAAAGCACATCTGGTCTCCCAGCTCCCAGCAATTACCAGAGTCACAGACACACAAGACTGGACCTGCTGTGCGGTGTGAACTGCAAATGTACCATTTAAGTCTACTGATGAAGTGTAAAGAAAAAGATTTTAAGCAAATGAAAGCCCTGATTCAGCACAATATTTAACACATGGTTCACCCTGAGTATACTAAGCAACCAAAAATACAAAGAATGGTTTATGCAATAAATGACAACATCACACCAAGACTTTTGCTCGGGTCTTACCTTCTTTATTTCATCCACAGCAGCTGTCTCCATCCCAGGATAAACCTCATCCTCTCTCCCATCCTACTCTGAATATACATACAGTGTAGTGCTGAACTCATGGCAGGAAGATTCCCAAATCCCACAGGTGTGTAAGGCTTTGAGATCTCTCCACACAAACCAAAAAGATTACCAGGAGAAAGGTGGGCAGTGTTCTGCCAAACAGGTTATATTCCCAGTTAGTTGTGGCTGTGCGCCACATTACAACCAGGCATTTTTATCTGTGTATTTTGAAAACAGCCCTCCAAGGGAAGGAATTGCAACTCCTAATGTAATAGATGTCTATACATTCCCAGTGTACACAACACAGGTTTTTTCTTAGTTTTTTCCTTTTGCTGTCAGAAAAAATTCTGTGGTTTTTCCACACAAGTGCACACATGCACATGTAGTCACTGCCCACTCACATGGGTTTTAATCTCAGCAATCTATGCATACTAAGCATATATTAACAGCTAATTAAAATTAAATTTAGACTTCAAGTCCTATTCACCACTGAAAGTTTGTGCCCTTGACAGTGCTAAATAAGCACAAGACAATAAAGCACTTATTGTTGTAGGTAAAGACCAAGTCACAGAGAACACTACAGTCCTTTCCAAAACCCCTCGAAGGTTTGAAGCACTCATCATCGTTTACTGTTAGATAAGCCACAGAAATGCATTATAAGCCAGTGTGAATTCATACCATGGACTTCCACTAATCTTATTTTTCTTTTTAAAGGACTTCTCCTTCCCTCCTTTTTCTCCTATTGTAGGAATGATAAGCCACCTAGTACTCAGTGCTTTTAATTTGTTAGTCTGAAGACACAACACCCTTGGTCTACTGCCAGAATTATGTGGATTTTGGTCTCAGAGAAAAACATAACTGAGATGAATCTAAAAAGAAAAATAAACTAAATTGTGTGTCAACCCCTCCCCTCCCCCCATCATTTATGACTTTAATGTTATCATTCAGATGCAAACACACATAAAACCTCTAAATTTCACTTCAGAAAACAGAGCAGGGAGCTGCCTAAAGCTGTATATTAAGTCAGTGGCAGGGTTAGAAATGGACTCAAATCTCCCAAATCCTGTTCCCAGCCAATGGGAATACAAAATACCTTATATCTTGTCAAATCAATGTGCCTTTATGTCTCCTTTTTTTCTTATTCAGGAAAAACAAGGGCTGTGTACAGGGAGCTGGGAACAGGACATGGAGTCTGGGAATCCTTGCAGGCCCCATAAGAAAGGTGCAGGCAAAAACAGGTCAAGTCAGTCCAGTCTTAAAAATGCAATTCATACCCCTATACCAGGCCAAGATGGGATGAGATAAATCATGCTTCAGAAAGTGTCTTTTCCTTTTCACTGACCTTAAAGGGAGCCTTGGTAACTAGCAGAAAAAGACATGTCCACAGTCAGACGCCTCCATCTGGACCCTCCCCAAGCCACCGTTATTTGCCCAGTCACAATTAGGGCACCAATTACATGCTACTGCTGTTGACATCTGTGTTTAATAAAGATTTCTGTCTGCGTGGGCTGGGTCTTCCCCCTAGTTTCATTTCCAGAGGCTTCAGTTTTGTTCCACTAAACTCTAAAAAAATAAGCTTGAAATCTTCATAGTTTGGCCTATAATAATGATACTACATTTACTCTTTGCAACTTTCTTGCTTTGCCAAGGAAAAGAAGGTTTTGCAGCTCCAGGTTCTTGCTTAGTAACTAACTTCCATGTTCAATCACTTCTGGGTTGTTTAAGAGAGGCAAGAAGAAGGCGAGAACTATCAGGAGGAGCTTCACTTTAAATCCCAAATTAACAGTAAATAGTGTTACAACAATGATGGTCTAAGCAAAGTCTGTAGTTAGGGGGAAAAAAAGTATTTTTAATTAGACACATAGGGAACCATAGACAAGCTTTGGGGTAAGCACCGACTTCCTCCTTCTTTAATGACAGTTATAATAACCTTAGTAACAACTGTAACAATGAAAAAACATGCTAAAGAAATTATATCAAATTACATAGACAACGGACATATAGGATTGTGTGCAAATCGGCTGTGTGATAAAGTTTCACATAGCACAAAATTTGTTTTTAAAGGAAATTACATGGGCAGCAGGTTGAGGTTTTTCCTAGGGCTATTTCCAAAACTCCTTCATTTTTTCTCCTTTCTTCTAAGCTTTTCAAAACAGTCAAATGAAAATAAAAGCCTGGCAATTAGCATATTTCAGAATTACAGTAAGGGCCCAGCTTTAAAAGGCACAGCTGCCTTTTTCAACAGCTGACTTTTTTTCAATGCCAGGTGGATGATATGAGGCCAAGAACAACCTTGAATAGTGTGGGTCCTTATGGCTGTAGGATTTGCAGGGGACCATGAGTTCATTGTATCTGGGGATGTAAGTTATTACTGTTTTCTTCCTTTTTTTCCCCCAAACCCCAAAAGCTTTCTGATATTGCCAAACTTCAAATTCAGACCTGCAATAATCATATTAGAAACATTCAACGCTGTAAACATTGAGGATTTTCCTGACTCATCAGTAAAGTAGTGTCAGCCTTCTCTCCCTGTTAATGAGAAAGGACTACAGTGCCTGGAACTAAAGCAGGTATTTTTCCCATTGAGTGTTCCCAACGTCTCTCTACAGCAGCGTAACCTACGGAACAAAGTTTTCTCTCTACAGAGCATGGAAATGCTACCAAACAGAGAGGTACAAAGTGGGCCCCAGGTAAAAGGCTCCCTAAGGAGCTGTGGGGGAACACAGCAGGGCACAGCACCCTTCTTGGGAGTGCAGTCTTCCCAGGTAGCTACTGGATTCAGATTCAAAAGGATTCAGACTAAACCACAGAAGTGCAGAGATTCTCCTCTTGGTCCCAGCACAGCAGGGCTGCAGACAGCCTGTGTGCTCTGGCATTCCTGGCTCCAAGCTCTCCTAGTAAAGGCACACATGCAGGAATCCCCCCTGGGAATAAAGCTGCTCGTGTGCTGCTGCCTAAGACCTACAACTGGTCCCTGCCTCCTCTGCTTTCCCGGCGCTCTGCTGGAGCCCTGGAGCTCTCACAAGGGTGGCAGCAGTGATCAGAGGAGCTTCGACAATCGAGTGGCAAGGTGCCATTGTAGATCTGTGAAGTGATGTGAGGCTGCAGGGAGCTGGGTATGAAATGTGCATCAGGCAGGTGGGAAACTTTTGCTCTCCCCTTGCATAGTCCCATCTTTTTCCTTCTCCTGTTCCAGTTCAGATCTCACAGCCTCAGAGTGTGAGCCTTCTGCAGCCTCCTGTTTTGTGGCTGCAGAACGCAAGGTAGCCTTAGGACATGAGCCTTCCTTGAGACAACTACAGGGCCTCTGCTTGCCTGCTGCATGCTCATATTCTTCAAACAACTTCTCCCCACCTTTCCAACTGCTTTTTTCCCAGCTCTGCTGGTGTTTATGGTCTTGAATAAAGCCACGAGGAAAACTGACCTCATTAGCAGTTTCCTCAAAAGGTGAATTGGAGCAGGGCATTCATCTCCTCCAGCAATTTTCAAACTCACATGAAAAGCATGAAAGGAGACAAAGGCTAGCATTGGTCCAGGAATTCCATCTACTGCTGATGAGAGGAATTTGCATAACATTCCCCCCATATGCAGTGCAAACAAGAAGCTTCTGCTACAGCTGTTTTCTTGGCTTTCCTCATTTCACCTCACTCTTCAGGAGCAAGACGAAATCTTCTTCACATATGCAGGGGGCTGCAAAAGCAAACTGTGTACAGATGGGCTCAGCAAGAGGTTCTTAGACCTGGGATAGCTGGAAGATGTGCCAAGGAAGGCTGACTGTGTGCCTGCTCTCTTTCTTACACTCTGCTTGCTTACTGAGAGGACACTGGGCTAAATTTCCCTTTGAGATGACCCAGTACAACTGCTCCTATACCCAAGTGCCTGCAGAAGAAATGCTACTTAAAAGATCTTTACTGAAATAAAACAAACAAAACCCTCCCTCTACGAGACTTTCAGTGTTCTGTTATGAAGCATTTAGATGATTATATATGATTTTATAAAGCAGCAGCTATACAATGCAATGTGGTAGAAAGTCATTTCCAGTAGCCCCTAAATAAAGACAAACTGGTGCAAAATAACAGCCTTAATTCCTTGCTTTACTGCTTTTTGAACATGGACTCAATGCCAGATTGTGGTCATCCAAACAGAAGATAATCAATTGACCATGCTTTCTCCTCTTTCCCTGTTCATCCCCCACCTCCACCCAAATCTTGCAGCTCCAACAAAATTGAAACCTACCTATCTGATTTTGGATTTGGAAAGACTGTTCTTACAATTTGGAAGAAGGAAGGACTGCCATAACTACCACATTAGACATGAGGAGGTAAAACTAAACAATTTTAGGTGTTAGGAATTCAACATTCTTTCCAAAGAAAACTCCTCTCACTAATATCCAGTGCATACAATGTAATTAAAAGCTATTTTTTCATATATACAAAGTATCGATTTCACATGGAAAGTGAAAGCTACAGATGACCTAGAGCCTTTAGGCCAAAATCTTCAATGTGCTGAGGCCCCTGAAACAAATGATGGTGTCCTGTTGAAAAATTAGGTTTTGCGAGAGAACAGACCCAGTCACATCACAGATAAAAAGTCACAGAACTGATAAAAGTCACTTAAGGAAATGTGAATTGTCATGATACTCAAAACCCATTTTCTCTGCCTTGTATATATAATGGGATCCTCTCTGAAAATGAAATCTAATAGAATTTAATTAAACAATAAACTCCTTAAATTTTTGAAAATATAGGAGAATAAAAATATGGAGATCCTAGAAAGGCAAAGAGACTATTTTTTCTTTTTCCTAGGTTTCCTTACATTTCACATATGATGCTGTGACCCAAATTAACTCCACATAAATTCTGAATATATAAAGATCACCAAATTAAATTTTTAATAGTAAAGGGAAAAAAAATCAACCTCATTGGCAGAACTTGAACTCCATTCCTCAGAATGATTAGTTTGGCCACTGGAGGGCTCCAATATTGTTTCATAAAAGCAAAAGAAAGTTTACTAGGAAGGATAAACACATAACAAATAGCCTAGGCAAAAAAATTCAAACATAATACACAGTCTGAACCAAGATCTATGGTCTTGTAAGCATTTTGTAAGAGTCAGGACTAATTTAGCTGTTGTTTTGCTCTTGTAGCTTAAAGGATTTGAAGAAGAATGATTTTCCTACAGTTTGGCAATAAAAGTCTCCTCCAAAACACCATCTATTAAAATGGTTTTTGTGTGCAGTCGCAGAATGAGTAGATGTCTGCAGGAAAGCAAAACCCATAGGTTTTCCTCGGATGTGCTAGTAAAACACTTCCTTATGAAAGCCCAGTGCTGCAGAGTACAAAAGAAGCACATTCTCTGTCCCTCTCATGACTGCAGTCTTCCCAATGAAAGTTTACAGAGATAAATCAGCAACTGGGAGCACAGAGGGGTACTCCCACTGCATAAAGTCTTTGACGGTTCTTCTTTGGATAAGCCATTGTTGAGAGCTGCCCTTTACTTTTTAGGAGTATTTATATGTTCAGGTACAGAAAGTCAAGGAATAACTGGCTCTAAAACTAATGGGTCTTTTCCCAGTAACATGGCAGTCAAGATATTATCAGAAAAATGTTATGTGGTCCTGCAGAAGCAAGTACAGGCACTGATGTCAGTTGATAAGCTAATGACTGCAGCTTATCAGCTGATAAGCTAATGACTGCAGTGCTCCAGTTAAGGATAAAACAAAAGCTATTTCAGTATAGGAGCATGAAAAAAAGTATTTTCGGCATCATTCTACCTATAAACTTATGGGAAGGGAAAAAAGTCTAAGTACCCCCTGGATTCCCTAATCCTTCCAGCTGGGGGTGGGGAGAATTAATCCTGGGCTGAGATGCTGAAAGTTGGAGGTTTCACACTGAGCCAAACTTTACAATTGACTTTAATAGTGCTGAAAATAAAGGAGGTTTATTGGAAATACTGAAAGATGCTAGTGGGTGCTATGATAAGCCCAACTGAGCACTGTTCTTGTTTGATGAAGTGCACTGTATTGGGTTGATGCACAAAACATCATGGTTTGCTGGCACTCACTATTTTTTCTGCTTCTTCAATGGAAAGGGAAAAGGAAAGAAAAAGAACCCTCCTTGCTTAAAATATCCCTGCTGCTCTCCTGTAGCCCCTTCCTCCAGCACATCACACATTAATGCCAATCTTCTGGGAGACTGCAATTCGAACATAATGAGATAGTAATGAGCTTTGCACATGTCCCCAGTTCCAAGTGTTCCCCCCTCCGTAGCTCATTTCTCACTAACCTACAGAGATGTTTTGCTTGTTTTCCTGACACTGCAATTGTGACTCCCCCATCCTGTCCCCCCCTCCTGGCAAACCCCTGCTGCACCCTTCCCCTTAAGCTGCCAGCACTAAAGAGCACCAAATGGGCTGGCACTGTCTTGTTTCCTGGACTAATGGATGCTTGTTTAAACACTGGAGCTGTTTGCATTGCTGCGGCTCACTGCATGTTAAACACAGTCCTCTGAAACCCTATGCCAATCCAATAAAGGTATCAGCAGTTCAGAGTGGGGAGGCAATTACTATAAAGTCCCAAGCGTGCCTTCTAAGCTCAAGGAAGGAAAATTTGATTGAACAACTAAAAGCAAAATCTGATTTTGGTTCAGCATCACTGGGAAGACACAAGGTTTCACCACAGCCAGGCCTGGGGAGGGCAGGAGGAAGTCAATGAGTGAGCTGGGAAGAGCAACTGCACATTGTTAAAAGGGCCTGGTAGCAATACTCTCCTACCCCCACAGAGCTCCTTCCCTCTTATCCACATAGCCAGTTGTGCTCTCTTTCCTCCCTGCCCCCACCTTTTTTTCTTTTCTTTTTTTTTTTTTTTTTAATTTTAAATTATATGCTGCCAATTTAGCTTCATCCTTCATCGATTCTTGAAACAATTCTTCCTCTGGTAAAGGTCCTTTCCTCTGTACAAACTCATTGTCATATCAAAGTGGAAGTGTTGCACAGGAGCAGCTATGACAGAGGGCTGATGGTAACAAAAAAAAAGATCTGTGTTTCATTGAGAGATGAAAAAAATCCAAATCTCAGACTAATGATAGTCAATATTTCAATGGACCTGCTCTTTACCTGGCTGAGGGCAGAAAGTCAAGGGAGAAAGAAGATGCATTTCAGTTCATTTAATACACAGAAACAAAGCTGCTTTAAAGTGTTCTACTTCCTTTACTTTTAAGTGAAAGATAAGGAGAAGAGGCAGCAAGGGAATGTTTTCCTTTTATACTTTATTTTTTTTTCTTTAATTTTAAGCAGACTGTAAAATGACCTCACTCTGACAGCGGCTTTGCAAATGATATGGAAAGTTTTCCAAGTTTTTTTTTGTGGCCACAGCTACCCTCAAGAACCCAGGAAAAGGGGATTTGCCATACCAGATAAGGCCAGCAAGTCAGAAAGCTTGGCATCCTGCCCCTAGCTGTGTTCCACAGCTCCGAGGCTGTGTGGGGCTAAAACTTTCCTCTTCCTTCCGTGCTCCAAGGAAGTGTGTACAGCTGGCAATCAGGAGAAAAATCTTTGAGGGTGAACCTGTCCTCCTCAGAGCTGAGTCCCCAGTACTGTGGGCCAAGTTTGCCCTCTAGAAGGGCATGACCAGCAGAACACAACTGGCACCAGCCCATGCCCAGAGTTCCTGACCAATGCCCTGCCAGGGCTGGCATCTGGCTAATGGGCTTAAGGATCAAGCTGTCCCTTCAAAGCAAAGTTCTCACAGGTCAAAAATCCAGTGTGATGCTAAGAAATGCAGGCTGAGAGGTAGAGGGTTGTGCCAATTAGCTGATTCCTGAGGGATGAATATCATCCAACTGCCATCACTCCCACTGCCAGGGAGAAACTGCCATTCTCCACACTGCAGCAAGGAGGACAGGGAAAAGAATTGTCTAGTTTCAGAAAGGGCTATCTGCAGGGGAGACTACCTCTTTATTTATTTTCTTACAATTTAAGAAAACAACTTTTGGGCGCAGGATGGAGTTAATCCCAAAACCTCACCCTTCCTGCTCTAGAATTACTCTTAGAGCCGCAACCCACCCTGTGGGCTCCAAACTCAGGGCAAGCAACAGGATGCCTGAGTACAGCTAGTTAGAGAGTGGCTGCCTAATGGGTGTTTTGACAGAAATAAGGAGCTTTAAACCAAGAGGGTAAAAGTGTTGGGAAACATTTGTTTTGTTTATTAAAAAAAAAAAAGCACAGTAACTTTCTTATTTTCAGTTTTACAGCAAAACACAAACAAACAAACAGCACTTGTTTTTGTTGGTACTCCTTGCCAGAGCTGAGGCAGGGGGGAGGATGAGCTGGAGACATAATGTCTAGGTAAAGGGGGAATCCTTCCACATACTGCTCTTCAGTTAGTGCTTGGAATTTAGAGATTTAATTTCCACACCTCAGAACAAAGATTGTTACTAAGAAGACAGGGCAAAGAGCACCATTGTTCTGGTTGGATCAATGCAGCAGCCAGAGCCTAACCAATACCAAAACAAAAACCAGGCTGTCTTGAAAGCATCACACCCAGAGATCCCCAAGAGGCTATTGTCAGTTATATGTAACTCCTTCACTCTCTTGAAGCTGACAACACAGTATATGTGGGGGCTTGAGAAACCCACTCGCCTTCTCACCAGTGGTAAGTGGAATGATTTCCTGATGAGACTAGGGAAGCATGTGGCTCTTAAAATCATCAACTGCTGCAGAATCTAGCCTTTAATTTGAAAAAAACAACACAACAAGAACAAAAACCCCAGCCCATGCGATTGCACAGGTAACTTCTCAAACATAACCATCAATGTGCTTGTGTTTCTGAGCCTGCAGGCAGGCTTCTGCTGCTCCCAAGAAGCTGCACTGTGAAATCAATAAGTCTCATTAAGGATAATCAGTACCTTATGGGCAGCAGCAAAACTGCCAAGAATCCTGCCAGTTTTGTCCTTCTACTGTTACTGGGAAGCTCTGATTGACAAGAAAGGTACATTTCCCACTTGCTTAGATTCAGCAGTAAGAGGAAGTTGCAGGTGTAGTCCTGAGGGAAGGTCTAGCCACAGCATCCCACAAGGAATATCAGTATTTGCTTCAGTCAGAGAAGGGCTTTGCAATCTCACAATCACCTACACATGTGTGTCACCCCACTGCAACGTGGGATGAGGCTGATTGCTGTCTCCTTTTGCATCCCAGTATTCTGCTTATCCTTCAACTCTTCAACAAGCTTTCCTGCCTCCTGACACCCCACCGTGCTGGTGAGTTGATAATCTTCAGTTCCCCAGCTTTGACATGCACAGGGAGCTA
The DNA here is from genome assembly GCF_027477595.1 of Haemorhous mexicanus. Classification (NCBI taxonomy): domain Eukaryota; kingdom Metazoa; phylum Chordata; class Aves; order Passeriformes; family Fringillidae; genus Haemorhous; species Haemorhous mexicanus. Next base: position 12,107,689 of record NC_082344.1, read on the forward strand.
TACCATGAAAGACAGATTAGGCTGTTAAATAACACAAGGTGTGCAGGAAGTTGTTTTAATTCTCTTAGCTCTAGCAGTGCAACTAGAGGATCTGCCACCCATTGTCTTCCCATGAGCCACTGAGGAGATATCTTGGGACTCAAGGAAGGGACCCAGTGGTCCCTTCAGCTTGTCCAAGGTCTGCGTCTCCCCAGCTCCCATCTCATTTCAGTGACTTTCAGTTTTTGCTTATTCCCTTCAGCCTAGAACCTCCTTGGGCACTGAGCCGGCCCTGGACCACAGAACACATGCTCTCTGACACACACTAGCACAAGTGACAAAACAGATGGGTAGACAGCGTCACTGAAGATAAATCCCCAAAGAGATTTTAATTTCAGAATGAAATTACTACCAATTTTTAAAGATTCGGTTACTTGAAGGCATACATTACATACTTGTTACTTGTTCAAAACATATTTCACTATTCGATTTGAAATGGTACCTCTGAAGGGTCTGACTGGTTTCCTTCTTTGAGATATGACTCCAGGAAACGCACAAAGAACACAACAGAGTTTAAAGCGACAAGAATTTCCTCCTTCCCGTCCCCTTTTAATTAAATACACCATGACTGCATAGTTATACTTTTACAGTTTAAGTTGATCATTCCTCAGAATAAAATAGCTTTCTCCAGGAACCTAGAACCTAAATTTACACAATGGAGATAGTTTCCTATTAATCAATACTGCGGAAGAAAAGTGTAATAAATTGCTTTACATCCAATGTCTGTAATCTGTTTAGATAAAAAACCTGAACGTTCTTATAATTCACACTTTCAAGGGAAATAAATGGAAGGATTGACAGAAACTACATTTGTCAGGAGAAAAACCTAGGGGAAAGAAAAAAATCCCCTGAGTGCTCCTCAACCATAGTATCATCTCATCAGAAGATGCGCAGGGTGACGCTGAGGTAAAGGAAATTGAGAAGATTCCATTTCCTGCTTCATTTCCTGCAGGGAGAATCTGGAGGTAGGTTTCATCATTACAGATCCAAACCCCCACAGGTAGACTAAATGCTTTGTTTACAGTCCCAGGCCTCCAAGGGAAGCACCTGGTTACAAGTGAGAGTGGGTGAGCTCTGCTTCTGTGAAGTGGAAAGGCAGCAAGACAAAGAGGAGGTGTTAAGAGTAAGGAATGGGGGTTGTCACTTCCAGTCTTGGTTTCTAGGTCCTGAGCAGGGTAAGTACAAGATCCACTACAGAATATACACTTACTGGCCTGGGAAGTGGAATTTCAGGTTGTCAGTTACAGAAACAAGAGAGGAAAAAAAACCCCAAACCACCAAAAGCAACCACCTACATTTTCATTTCCAGAACAGTTCAAATAGTGTGTCTCAGCTACACATACAGAGGAGCCAGGTTTTGAAAAATGCCAAATATCAGACTTCTGAATATGAGACTTTTGCACATAAGTACCTTTGAACAGGTACCCCAAACTGAAAGACACTTCTGGAAATTTTTTTGTTCCTGCCAGTTCACATCAGTCATCACTGCCTTAAAATCAGCAACATTAGACTGTCATTCACTGTCACTAACCACACAAAAATCAGCCACATAAAAGTGCACAAAAATGGCAAGTCATCAGTTGTACTTCACTAAAGGTACCTAGTGAGAATGTTATGATTTGCTCAAGCATTAATAAACTTACATCTGGAACTGCTGACTACATGTGATTTTGGTTGGGCTCTTAAGAAGCCCGACGAATGGAAGCAAATTAGATGCTATTGGAAAGCACTTTGCAGAACACCCCAAGAGTGGCTCGTGGGGCAGAACTTGGAAACCACACTAGGGATTGATGGGCTTTGTGTTACAGACAGACAAGGGAGGCTGGTTTGGTTTCAACCAGCTGAAAATATCCCCACTTTTCATCATTAGCCACGTTTTACACTGGAACCTTTGGTGTTTTATCTCAACCATTTACTCAAATTCCTACAACTCATAGTACAGCATTTAATACAAACTGAAATCAGTGGCAGGTTCACCTTAAAATGCCTCACTGAATTAATTTCTAAAGTGGATTCTGGTACTTCCCCAAATAAAGTCTGTGACAGAGCCAAAGTGTTTCACTTGCAGTGACGTTGAGGACTGGGCATGGCCAGCCTTTGCCATAAGGACTGGATCTGGCCTGCAAGGTAGTTTTTCTTGGTGCCTATGTCAGCAGGGCAAACCAATTACCATTTCAGTATGCTTCTGGTGTTTTGAGCACCACCTGCAGATTGAAAGGATTTGCACTCATAAAAAGGATTGCAGCTGATCAGGGCGCCAGGCCTTTTTCTACCAACTAAATGGAGAAACTGCCTTCTTTGGCCTAAAACACCAGATTTATAGATACTACAATGTAGATTTGGGGTCATCCAGTAGTGTACACTTTCTCTTTTCTCTATGGCATATTTAGATGATCAGAGGAATGGTTATTAGCGATAACAATAAAGCAAATAAGTCAATAAATCAGAATAATGCAATTCCAGTAACTGGCAAGGGCAACTTAGGGATCAAAATTCAGATGTCAACCTAAAACTCAGATTTCAAAGTAATTTTTCAGAGGCCATGCTATTCATAAACAATTAATACTGATGCCTACAGGAAACCTCACCCAGCGATGGGACAGATATCCAGTCCCCTCCAAGTCACTCCAGCTCCACAGTGGCCTCATGGAACTCCAGCTTACACTTCTGTGGACATGATGTGAGAATGTTCTTACATAGGAAGCACCTTCACATATCTCCTTTCCTATAACAGCTTCCCTCCTCTTTCTGAGCTCACAGGGATGTGTGCTGATGTAGATGCATGGTGATGTAGGAGAAAGTTCACTACACATTTCAGCTCTCAGTTAATTATCCAGTTTGCATATGTTCCACTGTACTTCTGCCTTGCATCTGTTTCACCCAAGGAAATCCTGTAGAAAGCTTCAAGAAAAGGGAAAGAAAATATCCAGGCAAATATAATGTTTCTCTTGGCACTTATGTGTGAGTGGCCAGGCTGATAGTTCTGCCTGTGGAAGTGACAAGATTTGCATTGTTTGGCCTTCATTTCTCCTGCAGAAGGAAGCACAGGAACTATCAGGGGCAGTGTTGTACAGAGCGAAAGAAACGATATAAATCTGTTCAAAGCCTTCCCTGGAAGCTCTTCCAATAAAAGTTGAGGGGTTGAGGGATTATTTTCTTGCAATTTGGACAAGTGATCACTCCAAACCAGAGTTTCCAGAATTTAAATAGTCTTGAAATTAATATAATTCTGGATTATGATCCACACTTCACAAAACTCTCCTACCTGAGTAACAGCTGCAAATCAAAACCACAACAGACATCATGGGTAGGCCAAGTGAGCAGGCTTTTGGGCCACCTGATTTTGGCAGCTAATACCTGTAGAAGCTTCTGTCTTCCTGCTCCTTGCTGGGCAGAATGAATTCAGGACAGGAAGCTGGCAGATTTTGCAAGTAACACACAGTGTTGAAGACTCAGATTCACTAGGAACCAGGTCCCTTGTGTCGGCTGCAACCCAGCTGTGAACACCACAAAGTTAGGGAATACTTGAGTTGCACTTTTCCTGCACTTTGCCCCCTTCCATCCTGCCTCATTTTGATTACTTTGTCTTCCAGGACTTTATCTTCATTCCAGCTTACAAAGCATCTCCTGCTGGTAGACTGACAAAAAGAGAGACAATAACAAAGCAGCCTAATATTGTCTTAGTCAAAAAATTCTCCTTGGAAAAATAAGTGATAGGAGGGAAACCCCATAGAGCACAAAGGCTGTGCTGATGTTAGCTCTGCGTCTCCAGCTCCTATTGGCGTTTATTCCTGAAACGTGTCAGAAACAACAGAAACATCAGCCAGCACTGATTTTAAGAAGGGAGAGAAAGGAGAATGTCTTTTTTTTTTCTCTCCCTCATTTAGTTCCCATGGCCAGTCCATACCTGGACCAGCTTTCTTGTGTCTGGGGCCCTGCCAAGAGGCTGTGCCCTGGCTCAGGGCAGGGAATACCCTGCATGGCTGTCCTGGCATTTGCTGGGCCTTTGCCCAGCTATTGGAGGCCTACCCCATCATATATTATATATTATACACTCCATGATGTTTCCAGGCTGGGCAGCTAAATATTTGCCTGATCTAGTTTACCCAATCAAACTTTGGGTGTGATACATTTATTTAGTAACAGGTGACTCTTGACCCTTTGGGCCTTTCTGCTTCTGGAGGTCCATGATGGGTGTGTTGTGAAACCAGAGCCTGGCTGTCACTGCATTAGGGTCTGGAAAGAGAAGATGACAGAGAACTACTTCTAAGCCAGACCTGCCATAATTTTCATCTCAGCTGGAATGACTTATACCCCAGACTGAAGTTTCCAGCACTACAATTTATAGGAGGAAGGAGCCAGACAGAGCAACATTCTCTCCAGTGCTTCCCTGCTTCTCCGTTCCACCCATCTACACATCTCTCAAGGTGTCTATTTTCCTCTTGGCCATTCCTGCTAGACCAATCCCTGAGGTGCCAGCAGTGACCCTGCAATGAAGTAGTGACACATTTAAGAGAGAATGTACAGCATTAATACAGCTCTCCTTAAAGGAGCATACTGGAGATAAAAAAATAAATCACAGCGTCCTCACTTAAAACTACCTCTGATGCAGAGTTGTTACAGGACCTTTAAAGAGAAGAGATGGGATTGAGAGAGACCAACAGGAGGCAAAAATATTCTGTGTATGAAGCCCTTTGCCTAGTCTGCTTCAGTAAGTCAGTACTTCTCAGCAAAAAGCAGTCAAATTCATGGAAGTGCCTTCATGGAAATAGAACAGCCTATAGCAAAGAAACTCTGCTTTATCATTTACTTAATGACCTGGGGAAGGTATTAGTCAAAGCATTTATTCTATGAAGCTACATTAAATCAACTATTTCAATCCCTTCTTCTCCAAAAGCTTTGGTCTATGTGGAAGTGCTTTTCTCTACACATTCCAAAGAAAGACAGGACAACCAGTCTCCTTTTTTCTTGACAAATATTCTCTTAATCCCTACTAGTTTATTATTTTTATCTATAACAATCAGATTGTTATGCAATTCCCAACTGCAGCAAGAATTTTATAAAGACTAACATCTCACTGACAAAGGATTTTAACATCTTAGAGTATGCTTAAAGAAACATAAGCACAACAGAGTTGTTCTAGGCAAAATATTCATTCTACTTTCCCAGATGATGCTTAGAATAGATAAGCAAAGAACTGGAATGTCAGAATATGGCAGGTAATTAATAAATTCATATCAACAAATTCTTTTCTTCACAGTGTGAAGTATTGCTTGAGCCAAGAGTTCCACATCACAGGGAAAGCAGGGACAAGTGAGGTTTATTTGTTCAGCTTTCAGATAGCAGCTCTACTCAGGTGAGTTTCTAGAAACTGAGGGACCTTCAGTATTTCAAAAAGTGAGGAAACTTTTCATCCTTACTATAGGAGATGAGCATCCTTCTCACAGGACGGCAGCCATGATACTCTTAAAGCCAAGAAACACAGCACACAGGCAAAATACCACCTCTTGATCCTGAATTATTTAACCCATGCCCAGCCTTTGGGGTTGTTTATTATTGTAGCAGTAATTTTCTAGCAAGTTGCTGGAATGTTCTTGAGAATGTCTTTGGCTCTGGCTAAATTAAAAATGTTTTCAATTATTATTATTTCTAACTAGAGTCTCTCTCTTTTGGGATTTTGCAAATGGCACCTGTATATATTTTCTGCTCATCGGGTAAGCAGTCTCAGTAGAATCTTTACATCATGTGAGCGTCTCATAGGAACAGAAAATAGTTTACCCTAGAGAGATGAATTTATATTGTTACATTATAAAAGCTTTTGCAGAAAGAATACTTTCTAGCGGGTGTCAAGCTTCTGTACTGTGTAATCTATCATCAAATCTCAAAGACATCTGGGCAATTATTTTATTTTCCTTTTAAAAACCAAGGAGGGGAAATAAATGCAAATTTAACATTTACATTACTATTTGTGAAAGTGAAAATAATGTTTTTTCCAGCAAGTTATGTCCTATTTAGTTTTTAGTGTAGCATGTTGACAAATTAAATATTTTCTAGAAAACTTCTCAGCTACCACTTAAAAATGGGGATTTTTCCACTTTATGACAGCTTTAATCAATGTTAAAATAACTTTTTTAAAAGGTGGGTAAATGCTGCTCACTGTGAATTACTTAGTTTCTTTGGGGAATCTTTTCCTAGGCACAGACTTTCAAATGGACTTTCAAATTCCTTTGTTTGACCAGACAGGTCAGTATACCTTGGCCCTGCTTTACTTCCCCCAGCATCTGACTGGTGCAAAACACCAAAACCTTCTCCTGCAGTAGAATGGTAACAGCAGCAATGCAGATTTCATGGAGTAACTCTAATGGGAACCCAGTCCTACATCTGCATTTGTGAATATTCTGAAAGGTGCCAATGTAATTTAGGCTGTGATCCTTACCTTCAGCAACAGGCAGGACTATGCGAATTGTGCTGTCCAAGTAAGAAACATGTATCCCTCGATATAACACTCTTTGGGGAGAGGTCAAGTTTTTTATGCTGCTTAAACTAAAATCCTTTCCTGCCACAAGTTACCTGGAATGCACACACAGCTCAAGGAGACAGATAACAACTCCTCTGAACAAGGGAAAGAGTCCTTAAGAAAAAACACAGACCAGCCAGTCCCCGTTTTCCCTGAACCTTCCTTGTTTTCTATTTTCTAAACATTTTTCTCTGCAGCCTTAAGATCCTTTGCTGTTCATGTCCAACACCCACCCCAAAAGTTCTTGATCACCACCAAACCACACAACACTACTCCCTGCAGCAAAGCATGCTGGCCTCTGCAAAATGCATCCCAATTCCATGATAATGACAAAAGACTCCTTAGAGCTTGTCAACTCTTGTAAGCAAATGGCAGCTACCTCTTAAGGCAGGGAGGCTAAATCATGTGCGCTTTTTCATTGCTTTTGGATGCAAAACTTGCTAAACTTACCAGTTTAGCAATCCTTTAGCAGCTACCTATTCATAAGCAGCAAACATATTAAAAATCCATATTAAAAATCTGAGCAGATAATTTGCAGTGCAATAAAAAAGTGAATTGCAAGTTGCAGGAAAGGGGAAAAAGTAAAAAGGAAGGGAAAAAAAGCAATAGCAACCAGCAACAACTTCCTCCTGACATTGATTAATTTCAGCTGGTGAGAAGTTCCACGCTGGGAACCACACCGATACTATTGCTGGTTTTGTCAGAGAATCCTTCTCAAGTTTCACCTAACCCATTTAAGCTCCTGCTGCTTTTGCAAAAGCATCATAAAAATAGCAGCAAAACTGTGCTTTCTGAAGCAAGCAGTGCAGAAAAATATCCTTCACAAAAGCAAAGTTTGCAGCACACTGTAATTAAGCTCCCATCCTGACAGTGGGAGCATGGAGTTTCATTCTAAATATAGGAGAAGGCTCTCCAATGTACAACCCCATTTCTAATGCAGGATTTACAAAATCAGTCAGTATATGCCAACCTCCTCCAGGAATTCTTTAAGAAATATTTGGGGTTCCAGTGCAGGGAATGTTACAGCAGGAATTCAATGTAGTCTTTGGTGTCAATAATTTAGGTTGGTTTATTCCTTGCCTACACAGTGCTTGGAGCAGGGCATCCCCTACTCCCAGGCAGGAAGAGCAGCCTCTGCCAGGCTCAAGTAGGCAGCACCACACACACAGCAGAAAGACAAATCCCCCAAACACTTGACTTTTTCCCTAATATTGATCTCTACCCAACTTCCAGCAACTGCTTCTCATGGCATTTTACCTTGAGCTGGGAAGGCAGTAAGGAATCCATCAGCTTTGGATTGTCTTTCTCTAATTCACTGTAAAGCAGAGATTTAAGCCAGCTTGGACTAGCTCATACTAAAATACAGCATAGCTAACAGGCATGAATGAGACCACATCAAATGATGGTTTGGAAACCATCTTCTTAATTAGATATTCCTGATGTCAGGAAAATAATCCATGATGTCAGAAGTTTATGTCCAAAAAGGAGACGGTGGAGTCCTGTAACTTTTTTTGAATAAAAGGAGAGGCCATGGGGCATCACCCTGTGATCTCTCAAACTCCTAGAAGATGCAGCCTCTTTTTTATCCTAATTTCCCTATTTCCCTCTCTCTTTCCCTGTTGGTTGAGGTACTTGAGAGGTACAGACTTCCCAAATTGCCTAATACAGACCACCCCTTCCGGTGTGCATTCACCCCCTCTTCTTTTTCTTTGTGTCTCTGTTCTTTTTCTCCAAGTCCAGGAATTTAGCACAGCCTTGGATGAGCAACAGTCTGTGACAATTAGTGGAATTCCTATGGAATTTGTGGTATTTATGGTTACTCGTATTGCTTTTTTCAAATATCTGTATCTGGGTTTATCTACCTGCAGGCCCACAGTTTGTTTGTAAAGACACCTCTCTCTCCTTCCTTTCATTAGTATAGATCAGCTCCAAATCCTAACTGCATCATCAGATGGCAGAATAATTAATAACTTCCACGAAGAAACTGTCTTTTAACACTGGAGAAATGGGACTCAAGCCTGTGTTTTATCTGTGTTTCTGGTCCAGTTTGCAGGTCTTCTCATCTGCATCCTGTACCATTTCTGGGGCACAGGAAAAAGGAAGGAAGTTCTGGGGTAACCCTCCATGGCAGTGCCCATGTTGCCGGAACTTCTTGTGGGTGGTTAAGTGGCTACGGGTGAGAGCATCTGAAGAGGTGGCCACAGGTCTGAGGTTTGACAACACCAGGCAGGATGAGTGTTTCCAAGAAGGCGTACACTATGACTGCTTTGGACAGATGTAATGGCTCCAAAGCAGCTGGGTAAATTATAAAAATAGCAATGTGCTCCCAGCAAAAATCCATTTTTGATTGAGTCCAGCCTGCTCCTCCCTGAACTCTGTAAGCTGAGCCTGGGTGCTGGCAATGTGCAGCTCAAAGCTGGGCTCTGGGCTTTGTGGCCAATTCTGTGGACCTGTGCAGCACCTAAGCAAGCTTAGGAGAAGCAGAATAGAGCTCCTCAGCTCCATCCCTGGTGGTTAACTATGCTAAAACTACAGGAGAGCTGCAGGAACATGGGGATACCCTGGACACAGTACCAAATATTGTGATGTTCACAGTTACCTACAAGAGAAGCATGTTTCCCCAGTCTACACTGCCCTGGATGAGCCCAAGGGTATAACTTTTTCTGCCCCTCTTTCCCAGCATTTCATCTGTGCAAAATTCAGGCCTGCTGCAGTGCACAGCATTTAATGCTGATTTGCACACTACATCATTCACCTTCCTGAGGGTGGGCACAACAGTGATGGCTCAGAGCGTCAGACCCTGGGACATCCCAGGCTGTCATGTGGATGGATGGCCAAATTTCCTGACACAAAACCCAGGACCCACATGCCTATGGCTGCTCTTCTTCTTGGAAGTCTTAATATTTCTGCTGTTCTGTACAGCACCATGCAGGATGAACCTCTCTCCTACTGCATATACCAAAAGCCACATGGAAAAGTGAGCAGTGTCACAGTCTGTATCAATGCCCTTTAAAAACCGTATTTAGTAAGAGGCTACAGGCTGTGTGTGGAAGCTGTGAACATTTAACAGAGAGCAAATCCACTGTTTACCCAAGGCTGTTTTCCTTGTGGTTGTTTCTTTTTTTTCAGTAACACGCATGCATGCCCTTGGTGTTTAGTGTCAGCAATTTTCAATATGCTGACATAGCTAAAGTGACCACAAAGCCAGAGCAAGCAGGCAAAGAGGATAAGCACAAGCAGAACTGTCAGGAGGCACAGACTCCAACTTTGCAATCCTGCAGTGGTAAGGACCAAGATAATCCAGGTCTCATGGAGAAGAACTGGATCCCTGTGTCACAATGCTCATAGCTTGTGTGAGGGAGGAAAGAGCACAGCAGTACAGATCACACCACCTCCCTGTCCTCTGAGGCTGTGTCTGGAGAATCAATAGCTTTCCCAAGCAGGGTCTGACATCCCAGCCCACAGGATCAATTCAGAGCCATGATTTCACAGCTACTCTGCTGCAAACTCTTTGCAATCCCAGTAGTGATTTAAGAGCTGTCCTGAGAGCAGAGCCATGATCTCTCCTTACTGGAGGCAAGATCTGAATTTCCTCAAAGTGACATTCAGCCTGTCTTTCTCCTGGGCTGTGGCACAACCACCACCTTCTGCTTACAGATACAGCTTCAGATGAAATACTACAAACTAATTCCACCATGGAATTAAGGGGACAAAGGGAGGCCTTTAAAAAATACCTGGACCTGATAAAATAGCTGCCCCCAGCAAACATTCAGCCCATACAGCACCCTGATACAAGTGCTGGAGGGTTAGAAACAAGCTTGTGTTCATTCATTTTTTAAAAAATATATATTTTCCAAGGCCAGTAATTGTATAAAATTTTTCAGGTTTAAATTTTTCTACCCTCACAGCTGTTTTCAGTCCAAGATATCAAAAAGATATACATAACAATGATTAACATTGTCCATTTTCCTTTGTCCCAGTCCCAGGACTTGCAGATTTGGAGCAACTTCTGTGCGCGTATGTACCAGAGGAGCAAATAATTATTTTTATTAATGTCCTCCATAATTATGGAGAGTAGAATTATTTATGCAGCGAAACATTCCCACAAACTCTACTAAAACACACAGAGAATCTTTTCCTTTTTGAGGAACATCTGCATCAATGTCAAAGAGAAAGAAAAATGAGAAATGCTGGGTTCATGAAAATTTCCCAATATTACTTCAGGCATTAGTCCAGTAAAGTTTGGTGAATATAGCCCACTTTGTAGTGGACAGGGATAGGTGAGTTCTCCAGAGAGCTACTAGGATCCTCTAACTTAGTTCCTGCTCCAGAAATGCCTCTGGCACCCATGAAAACAACCAGGATCTACCTGGTTTTGACTGATCAGCACAGCAGGTGTGTTCTTTACTGCTTTGTTGCTCAGTCTCTTTCTTCTCCCTTCCTAAACTGCAGTAAAAACATTTCCCCAAACTGAAGCCAGCAGGGCAACACAATTACGATAAGACTCGCAAAATATAATCATTTGCATATCCGTGACTGACACAGAAGATCATTAATTAGGCATTCTGAGTATATGTATATATGTATAAATTAGCATCTATTCATCATTTAGACTGTAATAGGTTTTTTTATATCTGAATATTAACTATGTAGGAAAATTACTAAGTTTTCCATGGAAGGGCATCCAACAAGAAATTTCATCAGCAAAAATAAAATGAGAATTACAAAATTAATCAAAATAGTGGAGTGAACCCTGAAGAATCTGACCTTGGTAGTGTCTGTCCCTGCTCTGTTCTACCACACTTGTTGCAAGCTCTCTGCTACCCAAGCAGATGCATCCCCAACAATTCTTTATGCTAGGAGCATTTCAGCAGTACTATTTTTGACTGAATTTAAAAGGCAATGTAAAAACCTTCAGGTTTTCACACATCTGCTATCCACAATCCCTACACCTCATTAAGATTAAAAAGGACACAGACTGAGAGCAGAGCTTCTAACTTCACCACTAGCTAGCAGAGCTCCCAAAGACACACATCTTGCACCAGTGCAGACTAATTCTTACTGGGGAGAATAATTAGAAGGAAACAGGACTTTTAAATTTTTTAAAAAGCTGGATGTAACCTCTTTGCAGGGAGTAAAAGACACTTCAAAGACTGCACTTTCGCAAGTGAAAGAAATCTGGTGACTTTGGAAGTGTGAGATGACAGCTTGAAAATTACCAAAGCTTACAGCTCTTGAACAGAAATAAACAAAGCAGCAAAGTTGGTAGCATTTACAGGCAAGACAGAAACTAATGAAGATATAACTGCCAATAATAATATTAACAAAGTTTGCTCAGAGCTACAAAACACACAAATGGTTGACCAAAAAAAAGGTTATAAGGGAGTATCAGGTGGCAAAAGCAGAAGCAGCTGCTCTGCTGTGCTGCTTTACTCTTTCCAAGCATCTGGCCTGTACTTTAAGAACACTGTTGCTTACAGTCAACCAGTGAAATGGAAAACCAATCAAGAAACAGAAAATAAACAGAAACAGCATCCTCCAAAGGGTAGATACTTATCTAGCAGAAAATGAAGATGAACTTCATAACGTGGAAGTTCTTAATGGGCTACCTATATGGGAGCATATTAGTAAACACAGAAAATGGAAAGCACTCTAGCAAAAGAACAAAGTGGGAAGCCTCTGTTTTCTTTTGTTATTTTTCTGCTTCCAAAGTAGGGATCACTGACTGTTCCTTGTCCATCACAGTGGTAAATTCAGGTTTTGACACACACGCACAAGTCTTATGCTGCCATCCCAGCATCTTCTGCATTGGTAGAGATGGAAAATCCATTATCACATTATGTAATTTAGTTCTGCGTGATATCATTGAGAGCAGTGCAACTGTGTGACTGATACTTAAGTTATTTAAGCTGGACGATGAAATTGAGTATATGGGGAAAAAAAATGGAAAAAAAAGAAAGAAATTTAAATACTCTCTGATTTTTTTTTTTTAAATGAAGGTTTCTTTGTGATTCAAGTTTCCTAAATTCAGCTAAATTTAGATTCAGGGATAGCAAGCACAAAGTATGTACTCTTACAAGCCCTCCTCATTCCTCCTACTCTTTGACTTAATCAGTGTGCAAGCCCACTGACCTTACTCAGCATCTCTACCCTACCCTATTATTACTATGATATCACCTTTAAAATATCCATATTTAGAACCCATTACAATACTGTAAATTCACTGAAGCACATACACACACATATCCAAAACAAGCAAAACTTGTAGCAACATTTAGTGGTCTAGGTTTCTTCTCTTCAACATAAAAAGAAAAAAATAAATGTAGGAAGGAAACTCTGACTTAATTTTCTGCCTTTCTGCAAATGTAAATCTGTCATACATCATGTCTGCATTTTGGGGTTGTTTTTAGCTCTCGAGCTCCAGGTCTGATCTAGACAGTTGTGGAGCACTGACAGTTCCCACTAAACACACACAAGAATGACCCCAGTTTTGCCAGAATTAAGCAGGGGATGGGTACAACTTTCTAAAGGGCCTTCAGAACAAACAGAAAGAACTTGTGATTTTCTGCATGCCAGCTTTTGAGTGCATGCCTGCTGAGCATGATCCCTAAAATTACACGGCTTATGAAGGCTGGGAAAAGATAGGTCACAGCTACGTCTTGGGGTCAAACAAAGCTGCAGAGTGATATGTGGATGAAGGTCATAGAGTATCATAGATAAGATAACAACATATAGACAAGCAAAGATCCTTTCTCCTGGTGTCAAGGCATCGATTTTAACCACCAAAACTAAGAAAATAATTTACTGTGCCAAGAAAATCCACCCACTAATCCAGACTAATACCTACCAGGCAACAAGCCATAGGAACTACACAAATAAACCAGAAAATTCAACTATGTAGCAAAATGAAAACTGATGAGGTAAACAGGCATAACTTGGACCAGGTGGTTCTTTTCAAATGTCATGATTAAATATGAACAGAACAGGTAAGGGTAGTCTACAGCACCCAGTGCTCGAAGCGGAAGGTTCCTGTTTCAGCCTTTAATGAAAGAGCAAAGGCAAGTCCAGCTCATGGCCTTGCAGATTTTATCACAAGAGCCTCTTCTGCTGTGCTTAAGAAGCTGCTAATGATCTGGTTGAATGGGCGTGAATCCCTGAAGGAAGGATCCTTCAAAGATAGAACAAAAATCTTTGAGGCTTTGACAAAAATAAAGTGTCTTCCGACAGTTTGGGACAAAACAATCTCTGAAAGCTGAACATAATTAAGGCATTTATTTCAAACTCTTGTATCATCCACTGGCTATGGAAAAGGATTGATTTCTTGAAACAGACTGTTCTGGCAAGAGGATGAATGCCAAAAGGGTAAAAAAGCTCTATCAACATTTACATGGAAGATATGTACCACCTGTGGTGAGCCAGGCCACGGTTTTTCCTTTTTTTTCCCCCCCTTTTCTTTTTGGACAATGCTTTCAAGCACATGATTGTTTTGGTTGTCCTTCCAAGGCTAGGAATTAAGACTTGATCCTTGTGGGTCCCTTCCAATTCAGGATATTGTACAATTCTATGATTTTCTTCAGGGACCATTAACCATTCTCACTGCTGCAGCAAGCCTCCTTCATGAGCTTAGGACAGACTCTACTTCCAGGCTAAAGGAGTTGTCTCAATGGCCCACCACAACCCAGACCTCATTCACAGCAGAAAGCCTACAGTGCATGAACTCTTCTGAGAGACATCATCCTGAAAGAGAAAACATACTGAAAGAAAAGGGAACCACCTCCAAGGGTCCAGTGGCATCAGAGGGAAGGTTACTCACAGTCTGAAGAAAAGAAGAAACACCCTATCTGTCTGTTTGCTTGCTGGCTCTTGCCAAGTACCCTTTTGTGAGCCTCAAAAACCTGAATTTACCAGAATCCTGCTCTAGCTAAAGCAACACTAGTTATACAACTTGATCTTAATTGAAATATTTGGTGCCTGCTGATATGTTCAAACAAATTCACCAGATCTTGATTATGTGCTGGCAATTAAAGCCATTAAGTCAGTAGACAGACAGCAGGTTATTTCATTGCTATTTGACAAAGCCAGCCAACGTTCTTTCCCCCTGACTATGTGACAGCACTGTAATTAGCAGTAATCAAATACTATTTGTGTGAGGTGTTAGGAGTCTGCTTCCTTAGCTAGCAAGATACCTCTGCCAATTGCAGAACACAGAAACCTACCTCTGGTCAGACCATGCACAAGATAGAATAAGGGGAGGAAAACAATGAAACAGGATGAACAAAGGATGATTACTTATTTCAGGCTGAAGGAGCTCTTGAAAGCAAGATTAAAAATTAAGAACTTGCTTTTTATTTCTGCAAGCTATATATTAAAAAAAAAAGTTAAGCTAAATTACAAAGCCACGATCAAGGAATATTGCAAAATACAATAATAATTAAAATTATATTTAGCACTTATGTATTCCCTGCTTGAGGAATGCATGCAACTTCTATTAGATTAATGGGTGTTCTACTCATGCATCAAGCAGAGACTAAAGCCTAATAGTTCATTACATTTTCAAAGTGCTGTACAAACATTAACTAATTAATCCTCATAACCACCCTGCATGGTAGGTAAGTGATACATGAAGTGTATGTCTGAGCAAGCCCAAGAGCAAGACAGCACCACTCTGTGCTCTTCAACACAGACCAGAAATTTATCACATTTATGCTGCACCAAATTCAGATGCATTCCACAAGAGCAAGAGAGGGATACATGGCGAGCCAAGTTCACTGAAGCCAGCAAGAAAGGCAAATTACAGCTCTCTCTCTTTTCCCTCCTTCCCTGGCTCTGGTGGGCCACTCTTGACAAGCACAAAGTATTAATGCTTCCCTTTAAAATTTCTGCTGGGGGGAGAGAGCTCTTGAACCCTGGGAAGAGAAAGGAAAAGATCCATAGGAGCCTCATAACTGCAGATTGCTCCTCTGTCAGTACCACTCCCTTTGATATCCTGATCTTCCCTGCTTTCTGCTACTATTCTTCCTGGCAGGCTTTCTGCCCTCAAAACCTTTAGCTAAGTCTGTATATCAAAGTTGCAACAGGACCCCAGGAAGAGAAGCTCAGCCCACAATTTGGGTATTCCAAGTACAACACCTGAGTGATTTCTCTTTAAATAGTCATCTAGCAGTGAACATACTTCATCTTTTCCTGGTGAAGAGACACTGCTTTCTGAACACCCATTCTCAACAGGCCATAGGCAGGTGTAACTTCACAAGCAGAAAACTACTTTTATGCCATGTAAAAAAGTCCCAGGACATATGTGCTCAAAGAGCATTTTATAAATATAAGAAGACTACACAGCAGTACATTGGGGCGGGGGGTACACTTGGGGACACAGTTTAGCAATGAACAGAGCAGTGCTATATTAAAAATTAGAGTCAATGATCTTAGAGATCTTTTCAAACCTTACTGATTCTAAGACAAATGTTAAATCAGCAGGGATAAAGGAAAAGCAGACCACGTAAATACTGAAAGCATTACACTGCACCCTCTCATCACTCTTCTGCTTTCCAAAACTCACTCAGCCCAGTGCATACCATAGTGACATGGTGCAACAGCAGGTGCTCTAGGAAACTAACACAAAGACATGAACCATGTTCAAGTTTTCCCCAAAGTCTTGGAAGCTCAGTGTCAGAGTTGAGGCCACAGGTGAAAATTCATGGGTCTCTGACAAGATGATCTTCTCCATGGAGAGTGGCTGAGATCAATCTTCCTTTCTGCACATGTGACCCTGATCTCAGCAGCAGTAAGGGGCAGTTTTCCATGGCTGAACTTGCCTGCAAAGTGACACGTGCCATTTACAAGCCCAGAGCAGATGGGTGCTCAGGGAGAAGCATGAGGAGGAACAAAAACTCACATTCAAGAAAGATGCTCTTAAAACTGTGCTTTATCACCTTTTGGTGTCATATCAAACACATGAACAGACGGTACAAAATATGAGAAATTTTCTTTAAAGAATGATCAGAGTTTTGTTTAAAAGTCATTCACATAAATTATAATTCATATGTCAAATCTTCAGCTAGAGGTGGTGCTCAAAACTGGTTCATCCTGACTGCTTTAACATGCAGGGTTTGAGGCTTGGATGGCAATGGGAACAGTGGATGGCTCAGCTGGTGTGTTTGGTCTTTAAAGATAGAAACACATTTGAAACATTCTGTTTGCATTTGCCACAGGCTGCCTAGAAAGTTTACAGACACATATCCTAAATACATATGTACTTGCATCACTTCACCATATCAATGAAGTTCCAACAAGACCATGTGTAAATCTGCTTAGAAAATGAACTTTCATGTGTCCTAGAGCTTCCTGGACCACAGCACAGGGAAGAAACAGCAGTGACAACAGTGAAACTCCTGATGCTTGGGATGGAAAACAGATATGAACAACTGAACATTGACTTGAACAACTGAAAACTGAACTGAACTTTCTGGGTAGTGTTTTTCTGTTTGTAAAAGGCAGGTTAAGACTTCCCAAATTTGTGTGTTCTCAATTGCAAACAGCTGAACCCAATGTGGATTACAGTTGACTTTATTTAATGTGATTCAGAATCCTCTGTGGTAGCAAACACAGCCTTTGCCCCAGATGTGTGCCCCAGCACTGGCCAGTTTTATCTCAGGTGATAGAGCAGTGCCCCTCCTGACATAAGGCAAGCACAAGTCTGCAGGAGGTAACATTAACTTTGTTCTGCATTGGAACTAAGAACTTGCGTATTATTTTTAGCTGGTTTTCTTTCAAGGAGGAAAAGATTTTTCCAAAATCTTGTCTTGGCGAGGCATCCACCTGTAAGCATAGGGAACAGAAGGGCAGCCTCCTAACCCTGTAAGCTTTATTGCATTCTTGAAAGCCTGCTGTGAGCTCTGCCCTTACAGCTCTCAGTTTTAGGGACAAGTGTTTGCCAGCAGCTTAACCATCCTCCCCACCCCAGCCAGGCCAGGGGATCCACCTTCCCTTTCCTGAGTAAATGGAAGCCCTGAAACAATCCCTGCACACAAATCCCGCAATGCCAACTTCACACTGCCCTGTCTTGGCAAAATGAAGACAACTAAAAGAAATTTCTTGCACACCTTTCCTAAACCTGTCGTTAGATATGGAGAGAGAGAACAGCACAGAGAAATGAGATTGTGAGAAACTGGTCTCATTTCAAAGAAGCCCACCCTCCTGGCTAGCAAATATTCAGCAAATATTGTGACCATTTAATTTCTATCCTCTCTCTTCCCCTCAGTCAATAACTATATAATTTCCATAGATGTTGAGAAAATATTCTCTGATCAGCTGAAATTCAGTATATACAAATGCAAGGTAATGAGCACAAAGAACTGCAGATTCCTCATGCCTGCTGATGGATGCTATCTTAACTCCAAATGCTCTGGAAAATTCTTCAGCATCGCTGTAGGCAGCTGAATGAAAACACCTGCTCTACATAGAAGGACAAAGAAGTGGCAAAGAAGCAGCAAAGAAACAAAATAAGAGGATGGGAGAATGTGTTAATACAAGGAAATTAAAATAAAAAAGTAAAGAGGTAAGTAAAGCTTTCATGAACACTCCCCACTCAAATACTTGCTGCCCCATTTCAAAAAGGATACATGTTATTACAGGCATGGAGAAGTTTCCATCTGAGGAAGGATTTTAGAGATTGTAACTATCAGTTTAAAGAGAACTCAAGTCAGGACTAACATGATAAAAACTATGTCCAAAAATACATGCTTTAAGGAAGTTGTAGCTCCCTCTTTCTTATTATTTTCCTAAACAGAAATAAATGAAGACCCTGACATTTAATGAAAATACATCTAAAGAGCAGTATGATTAAAAATAATGTTCAGTGTCTTGTTGAGACACAGTCTTAAAGATTTAAAAGAATATTACATCTTTACAGAGAAGGAGATTTATAATTTTACTACAAGTTTACATAGGTTGTCAACCCTTCTGCATCAGTCAAAGGATAACTGAGATAACCAAGGAGAGGAAGAAATTCCTCCTTGAAGGTGTGTTGATTTGGCACGGCCTGGGTTTTGCTAGTGGGGAAAAGCCACAGAGGTGGCTTTTTGAGAAGCTGCTAGAAGGTTCCACCACATCTGACAGAGCCAATCTCTGATTGTCCATCTTTGAAGATGGACATGTCTGTGATGACATATTTAAGAAGAAAATCAAAACAGCCCAGGCACAGTTTTTCTCAGAGGTGTCAAAGGGCTGCCACCGGGGCCATCATGGAGCAGCATGTGGCGATGCACCGCAGCTGCCATCCTGGCGCTGCCCATGGCAAGCCCTGACTGCCCAGACACCCCTGCCCGGCTGCGCCGTGGGCAGAAGGGCAGGGCTGTGGAGGCTTTTCCTTCCCAGCACGCGGCACGAGGAGAGGCATTAAACAGCGTCGGAGCCGCCACAGCCGCCACCTCCTGTGCCATGGCGGCAGGGCCGGCAGCGGGAACGAGACAAGCAACTGCCCGACACGGAACCTGGATGAGATCAACTTCTCAGTGCTTGGGGATCCCGCAGGAATCCTTGAATTGTGGAACTTGTTGGCAATGGTACCTACAAGCAGCAGTTTTTCTTCTAGTCAGAGAAGAGAAGGAAGTGAGGACACGAGAGGGAAAACAACAAGGCGGCACCAAGGTCAGTGGAAAAGAGTGGGAGGAGGTGCTCCAAGCACCGGAGCCAAAATTTTCTCTGCAGGCTGTGGTGGACCATGGTGAAACAGGCTGTCTCCCTGTAATGCATGAAGTCTGTGGGGGATGCAGAAATCCACTCACAGTCCGTGGGTAAAGTGCTCACACCAGAGCGGGTGGATGCCAAGGAAAGCTGTGATCCAGTGGGAGACCTGAATGGAGAGAGAGGCTTCCAGAGATTGAGAAGGAGGGCCAAACTAGAAGAGCTTATTCTTGGAGGACTGCACCCTGTGGACAAGCGACCCACGCCACAACGGTTTTGGGAAGACTGTTTGCCCATGGGAGAGACTCACGGAATCGCAGAGAAAAGACTCTTTCCCCTGAGCAAACAAAAAAAGATCTCAAGTGACAAACTGACCAAAACCCCACGCCCTGTCTCCCTGCGCTGTTGGTAGGACAGAGGGAAGGGTTGGGGGAGAAGGGTGTTTTAAAGGCTTGTTTTACTTCTCATTGTCCTCTTCCAACTCTGTTAATAATAAATTTACTTCATACCTTTAAATCTGAATCTGTTTTGCCTTTAAAGTGTTTTCTCCAAATCTTTGTCTCAACTCCTGAACCCTTTGTTAATTTTTTTCCCCTCTCCTCTGCCCAGCTGACAGAAAGAGAGGGTGAAGGAATGGCTTTTGTGGGTGCCTAGTGTTTGGCCAGTGTCAAACCACGACAGAAGGCCTCACTATAGCATCTCTTGGGACTTCCAAAGTGCCTATGCAAACTGAGCACCCAGTTCCTTCTGAAATCCATGGCAATTATGTGCTGAGATCACACAGTGCTGTTGACCACCCCCTCATTACCCCCCAAACACAAATCCACATTTTTAAACATCTAAAGCTATGCCTTTATAGGGTCAGATGCAAGCAGCAACAGAGCCTGGGGAACCAGACAACTCTAAAAGTAGGACAGTCCAGCTCAGCATGGGCTCTGTGGATGGTCAATGGAGGAGAGGAGGGACAAGTCTCTGCCTCAAGCCACTGTACGGAATAAACTTGGCTGGATCACCTCAGCAAATCCTGTGCCAGAGCTCTGCCCACTACTGGAATGGCTGGAAAGCCAGGGGCCCCAGTCCAACTCCAAGGACAACCCTCTTCCTTGGTATGTCACACAGCTTCTGTTTGGGATGGATGTGACACATCCACGTCCCCAGGTTCGCAACACGACAGGCTTCTGTTCAAAGCCAAGATGGAGTTGCATCAGATATGACTCTGACTTGGTTTTCAAAAGGCCTAATTCTGCTCTCACTTGAACTTTTCACTAATGCAAATGAATTAACTCCAGCTATATGCTAATACCGCTAAGAATACAATTCAGAAATCACAGAAGGCTATTTTCAGGATTTGCTTTTATTTCATGAAAGACCCTTAACTCCCCTAGTCTTTCAAAGTAAGCCAAAACATTCAGATGTTGCTGGTACAAACTGCGTCATACAAGACACAGACATAAGGAGTAGAACAAGTGCTATAATTTAACATTCAAGCAGCCACTGCACAGCCCCTATGTATTGTTGCAAATGAACAAAAGTTTAGAATTGACTACTCTTTCCAGAGGAAAGGACAGCCCTTCACCTCCCCCAACATGTCCCCCCTGCCCCCCCCCGGCTTTCTGTCCTGTTTTTGTTTTTCAAAGTGCATAAACCAGTCTCATGGTTTGTGCAATTACAACAAGAATGTATAAATGGAGCTGCTTGGCCTAGGGAATTTCTCCTACCACAAAGAAATCCAAACCACTGATACTTGCTTGTTTGTTTGCTTTCAATGCTACTGATGGCTTCCCGTCACAAATCCTTTCTATCTTTTGCCCAATTACTCATGTACGGAGTTACCCAGCTCCCCCCGAGCTCCACTTCAGCACTTTCAGGTCTGAGCTGACCACAGGAACACAGTCAGGAGAGTCTCATTCTGCAAAGTCAGTGACCCTTTGCCATCAGTCAAGGCTGCTCCTGCCAAGCTGAGCACTTTGCAGGCCTGCCCTTCTAGCTCAGGTTCTACAGTCAACCAAAACCTTCCCTTCGTTTCATAAAGGATTCCAGGAAGATGGATGTCTCAGTTCAAATCTCTGAGGAAAGAAGCCAATTTACCCTCCCAGTGGACAGAAAGCAGGTTAGCAAACTTGGGCTCCGTGGTTGCAGTGCCTGAGCATGTACAAGGGAGGGAAACTCATCTCCTGTCCCTTTGCGTGACATTTGCCTCATCAGGAGTGCCCAAGCTACCCTGAACACAGCCCTCCCCATGCACACTAAGGGCATTTCAGGAACATGCAGGAGCAATGTAGACAGGGGAGTCTGAAAGGATTTGTACAGGCTGTCTGAGGAGAAGGAGAGGTGCTGTTGCCAACCAGCACATACCAAATTCTCCTTGAAGCCCAAGACCATGTTGTGGGGACAGAGGCTTCTATTACTCTGGGCACAGGTGGTGGCAAGAAGCACAAGAGTGACTCTTCTACTCTGACAATATTCTGTCCTATGTGACTGCAGTCACTATATTTTTCTTCCCCTTGCACTGGGAAAGAGAGCAGTCTGAATCACCCACTGTTCTCCAGGATTTACAAGCAGAAAATTCCTAGCACTCTCTTTTTCTCTCCTTGCCTTTTCCACCTCCCTCTCTCCCTTGCATTTACACACACAGAGCAGACATCCCCTCCTCCTTTCCATTTATCCTGGGTGCTTGCATGGAGCTGGAGAGCACATCTGCACTGCAAGCCATGCCTGCTCATCACACCAGGCTCTGCTCCGACTTACGGAGAAGAAAGCTTCAGTTCAAGGGGTGGGAGGTGAAGAGATGAAAAATATCTGGCAAAGTAATGGGATTAACATCAGCAGTATTGTGTAAATCATTGTCTTGCAGGTGTCTTTTTCTACTCACACCAGCTTAAAGTAATAAAACAAAGCATAAACAAGACACATCCCCCAGCACAAGTTACATTAAAGTAACACAACTCCCAAGGCAGCCCCAGCATCAGACTGTTTCTGTCCTAAGGCAGAGTTGCAAAAATTTACTCATCCACTCAAGCCAAGTCCTATTTTGATGGACAAGTGAAATAAGCAGATTTTTCATTATGTGTCCCACTAAAAGGCTGACAAATAAATCTTCCTACAGTTATCTTCCACAGCAGATTTGTTGCTCAGTGTCAGGAATATTTAACAGGTATTTAAATGCATTTGTTTGTATTCATATAGAATTGCCTTTCTGCACACCAATGAAAGTCCAAGATTTTGTCTCAGACATACTTCATCTACTGATGTGTCCTATTTAGGAAGAGCAAACTTATTCCAAAGGCAGTATCAGTAAAACCACCAACATTTCTTAGAACAACCTGCATTCATCTGCTCTTCTGCTGGAAATAAAAAAAAAAAAAAAAAAAAAACAAAGGAAAAAAAAAGGGAACCACTATAAAAGAAAAACAAGAGATTGTGTTCTCACTTCTCTATCTCCAGTGTGCATTTGAAATTTACAAAGATCACTGTACAACACTGTTCACAAGAAACTTTAAAAGGCAAGCCCACCATTTACATAAATGAATTTGTCATTTGCAGCAAAATACATCCTAATGACTGAAATTCTTTCTTGGTCATGCTGTAGAACAAAAATATTTCTGAAAGGTTCTTCAGCTTTCTGTGCCTTCCTGTTTATAGACAGACAAAACTCTTTCAGAGCTAGAGCACAGCAAATTACTGCTTCAGATACTGTGACTTTCCTCTGCTCCCAGTTATGCACCTTAATATCAGCTGTAACCCAGGTGTAGTCAGATTCCAAAGGCCTATATCCTTTAGGAATCTGAAATGCAGGGTTTTTTCACTTAAAAATAAAAATCCATCTATTCAATCTGATACTCTAGGATTCTCTAGTCCTGCCATCCAAGCACATATTTTACTACCAAAACAGAATTAGTCCAAATAAAAATCTGCTCCAGTGGCTAACATCCAAAGATTTTTGTTTTTATCCAGTTGCTTCAGAGAATAAAGAGTATAAAGAGGATTTAAGCACAAAACAAGCATAGTCTCTCTGCTGCTAACAGCAAGGAAAAGAAAACACAGACAGCAAATGCACTGCCTAAATACAGTGTGGAATAGGTTCCCTCTAACCAGATCTGTGCACTCATACAAAGGCATCTGCCAGCAGAGCTAGCACAGGCACTGGCCAAGGGCTATTTTAAAAGTGCAGTTTATGGAGCATTTCCTCAAACCAAGCTGAAAACCATGGAAAAGCACTCTCTGGCTGGCACTTCTACAAGTATCCTCCGGTTCTAGCAGCACGGCCCAGTGTGACATCCCAGCCTGAGGTGATGTGCCAGCGTCATTCCATGGCCACCCTTTTGGCTGGACACAATCCTCCCAGTATCCCTGCTGGGTGCCCTGCTGCCACCTTCCACTTCAGTGCTGCCTGGCCACCAGGAAGCCACTCCACACCCTGGCTTTATCCTCAGCCAGTTCCCTTGGCCAGCCTGCATGGCCAAATTTAACCTGCTTTCACTGCGTGCTTAGAAAAGGAGAAATTTAAAAAAAAAAAAAAAAAAAAAGACAGGATTGTGCTGCCTCCATTTTGAGAGCATAGTATCAGACTGAATTTAAGGAAAACTCCCCTGGGACTGCTCAGACTAGGGAAAACATGCTGCCTTCCCGTGAACTGCCTTCATTGGATTGATTATCACACTTTACTGCCAATACCAGCAGGCCAAGTAAATGTTACAAACTGAAACACAATTGCAAACATGGCTTTACTAGTCAGGTCTAAAAAGAGACCGAGATAAAAGAAGCTCTATTTTGTTATAACGTCTTTAATGTCACCATTTATTGCTCATTACATGTATAATGTAAAACATCCAGCCTCTTACCTGGGTGCAAAGATACAAAGTTCAGTGCTTAACTGCAGGCGTGTGAAAAGCATGATAAAAATGCCCTTCTCTTTCTTGTTCCATCAGCTCTTGGGTTAAAAGAAGGTGGTGACTGCAAGGATTGATTAATTATATCAATTTGAGTTACAAGCCAAGATGCTCTGTCAAAATTCTTCATTGCTTTAATTCCCTACATTTTTAAATGTAACTACTTTAGAAAAAGTCAATGAATATCTTTTCTGCCTGTATTAAGATGTTTTGTTCTTGGAAGACCCCTGGCTTACATCACAGACTCATGGCTGAAAGTGAGCCTGATGGGGCTATGACCAGTAATGACTTAAATGTTTTAGATGTTCATAGTCCCTAAATTACAAGACAAATTTCACACAAATACTTTAAATGGAAAGGGCATGGGTTTAGATTAGAAGTTAGGAAGAAATTCTTTGCTGTGAAGGTGATGAGGCCACCTGGGCAACAGTTTGCCCAGAGAAGTTGTGGATGCCCCATCCCTGGAAGTGTTGAAGGCCAGGTTGGATGGGGCTTGGAGCAACCATGTCTAGTGGGAAGTGTTCCTGCCAGTGACAGGAGTGTTGGAAAGAGAAGGTTTTTAAGGTCCCTGCTAATCCAAACCATTCTACGATTCTATGAATGACAGGGCCCTGGGACTTCACAACTGCCAGTGCTATCTGGCAGAGGAAGAAGCTGGCTAAGCAGCTAAGTGACTAATGACCTGCATCTCTCCTCCCTTCCCCTCCTGCAGCCTGTAATGCCAGCTGCACTGCTCCCTTTAAGCAATGTTCACACATTCCAACTACTGCAAGAAATGAAAACCCTGTTCTTTTATAAAGGTGCTTCCTGCATGAGTTTGTTTTGTCCCTCGCACCTCTGTTCTTGTGAAGATCACAGCTGCAATGTAAAATATATGATTTTTAACTGTTCAGGGATTATTCTGCCAGGGCTGGCAGCAAATAAATTAAAGGAGGTGTTGAAAGAATGAAGAAAAGCCTTCTCTTCCTTAGAGTCTTCAGCTGAAGCAAAAGAAGAAAGACTGCTCCTTCTTCCCCCCATTCCCAACATATACATTCCTGTCTCTACAGTTCCTACGATGTAAAGTTCATGTTGCAGTAATGAAGATCACACTGTCAGGGACTGAAATGGTTCATGCCTTAAACATGGTTATGAAGGAGTTTTACCCATTACAGCAAAAACTGCATAAAGAAGCTACAACCACAGAAGCCCACCACTCCTTAAAGATTCCTGGCTGGAACTTTGGACTGTGAGTTAAGCCACCTAGATAAGATAAAGGCGACACTATTGTTCAATCATCTTAGGTCTAGGGAGAAATAAACAAGGCTGAAGGAAAGGAATGCATCCACAGGAAAGCCAAACACAGCAGAGAATCATCCCTGGCTGGGTTTGGGGTGGAGGAGACCACAGCCCACAGAGCCAGGTTTGCACAGATAACCCCCACCCCCCCCCAAATCCCCCTTCCACCCCTGCAACCAAGGGTGGGGGGAGGAGGTTTCAGATGTTTGCCTGGCATAACCTCTGGTTAGAGGCAGTGAACACCCATCCTCCCTACACAAATCAGTCCAACTGTGAAACCCCCACCCCCACAGGCCACATCCATGGGCAGTTGATGGGGTGTCCCAATCTATCAAAGACCACCAGAGCACTCCCCAGGCTCATTGCTGAGGCCTTGCACCACAGCACTGCACATGATGCAAAGTGATGCACAAGATCCAGAATCTGCTGCAAGAGACCCTTATAATGCTTTCCTCCCCTACCCTGGTACCTGGACATTCCCACCTGGCTTGAGCATGTATTAATCTATGCTTCTCAGAAGACCCTCACCACCAAGAAGCTGGAGAGGATCATCAGGATGCCATGGGTGGAGTGGTGATATTTTCTTTATTCTGTCTCTGTCACTCTCTTTCTGTCCTCCCACCTCTTCTCTTTTTCTTTCTCTTCCTTCTTCTCTCTATCTCTCTCTCTCTCTCTCATACTTTCTATTAAATAAAACCCATACTATTGACTTTGTCATACGGTCTCTTTTGCACCTTAATTCACACATAGGCATTTCTAACAGCTTAAAAAATCAGACTGTAACACTCACATCTTCATAGCAAGCACTGGCCAAGGAGCTGATGTGGACTTAAGTGATGTACATCCACAAAAAAAAAAGCGTTTTGACCAATGAACCTTTTTCTCATGTAAAACCTTAGCCAGTGAGGAAACTAGCAGTGCTGAAGCTGTCTTCACATTGTCATGCTGCTGCTCCAAACCCTAAAGCTGAGGCTATGGAAGAGTTAGGAACATCCAGTCCTATCCAAAGGAAGCTATAGTGCAATTGGCACCAATGCCAACCAATGGGCTGGTGCTAGGGCCTCCGAACCCTAGAGGACTGCAGGTCCCAAGGCCCTCTGAGTGAGCCTATCCCAGCTCTGTTCAGGAGCTGGGCTGCCACTGCCCAGTCCCACCACTTCTCTGCCACTCTTGGGGGGGTTTTTCCTACACTGTAGCACCGCACACCACAGCTCCTGCCATAGCTGGTGAGTTTCTGCTACATCATGCTGGCTACTACATGTGAGCCTGCCCTGCTGTTCCAGCTGCTGCTCCAAGGCTGCACCATTGTCGCCATCCAGCCCGCCCACCATGACCAGGCGAGGGAGAGGCGGCCAATCTCGCGCCACAGCGCCCCCTGCAGGCGCGGGGGAATCATCGCACCCGCCCTGCCCGGCCGGGGGCCACCAGCGCCCCTGCTGGCCGTGACCGGAACTGCACCGGAGGGGAAAGTGCCCGAGGGCCGAGCGAGGCTGCGGGTGGGTCTGTGCTGCTGCTCTGCTCGCCGCAATGCTGCTGGTGGGGATCTGTGTTTGCCTTGTTATGCTTACATACACTAGTGAAGAACTGTCATTCCTTTTCCCATATCTGTGCCTGAAGGCACCTTAATTTCAATGTTACAGTTTGGAAGGAAGGGGGTCATATTTTCCATTCCAAGGGAGGTTCCTGTCTTCCTTGGCAAACACCTGTCTTTCAAACTGAAACAAGCATAAACACCTATGCACCCATGTATCAACATACTAGGCCTGTTTCTCAGATTCCCTCACTCTCCACTTCCTTGTCCCATGGCAGTAGTAATGTTCATGGAGCTGCACTTGGGTGCTCCCTGATTGGAACTCACTGTCCTCCAAAACAGGAAAGTTTTCAGCTGAACTGCTCCTGAGTCCGATCTTGTGAATGACAGTGGGAATAGAAAGTGAAGGGCAGGAGATGTGTAGAGGTGCCTATCTCACTTCCCCAAAGCCTCAAGCTGGACATAAGCAACTGGAAAAACCTTGACCTTAGCGTACTCTTTGCCCCAGTACTTGAAGCATCAAACACAACAAATTTCTACCATTAGCTTTCTTTAGCAACCACACTGCTCACTGCCAAAAGAAGAACTTCATCCTCATGATCACACTGAGTTGGGTTCTATGGTATTATTTAAAGATAAATGACACAAACCAGCAGCTCAGCTCTGTGTCAAATTACAAAACTGAGTTGCTGAAATTGTGTTTGGTCATTGTTTTTTGGTTTTTTCTTAAAGGCAGCAGGCATCTGCAGAGCCTCCCTGAGTGCACCAAACTGTGTACAAGTGCCTCACCAGCCAAGGACAGTTTCTTCTCTTGCCCTCCTTCCACAAGCAGTCTCACTGGTGTAAGTGGAATTATTTGTTCAACTGCAGAGAATGCTCTTTGACAACAAATGTGTCCTTCAGTGTCAAAAAATCCCAAAACTAAAATGTCTGACCTGAAGAGCTGATAGGAAATTCTCTCCTTACAAGGATGTGGTGCATGGCAGAAACAAGGAGATTTGACATGAAGATATCTGTCTATGATTTGAAAGGCATTTTCCAAGACTAACACTATACCAATTCCTGTGTGGATCAGGATCATTCCTGACTGAAGTTCCAGTTCAGGAGCCTCTGATACATTTCAAGTTAATTCTTATTCAGGACAGTAAATTCACTACATGGTTAAACAAACATGTGCACAGAAGCAGAGGACTGAGCAGGTTATAGCAAGAGACTTACTACCCCATCTCATCTTTAAGAAATGACCTTGATCAAGGTCAAAAATCTTGGAAACATAGAGAAAAAACACAGCGTCAATGCCCCTGTGGTGCCAGTTCTGTGAATAAAGGACTCCAGTGTTCAGTGCTGTCATTCCTGTAGCAGTTATAAATGCAGAAAAACTCAACTTATAAACAAAAAGCCCAAAGATGCCATAAAATCCTCAAGTCTCTTAACAGTTCAAACAACTAAATACTACCTTAACTTTAAAGGCTGTAATTGACTACTGGTTATTTAAAATTTATCTTCAAGCTCTGCTTTAAAAAAAATGTTTTTTCCTGTGAAAAATCAATAATTCCATCCAAATCAAACACATGTTAAGAGATCTTGCTGTCTTCCACTGCAGTGCATTAGCAGAGATCCAGGTTGGCTTCCTCCCCCTTTTCTGCTCATTACCATCAGTTTTGAGAACTGATTAGCTGTGGTTGTTATTCATTAGTCACATCTCCAAAATCTGAATTATAAACATCCCTGTGAGGTCTTATCCTAATCAACCTATTTTGAGTCTTGCAATTAATACTAACACCAGAAAAATAATTGAACAGTGTACATTTAAAGACACTGCCCCCCTTCCCACAAAAATACAGGCTTCAATATGCATGAAAAGGAAGACTAAAATGAGACCTACAAACTGCCATTGCTGCTGGAAATCCTTCTTGCATGTTCACTAAAGCCAGTTCAGCTGGTTAATACAGGTGACATAATGGGTACACTGTAAATACAAGGCAGCCATCAGTGATTTTGCTGATGGGGTCAGAGGTTACACAGCTGATAGATCTCAGGAGGACAAGAACACGCAGGCATGACAGATTAAGTGACTGCCATTGGCTGTGTGCTTCCTCTGAACACTCAGCTATGGATGCTAATCAATTACTTGGGGCTGCTAATGATACTGATCAAATGCACTTAGCACTTGGCAGCTCGAGGGTTACCACCCTGACACCACAGGCTACCCACCGACAAGAGGGGAGAAGAGGCTGGTGCCAGAAAAATCTTTAAAGTCAACAAGCAAACCAGCTTTCTTCTTCTTTGCCACTCAGCTCAACATGATAAAATAAACATTTGCTTAGGAGTAAGTGTGCTCTTTCCCATAAAACAATACACCTTGGAAATGCTGTGGCAGTCCGTAGGGCCAGCAGTTCATGTGGAGGGACCCCACACTGCTTCAGGAATGATCTGTCACAGGAAATGATGTGTATTGCCACTGAGTAGACTGGCTTCCAGAGGTGTGTGTAACAGGTCACCTGTCTCCTGACATTCCTTCCCAGGCTTGACCCATGATCCAGGGTGATTTGGCCTCCTCATCATTATCATCAGCTCAAGATATTGATCTCTTCCCAACTTTTGCAGCTAGGGAAAATAAAAATGTTGCCACAGGTTTCTGAGGAGTGTAAGACTGGGGCAAACATTTCTTAGATTGTATCACGCATCCTAAACCACAACTCCTTTTAAGAATTAGGAGGTTTGGGGTTTGCATTTTGATTTCTAGATAACTAAGACCTTGTTCTACTGCTTTAACTGTAAAAGTTATTTATTCCCTATTCCTATACAGAAAAAGAATTAATTTCACAGAAATATAATGCCATGTTAGGAATAACTAAAATTATGCCCTTAATTTTATGGGAATATACTACCCCTTTAAGGAACTAAACCAAAAGTAATGCTTTGACAGAGGAAATCAGTTCTCTAATTGGCAATAAAAGCAGTATGTAAGACCAGACTTCATGTCCTGAATGGTTCTTTTCTCTCAGAACTGGAATTCTGGGCATTTGAAACCAAATTTTCATCCCTCAGGAACCAGCCTTCCTTCTGTTTTAGGGCACACAATCCCACAGCAACACGGACTGACCGTATGGATCTGTTAGCAAAGTGGAACATACTCAAAACTGTCTTTACAAGTACAGTGTATTTAATCACCACAAGAAAAATAAATTTTGAAGAAATTACCAAACAGAACCATCTGAGGAGAATTTGTAGCAGCTAGTTCTGCAGATAATTCTGTACTCCCTAGGAACCCTTTCCCTGAATGCAGAAAATTAACTGCAGAAAATGTCTTACATTTCAAATAGTTATAAACCATCAAATTAATATAGTGCAGATCTGTACCACTGAGTTGTTTTTGCAAACTGGGTGCCAAGATTCCTCCTCATCTGTTCTGGGGCTACCTCATCAGTGAGCAGCAGCCTGAGAGATAAGGCAGTGTATTCCAAACCTGCTTGAATAGCAGGGGGGAGTTTCAACAGGCAGAATGCAAGAGCTGTTGGGATTTTTAGCTAAAATTTGCTCATTGTGCATAGAATGAAAAGAAGAATCCGCACCACAATGCACAGTGAAGAGAACTCTTAAGAAAGAAGCTTGTACTAAGAGCCCTGCTTAGGTAGTAATTATTCATTACCAAAAAAGCAAAGTATGCCAGCAATGACAGTTAATCCCTTCTTTCCCTCTCTTCTTCCTGTAGAAAGTGGCACAGGAATCCTTCACAACTTCCAGTTTTAAAAAGCTTAGTTCTAGGGCTCAAGATACCCCAGAAGGGGTATCCTTTTTCCAGAAGGGAAAAAGCTTCTCCTGTCTCCAAATGTTCCAGCCTTCCAGTAAGTGCTGCCTGAGGCCAGCAAGTTCAAGACATAAAGCCGTCTGCTGGGGAAAATCAAACTTGGTCTGCACAAAATGACCTTGTACAGCAGCAGGTTTAGCACAGGGTACCTACAACTCAAACAATCACATCCCTCCCTCCCCTCTACTGCCTACAATAGTGACAGCAAACTGGGGCTTGCCTTAGAAATCATAGGCTAAAGGGAGTTTTCTTGCTGCCCTCAAGGAATGGGAAGGTGTAGTCAGTCACTTAGTGGACCATATAGTGGTAGATAGAAGGGCAAGACATTCATTTCAACACAGGAAATTGCAATTACATATCAGCAAAAAGGTTTCCAGTATGAGTGGAGCCAAACACTGGTGCAGGCTCCCCAGATAAACTGTGGAGTCTCCATCGTTGGGGATACTCAAAGCCCAGTTGAAAACAACCCTCAACAACCTGAAGCAGCTGGCACAGCTGTAAACAGTGGCTGGGCTGGATGACCTTCAAGAGCTGCAACTACTTGATCCTTATTCCACAATACAAGTTTTAAGGACCGAACCTACATAACTCTGGGGATTTCTTCTTGCTTTTAGCCATGGAATAGAGCAGGATAGCACAGCACTGGAAGATGAGAACAGAGAAACAAGCACCATCACAACAATTACTTATTTCAGTTGAGAATAATGAAAGCACAAGGGTTTTTTTTCTTCCTGCTATATCTGGACTGCAGAGGTGTGGATACCTTCAGTTGTTACAGTGGATCCTGATATGTGGTTAGGGTTTACAGGCACTCCCAAAACAAGCATAAGCTTGTGCCAGCTTGAAGGATTTCATCAGGTGCTTTTTACTAACATAGAATGCGTTCACTCCAACATATGCTGTCACACACATTCAAGGAAAACAAAAACCAAAAACCAGAACACCAAACAAACAACAACTCTGTGCTCAATTAAAGTATATTAAATTACAAAAATTGGGGAAACAAATCCTATCCTTGTAAGAAGACATTAAACCAATGAGGAATGATTTCCCAGTGAGTCTTTTGGCCACAAAATTCTGAGACCACACCAGAGAGGCAGCTACTTTAATGCAACTTGCTAATGCCATGCATAAAGTGATTCTTGTTCTTACTGCCTGCTCCATCACAGGGGTTCCTTGAGCCAATTACTAGCAACCTGCTATTGCATTCCAATCAACAATTCAACTCTCAAAAAAATGCAATAAACTAATCCTTTCCTGTAACAGATTCAGTCTACTCATTCTCCTCACCACTCCACATACCCAGGAAATAAACAATATGAGAAACATCAGTGTTTTCTCCACAGTATTAGGTATATATAGTGAAGAGATGCATATTTCAGGGCCTGATATGCCACAAATATTATCTTTGATAAACTGGTATTTTGGGCAAACATTTCAGAAATAATTCCTATCATTTTAAGTCCTCCAGAATATTCAGTTCACGAGGTCATTGCAATTCTCTCTTCCCTCATTCATCTGGATGTTCAAATGCAGCTCTCAAAAATGTGCCTCTCTTATCTTTCCCTGGGACTAGAAAACTAGTTTTTCATATTGAATCATTATTTGTTTCCATGGATGTCTCTGGGTTCCTCTGACAGCTTTATCTTACCGATGAGGATAAGCATTTTTCCAAAAGCTACTGCCAGACTGCCCTTACTCCCAGACATCACAGGATGTAGTTGGCAGAATCTGTCAGGTATTACTCACATGGTCTGAGGGATCTGAAAGTCACAATTGATCATTTTGAAAACACAGTTGATACACAACAGCTTTGTGTAGGTCCACTTCAGCACCAGCACACAACCCCTTCCTGCCTTCTTCCTTCTCCTGGTCACCATGGGAATTATTAATTTGAAAAACAAACTAGAAAGTAGCAGTGATATGACTTCTACATTTCTGAAAATGGGATTGCTTTTCTTCTTCAGATTCTCTCACTACTCATGTCTAGAAACTTTTTGAAGCATAAAGGAAACAAACTAAATGATGTTAATTATTTAAAGTGTAACTGGAATCTTGTATTTGTTTGAGGCTTCCATAGAGACTGTTTATGCTGGCATCAAAATTTGACTCTGGAATATTCATTATCAGCCATCAAACCCTGTGTGTAGGCTCATGCACACACATGCAGCATAGCTAAGCCTTGCTACCACAATTTGTCTTCATGAGTGAGAAGATCAAGTGGCTATGGCACTTGAAAATTATCCAGGGTATCCTTTCTAGCAAAGATAAATACAATGCTCCTATCAAACCTGAGCTGTTGGGAACTGCACGCTGACTGACACCAGTACATTAAGCTTGTGTGTTCTCATAAGACACTGCCTAAATAACTCTTTTTAAAAAGAATGAAACAAAGTTATTCAAAATGCCTTCTCTTAGGCTTTTACAAGCAGTAGAAGTGTTCATGTGCACACTTGTGAGAGGGTGCTTGCAGTGTGCCTGCAGTTTTGGCATTACTGGGTGGCACTTTTGAACTGAAGATGAAAACTTCCTCCATTTAAAATTTATAGTCTTTGCTGAGGCTCATCTCAAGTGTAGCACCGTGTCACCTGCAGGGATGTACACCCAGTCAGAATACACAGCCTCTTGTTCCCAACAAACATAAACACCAAAGCCATCAAAACTAGAAACTGAGAAGCTGTTTCTCTTCTTGCATTGCCAGGAGTGCTTTTTGAAGCATGTTTTAGATCAGGCCGGCATTCCTGAAACAAAAAGGACCTGCTCAGGCTGGTCTATGGCCGCTCCAAGGCTCAGGAGCCCCAGAGCAGCTATGGCACACACTGGGGTATTTCTGTGCTTCATGGATCTTTGTAGGTGGTCAGAACTGTCAGTTCATCTAGCATCACCTGCATGTGTCATTTTCCAGATGGAAGCAGCCAAGATCCAAGCCAGTTCTAGGCTCAGTTCCTCTGAACTGTTGCCCAAGTCACAGGTCTGACTGGGTGCTTCATCTACCTCGCTTCAGGCAGTGTAGCTAGGAGAGAGCAGGGCACACATACATCCCTGTCTGCATTTCCCAAAGGATCTGTCAGTGAGAGATACTAAGCTGTCCTTGCAAACAAGCAATTACTGATACCTCAAGACCTTAGTCTGCAGAAGGTTACTTGGCACAGCTGCAGCTTTAGAGGCATTTTTCAATAGGCCGTATTGGGATGCAGCCAGATCTTTAGAAGGTCCTGTAATTTCAATAATGAAATTAAAACCATAATTTAGCAGTTGTGGGACTGAAGGAAAAGAGACATGGGGCTAAGTAATGCCTGCTCACATTTTTTCTTTATGACATCTCTCAATCTGCTAAATAAAAATCACACAATTCTTCATGATCAAGAATGCAAATCACAGACCCAGCTTATTGAGAAGGCAGTAAGCATAGAACTGGGAGTCTTAAAGGGATATACATGGCTAAACAGAAAATATTACTTGTTCTAAAAAAATTACCTGAATGGATTGATTTCATCCATGAATCTAGTGTTTGACATGCTTAGTGGATTGGGATTGGGATATTTAAACCAGCTAGAATCCACAGAAACATTTTTAACAAAAATAGTAAAAATTAAAAAGCTATTTAAATATTAGACAGAACATTTTGGTCTCAGACAAGACTAGGACTCTTTTGAGAGATCTGGGAATATACACTGGTTAGGACCTCATTTCCACTGAAAAGAGAAAAAGAGAAACAGGGAAGAAGGCACTTCCTGTCTTATGTGATTCTGAAAAACCTTCCCTTGAATCACACATAAATTCAGTGGAGGCCAAGTCTTAAGATCAGCTTTTCATGCATGGGGTTTATATGGAGGGCAAAATGTATATATGCCAAAGGCCTGAGAAACCAGGACTCATAGGAAATCAGAATATATCCGGCCCCAAATCAGCTTTGTCATCAACCATAATTTAAATGTTAATGGAAAGAGTCAAAGTTCTTCATTAAGAAGTCAAATTTCTTAATTTCTAAATTCCAACTAATATGA
The DNA here is from genome assembly GCF_027477595.1 of Haemorhous mexicanus. Taxonomy (NCBI): domain Eukaryota; kingdom Metazoa; phylum Chordata; class Aves; order Passeriformes; family Fringillidae; genus Haemorhous; species Haemorhous mexicanus. The sequence goes on from NC_082344.1 coordinate 12,142,442, forward strand.
ATTTTAACTACTGATTTATAATCCCATGTGTACCTTCAATGAACAGGAGCGAAGAATGAAAACCAGATCTGCATCAAAGCCTTGCATAGAAAGAAAGCTGAAAATGGCTGCTGTACAGTCACAAATTATATTACTAACGTGGTCTGCCAGTTTTACTTGAGCCCCATAGCTGAGGCTTAATCATATCATTGACACAGCTAAATTGCTAGGATACAATGGGGCCTGTAGCTAATAGCATTACTTCAAACAAACAAACAAACAAACAAACTAACTAACTAACTAACTAACTAACTAACTAACTAACTAACTAACTAACTAACTAACTAACTCCTGTATTCCTAAAGTGATTATAAGGAACTCCCATATATTTTACATGACCTGCCTCTGCTTAACCTGTTCTGAGGCAACATCACAAGTAACCAGCCTGTTTTGTGTCTTTATGGTGGGAAGGGATCAGACAGTGCTTTGCAAGGGGCACTTTCTGCTGTTCTCAAATGCTCTCCTGGTTTACACTGGTATTTAACACAACAACAACAGAGACCAGGAAGATTTTGTTCTTATTTTTAACAAGAGAAAACAAGATAGTCTAGATAGCACAATCACAGCTAGCAATGAGGACATGGAGCAGATAAAAAGAAGTAGACTTAAGCACTGTGCCTAGCTTCCAAACTGGTGTCACAGAAACTCTTAACCCCAAACTTCATCACTCAGTACTGGAAAACTGTATCCCAGCGTGGCCAGGCTCAGGGAGGTACCAGCTGTCTGGCATCTCCCCTGGCACTGTCATATCCACAGTCAACTCCTTGTTTGTGAGCTCCCTAACCTTTTTCTGTTAAAACCACTCACCCTTAGGAAATATGGAATACTTAACTAAGTTAACTGAAGCCAACTGATTATTAACTGAAGTGAGGGTTCCTGAGCTCAGGACAGTCAGTTCCATCAGGACCTGGCAGCCCTTGGGAGCCAACCAGGCAAGGGGGCATTGCCAGGAGTACCCCAAGGAGATTTAAGTATATCCAGGGAATGTGGCGAACAGGAACAAGCAAAAAAGGCACAACAGGTCAGAAAGGTAGGGCTCAGAATTTAGAGATTCAGTCATCACCCAGCAGTCTGGAAGAGGACTAACCATGGTTTCAATATGGTCAAAAGCTACTATCAGAAGGAAGGTGATAACCCAGACACCTCATGTATCAACATAGAGCTGTCCAGGTCTCTGGCTGCAGTGAATGTCTGAGCTTGTCACTGATGCCAGAGGGCAGCGGAGGCAGCATCTGTTCAGGGTTTGAAGAGGGGAACGATCTGCTCTGCCTGGTGGCATGGCAGAAGGAAGTAATGGAGAGGCCAAAGAGTATCAGGGAGTACAAGAGGGGTAGCTCACTGAACTGCAGCTGGTGTGCCCTGGTGAATGACTTCCAGAAACAGGGTGTCAAGCTACAGGAGACAGTCAAAAGACTGAGAGAGATCATGGGGATCAAGACTGAGAGGGAACTGGTCAGCTGGTTCCAAGCCCCTCTGGTGGGGGAACAACAACCTGATGAGGACAGGCCAGAAATTCATATCCTGGCATACATAGAGGGGAGGGAGGGCATTAACGCCACAGCTTGGGAAGTAGTGGGGAAAAAAAAGCCTACAATAACAAAAGGAAGGAATTAACAAAAGGAAGGGACTTCCTTCACAGCCAGACATTCCCACGTTGGACATGCCCACTCAGTACCACTTCATAGCTCTGCAGGCTAACATGGCAACACCCACCCACTGAAAGAACAGCCAGAGCTAAGCAGAACAGCCCAACCTGCTCCACAAATACAGAAATTATCAACTAGTTTAACCAAGAAAAGGCAGTGAGTGATAGTCATGAGTGATTAAGAGGTCCAGAGGCTCTCGTCTGTCAGCCTGATCTATGCTAAATGGAAGTGTACTGCCTTTTAGGAGCCTGGATTAGGGAGGTTACTAGTCCATCTGACAAAGAAGGAAAAAACATCTTGGGTCAGGAACTTGCTGTACTCGTAGTGGGGCTTTAAACTAAATTTGTCAGGGTATCTATCCATCTCAATCTTGCCAGTCGGACACCAAAATCTGCAATGGATGCCTGGAACAGTGCAAAGGAATTCAGATGCTCCAGTGTCCTGGGTTACAGCAGGAGAGTGTCAATGTGGGGTGTAAGCAAACTGTGTATTCTACGCCCCTCTACCGCCATTTCTGACAAATTGTTAACCATGGGTCACTTGCAGTAGCTGCCCAGTGCACACCTGACACCTCAGGCTACACAGTTGTGTTAAGTGAAATAAAGAAGAGGCAAATCCTGTGAGGTGGGGTCTTTACAAATGACTCAACCATGATAACACCCTCCAGGGAAGCACCAGCAGTTACACCCATCTTGAGAGTGTCATGTCTGCTGATGGGCCATAATGGCTCCATCATAAGGACCAGCTGTAACTTAGACTATCAAGGACTCCCAAAAAGACCCTATGACTCACAGAATTAAATCACTCCATTACGAAACTCCCCACCCCAGGGAAGGTATTGAGCATTCCCACATGACCTTATATAACTGGGGACTTGGGACACCACCACCATCAGTGTTCAGTGAATTGAGAGGAGAACCAGAACTTCCACAGGACCACTGTTTTTGACAAGACTGCAGCCATCACTTCAACAAGATGGCAACCACTGCTTAATCATACTGTGACCACCAGTGCCAGGTTGTACTCTGTGGATTTAAGCTAGTTTTCTGTGCATCATTGCATTTATTGTAATCTTTTTATTAAATTGTAACTCTGACCTGAAATCTCTTGCAAGGCAATTGTGTGGAGCTCATTTATCCTGCTGGTTTACTTTCAAACCAGTACATCCAGCCATCCAGCTGGCTTTACCCAGGACCTGGCTCAGATGCCTGTACACAAACCCACCTGTTATGGGGAACAAACAAGAGCAACTAGAGATGAGCACACACCTGCATGGGTATGACATCATTGGCATCAGAGAGACGTGGCGGGATGGCTCGTATGACTACAGCACTGGAACTGAAGGTTTTAGGTTTTGTAGGAAAGACAGGTTAGGGACATGAGCAGAGGATGAAGCCCCTATGTCAATGATCAGCTGGAAAGTATGGAACTCTGTGTTGGGAAGCATGAGGAGCCAGCCAAGTGCTTGTGTGTCAAGACTCTTTTACTCTTATGCAACCTTGCCTCCACCATGAAGCCTATGCTGCGCACCTGAAGATGCAAGAACCATTTGAACCATGTCCTAGATGGGTACCATTTTCTAGACAAAGTCTCACTTCATCTTATCCGCTTCTAAGCAGCACTCAGACTAGGTGGCACACACCCCTTTTCTTACCACCCACCCTGCAGAATCATGCTAGACACTGAGGATGAGCTCTGGGCACTAAGGACATCAAATAAGCACCACAACTAACTTAGGTGGGACCAGGGTTTTCCCCCAAGTTGGATCAGTTTCTTTCTTTCTTAAATTAAGGCTTGTTCTAAAAGACCTATGTCAAACTAGTATTTTGGTTGCATCCATTAGAGTGACAATTCTTAATTTCAGATGATACTTCTCTTCTATTTCTGAATTTTAATTAAAAATACTTTACTAAAGGGAGTCTATCTCATCCAATCAATGTCATTGTAACCCAGAACCTTCTCCTCATTATTAATCAGAGAGACATCAGACTTCACATGTATGTCAAAAAGAGCTCATTTCAACGCATTTCAGACAACACAGGTATTTCACAATGAGTTTATGGTTGTGTTCCTTTCTTTATTAACCATAGCACATAAAGTAAATGCACAAAGGCAGCTCTCAAAAAGAAAAATCACAGAATGCTTTTGGGAGAAAAAAATATCCAAATAACCACTGTTCTCTAATGTGTTACTAAAGACACCATCATCCCTCATCCCTCCAGAAGTGCCCTTAATTAAATAAGAATCTATTAAAAATACAGTGTCCCTCTGTGTAAACTCCCACCCACACCCTTCTCTTTCAATTTTAAAAGTGATCTATTTTGCCTTCTCCCTGCCTAGAAGCTCATTAGAAACAGCCCCTTCTGCACATATGCACCACATAACAGAGATTTGGAGCGAGACCGACAGAAGGAAGGGAGAGAAAGAAGTGAATTAAAATAGTAGACCTGCAAGACAAGAAAGCCACTGCAGACAAAGAACACCTTGTACTCACAAGGGAACGGTGAAGGCTGAGACATGAATGCTGGTACCATGGGATTTGAAACAGAAGCTGTTGCTTAACTGCAACAGAGATGCAGTGCTGCTCTAACTAAATTCAATTAGCAACAATAACCAAGGCAAATCAGACAGGTCTATCACTTCTCTTTCACTGAGTGGCAGAAGGTCCCCATTAAATATACCTTAAACTTTAAATGGAGGCACCAAGTATGGGCAGCAGTGTCACACACACAGTCAGTACCTGCCGAGTGCAAGGAAATGCCCATGGGATCATTTCCTGCTGCTCTCCCTCCTCATCCCCAGTTTCAAACATTACCCACTTCATCTGTTTTCTGAAAACTCCAAGCTGGTCAATCGAAAAAGAACAATAACCTGTTCCCTCCCTGAGAGCTAAAGAGGCAACAAAATCAGCAACCCACTGGCAGCCATTTTTTCTGTCCATTTTCTATCAAAGAGCTTTATTTGAGGAAGTAACTCCTAACAGTTCACCTCAGAAATGACTTCTGCATCTTGCAAGAATTGTTTCCACCTTATGTCAGATACTCAACATGGTAGCAACATGGTATTTGTTAATGGCAAGCTACTCCAACACAAAAAAGCTCCCTTTGAGCTTTAGTCCATGGTGGCATATATGATAAAGTACAAAGTAGAAGTGAGCTGGAGAGGGACTTTATACAAGGGCATGCAGTGACAGGACAAGTGGGAATGGCTTCACACTGACAGAGGGCAGGTTTACATCAGCAATTAGGAAGAAATTATTTACTGTGAGGGTCGTGAGATACTGGAACAGGTTGCTCAGGGCAGCTGTGGATGCCCTATCCACCCCTGGAAGTGTTCAAGTCCAGGCTGGATGGGGCTTTGAGGAACACGCTCAAAAGTATTTCTCCCGGCCTTTGGCAGGGGGGTTGAAACAAGGTGATCTTCACAATCCCTTCCAACCCAAACCACTGTGATTCTGTAATATTTCCTCAACATCTCTGTCACAGAAGGGATCAGAAGAGATATTACATGAGCCATGGGGTGGAGACAAATTGAAAATCCAGTAAAATATTACCTTCTGGGATGGATACAAATTCAAAATGCAAATTCAAAATCTGTCTACCTTAATGAGAGGAGGGGCTGAAAATTCATATCTAACCTTCATCCACTGCTTAAAATAACTGCAAAGAACAATTTGAATTCCAAATTAACCAGGACCTGTTAAACAACTCTCCAGATACACCTGCCTAAAAGGTGGCTTTATTCTCCAGATAGATTCCACTTGTCCTGCACTGATCTCTGAACATAAACCTGCACCTGCTGATACCTGAGCTGTAAAATTATATGAGCCAAAGGCTTTTTTTGTTTTTTATTTTTTTAAATACACAGTTGTTTCTGCAATGGATTTTTAAGTAACTTCATACAGCTGCCCAGCCTAGTTGCCTGGCAGTCTCTTCAGTACTGTGGTGGGAACATCTTCTTTCCTGCCTCTTGTAAGGCTGTGCTTGAAGGGACTAAGAGAAGGGACTCAAAATTTAGCCCACACCAGAGTGACTGCAGTGTTTTTTATTTTGGAATGTTTTACTAGATTTACTCCCTCAAACATGAGGGATCTATCCTTCACCTAAATTAAGATGAAATTTGCTCCAACACAAATTTTTATTATCAGACATTCTTGTCCAAGACCAGTGCCTTCAGATGATGCAGTGTTTCATTCAGGGAGACTCCTAGGAATTTCTTTGCCTAAGTATGTAGAAAAAAAGGGATGAAGCCTGACAAAATGTTTTACTGACCTGAAAAAAAGGAGTATCCAGAAAATATTTTTTTCTTACCCAGAAAAATAAATTAAGAATGGTTCACCTTATCATGTTTTCTGTAGTTGCAGAGTCACTTCCTTGCTGAATTTTCCCTTTCTTGTGAGAGTTTTGCTCTTTATGATTGCGAGGCTCACACTTGTGAGAGAGGACAGGCAGCAAAAGCTCAAAAGCAGATGCAGGAACCCACAGTCACACCAAGGAGCAACGTTGCTTAGATTTGTAATAATGCCAACATATTAAGCAGAACTGTGACAAGAAGAACAGACTCAAAGCAGTCAAGGAGGCAGCTAGAGTTTTAACAAATCCTTTGCCTATCTGAAAAGTGGGAATGTAAGATTATTTACATGATTCCAGCTTGTAAAACTGAGACAGGAGCTTGAAGATCATATGTGTTATGTTACTGGACTACTGCTGGGAAATCACAAGGAAAGACATAGCTTAGTATTGTAAAATTTAACTAGTCATCTCTTGGTTTCTAAAGTCTTTTCCTGGAAAGCATTTAAAAAATGGCAGTAAATAAAAAAATTACCATCTCAGGTAACTGTAGGACGCAACCCCAAGCTTTGCATTTAGAGTCATGGCATCTAAGGCTACAGAATACTTTACATTTTGCCACACACAGCTGTTTAAAATTGGAGGTTATACACCAGAAGTTCACTTTCAGTTCACTTTTTTGCGTCAGACAGGCTGGGCTAAAACCACAGCACTGCTGGCAGTTTCCATTCACAAAGCACCTTGGCAGGTTCTATGTCCAAGTCTCCAGCTCAGCTCGGTGCTTGAGGGAAGGGACTGCCCTGTCCCTGCTGCAGTAGCACTCCAGGTCCCCTCCCTATTGCCTGTCCCTGACCCCATCTCCTCCCCATGGGGACTCCCTGGCACTCAGCTGTACCATCAAATAATATCTCACAATGGCATCTGACAATGCTTTCATCTGGATCCAAGAAATAGCACAATTTTTCATTTTTCCACTTGCTCTTGGCCCACACTGACTGCTTTCTGTTCTGGGCTCAAATGGAACTATGGGAAGCAAACATATTTGTGACTGACTAACGCAGCCCTATGCCTAGCAGCTACAAAGCAAGTCTCCTTGTGAAAGAAATATTGTAGAATCAGAAGCTCTGTTGGTAAAGCAAAATATTTTGTTTAGTCTTAGTAATGAGGAAGAACAAAGAAAGGGAAAGAAAAAGAGTAAGAAAGTATAAAATTATTAAAAGCAACTAACAAGTGCAATTTTATCAATGCCCACAAGATAAATACAATTTTATTTCATCAACAGCTTAAAGTAAAGGAGACACTGCTTCCAATGAAGAATTTTACCACTATCTTCAATAGGAAGGAAATAAAAAGAAGAAATGAAAGCAAAAAAGGCCTTTAAAGACAAGTTTTGCCCTTTGACAGGCAGACCTGTTACTGCACTGATGGAATTTCTATTCTAGAATCTGGGAATATGCTGAGTAGGAAGGAACTCATCAGGGTCATAGAGTAGAACTCCTGGCTCTGCACAGGACATCCCAAGATTTCCACCAAGTTCCTGAGAGCACTGTACAAACACTTCTTGAACACTCTAAGGCTTGGTGCTGTGACCTCTTTCCAGGGGAGCCAGATTTAACCTGCTCATCCACTCTCTGGATGAAGAACCTATTCCTGACATCCAACCTAAACCTCCTCTGACACAGCTTCAGGCTGTTTCCTCAAGTCCTGCCACTGGTCAGGAGAGTGAAGAGATCAGTGCCTGCCCTGCCACTTCTCTTTGTGAGGATGTGGAAGACCACATTGAGGTCTCCCCTCAGTCTCCTCCAGGCTGAACAGATCAAGTGACCTCAGCCACTCCTCAAACAACTTCCCCTCAAGGCCCTTCACCACCCTCGTGGCCCTCCTTTGGACACTCTCTAATGGCTTCATGTCTTTTTTATATTGTGGCACCCCAACTGCCCCCAGCACTCGAGGTGAGGCTGCCCCAGTGCAGAGCAGAGCAGGACAATGCCCTCCCTTGCCCAGCTGGTAATGCTGTGCCTGATGCCGCCCAGGACACAGCTGCCCTCTTGGCTGCCAAGGCACTGCTGACTCACATTCAACTTTTCCCTCGACCAGGAGCCCCAGGGCCCTTTGTTGAACGTCCTACAAGTGGTGATTGCCCATCTTTCTAATTAGGTCTAGGTACAAATGGCATCAGCACTTTCATGTCTGAATAAATGCTTCAAGTACTGGAGTCTTAGCAGGAGATGCTGTTCTTACTCTTTCTTATGGATATAAGCCTTGTCTTTCCTATGAAGAAAGGCATGTAACTGTTTGAGCAATTACAATCCAATTACTGCCCCAAGACACATCTGCTTCTTTGCAGGAATAAATCTGTAAATTTGCATATATTCAGACTGAAGATAACAGAAATCATCTTGCCCAGATACAGAAAAATTCTTCTCCCACCCTACCTGGCTTGTCAATGAACCTAAACAGTGACATTGTCCCAGGATACCCAAGGGTACACTGTGAATACCATTTGGAGGTGCAGGTCAAGAAAAATACAGTGACAGCACAGGGGCTACCCAGCCTTCCACTCAAGGCCAAGGAAGAACACTTAAGCACTTGTCTAGGTGCACACTAAGGTAAATATAAATGTGCAAGATAGTCACTGGAACCTTTACTATTTAAATTACTTGTTCCTATGTCATAGTGAAGGTGAAGTGACAGAAATAAAAGATTACCTCTCTTGATACTCTCTACTTAAATTGCAGAAATAAATATTTTTAAGTGTTGTCATATCTGAAGTACCGGTTCATCCCTCCAGATTGTCCATCATGCTAACTTGTTATCTTCCATTTCATTATGAGCTTTGATAAATAAACTGGGAGCTACCTCTCCTGGGCTGGCTATTTCCAGAATTTGTTTCCATAAGAATTCCTGTTCCTCTAGTCTTCCCACAAAAGAAATTGCTTTATTTCTGATGAAAGCAAACTAACTCCATGTAACTGCCCTAGGATCTGTTCAGTAGCTATAAGGATTAATCTTTCTTGCATTTCACAAGTTTAAACAAGATGTAAAGAATGTTTCTCACATCCTTAGAGAACACGAATCTTTTGCAACTCACCTTTCAAATAAAATCCCTTCCTTTTTCCAGAAGAGAAATAATGATAGATTGAAAATATAAATTTATAATTTCCTAATCAAAAGAGAACGAAACCAAGTCTCAGAAAGTCCACCAAGTCTCAGAAAGGACTCAAGCAATAACTGAAAAACATGCTTTCACTGATGTGCAAAGGCTGTGATTACCTAACATGATTTCCCTTTCAAAACTCTCCATTGCTGTGAGTCACAAATGTCTTTGATACTAATTTGCTGACGATCTCCCATATGCTGGTTGTCCCAAGAACGCACACAGCTTGTCCAGCAAAGTGCTAAACCTCAGCATTTTGCAACCCCCCAGTTTATCTAGCAATTGTACTTGCTAAAAAAAAAAAAAAAGCTGCTGTTTGCTCAAAAATATTTATAATAATTTCAGCTATTTCTGAGTGTGAATACAAGAACAGAATGCCCTGGCATAGACAGTAGCTAAAAGCAATGGGCAGCTCTGTTTTTGGTTGTTACATGTATAGCTGACAGACAAGATGCTGTTTGGTAACTAAATATATAAAAGATTGATATAGACCTTTACTTCTGTTTCCTGATTTAACTTTTCTTTCAGAACATCACTGCTTTGGCATGCACACTTTGTCTTCCAGTAAATCACAGCATGCACTTGCAAACACAGAGGGAGTCACCAGCTTTTTCCCAGGCACTCAAATGGTGATTAAAAAAATCATCCTGTATCATAAACTGCAGGTCTGAACCTGAGGAGTAACACACAGGCTGGAGAAAGAAGGCAGTTAAGGGTGAGGAAGGGAACTGTTTCATGGAGCACAGAGAGATTTATTGTCTATTTAATTACTTTTTTGTGGTTTGCACTGGCAGAAGAGACTCTAACTGAAACTATTAAAGGCTTGGAGCATGCAGGAGTCCATAAACATGCACTTGTCCAGGCAGTGACACAAATTCAAATTACATCTCAGGGACCAACTGGGTTGAGTTTTCCATGAGATGCTGCCTGTTCATGGCACAAGGGTACAAAGCAGCATAGATGTGAAGCTGGCAGTGCTGCAGAACAGCTCAGCTCTGGATACCTCTGCTTCAGCAACAGAAGACAAAAATAGATGCAAGTTTTACAACTTGCAAACCCAGCTCCTCATTCTTTTCTTCCAAACCTCTTCCTACACCTTTAGATCTTTCTGAGATGTTTACTCATCTCCCCCACCCCCAAGACCTTGCCTGCAGCATAGCAGTATATGAATTTGCCTGGCAACCTGACATAAATATCCAACCAACCAGCAAACAAAGCCTGGCATGCTCTTTGCTGCAATGTTTCTGTGCAGAGCCTTACAACAAATCAGAGCCGGCCACCAGGCAAGGAATCAACCCACTTTCTTTAGATCAGTTTATAATCTAAAGTTTGTGGGAAAAGGTGAGCTCCTTCCTTCCTTTATTTTACTTCTATGCAATGTTCAGAACTCAGCTCTAGACATGTCTCTTTTCCCAGAAAATACAAAGCACTCTATCTTCCCTACCCCTACACTGGTTAGATAAATAACTCTACTGGGGTGAGGTGAGATAAAGCACAAGGAAATGTGAGGTGTGAGTGAGGGGATATGCACTGGGAAACACATGGAAATGAGCTGTTTGACTGACTCAGCCTGAGATTCTGTGGGTGACCAGCACCCAGCTCTCTTCACTGAAACCCACTGCAGGACCTGAGCTGTGGGGAATGCCTGAGGGCATCCCCTCAAGGAATTGCACTGAATGGGATAATTTCAGAATCAGCACATCACAAAAGGGATAGGGTATGGGGCAGGAATCTGTGTAAAACATCACAACCTTCTTCAAGATTTTGGCTAATGCAAGGTTCATGGAGCCATGAGTTGGCCCGGGGGAAGAGAGGACTACCTGCCCTGAGTGGCTCCTGGTCTCCCAGTTAGGAGCTGGTGGCTTTTCACAAAAGCTCCAGCAGATAATGGGAAGTACACCCTGTGCAGAGAGTGGTGCTGCAGTGCTTACTGCATCTTTGTCCCTCCCTTCTCTGGGGACATGCAATACACTTTATTTCAGAGATCAGTGGGTCCTCTGGACCCCAAACCAGCAAACTTCAAGATAAGTACATAACAAGAAATTCCCATCTCATTTCTTTAAACTTACCAGTGTGGAACAAATAAATGAGACTCATACCCTCTATCAGCTACAGCAGAGTTGACAAGAAGATAAGATGGTGTGGTACGAATAGTTCCATCATAACTGAACCATTACGTTCCGTCCTGCCCCACAAAACAGATTACTTGAAACTGGAACACAAAATACAAGTCAAGTCAGAAACAAAGTTTCACTCCATCCATATTTGCCCCTGCAAATGCACCAGCTTGCACAAAGTCTGAGTCACTGCTGGGCACATGGAAGTCCTTCCCACTGCTTCTGCCCTTTATATGTGTTATAAAGAGCTCAAATAATAAGAGATCCTCTGTAACAGAAGTAGATGAGGAAGGCTGACATCTGTGTCCTGCTTTGACACATCATAGAAGTATTTTTTACCCTTTGTTTAAGAGAAGGTGTTGCAGCCCAGAAATATCAGAACCTGGTTTGTGGAATGGAGGTAAACTTAAGTGGAAACAGACCTTTAAAAAATACCAGTAGGCTGTTCCACATGCACTGTTCTGCAGAGTGGCATGACCCTCTGTCTGGAGTGAGGGATGACAACAAAACCTTAACTTCCACTTTGCTGTTGTTTCCTCAGTCCCCTTGCTAACTAAATGGTTAGCAAGAGTGTACATCAAGAGAGTAAGGTCAAGACAGAGTCAGACAAGGTAAAGGTAAAAATATTTCTTGCAACTTCTATTGCAGACCTGGAAATTCAGAGCACAAAGACAGCTTTGCTCTGCCCTCACTACTCAGCTCCAACTCGCAGGGTTGGGTCTTTCCTTTTGCAGCTTGTACCACCTAACACTCGTCTGGCTGGCTGCTTCTGATCATTGCTACAGCACATACTGCATGAGTTTTAACACACACAATCCTCATTACTTCTTAAACTACCTGACAATGCACCTCTTGGGCAAGGCTCTGAGAGACACAGCTTTGTTTACCTGAAAAAAATGAGAGCAACATATTGGCTACACAAAATGCCTTCAAGTTTTGTACTTCCCCACAGGAAACAGTGGGAGCAGAGTCAGGCTTCAAAAGAGTTGGCAAAGCTTCTGCAGAGCAGAAGTAGGCAATAACAGAAACTCATCTAGCACCCCCTTTTCTAGAGACAGAAGAATGCAAATAGACAACAACTTTTGTGGTAAACCATCTTCCTCTGCCCTCAAGAGCTCCATTTTACACAGGATGGTTTTATATACAATATGACTTCTACTACTCAGGAAGGCTCACACTGAATATTTAGAAGAATCAGCCAGTGTACCAACTGACATTTGGATTCTTATTTTAATAACCCAAGGAATATAAATATTCTTTCCAGTTTTTATTTTACTTTCTAAAACAAAAGCTTGCATTGAGAAAGATCCTGGAAGACTTGGGAAAGAGGCTGGTAACAGAACGGCCCTGAGGTACAAAAAGGGTAGATTTATTTATTCTTTAAAGAAAAAAAGAGGAAAAGCTAATCCAAACAAACCATATGCATTCTGTTTTGTTGGTCAGGTATGGAGAAATTACATAAAACACCCAAATTATCATGCTCATTTCACAGCTTCACTGGATAAACTAAAGAAATTAATGCTTCAGGCAGTTACCCAACAATAATAATTGCCAAGGCACCCCATCATTAAAATCAGGTTGTGAAACTGGATAAAAGCAATGCCTGTTTTGATCAGACCCCACATCAATGCAATTCTCATAATCAGCCTGTACAGTCATGCACTGTGTCCAAAATCAGGTCTTCCTTTATCACTGTCCTGAACCGACATGACTACTCTGTCCTGAGCATGGGTGCTGTGATGCTAAAAAGATGTAACATTTCAGCTGAGGGTCTGAATGGGAACATACAACAGAAGAAAAGTGACTGAAACCAACAAGTTTGACCCGTATACAACTATTTCAAAATGTGCTTTAAAATGTTTAAATAAAACTAAAATTCATTAACACCATGACAAAGAGAAGCACATGTATTTAATTCTGCTAATTGTAGTAAACCTCTTACTCTACAGTCAAAGCTTCTTACTCCAGATACTTCAGAAACAGATTGCTGTTCAAGCTATTGAACAAGTTCATACTATTGCAGGTACTACTCAGTATTATCTCAGTTACTACTGCAAGGATATCTATCTTTTTAGTGCACATGCTTGATCTTTTCCCCCAGAGAAAAACAGAAATGGAACATTTAAAGCATATGCATGAAACACAACATTTTTGAAGTGGCATCAGTGACAGTAGCAGGAGTGCTGGCAGCGTGTTAGCATTTGGCTAATTGAGCCATTCAGGTTAATGAGCTCCACAGTTATGAGGATCAACTGGAAAAAAATATTTTTTTTAAGACCATAAGCATTGAGAGCTTGCTCATCCAAGTTTCCAGAAGAATCCTATTTGTATCCAGGAGGAATAAAGACACAAATCAGGGAGTGAAAGGAGCCCCTCCCACAGCCCCATATACCCCCCAAGAAAACAGGACTCTCCTAGACACCCCCTATTTGAGATGCCAAAGTGGAATGCCAAAACAAGCCCCTTACTGACAGCAAATTGTGCAGACTCTCCAACTCCTTCCTTCCAGCAGAATAATTAACAATGCTGGCAAGTACATTATCATAAACTTCAGTGTTAACACCCCCACTGCAAAGAACAAAGGCAGTTCACATCCCTCCCAAGCTCCTGCTGCAAACTGGGTGCTGATTCTGACAAGTTGCTCTGTGCCAATTTAGATTCCTTTCACATTTGGAAGGTTATGTTCTTAACCACAAGCTAGAGAATACTTTTTAAGTGATGCTGGAAAGCACGGAAAACAGTGCACTGAAACCTCCAAGCCAGCCTGCATCACCTCCTGCTCACTCTGTTGATTTAGCTGCCTTTGAGCAGAACGCAAACAATCCTTTGTAACAATCACATTGTATGTAGCTTTATCTCAAAGGGTCCTAAAATTCTTCTAGACTGAGATTGTATCTTGCATGCCTTTTACCAGTCACCCTTTCCCTGGATAGGCCTACAGGTTGGAAGAAACCAGCTATCTGTAAAAGTAGGTGCTAAACACTTCCATCAAGAGGCTTTTTCCCACTTCAGTACACAGTAAGCAGCTGACAGCATGCAGGAACATTTCAGCACTGGACAAAACTTCAGCCTTGGCCAATGTACAGAGGCTGATAGCCACTCAGCACTGGAGGGAGGCCACTGGGAGAACGAGGTGGTGACACCTGTGTTAGCTGCCCAGCTGGATCTTGCTCATCTTGTTATCATCAGTCCTTAGTAAAGTCCACAACTTGAAAATCAAGTAAGGTGCCAAGCTATTTTAAAGGCCTATTTCAACACAAAAGCAACAAGAATGCTTTACTACCCATGTCTGGTGGCTGCACAGCTTTCATTTGGATATGACTTCGTGGATACAATCCACCCCCAGAGAATTTTGAGATTAATGCAACACATTCAGCAAGATGTTTCAGGTGCTACTGCGGGTCCTGTGAGGTGCTACAGCTCTAAAAGGTTATGCAAATGGATTCTCTGGTATTTCTGATCCATGGTGCCAAGAGCAGACCTCAGGTTACTACACTTTGGTTTTATTTATCAACCCCAACTGGTCTGAGGGCCACCCTAACCCAAGTATTGTCCTTTTGCATCCATCAAATTTCTATTCCATGAAGATGGAGGTTTATAACAGAGCAATCATTTCTATAAAACAGCTTTGGGGATGGTGCTCTATTAAGCATTTTTCCCTTTCTTGTCCGCCCCATAGCCAGGACAATGTCTCTGGTAGTGAGGTTGACACTTGGTTTCTTTTAGAGGTAGTTAGGCAAGAAATAGGGAACAGTTCCTTTGTATTTTTTAACAGATTCTACTGAGCAAGACTGGATTTCTAACAGAAAACCAACAGCACCAGAGAGGTATGTCTTCCAGTGTGCCCAAACGAGTAATTAAAAAAAAAAAAAATCCCAATCCCAGGTGCTTCACTACAGATACTTTGTGGCTGTCAATTTAATCAGTGGAATTTTCTTTGAAACAGATGTCACAAACTCTCCAAGTGTGACAAAAAAAGGTAACACTTCTAGGAGGGAAGTGATGTCAAAGTGCAGCAACCTTATCCATGAGGTAACAAAACAGAAGATTATCTATCATGCACTGGGAAAATGAATGACCCATAAAGAAACAACTGCAGTGTAAAAATAAACCAAGCAAGGTTTCAACCAAACCAGGCCATCCCTCACCTCTTCTGCCCCTTCCAAATACCTCTGGTTGCTAGCATTTGGGATGAACTGTGGCACAGGTGGTACCCACTTTACCCAATATTTATATACAGCCTCTCTGCAGAGCAACACTCATGAACTGAGAAATATAGTGTTTCTGTATCTTTTACAAAAAAGAAAAGTCCCTCTCACAGAGAGCAAACCTGTTTTTCACCTGACCTTTGTCAGCTGAGGATGCTGCACTACCTTTGGATGTAAGTAGTAAGAGTGGACATGAGCTGCCTTGTTTACTCAATGTTAAGTATGAATAAGGCCTGTGCTATCTCAGCCCTGGCCACACTGTGCTAGGCAAGATTTCCCAGCATAAGCAGCTTTATACAAACACCAGCCCAACCTCTGTCAAGGACAGTGCATCCCAGGTACGAAAGGAGTTAAAGGTATTTCCATGTTGTTCAGAAGAACCATGTGGTAAAGTAAGGGACAAGGAAAAATATAAATCCATATTTGTAGAAAACTCAGCCATTAATCAGTCACAGAATGCTTATTTTCATCTTCAAGAAATACAGATTTCACCTTTGGAGGTGACTTCTGGGTTTGTCTCACAAATAAATAACCTCTACTCAGCAGACAAAGAAACAATCGTCCCCAGTTTGTGGGGATTCATCTTTTCAGTTTCTTAGACACAGTGGAAATTTTGTTATCTGCTGCCATGGAGAGGGAAAGCTAGCAGAAGTTTTATTGTAGCACATTCTCAAGATTCTAAACATACCATATCACATACACACGGTAATGAGTTTTGTTTTAACTGCTTTTGGAGACTGCTTTAGTGGACACTGAAATTGAATAATCAGCTCTGCTCACCGAATGAAAGGAAAACTATAACAGGATACATAAAAGGTGTCTCATTATTTTACAGAGGGCCTTGCACATAACCCAGACAGGATGGATGTGGGGACCATCATACAAGTATTCTCCTCCCTGTGTGTTTAAAAACATCTAAAATAGACCAAAAACTCCAAAAAACCCCTAAATCCCACATTACCATGGACCCATCATGTGCATGTATATATCCTTCACCAGGGTGATGCAAAGGTGTCATGGCTACAAGCTGACTAGTTACACATCAGCACTAAGGGAGCTTCCCACCCTGCAACATTACAATGCCCTTATTGGCAGGCATCTGCCTCTCAAGTTTATATTTTAAGTTTCCTCCTCTTTTAAATGCTCTTCTCTACCCTGCTTTCCCACCTATAGCTTCTCTTTGACAGCTTTGGTCTGGGGAATTGATGCATTGGGAAAACTATTCTCCTCACTCTGAAGCAAGGAGAAAGGAGTGTTCTTCACATCTTGGGGAAACCAAGTCCTACTTTCCACATTTACTGTAAGGTAAGTGCATCTGTACTTGGATTTCAAATCCTGACCTGTGTCCCAACTTTATTTGTTCTACCTCACATAAATGAGTTATCTACCCATTAAGAAAACCTATAGTGACCTCTCTTCCCCAAGCTCCTCGCCCCTGCCTTCTAAAGGCAATTTGGCTTCAATCTGACTTTTAGTGGAAATTTTCATTTCCATTTTCTTCTGTGAGAGCAAAAAGATGCACCAGATGCCCGATCCTCATGTGTCCACAGAGTTACTAAGAAATAAGCCTGTAGGTGAAACTAATCCATAAAAAGGCATTACAGAAAACAACTCAAATCCTATTGACTCTAAGTTTTTCTTTGCAATTTTGTAATTAAGAAGAAAATATATTTTAGAGCAACTCTTTTCATAGATCATAGGATCCACTACACATGAAATACTGCTTTTACTGACTGTCCCAAGCCTGCCTCATTCTCTGTGTTGGTTCATGTCCAATATTTCACTAAGAGACCTCTAAGCTAATTCTTGATGTTGGCAGCTCTGAGAGGTTACCAGTTTTGCAGTTCAAAACAAAGAACCCAGGACACTGCCACTATTTGGAAACACTCCCCACCAAAGACAAGGAAGAGCAAAAGTCACACTAACAAATCATTTCAACATCAAAAAATGGAAATGCATTGGTGTTATGCTGCATGTACTTTGTCCCTACTTTTGAAGATTTTTCATCCTCTTTACAGAAATAATGCAGGAAGCCATTGCCCCACAAAGCCTGTACCTCAAACCATTTAACTACAAAAACAAATGTTTCTTTCCAGACATTATGAGCTTGTTCAGCTCCATTCTCTCCATCAGTTTAATGTTTGGATGCTGTTTCCATTTGTTCAGATAAAATAAAAAGCACATAACAATTCACAGCTACCCTACATATGCACAAGAACACAAATAAAATATGCAAGGGGGGAGAAGATTTTGTGGGATAAAAGACCACTAAGTGGCAACACTCCTCCATCAGAATTCACTGAGAGCAAAGAAACTCTTTTTTGGGCAAAAGTCCCCAGAATTTTTAAAGAATGTTTTGCAGTATCAGAAGTACAGATTATGAATACCTGACAGTATTCATAGCCAGTATTCATAGTCATTGCCTGACAGATGTTAGAAGAGCTTCCTTAGTAGATAATAAAGCATGTGAAAAGAGATACCAGCTACCCTTAAACCACCAGGAAAACTCTAACAAAATCTACAGATGTTACAGGTCCAGACAACCCTTTAGGTAATGCTGGGGACAGCTCCCAAAGCAGTCTTTTCTAGCAGTTCCCCAGCCTGTATAATGCCTTCTTCCTTCAGCTGGTCTCTTACTCCTTCAGTATTCATTTACCCTTACTTTGCATGTGCAAAGAACTTGGAGTTTCCAAAAATCTGGGGAGAGCTGAGTGGCAGAACTTGCACAAGGGAAGTCATTTGTCTGAAGAAGATCTTTTGCAGAGGAGTAGAGCACTGCTGTACTCATAGTTTCTCACTCCTAGCTCCTCCTCCTTTCCAGGACTTCATTAGCACTTCAGTGTACACGATGTGATTTCATTTTTATTTCTCATCTCTTGCACCATTTATCACCACTTCTCCTATCTCTCACTATCGAGACTTGCTACACTAATTTTACTAATCTGTGACACATTGCACTGCCTCCCCCAGCCCTTTCTCTCTCTCCACAGTCTTCATTCCCTCCTGCTGGTTCCCTACTAGTGAGGAGCCCCTCAGCCAGCTGCACTTCCACCCACCTGCCTTCCCCAGCCTGTTGCAACTCAGTGTTGTTTGTGTACATCTGCCCAGGACTCCCAACCAGGGACAGGGACAGGGACAGGGCTCCCAGGGCACAAGACCATAAAAGTATGTCACAGCATGCCCCCAGGAATGCTCTTGGTCAGCAGCGGGGAATGGAAATGAGTTATTTAAAAAAAAAAAAAAAAAAAAAGGCTTTAGAAGCAAAAACATGTAGGAAAAGAAAAAAACCTAGAGAGAACGAGAGAACTGCTCATTATTACATTAGCAAACCTAAACTATTTATAAGCACTACATCTATCACTTCAATAACATGTTTCTAAATGAGGCTGAAGCAAGATATCCATAATTATTACTGAAATGCCATTTTTACATTTGCCCAACAGTTGTGCACGTTCCTCACAAAATGCAATAAGCAAACTACCAATTTTTTTTCCTATAAATTAGAGATAAATTAATCTAAATACCTCTTTTGCAATAGATTTGATTTTTAACTCATCATTTCTATTTCCTTTGAACAGCATAAGTTGCACAAAGCATCCTTTTCCCTTCTATCTCCTCTTTTAGGGAGCTTTATCCTGTCCTATTCTGTTTAGTCTATGGATGCTCAGAGGAAGAAGTGACATTAACAAGGCTTGTTTAACTTGCTTGATAAGACTGTGTTATTCCTTATTCCTCTTCCCCCCTTTTCTTCCATCTGTCCTTTTGTGAAGCTCTTTCTTACAGCTCCTAACGCTATCTGCTCCACTCTCCTCTTTTCTGTCACTTTTCCCCTTGCTTCCTTATCTGTGAGGAACACTGGAGGTGATGTCTGCAGGCCAGGGATAGGTGTCCTTCACTTGGAGAGAGCAGAAGCTGCCCAGCCCCTGCCCTCACAGCCCCAAAGCTGGCCATGCTGCACATTTGGGGGCTCACCCCAAGTCAGCATAGTCTGGGGACCACAATCTTGTGGTCTTTTACCCCTCCATTCTCCCATCTCTGCATCCCTTGTGCTCAGGGATTTGTTATCCTGGTCATTCACACTCTCTTGTTCATTTCTCTCCCTTGCTAGTGCAACCAGCTTTATTTCCAGGCTTCCTTTCCTTGCTCATGACTGCTGGAAACACTATTCCATTCCCATAAAAGCAGAGAGCTTTACAAACCACAAACTTTGTCTTTGGACAAAGGAAATGGAGGCATGAGGTGGCTGAAGGGGGGACTGTGGATGTTGTTTACTCAGCCTTCAGTAAAGCCTTTGACACTGTTTCCCACAGCATTCTCCTGGAGACATGGGCTGCTCATGGCTAGAGAAGTGCACTCTTCACTGGGTTAAAAATAGCTGGGTGTCAAACCCAAAGAGTGGTGGTGAATGGAGATAAATCCAGCTGGAGGCCAGTTACTAGTGGGGGTTCCCCAGGGCTCACTTTCTGGGACAGTTAATATGATACCTTTATAAATTATCTAGACAAAGGGATCAAGCGCTCTCTCAGTCATTTTGCAGACACCACCAAGCGAGGTAAGAGTGTTGATCTGCAGGAGGGCAGGAAGGCTCTGCAGAGGGATCTGGACCAGCTGGATCAATGGGACGAGGCCAATGGTGTGAGGTTCAACAAGGCCCTGTGCTGGGTCCTGCTCTTGGGCTGGGGCAACAGTCCCAGGCAGCAACACAGGCTGGGGCATAGTGGCTGGAAAACTGCCCCGTGGAAAAGGACCTGGGAGCGCTCGTCAACAGCAGCTGAACACGAGCCAGCTGTGCCCAGGTGGCCAAGAAGGCCAGTGGCCTCCTGGCCTGGATCAGCTGGATCAGCCACCAATACCAGGGCAGTGATCAGCATCAGTACTCAGCACCAGTGAAGCTGCACCCCAAGTCCTGTGGGTCCCGTTCTCCGTTCAGGACCCTCAGTTCAGGAAGGACATTGAGGTGCTGGAGCATGTCCAGAGAAGGGCAATGGAGCTGGGGACGAGTCTGGAGCACAAGTCCAGTAAGGACTGGCTGACGGAGCTGTGGATATTTAGTCTGGAGAAACAAAGGATCAGGGGAGACCTTATTACTCTCTACAACTCCCTTATAGGAGGTTGTGGCCACATGGGAGTCGGTCTCTTTTCCCAATAAACGAGCAAATAGGACAAGAGGAAACAGTCTCAAGTCATTCCAGAGGAGGTTTAGATTGGATATTAGGGAACATTTCTTACTGGAAGGGGGGTCAGGCACTAGAACAGACTACTCAGGGAACGAGTGGAGTCACCATCCGTTGATGTATGAGAAAGATGTGCAGATGTGGCACCTGGGACATGGTTTAGCAGTGGCCTTGGCAGTGGCTGGGTTAATGTTGAACTCAATGATCTTAGAGGTCTTTTCCTACCTTAATAATTATGTGACTCTCTAAGAGGTGAGATATATTTTCCAAGATCAAGCAGCCCTCGCTGAGCAGGCCTGAGCACAGATCCTTTAGAGGTGCTGATTTACTACTGTATATTTTAGTTTGCAAGAGAGGTAATGGTAGTCTAAATATTTGCTTTCACCATATATAATTTCCCTGCCTGTATAGAGAAAGATTTAAGCCACATGCAAAGTAAAATCTTTTCGAGGACAAACTTTTACTTTTTTTCCAAATTAAATTGTTACAGCAACAGAAACTGATTGGAATGGTTGGGCAGAAGCCCCCATATATACTCCCTGCTATCACTTATTTTTTATCAATCTCCACACAAGGAACAGCAATAAATCCTTTTATCAGATGACTGATGACTTCTTACCAATTAAAAAAATGGCATTAAAACTACTTATAAAAATTGGTGTTGCGGCACAAGCCCTGTTTTTCTTTCTGCCTTCATCCCATGCCACTCTACTTTGAAGATCTACCTGTGCTTTTTGTCCTATTGCCAAGATCATGCTCAAAATCTTTACTCCAACCTGGCTTTCAGGACCTTGTCTGGATTCTAAAGTTTGCTCCACTGTAACCACAAACACTTTCAATACCACCTTTGTATCCACTTTGAGTTGTGACACTTTGATTCTGTTGAGGTACCAGGCTGTATTGTTAGAGGGCGCCTGTCCTACAACTCTATCCTCATTTTCTACTTACTTACTGCCATTTCTGCCTAGACAATTGTTGGAGATTAGGAATTTTTTTCTTTTTTTTCTTTTTTCTCAGGAAATTTTCTCCCATTTGTTACCTAAGAGATGATAATGACAATATTTAAGAGACAAAAGATGTGTCTGGTAGGAGGAGGAAGGGTGCAGTTTGCTACCATCCCTTAGCTGGGGGGCTTTATCTTTGGAAGTGTAGAGATACCTGGAGATTTCAGCTCGGGGTGAGGGGCTGGGCTCGGCCCTCCTGGCCCTCTCGCTCTCAGATCAGGATTGAAGACGGTCGTGGTCTTAGTGCCAGGCTGCTGCTGCAGGGACAATTCGCTGCCAATGCAGAGTTCTGTGCTTCACTGCTTCTCACTACTGTGGGTGAGCCTTTGCTCGTAAGAGTGGCCACTGAACTGGGACCTTTCCAACACTCGATCCCACTGGGAAGGCCCTCACCATCTGCTTGGGTCCTCAGGGGAAAACCGGGGACCCTGACCCTTGACCCCCAGGGGGGAGCATCCCTTGGCTGCTTGTGGGAGCCTGGCAGCCGCTGCCCAGCCCGGCTGTTTGCTGCCGCTGCTTTGGGCTTTTTGCTATGCTCTAACCCGACATCCCATATCTGCTCCATCCCCGCGGCTCCTGGCACGGCTTTGGAGTTTTCAATACACTTTGTTTGCCACCCTGGGTGTGCCCACCTCTGCTGTTCCAAACTGCTGCTCCGAGGTTCCTGCTGTAGCGCATTACAGGAGGGGCACTGAGACCGGCTCCTTCCTGGGGCTTTGCAAAGGGAGCCCCTTCTCTCCTCTCTCCCTGCCGCCGCCTGAGCTCGCGCCACAGCGCCCCCTGCAGGCGGGGGGGAATCATTGCACCCGCCCTGCCCGGCCGGGAGCCACCAGCGCCCCTGCTGGCCGTGACCGGAACTGCACCGGAGGGGAAAGTGCCCGAGGGCCGAGCGAGGCTGCGGGTGGGTCTGTGCTGCTGCTCTGCTCGCTGCGCTGCTGCTGCTGGGGCTGCGGGTTGCCTTATGAGATCTATCTATATATTCTTGTAAAGAACTGTTATTTGTTTTGTTACATGTTTGCCTGAAATCCCTGTAATTTCAAAATTATAATAATTCAGAGGGAAGAGGGTCATATTTTCCATTCCAAGGGACATTCCCACCTTCCTTGGCAAACACCTGTCTTTCAAACCAAGACATTAATAAAGCATCACTTTTTCAACTTATAACAGTACATTTTACTGGGTGTCTTATGACTGGAAAAATCCTTGTAAGTTCAGTTACCTCGTCACCCTTTCCCGGCATTTGAAGCCTTGCTAATACTCTGCTTTTTTGAATATAGTCTTCTGCAGCTATGCATTCTCTTGCCTACAAGGAAACACAGAATAACAGAATGATTTGGATCAGAAGGGATTATCTCATTCCAATCCCCCTGCCAGGGACAGGGAGACCTTCCCCCAGACCAGGTTGCTGAAAGCCCTATCCAATCTGGCCTTGCCTACACCTCAAATATGGTATTATCAAAATGATATCCATAATTTTGATAATATATGGAGAAGGCAAAATAAGAGCACCCTGTGTTTACAAAGGTTTTATTTACATATCCCTTCCCCCACATTTTTTGTAATTCAGATGGCCACCTTTCTGGGGAAGACAACTTGTCATCAGGGGGTTATTTGGGGAACATGATGCCAATCTTTAATTAAATTTCCCAAAACAGAGCCTAGGACCCAGATATAGCTCTGTTTTCACAGTATTCAGGTGCCAGCATGCAACCACTTTAACACATTATAACACCATTTAGGTACAAGTAGGGCAGGGGTCTGAATTTGTTTTCTGCTAGATGAGCCCTACAAGCCCATTTATTTTGTGACTGTAGGATATTTGCTGCTGACATGAGAAGGCAGAAGGAACAAGTGTCCAAAAGTGGAACCTCCAATGCTGACAGCTGTGCAGATTCATACTAGATGAAAGAGAACTGAAACCAAGAGCCCAAGGAACTTGTTTTGTAGTAAAAATGCTCTTGTGAATTTGTGCTGAAGAAGAGGACATCAAGTCTGACTGCAAATGTGAAGGGTGGGTAATCTAATTATTACATAAATATTCTGAAAGAGGTAATTATTTAAGTCATTTTCAGTGCTAGTATGTTCTATCTCTCTGCATACCCACTTCTGTTGGGTCCTTTTTTCACTTGATTTGACTAAATAATCAAGGAGAATATTTTCTCATTCTGATTTTATTAAAGATGCAAGCTATGCATTCCAAGGATGGATATATTCACATTACACCAGAAACATTCAGTATATGGCACAGATGCCAAGAGCACAGAACCACATTGTACAGCACTGGCAGGTCCTGCAGACATTCAGTTTATGTGACTATATGAAAAAAAAACCAAGTCAACATACTTATTTTAAAATGAAAGCTACCTCCAGTGTAATCTAGACATAGTGAAATTAATGAATCGGAGCTCAAAAGTCTCAAAGAGGACATCATTACCTGTTTCACTAATTACAATTTTTTAATTAACACTGATAGAAAATACATATAGTTAACAATTACAAGACACACACAAAGCGAAAAATATATTCACATCACGGCAAGCAGAGACTGTGCAGTGAAAAGTAACTCAGCCTCAGTTGCTTTATCTGAAGGGAGCAACATCATCCTGACATTTGAGCAGTTGTCACTTTGAGATCTCCCAGAAGACTTAAGCCAAGAAATCTTGAATAATTTTTCACATGCACCATAATTCTATCTACAATCAAGGGCTGCATATGCTAGAATCCAGGCAGGGTGGACAGAGACTTACAATCAAACTTTTTAAATTCTATTTTTTTAAGAAAAAAAAGTTGGGATGGTTCACCCAGAACAATGAGAAGCAGATGTTCATACCAAATAAAACCCCACTTCAAGCTGATTATGGCCATCATGTGGAAAATCACACATTATTAGCAGGTAAAAGAAACAAATGTATGTTTCTTTGCTGACTGTAATTTCAGCCTTGGCCCAAACTGTCCTTTTCCTTACCCAGGAGTGCACTTATTGCATCTTAGGTTGCATCTCTCAATAAAATATAGTTTTTAAGAGACAGCTCATTTCTTTAGCTTTAGGGAATACCTGGGAAGACTTTTCATTAAAATGCTAATAGAACCAATAAAGTTTAACACAAAATTTCCCCCACTTGAGCTTGACAGCACATGCTTTGGTCTAATTCTGATCAGAATAGTGTCTATTTTATCATTAAAGTTTTATTCTGATGTATTTATTATTGAGGAGACTATGAAGAGCTGCATTACATTCAAGAATGAACTGAAATGAACTTTGGCGCATGAAACAAAGCCCATCTATGCAAGGGAGTGAACTGCTTTAGGAATCTAGAGATGAGGCTTGCTGCATTACTGGTGTATTGTGGTTTGTCACCACAATATACCAGTACTTTGTTGTTCTTGGAGATACCAACTGCACTTACCCCTTTAGTCCACTTTATTTGGAGTATTCATTAAACAACAAAGCATTAACACTTGGCACGCACGTTCATGATGTTTCCTAGACCAGCTCTGGATTAATCTACTCACTAATGCAAGAGGACAATTCAATAACACTAACAAGCCCTTGTGACATGCTGAGTTACATGTTCTCTGGCTTTTCCCTCTGTGTAGGAGGGCGCAGAGCTACTGCTACCCAAAAAACAGAACCAGAACACATCCAGCCTCCATCATCTTTGTCAGTCAATAAGAAGCAAGGATGAAAGAAATGCTTAACTTAAAACTTATCTTTTTCAAATTAGATGTAGATCAGCAGTGCCCAGTGCTTCTCTCACTTCACTACTGTAGCAGCTCAAAGATATAATCTGTGGACCAGCCATGCAGAACTAAAGTACATGGTGAGATTTAAAAACAATTCCATGCTCCAATGCATTTTGCCTTGGCTCCACTCATCCCTCTTGGGGTGTTCTTTAGGAGCATCGGCTTATACCCTCTCAATAACAAAACACTTGGAGAAGTTGAAATCCATGCACTTGCATGCACACAGTCATGTGATTTTTCTCATGAAAACCCTCTCCTGTTCCTCTGGTCTTCTCCCTTCACCCATCTGGATTACAGCCTCCTAGGGACAGAGCCCAAATTCTCGACCTGTGCAGTTCCCTCTAGTATGGAGCAGAATATACAGTAAAAAAGAAAAAAGGAACAGATCACACACACTTTTCATTTTGTACATGAAAAGGAATCTACATTCTCCTGTGTCACCTGCCCTTATCTGAGAAATATCTTTTCTTCTGGTTCTCATTATGGTTTTAATGAAGTAAGGAAAGGTTATTTAAAATAATGCTGCTACAAATGATCTGACTTTAAAAAAAAAAAAAGGAATGCATTACTAAAAGTGAGATTCCTAGCCGACTCTCTAAGAGCATGTTTTTCCAGAATCCATGGGGAAGACAGTATCAGGGAAGCAGATCTCTGCTTCCAGAAGAATACTGAAGAGGAGTTGACAGGGGCACCTTGCTTCTGCCATGCTGGAGGAAGAGGAAGGCAGCTCTGCATGGTGACACCCCAAGGAGTGAAGGCTGGGGGAACAGTGCTGGTGCTGGAGAGGATGGGATGAGGAGAAGAGAGTAACTAACCCCACATGGCTTCCACTCCCAGTCCCACCCCACACAGGGCCTCTGACCATCCTGCCATCTTCTGTCCTGGTCATTGATTCTTATCGGCACTCCTGTTCGTCTCAGCCTTCTTAATCAAAATGCAAATGCATGGCATATCTCTCCTTTATCAGTCCAGTCACTAGCAGAAGGATTCACAAAGAGCGGCAGCACCACAGGCTCTGGGTGCTGAGGTACATGGACTGGCCACAGGACAGACAGGCTGTGCTCCAGAGCCCACGATAGCTTCCCAGGCTGAGAGAGAAGGAATTTTAGCTTTTCCATTGATGCTGGAAAACCAGAATGTTCCCAAAGCACTGAAAGCTAGGCCTGCAAGAGAATTATACATCTGTTCTCCCTTACTCCAGAAAATTACCTTTGCATTTCAAACAAAGATCTCAACAATTAAATCATTAACTACAAAGAAAATAACCAAACAACTTCCCATCTCAATTACTGCACAAACATTTCTTCAAATTTCTTAGAGCTACATGAAAGGAAAATAAGCACAAAAATAATTTGAATAATGCCTGCATCCAGGGGTTACTTTGTAAATAGCACATACCCCAGCACTTTTGAATCACAAAGCTCATTCAGGTATAAAGTCTCCAGAACACTGTCTGTTAACACCTCAGGATGACTCCATTTGTTTTTAGCCCTCCACACCCACTTAAGAGAAAAACACTAACACCATAAACCAAAATCAGCATAGGGGCTGCCTGGTTTACAGAAGCTTCAAGGTATTCTGAATTGCACTTTTACCAAAGAACCCAAATCCATTTAATAGTTTAACAAAGCCTCAGCTTGTCGAATCTCATGACCTTACTGGAGAGAGGGGAATGCTAATACCTTGGAGAGATGCACCTTAGGCTCTGGGCATTCCTCATAGCTCAGGGTGAGGAAAAAAGCTTCCCCCATGGTGCTCTGCAGCACTATGCTAATTAGTTCTAGTTCTGTCCTCCTCCATTGGCCTATCCTACCCCTTTTCCCCTTACATGTTCATGTTCTAGTGAGTTCTCCCTTCCCTGTCTTCCCATTGGTTTCTGTAACCCTGCCCATCCACACTGACATTCCCTATGGGTCCCTTTCCTGTGTACCACCCCTGAGCCCTCAGACCATTGGATCCCTGATGCTCTCCTCTGCCCCCTCTTTCCCTGTATTTATACCCTGGACCCTCCTTTGTCTTTGGGCCCTGGACCCCCTCAGCACTGCCTGGAATAAAGCATGTTGGAACTCCATGCCTGGACTGTCCTGTGTCTTCACTGCCGAGCTGCTGTGTGTGTCTGTGTGTGTGTCTGTGTGCTGGTGCTCTCCTGGCTCCTAGCTGTGGGCACAAGATGCGCTGGGGGAAGGTTGTGTCCGCCACCGCCACAGACCGCAACGTCAGCTGGCACTGACTAGACATAACCTTACAAGGGTCTTTTGTCTCTGCCTGAAATTTTCGAGTATATAGCACTCTTAGCTGTGATAATTGGTTTGGCTGTCCATTCCATCCATCAGGTGATAGAAAATATCCATCAGGCTAAATGCAGTGTGAGAGAATTCTCTTTAGCCAATTAGTTGGTAATGAGAACATTAGCCACAGTATCTTCTGCAGAGGGCACCTTAGCAATTCCAGCGAAGCCCACAAAGATGACAGTTCTATCTGTATGATTAATAGTGAGTGTATGACACTATATGAATTCTACACAGTTGTGTAAAATTAGGGAGGAATGATCCACTTTATGCTGTTAAATATTTTAAGAGCCACAGATGATTTTATATTACATTCTAATACATACACTTATTTTGTATCTTGAAATTAACTCTCCTGAACCAAGGATAGTTTTTAAAGCATTTGGACTTCTCCAGACAAGAGGAATTATATAAATTCAAGCAATCAGGAGCAGCAGTTACAGAATGATAAGATTCTCTCTTGTACGGTGTGGTTTTGTACATTAGGAAAGCAAAACTGTTTCTCCACTTTCACCTCAAGTATATTCTTCTGACTCTACAGAAAGTGGCTTAACTTCCAACCTGGCAGGTCAGAAACAACCACCTGTGTAACGTGAAAAGCAAGGGAAAGTCAATATTTGTTCTTACCCATAAGATTTTTAGTACAGACTTGCTTTCTGTGTGAACATGTGCAAAGGTACACCCAGACCTCAATGGGGTCACACCCCGAAGTCCTTCAATGGCAACATAAAGCAAAGGGGTAACTGTGTACCCACAGCTGAGCTGTGCACCAGAGAGGGGGGGATTTGAGGATCAGCACACCCAGAATTGTGCCACCAGCCACAAGCACCCCTGAGCTGTCCCTAAAACACTGTGAGGGCACTGCCACCTGCCAGCAACCTGAACTGACCAACGAAACCATCTGATGGGGAGGTTCAAACCCCACATCTCTGCTACTGGACTGTGGAACACAAAGAGAAAAAAAACTATACTGGCACATGAATAGATTCAGTTACACCAGTGAAAAATCTTTAAATGGGCACACTGCAAAGCTGCAGTCCAGATTAGCCTAATTGGATTTAATTGCCAAAAGAAATAAACAAATCGAGTTTACTGTTATACCAGAAGGGTGCTTGTAAGAGAAGTCTATAATGGTGCAGCTACTGATACATCAATTTATTTACACTGCAAGATTGCCTAACACAGACAAAGCCTGAGTGAGCTGTGTGGGGGCAGAAAAAGAAGGGAAAGGCAGAGGAGATTAGTGAATGGTGCAGTTATGGGAAGTGACAGAGCAATCAATAATCTCCAGGTTCAGAGGATAAACTGAACTGACAAAAGTCAGCCTTAGTTTGCATACCAAAATTTCATTTGTATAAATCCTCTGTGGAGAAGAAGGAATAACGTAACAACTAGGATATTTTGAACACATTTTTCTTCTTTAACTGCTCTTCCAAAGTGTCATTTCTTCCTTGGCCCAGGCCTTCCTCTTACTGGAGCTTTGTTAAGCTTGAAACACATAGCAAATTTCAGATGGAACATATTAAAAAATGCTTAGATACCATGGCAATAAGCACACTGGGAACACCACTCAACACAACAGGCAGGATAGACAAATGGATTTGTATGCAGTGAATTTTGTACAAGAGAATTAAAAAAAAACTGCAGAAGGTGACAGGTACCAGGTGCCTGCCCTGCACCAGCTCATGCAGCACCATCCAGGCAGGGGCAGCAAAGAACAGGCAGGAGCTCAGGTGCCAAGCTGCACAAGGGACAGTAACCCCTTATGGAGCTGGACTCCCCCAGCCCTGAGTACAGGCTCAGGTACCTGTTATACCCTTCACAATCTGCTGAGACTTTGCATGAAGAAAGATGATTCTGAGAGCAGAGACACAAATGAGACTTCATCCTGAGTTGTTTAGTTTTCTTGAAACCTATGGATCAGAACAATTTTTTTATCAAGCACAATTCTATGCTTTTATGCATTTTTTTTTAATGTAAGGACAGTTAATCTGGTAATAATGCAAAGGGAGTTCAAAACTGAAAATTAAATTCAATTGATTGCAGATTGACAATGTGTCATCTGTTAATTAAAAGTGACAACCGTAACATTATATTTCATTGTACAATGCAAAATTATTGACTGTGGTAAGCTCTTCTAGGTTCTATCACTCTTTCACAGTCGTCAGCTGGGCTAAGGAGGCAAGCACGGCATTAGCTCTACAAAGCACTAAACAAGATTGCCACATACAGCTGGGTTCTGTTGGCCTGAAAGGACTGGTATTGTGTCTGTGCTCAGTGGCATAGTGGCAGCTGTGACATGTCATAGCAAGTGACATGAGTGACTTACATGGTACATGACTAGAAAAGCAGAGGAACCTTTTGTTTCAAGGGACATCCAGTGAAGCACTGCTGATCTTATGTTAAACTATTGCATCACTTGGATTCATTCCAATTTCAGGCTGCTCTTCCTTAGCAGAGAGAACAGTCTTTGTCCCCAAATCCTTGCCTGTTTGGGGACATCTTCCCCAAACCCCACCCTGCCTTCAGTTCTCCCCTCCAGGAGGAGACTCTGCAGCAGAGCCACTCTAGCAGCACAGGGAAAGCACAGCTCTCCCTTGGTCCAAGCTGTGTGATTGATTGCATTCCCTGCAATGTGTGGGTTACAGTGTACAACCTAATACACTGTGGACTTCACTGCTCATCATCTTCTGGTGGCAGCTGGAGAAGACAGATATCTGTGCTGATGCTTTTAGATTATCACAGGAAATCCTTCACTGCTACTGCCCAGAGGCATAAATAAACTGTTAACAATCACGATGTGGCTTAAGTAGAACAATTATCATTTATGAGTAAAATTTTTCTAAAAAATCTAATTTCTTTAATGGAGTATTTGAGTTTCACAAATATACCCTGCTCATCAGGTCCACTCACCAGTTCTGAGGGTCATTTCATCTCACCAACCACTGTCTCTCCATAAATACCTGCCCACCATTTGCCTTGAGGTTTGCAGATGGGAAACTCTGGTGGTTGTGACATGCAAACAATATTGATGGACATGGTGCTCTCATTTACACTTAGAAAGAAGGTTATGTCTTTTCCTTCCAGATCCAGAACTAACTGCAATCATTCACACGGCTGCTTAGAGGCAAGGTGTGTGCTATATTCCTCACATAATACCAGCAGACTCAATCCAGTCATTGGGCAAACACAAGTACTTTTGTCACTGGCACTGATGGGTTACAGATAAAGTTCATTCATTTCTTTGCTGTGCCTAAAAAACTGTGCTCAAGATGCAAATATCTTTAAACAGGAAAAACTTCATATTTACAAAACATCCTACACTAGGTTCCCACTGAACATTAGGCTACCAAACACATGCTTTATCTTATCACTTGAATCACAAAAATCCTGTGCTGCATTTGTGACATGGGAGCCAAAACAAATTTCTTTTTAACAAAATATGGCTATAAAATGGCCAATTCCTATAGCTACTGACCATGTGGCTGCTTGCTGGGACTACAGCCATCACACAAGTGCCTGCAGTGTGCTGAGCAACTCCCTCTTCCAAAAAACTCCTGAAGGAGAGCAGGGAAACAATAGCTGTAAGGTGATAATTGTGTCATGACTAGTGACAGGAAGGCTGAAGCCATGTTCAGTGTTTCTCTGGTCGAGGGAAAGATGAGCCTTACAATATATTGCAGTGTCAGTGATTAGTAGATTAACAGCTGCAAAAAGCACAGGAAAATAACTTCGTAGTGTTAATTCATTTCCTCATCACAGCTTGGAGCTCACAGCACAATGAAAATCACATTTACCTCTGTGTGTATAAATACAAAGGAGCATAAGATACTATTTCTTTCCCCAGGTATTACTGCATGTATCACCAGAACACGAGTGGCTATTATGAATTATCTCCACCATCCTGTATTCTCCCTCTGCCCTCCCCACTTCCCTGTGAATGGGGGGTGAGAGGAGAGCAAAGAAAAGATGGCATCTGTTAGATTCCCTTTCTTCAGCTTTTAGCAGCCTTCAGAGGTCAGGATGCTATTGGCTCTGCTCTGTGTGTGAGCTGGAGCTGTTCACTTAGCAACAGAGAGCAGAAGCAGCAGACAGCAAAACTATCTGGCAACGTGTGTGAGCAGCCGTGAGAGAGAGGAGGAGAGAGTGATTGGAAGGATGGTTTAGAGGATGTTCTTTGCCCCTGCTTGCAGAGGGTCTGCTCTGCACCAATGCTGTCTGCTCCAGGGGAGGCAGCAACAGGTGCTGGTGCCCTGCATGCCATTGAAAGCAGCTTGGGAGCTCAGCACGTTGCATGTTTAATATAAGAGCTGAATTAGAGCCTACAAATAGCAACAACAGCATCCAATCTCAGTAAAGCCTGTTTTTAATGCAGGTCGTAAAGCACGGAATCTGTGCCTGAAACAATATGGATGCAAAATGTGAAGTGTTAGAAGAAAAAATACAGGGAAGGAAGAAAGCCAGAGATAAGACTATGCAGAAAGAACAAATGAGTTTACCTTCATCTACTTTTTCTCCTGTTATCTATTAGTAAAAATCCCAAGACTTAACCAACTGCAGTAAGACACTGTCTGTACCAATATTCAACCTCCAGAAGCATGAGCTTGTATCTCAGCCACTTCTGAATAACAGTTTCTTACAGAGCAGGGAAGGGGATAGCAGAGGAAGGTGTTAAGACAGAAAAAATATGTATTTTGCAGATCTTAGTTCCTTTATGAAACACAAGAGGCTTGTGCTGAGAGATTACTGATAATTTCAAGCTGCTGTTCAGAGCAACATTGGAGATTTTATGCAGATGATTCCACAGGGAACATACAGCCTGCAACCCTCCCATGCCACTGGCATCAGATATTGTCCTTTCTGCCACTGTAAAAGGAGAGCTCTGAGCACCCACCAGGGAAAGCATAATTTTCTCATATGTAAGAATGAGAAAATTCCCTCCTCTCCACCCATCCGCAAATGAAGTAATTGTAGAGCAAATGTCACTGACTCTATTTTTTCTCCCAATTGCTTTACATTTCTGTATATCTAAATTTTTAATTTTAAAACAAAATGTAAGTCTCTCTACGTGTGGAGTGTATGATTGCTGATCTTTCCAACTTTGAACAAATCTTGCAAATCAGGCCTACTGAAATGCAGCAGCTGAACAGCTCTAAACAGATCAGCTCAAAAAAAACCACTCAGCCAAAACCTTCTTTCTACTCTGAATGAGGAGCTTAAAAGCAACCAAGGGTGTAGTTTTATCCTTTTCACCTCTTTTGTGTGACAATTCTATTACATTTTCCTTATATTCAACAATACAATGGATATGTAATAAAGGAAAAAAATGGTACTCCCTTAGATTCAATATAACCAAAACATATATGCCATTGTTAAAGAGGAACCTATATTTTTGGAGGAACGGGTACACAGCATGGGTTGCAGGCCTCATTCTCCTATTACTTCCTCCATAGAAGGACTTCACCTTGCCAACAAAAATCTACAGATTACAGGAACTGAGCAGAGGCGTAAAAAGTTGACTATCGAGAGTAGTCCATTGGTACTATGAGAAACAGTCTTGTGTAAAGAAAAAGAAAATAAAAAAAAAAAAAAAAAACCAAGAAAAGAGGAAGGGAGAAAAACAAACCTAGGATGTTTACCTGGCTGAGCATGGCCAAAGAGACAGAGTGCCTAAGAGAAACAAGGCCCTGGTATGGTCACATTTCCCATGCTTCAGGAAAACTCTTACCAAAGCCAGAGGGAATATGAGTGCTCCCTTGCTGAAAATCCTTCAGATTTTATAATTTAAAGAAGTAATGGTTGTTTTCACCAGTAGTACGAAAGGCATCACATAGAAGCCAGCCACCTTGATGGTCTGTGATGGTGTATGCATCTAAAATTTGTGTTCTGTTACTGAATGTCGTGACCTGCATTGAAGAGACAACACAAGAGACTTATTCCATTTCCTCAGCCTCTGCCAGGGCCCTCCTTTTACATTACCTACAATGTGGGTTGCACCTGGTGACTTGCCCAGGGCTTTGCCTGGCTTGCCCTCTGCAGAACTGCTCTGGCAATGCCTGAATGTGTGGCACCAAGGACAGAGGTACCCAGCACTAACTAACAGTGATTTGAGGACTGCAGAAAGTTTACCTGGGAGTTAGTGGACTTTTTAGAAGGTGCCTTTCCACACTTTTGGCAGGGAAGTTATTTGAGGCATTTGAATTCACATTCATCTTTTACAAGTGCTTAAAGAACTTACTGAAAATGTAAACTTGGGTATTAGATAGCTTTGAGGATTCCCATTGGGATATATCCATAACTTTAAATGAAGTTCATGGTCATTGTTATTATCTCATGAATGTGAAATCTGTTTCCAATATCAATACAGTACACTGAAATGAAAGCCCAGACCCAATAATATATTTTGCCTTCTGACATCCCATTTTCACATTTCTGTACATTGCATTTTAAGTGGGGAATAAAATAAAAAGACCTGTGATACCAGGGCTCTGAGCACAGTGGCACTGGTACCCTCCACCTGTGAGTAAACCCTGAGGCCTTTTTCCCTCTTCTCTCATCTCTTTGCAGCATCAAGGAGTTGAAAGTAACATTTTTGTCAGAGACCCAGTGCCCACCTCATATAGAGCACTGAAGTCCTGGGGGCTGTCAGCAACAACAAGAGCCCTGCAGAGAGCAGGGACTTAGTTCTGCTCTGAAGGCATCATCTCCTGTTCATTGCTGAACTTTGAGCTTAGGAAGAGCTGGAAGCCAAGACAGATGAGCATCTCTCAAGGCAGCCTGTTCTGTGCTTGCAGGAAGTATGGGACTGAATATACAGAATCATGGAATAGTTTGGGTTGAAATGAACCTTAAAGATAATCTTGCTCCTGTTGCCTAGAATTGAAAGAAACTTTCCAAACAATATTAGAGGCGATAACAAAGAGCAGCTCTGTTATGAAAGCTTTCAGGTGCACAAAATATAGATATGCACACCCATGGTATCAGATTATCAAAATCTTTATAAGTTTAGTTATTTGTATATCTAGCATGTGTATCCAACAGGAGAATGGTCGTCCCGCCCTCGGGCCTCCCCTTGGAGTCTCTTCAGGAGGTTCTTTGCCCTATTTCTTGTTATGTCTTCCAAGTGCTGGTGCAAAATAAGATGTCCCTATTAGAAATTCTTTTCTTGAAAATAAGACTAAATAGAATTTCAAGAGTGTGACATAATGTGTGAGAAAGGGTTAGCCACAATCCTAAAGTGTGAGAAAGAGTAAGAAAGTGCTGGAAACTATACAACTATATATTAAAAATCTACAAAGCTACAAATATATGAAAAAGCTAAAAATCTTTAGGCATGACTCCAACTCACTGCCATGAGCAGGGACACCTTCTGCTTTTCACAGGTTACTCCAAGTCCCACAATCTCCACATTACACATACACAGTTTAAGGGACTGATTTGCATGCCCACCTCTGAATTGGTATGATCTGAGGAAGAACAATGCCTGTTAACAGCCCATCTTTTAATTTGTACCTTAAGTTACTGGAATAAGAAGGGAGGAAGAGAATCATTAAGCATTGGGGTTTTTTTAAACACCACAAACACCACATTTCCTTTATGCTTCAGCAATTTCACTGCAGGAGACAAATCAATACTCTTCTCTGTGGAGTTAAGGATTCTCATTTGGTAAGGGAAAAGGGGAATTTACCTTAAGGAAAACAATACATAATTCTTTAGGGAAAAAAAAAAAAAAACAAACAAGAAACCAAACCTTCTTTTATCTAGTTTCTGTTTTGTTAATAAAAACAAAGCACACTTAGAGAGGAGAGTTTTTCTGTATAGGCAGGATTTTCATAAACACACTTGCTCCTTCCAACACATTGAAGGAAAAGCAGAAAAAAATGCCAAGAACAAGAAAATGCCTAAAGGAGAAAAATATTTTGGAAATGGTCTGGATCTCTCTCTCAACACCCAGCTACCTAAACAGCCATGGAGGAATAGTTCAGGACAACAGAATAAAACAATAACCAAAGAACACGTCCTCAGTCTGTGCATGTGATTCAGTTTTGGCTGTGTTTTGGGAGGGGTTTTTTTGGGGTGGAGTGGGGTTGTCACTCTTCACCCAATCTCTAGTCCCATTCGTGCCCCTACCATGTTGCAGATACAACTGCTGTGACAAACACAGGCAAACTCTAAGCCCCCACATTACCGTGCCACTCATTTTAGCATAACTGGTTTTGTAGCCTAAATGGAAAAGTTTACATATAAAAGTTTTCTTAATGTAAATAATCTGGAATTTCTAGTAGCCAAAGGAGTTCCCCACTGCTTCCAAAATGGTGGTTTAGTTATATTTTATATAGATCCTTTTTAATATCAGCTTGTTATTAAATATATCTTTTTAATAACAGCTTGTTATTAAAATTTCCATTCTGGTTGAGAGAACAGAAATGAAGGCAAAAACAGAACGATGGTGTTTTGCTGACAGACAAACAGCCGGAATGCAAAACACCACAATGTGACCTTGCTAACTGGTGCACCCTGTACACTGTCTCTGAGGTCTCCTCAGTGAACAAGACCTGGAACTAAACCATTGTCTCTTTGCTTTTGTAATGGATTCTCTTCTTCATGTGGGAGGCCCTTACTCTGCCTCATTTCACCAGAGCAACTTAAGACATTTCAGTGGGGTCACACCTTTCTTTCCCAGAGGAGTCTCCAGACCCTACTCAGCCCAAAACATTTTACTATTTGATCAATTCTCACAGCACATTTACAGCATGTTTAGGGCAGTGAATGTAGAAGGATACACACTCCCTTTCCTTCCACAGATGACAACTGAGGCAGCTCACATAACTGCTCCAGCGCACAACAGTATATAAATATCAGCATGACAATGAAAAGCTCAAGTAGTCAACTCCTGGGCTTAATTTTTTTCTGACTGCATCACTAATTGTCTCTTTAAGAAAAGTCTTACAAAATTACAACAAAAATGCATTTCTAAACAATCATGACCCATTTGGTAAAGCTGCTGCTTTATGTTACTTGCATCACTGGTAACAGAAAGCCAGCTGAGAATCTTGCTGTTGGTGTCAGGTAGTTCCACCAAAAAACAGGCTTCTTTTACAAAACTTCAGTGGAATGATAGCTCTTATCATGGAAAGAGAATTTCACCAGGCAGAAGAATAATGGTGAAATGCTCTGTGAGTGGCAGAATGAAATCCAGTTCCACAGGCAGTCAGGAAGGCAGCACTGGTGGGTGGTTATCAAGACAGTTTCATCAGACAGTCGAAGGCCATGCAAAGCTTTATAAATCAGCATGAAGAGTTTACAACTGACACACCACTGAACACAGAGCACTAAAGACTTCTGTTCTGAAAAGCTGATTTTTGGCAGCAGCCTTCCTGCATCTTTTAGATTTTACTTATAAGAGTTACAGGGTGGAGGCAGATAGAATCAAATAACCCAGTCTCAAACTCAAGAAAGCATGAATTGAAATCTGTCTCCATGACAGAGAAATTATCTGTCACTGATAATATTCCTCAGATAATAAAAGTCAGGATGTGAAACAGCCCAAGTACTTCAGGAGAACCAAAACAATAAATCAGGGTGCTAGACAAGTGTGACATCCTCTGCTACCTGACAGACAATTCTGTCTCCCTGAGGCTGGACTACCCTGACAGGGTCCTAACACCCGGGTGAGAAACCAAGCAGAGAGATTCTGGCCACAGATGCAGGTACCCCAGGCAGCCCTGGGGTTCTGACACCCACAGCAGTAGGACAGAAGATGAAAGGAATGCCCCTCAAACCAACTTCACATGGAGCAGAACAACACCCGCAAATGACAGCCAAAAGACTTAAGTCTTAGAGGGAGATGAACATGGTGTCTTCCTGCAAGCTCAAGATGAGATTCTAGTGACAACTGCAACCATGCAATTTCAGCCTTTTAAGCTTGGGAAGCAAAGAATTTACTAGGGCACCAAAACAGAATTTACAATTACACATTTCACTAGTCTAAGTCTAAAATTAGTGAGTAGTAATTGAAACTTGAAAAATCTAAAGCAACTGATCAATGGGAAAGCATGCAGGAACAGCCATATTCTACACTGCAAAAAATTACCTGAACGTTAACCACCACACCACCAAACCATATCAGAGTCACCAAAGAGGAAAACTTCCTCTCTGCCATTTTTATCAAGTGGAGATAACACAAAGGCACAAACAAGAAATCCACACAGACTAGGGATACAAGAACTAGAGATGGGCTCAAACACCTTGTGTATTTATCACTAGTGAAAACTACCCCAAGTATCAATGGAGCTGGACTCCACTTTCCAACAGAAATACAATGAAGGAAAAGGAACAACTATCCAGATAATACTTATATATCCATTTTAGCAATACAGGCAAAACCCTCCATTAATAAATCCCCAAGGAGAAATTCACAAACTATTTTTTCACCTAAAATTCAAAAACTATTCCTCTTCAAACAATAAAGCAGGTTTTGCACATCCTTTGAAATATTTTCCTGGGGGGGAAAAGAAGAGAGAAATATATTGAAGAGAGAGATGAGAGACAGTTCTCATTGTAATAAACTGATTCTTGGAAAGTCTGACCCACCAGAGAAGATAATTAGCAGCCAGGCTAGTAATTCTCTTCAGCCATGCAAGCACAGCTGTTAACTCTTTCTGTAAAACAGGGATAAACACTGAGATAAAGGATAACTGCAGTATGGATTTTCTAAGTGATGTTCCAACAGCTCAACATTTTCTTCTCAAGTGTGACATGTCCTTCTGCAACCAGCTGGTGATGTAATGTAAAATTTAAGATGTCATCTACATGAAAAGAAATCCAAATGAAGAATACATTGAAGAAAAAATGAAGAATAAATGAAGAATATATGGGGAAAGTTCATAAGATAGAAGACGTACAAAATGTTTGAAAGCACAAATATAAGAAATTCCCCTGTATGGCAAATCCTTAGTACAGTTTGGAAGTGAAACACAACAGATATGCTAATCACATCACACCAAAGAACAGAGACACTGAGGATAAAACCATGAGAAATCCAAAAGAAAATCTGAAACGGGAC
Source organism: Haemorhous mexicanus (assembly GCF_027477595.1). Lineage (NCBI taxonomy): Eukaryota > Metazoa > Chordata > Aves > Passeriformes > Fringillidae > Haemorhous > Haemorhous mexicanus. The sequence goes on from NC_082344.1 coordinate 12,181,173, forward strand.
TGAGAAAGCAATAAATGGCCAAAATTAAGAGAATTATTGCGAACTGAGCACCAAATGGAGCATTTAAAGTAGAGAGAGATACAACAGGAGCATTCTACCTAAGCAGCAGAGATTTATGAGGAGACATCAGTGGGAGTATGTTTTGGGTCTTATAAACCACCTTTTCACCATTTAAAGAGCATTGTGAATTTCACAGTGACGTGAAACTTTCTCAGGGCCAGAGTGAGCTTATGCTGATTTACATTTCTGAGGATAATGGTGTACAATGCTGATGAAGCCAGAGCAGTTTCTGCTAGCCAAGGCCATGCTCCAGTGACTTTGAAGGAGCTCTGTTAAGTCTAGGCCACTTGAGAGGCTTCTTCCCCTCTCCATTCTCCCCACCTTTGGACCCTAGAACTTCCCTGGACACTACAGCTCATTGTCCAACAGGAGGCCATACACTGAAAGAAGAAAGTCAGCAGACTCCTCTTTTCAGCCTTCAAACTCATCTCCACCCACCCTGCCTTGGTGGGTCCACTTCAGGGTCCAAGCTTTGTCCAGTGAAATTAACACAGGCTTTTGGTAAGAAAAATTATTGAACTTTTTTCATTAGATTTGGAAAAAACAACTTGAAAACCCACCAACAAAAGCAACAGTAACACAATGACATTAATGACTGCATGATGGAACTATTTATTTAGTGGCTGCTTTAGACCTTGGCATATAGTGAAACCTCAGTGATAATAATCCAAACACATTCCACACAGTGATTTTGTGTTTCATTAGCAAACCAATTTATTTTAAATCCTTTTAGAGCTACATGTTCTTTGTCGTACTGTTTTGCTAGCTAAGAGCATCTTGTCTGAATTGCTGGATCAAATCTAGAAAAAATGCATTACAACCCAAAGCCATCACCATCTGGTGACTGTTCCACATCCTATATGGACACATTGCTGTGTCCAGCAATGGGTGAACAGGTGTCCACATAATAGCAGCCCTCACAATTGTCACTGGTTTGTAATCCCATTTCCAGACTTGACACACAGGCAAAATACTAAAAGCCTGTCACCCTTCAGCTGATCCTTCCCAGCACGCTTGGGAGGAGCCCCCTTTCCCCTGCTCCTCTGCCTGACATTGTTGAGTGGCTGGTGGCAAATTCCGTGCTGGATTTCATTCACTAATACTCCATTCTTGATTGTTAGAAAAGAACATGTAAACACCATTAACAAAAAGAAATGCTCTTGGAAATCCAGTGTTGTGCAAATACACAGGGACTAAGACTACTGTCTTTGCCCTTCAGGCTCCAGAAACACTAGCACTCCCCACAAAATGTGACCCTTTCACTTAGGCAGTAGTGGAACCAGCCATTATTCATGCCCAGTAGAAAAGCATTTGCTACCTTTAACATTGGGAAAAATAAAAATATTAATAAGACTTCTCCCCTAAAATCAGTGAGTATCTAAAAAATAATAATTTTCATTGAAAATGGCCAACCCAGCCATAAAATCTTACTAAAAGATTCCTGCAGGAACCGAAAAACCATATACATTTGACTAGCAACAGACGACAAATCAGTCAAAATAAAAATAAAAAATAATAAAAATAGAAGATCCGCAGAATAAGGCAGGCTGTGGATTTCACGAGTGTCTGAGAGTTCACAGACAAGCAGCCGAGCTTACAAGCACAACAAATTAGCAGGACTTGGATGAGCCCCAGGAAGTAATTGTGCACTGCTAGATCATAGCAAATATGAGGTAAAGGCTCATTAACTACAACTTTCTGTGGAGCTACAAACTAGCACTTGTTACCTGGTGTTTCCTAAGGGCTCACACACAGGCACTGAACTCTTCCGCTTAGGCCGGGAAGCTTTCAAAGCCATGGACTTCCCTCAGGCACAGGAGCCCTAAGCTGAGTGCAAATAGCCAACACCATGTTCACAGGCAGAACCATCCTCCATGTGAAAAATCCCTTCTCAGCAGCCTCCACTGTGCAATGTGGCAGGGGAGCAAAGGCTGCCTGCACAGCTCCGTGCCAGCCAGCTTTGTTACTATCATTTGAATCCCTCTATCCAACCTGACAGCCCTCTGAACTTTTGATAGCCAGGCTGGTTGGAGCTGTTTTGAGCAAAGAGCAGATGGGGGGATATGTTCATGTTGATTTGACACAGCCTGATTTTTGGTAGCAGGGGAGGCCAGAAGTGGCTTCTGTGAGAAGCTGCTGGAGGTTTCCACCATGGCCAACAGACCCAGCCTCTGATGGCTCTGAAGATGGACTTGCTGCTGGCCCAGTTACAGAGGTTGGTAACACCTCTGTGATGACACAGTTAGGAAGAAAATCAGAACATCACAAGTGCAGTTTTTCCCAGGGGTGGCAGAGCGCCCTTGCCGGGGCCATCCCGGCGCTGCCGCGGCCGCCACCGCCTGTGCCATGGCGGCAGGGCTGCCGGGCCGGCAGCGGGAACGAGACGAGCAACTGCCCAACACGGAACCTGGATGAGATCAACCTCTCAGTGCTTGGGGATCCCGCAGGAATCTTTGAATTGTGGAACTTGTTGGCAATGGTACCTACAAGCAGCAGTTTTTCTTCTAGTCAGAAAAGAGAAGGAAGTGAGGACACGAGAGGGAAAACAACAAGGTGGCAACCAAGGTCAGTGGAAAAGAGGGGGAGGAGGTGCTCCAAGCACTGGAGCCAAGGTTCCTCTGTGAGTCGTAGTGAGGACCATGGTGAAACAGACTGTACCCCTGTAATGCATGAAATCCACTGGGGATGCAGAGATCCACTCGCAGCCCGTAGGAAAAGTGCTCACACCAGAGCGGGTGGATGACAGAGAAAGCTGTGATCCAGTGGGAGATCCGAATGGAGAGAGAGGGCCCTGCTTCCAGAGACAGAGGGCCCCTGCTTCCAAACTAGGGCAGCCTATCCTTGGAGGACTGCACCCTGTGGATGAGTGACCCACATCACAACAGTTTTGAGGAGACTGTTTCCTTGTGGGAGGGACTCCATGGCATAGCAAAGACTCCTCTCTCTGAGTAAACAGAAGATCTCAAGTGATGAACTGACCAAAACTTCATGCCCTGTCTCCCTGTGCTATCGGTGGGGAAGACGGAGAGGCTGAGGGGGTGGGTGTTTTAGAGGCTTATTTTACTCCTCGTTATCCTCCTCTGACTCTGTTAATAATAAATTTATTTTATACCTTGAAATTTAAACCCATTTTGCCCTTATAGTGTTTTTCTCCCAATCCTTATCTCAACTCATGAACCCTTTGCTAATTTTTTTTCCACCTCTCCTTTGCCCAACTATAGCAGAAGAGAGTGAGGGATGACTTTTGTGGGTGCCTTGCGTCTGGCCAGTTTCAAACCACGACAATGTTCTCCAACAATTTCACAGGGGTGACTGTCCAGTTTCTAGCTGGTTTAGTTTGTTTCCTTAATAGCCTGCAGAGAACAAGAGCAAGGAAGAAACTACAGCCCAAAACCCCAGTGTTGAGATCTTTATAGCCAGCAAAATGAAGTCTACATTGAAGCACTACAGCAAAATGTGGTACTACAGGTACTACAGTCTTCTGTGGGCTTACACCATTAACCTGCTTCTCAGTTAGGAATTTAGGAACATCCCTAGCAAGTTGCCAAAGAGCCTCCTCTAAGCAAAGGATGGGCATCCTAAACTTCTGATCTTTTTGGCAAGTGATCTATACTATCTGGGCATTTCCCAGCTGCCATGCCAGTAACTTTCCTTGTTCTTTATAAACTCGAACAACATTTCCATGCCCTCAAAAGCACAGCCATTCTAAGCAATGATCAAAACAAAACTTTCTACTTAATAAAAAAAGCACTATGGAGCTTGCTGGGATGATAAAATATGATTACTTTCCAAACACCAAGAGGAAACCTGCATCAGAAATCCTTTTGCAAGGTCTAGAAAAAGAGATTCTTAAAGTGAACCTGAAATGACCAAACTTAGCAATTACACGTTTTGCCACAAAACATACTTACCTAAGTTTTAGTCTTTGTGAGCAAATCGACAGGGTTTTGTCTGTTTGGCCTGTTGCCTTATAACAGAATTATTCCCTTTGCATCATGAAAGTTAATTGCACCAACTACAGAAATTGAGTAGAGAATCAGGACTGGTTTTTGGTCCTATGCATGTCTACCTATGTTAGTATCTGTCTGTATGCCCACATACCCATGAACATACACACTACACTGAGATAAAACATGAACAGAACAATGAGGCTTTTATCATCTTTAATACAGTTCTGTTATATATAACCTTTCAGCTTAAATATAAGCCTAATCTTGAATCTCTCACACGCATACAGTTATATACTTATTTATAGCTACAGCAATAGAGAGGCTGCTTAGAAAAGTAGAACATCTTTGGAAAAAGTGGGTGGTGATAATGCAAAACAGAATCTGCTTTTCAACTTTACTGGCATCTCTGGTCTATGAAAACTGAACTTGAATCCCCTTTTTCAGCCCAGTAGATTTCTTTGAATCATGTGTCATAATCGTGTCTGTAGGAATTTTTATCTGCCCTATCCCCTCAATCATCCTTTAGGAGTTTGGCTGCATTCTGGCCATCAGAATATTGCAGAAGGAATGGAAATGGGCTCCTCCATGCTTTGCATTCTCATACAACAAAAAACAGGCAGTCCTGGTCATGAAGATAAGTTCTGAGTCACTGAGTGAAGATGTCTGAACTCCATGACTGCTGGAAATAGTGGGACACCATCTCAGAGCAGAGGGTGCCTTACAAAACACAGACCCAGCAGCCTCCTGTACCTTTCAATATTTGTGGATTAAATTCGTATTTTGTTTCATAATCCAGGGGACGGGAACAAGTTCACTATTGACAAAGTCCTACACCTGAAAAATTAGTCACTCAAACTCATTAATTTCCAAAAGGAAAGCAAATGCTGGAGAACAGGTCATATGACACTGGGCTGACCCCAGGAATACTGTGTCGTGTCAGCAGTGTCAGACAAAGAAGAGGAAGAAGAGGACATGGTCTGTTTGGGGTACAGGTATACTTGACTAGAACTGTGTAAAGTTTGATGGCAAACACACTGCAGCTTGGGGCTTATTCAGCTACATCTTCATGACTGTTTTCCTCTACCCTTCCATCTGTAAGGGTCTTTGGAGAGAATTCATGTGTTCTGCTTTATAAGATTTAACAAAGAGTAATTTGAGATGCTTGCTGTGCATAGTTACACAGTTTCTAATGGCTAGTAACACATCATAAATTGTGATTTTAATGTGTAAATCACACCATGGGTACTTTGCATGTTATATTCCTGTATGTAACTGCACAGACTATTTAAAGGCTATTTTCATGTACCCTCAGCCCTCTCTTGTTCCTTTCAGCTCACAGTAACTGCAAGACAAATAAAGCTGCATCTGTCTCCTCACACGGAAGGTGACAGGAAATGGGAAACAATGACAAGCCCAGGCCTGACTCCCAGCTTGCTAACCACTGCAGACTGTAAAGTTGCCTTTCACTGTAGCCAGCACAAGGCCTGCCACTTTCTTCAGCAGCACTAGAACTTCACCTCTGCACAGGATTTCTTTGGCTTCATCGAGCCACTTATATCATACCAGCCATGCTAGTTTTTAAACAACAACTTTAAAATACTGCAGGCTAATTTCAATATTTGACACTACGCTAGAAAAGTTGAGCAAACATTATGAGCATGGACAGGCCTCCTGTGCCTGCCTTGTGTAGGCAGAGACTTTATAAAAGCAGCTTATACTTGGACAGGCTGTGCAAGCTGTTTGACTGTTAAAAAATTTTGCTGACCTCTTCTTTAAGTTAGCTGCAGACTTACAGGGAGATTTATAAAACATCTCTGCCTCTAATATGTTCGGTTTATAATCACGTAACTCATTCATGGTGCATCCAAGTCAGTCAGGCATGAAATGCTTTCTGTAAATAAGGCAGACAAAACTGCTGTATTCACTCCCGTTGCTTGACCTTAGTGGGGCTGTTGGGATTTTGCAAGTTAAGACAGGCAGGCAGAGCATTGAAGAATGGGGTTAAAACTAAGTCAGCCTTTCTGCTCTCTCTCTCAATGATTTTTGATCGATTCCAACCTCTGCTATTGTCAGCTCAGCACAGATCCTATCCACGGCAAAGTTTGCTTTTCTCTGCCTCTTGCATTTCAGCCACTACCAAGGGCTTTGCCATGCTAGACCCACCTGACTGTTGTGCTCAGGCAAAAGAGATGCAGTGTGGAGGCCCATGAGCCTACCAGGAAAAAGGCAGTGTCAGTGCCCTGGAGGAACATGCCATAGGCTCTGGGCATTCCCTACGGCTTAGGGTGAGAACAAAAACTTCCCCCATGGTACTCTGCAGCACTATGTTAATTTATCTGGGTTTTGTCTTCCCCATTGGCCCGTTGGCCTTCCCTACCCCTTTTACCCTTACATGTTCATGTTCTAGTGAGTTCTCTCTTCCCCATTACCCCATTGGTTTCTGTAACCCTGCCCATCCACACTGACATGCCCTATGGGTCCCTTTCCTGTGTACCACCCCTGAGCCCTCAGACCATTGGATCCCTGATGCTCTCCTCTGCCCCCTCTTTCCCTGTATTTATACCCTGGACCCTCCTTTGTCTTTGGGCCCTGGACCCCCTCAGCACTGCCTGGAATAAAGCACTGTTGGAACTCCATGCCTGGACCTTCCTGTGTCTTCACTGCCGAGCTGCTGTGTGTGCATGTGTGTGTCTGTATGTGTGTCTGTGCGTCTATGCTGGTGCTCTCCTGGCTCCTACCCGCTGGCACAAGATGCTCTGGGGGAAGGTTGTGTCCACCACCACCACCAGCACCACCAGCGCTGCTCCACGGACATAGCAATGCTAATAGGAACAAAGGCTTGGTTGTGTCTTTGAAATGAATAATCATGACTTGCTGGATGTGCAATGAAAAGATCTCCTGAAACAGGGGGACTCAGCTATGGTTTCACCCTGGGAGCAGCTGTACTGCAGTCTGGTAACCTTGCATGTTGTGCTGATGCTCTGATGTGCTCAGCGTGGGGCCTTGTACACACACTGAAGAAGGAAGAGATCCTTAAACATCAAGATGGCAAAACAAAAGCTGGATTTCAACACAGCTGTGAGGGTGGTAAGGCACTTGAAGAGGTTGCCCAGAGAAGCTGAAGATGACCCATCCCTGGAACTGTTCAAAGCCAGGTTGAATGGGGCTCTGAGCAACTGGTTTAGTGAGAGGGGTACCTGCCCATGGCAGGGAAGTTGGAACTCAATGATTTTTAAAGGCTCCTGTCAACTCAAACCATTCCATGATCCTCTGGAAAAAGAGGGGGGGCTACACAGAAGCACGCTGTGGCACAGCACACAGACCACCAACTGCAATGCTTCATCTACAGTGGCAGAGTGGCAGCATGACATATGTTATCATGACTGTGGTGATAAAAATATAGCTAGAGGATCTAAAAGTTATGTCATGCTGTCTGCCATCTCTGCAGGCCCAGTAACTAAGCAACACCTAAACCTTTGCATTCCCCATTAGGGTAGTGCAAATCTATTAACTTTGCTTGGACTGACAAGGGTCAGAATTTAACCCATTATTTCTGAGCTGGCTTTTTTTCCCCCAGTGCTGATAGAAGTCACACATTATTATCCCCCACAGGGTACCAACAGCCAATTAAACACCTAGAAGAACCCATTATTAATGACCCAGCTCTTCATTCCTCCCAACTGTATGGAAGTAAAATAGTTTGATATTTGTTTTGTATGTTAAAAAAAAGAAGTTGATTTTCATTCACACCTCTACCATTTCCCTGGCTATTTCACCTGCATCGCCCTTTTGCTTTCTCTCCCTGCCCTATGCCACTGGGGCTATGTCTGCATGACTCCCTCCAATCCACTAAACAAAAATGGAATCAAAACAAAGCAAAACTGAAATGGAAGCAACAAAAAGCTTTCCAGACATCTCCAGGTGTTTCACTAATACAATACACACCTTGCCTTCAGTTTTTCTATTTCAGCCTCATTCAAATAAGCATCCCTATTAGGATACAATCCAAAGAAGTGCTTAAATGCCTATTTAAATACAGATGGTTTAAATACTTTTCTGAATTAAACCTGTTAACTGACAGATCTTCAGAACAGAAAGAATGCTTTAATTTTGGCTTACAGAGAATTGAAAAACAGATAGAAGAATGCTCTTCATGGCTTGATTGGCGACTTGCTGACAACATACACAAAACCAAAAATATCTTCTCACTTCCTCATAACTTTGTGCATTGGATCTTAAAGAAGATGCAGGCAACAGAAAACATTTACAAATCTCATCAGACAGACCATTAGGCATATGCTCAGAGAAAATCCATGGAGCTGCCATTTCTGAGAGAGAATTACAATCATTCAATGTCAGAGTTTTCACTTGTACAACAGGAAAAGCGCTGCTCAATTCAACCTAGGAGACATTAATATGATTGCTTATCCAGTGCTTTGAGATGAAGGGTTTTTTACTCCAATATTAAAATAACCAGGATCTCTTTTTTCCCCCAAGCCTGCAAGTCTCTTACTGTGGGTGGACCACCTCATCCTGACAATAGCTGAATACAGCTTCCATCAGTGTCTGTGAGAAGTGCTCCTACAGAAGGCATAGGGCTTCATGGACCCTGCAGTGCTTCCAAGCCTCCCTGCTTTTAAGAGGCAGTGTGCCCAGCTCAGCATTTTCTGAGTTAGGAGTTGCATTTTCCCTCCCTTTCCTTTCAATCATTTAATTAAATCTTTTGTGAAACAATAACAAACAACAACACCCCTCCCACACTCTCATGTTCCATTTCCATGGCAGAAAGCACAGCACCTTTTGCTCAGGCAGCCTCCTCCCTCCCAGCTGTGCACCACGTGAACTGAAATCCAGGGAATATGTGAGTATCATAGAGTCTTGAGCACACACAGGACTCTGATTGTGGCAGCATGTTTTGTGCCATATTAATGACGCACAGCCCTGCTAGCTTCCCCCCCCACCCCCCAAAGCTTTACGTAGGAGGCAGAGTTATATAATAAAATTTCTGTTTCTACAGCATTTGCCCCATACCAACACAGAAATGCAGGCTTTATTATTCTTCCCAACTAGCAGGCACTGAATTACAAGTGTTTTAACCCTCTTTGCACTAAACTCTCAGAGTGATTTCTGATTCAAAACAGCAGGAGAAAACTCCACTGATCATTTCTGCTCTCTCCACTTGTGAGGCTGATTCTCGGCCTTTGAGATCATTTTTATCAGCTCACAAACCCCTGCTTATTAAGGGTCAAATTTATTTCCTGGGGAAACTTTTACTCCCCGTGCTTTAGTTGCATCCAGGACTAATGTGCCTCAGCCTTAGGACAGAACTACTTGACCTGGTTTTACATTGCGGCTGCATTGACAAAGATGGAGCTCGTGCTGCAAAAGGGCAAAGGTTCAACTGAGGGGTGCATTGGGCTGCTCTGCCAATCACAGGGTCTCTGTAAAGCCAAGACTGCAGGAATGCGATGAATACTGAAAGGGGAACCAAGGGTAACCACCTTTGATATCTTGACCATATGCTGGCAGGACACATCTCCCCTTGCAGCAAGGAGCTGAGTTTCTAGTCACTGCTTCTGAATACAAGGCCACCAATTTGCTTTTCAGGACCCTGCTTTCTGGTACTCAGGTGTGCAGGTATTTTGGAAAAGCTGTTAAGCCAAACGAGGACTGAAATCTCACTGAAAGACAAGGAAGTGGCCAACACAACTTACTGGTGTCTCTTCCACCAAATCAAGGAGGGGCCTGTCTGTTGTGGAAGAGTCATACACACCAAGACAGCAAGCTCATGATCCCCCAGTAAGAGAAGGCCTCTTACATTCCCAGAATTACACTTTTCCAGCCAAAGCATTAAAGACACCAAGAGGAAGGTTTCTGAAGCAGATGCTGTTCAGCTTACATGGGAGTGTTCTTAATAGGGAAGCATTTACAGTTAATCAACAAATAACCCCTCTTAGGGTACCAGAGCTCCCACAGATGATTTGGTGTTGTGGTGTGAAGCTCTGCTTCCTCCTTGTTTCCCCCCTGCCCTCCTCCTAAGTGCTGTCTGTCAAGTTCCACATTCCAGCTAGAGCATTGTGTGATTGGCAGAAGTTCAAAAGATTCTTTTCAGACCTGGAGTCATTGGCCTGTCCAGGTGTCATTGATCCCTGAGACCCTCCCCCTCCCACCTGGTTGGTGGCTCACCTATCCTCTCCCTCCCACCCCTCTGTGACTTTAAAAGGTGCTGGAACCATGCAGTCAGGGTCTGTCAGAACTGTACTGAGATTCAGAACTGTGTCACCTTGGAATAAACTCTGGATTTAACTCTCCGGCAGAACCTGCTCTTTTTCTCTTCACCATCGTCTGAACTTTTTCCACTAGAGGTAAACTGAGTTTCTACTTCGTATAGGCCCATTCCAAGTGCCTGGCTGCAACTGCCTGTGAGCTAAAGGTGTCTCTGAGGAGAAATATCCTCAGCAGTCATCTCTAGCACAGTGCAATCAATAATTTGGAAAGGGATCAGGTACTTGGGAACATGCACACTTCTGGCACAGTCCCAAGCAAGATTATGTCTTGACACTCCCCTAGTGTCTGGCACCAGTGACCAAAGCAGAGCCCAGGGCAGCTGGGCAAGGAAGCCCATGGGTGATCAGCACAGCTTCCCTCTCCATGCCACAGAGCAGAGCCTTGTGCAGGATCTCCTGGAGCCCCAGCTCTTCCATGCCTAGGAAAGTAAATGGCCACCTGAGCTGCATCACACCTGCCACCCATACTTCCAAATCTCCTTCCTACAGGATGGAGACTCCCAGGGCCTTCCCTCCACCTTTCCTTGTTGTGGCAATTCTGCCACATCAGTGAGCAGGGGGAACAGGGCTTGGTCCCTCAATGAAGTACTTCAGCAGAGAAAATGAGCCACACCAGCAGGAGCATGCCCAGGAACAGAACCTGAATTCTGCAGGCTTCAGAACAGCATTAAGCCCTAGTGTTGAGCATCTGTGTATCATTTCCACAATTAAAATTCTCAGCAGCTTTCTCACCAGAGAACACAGCTGTCACCACTTTAACTGCATCCGTTCATCAACACTGACTGACCTTCATTCACAATCTCCCTGAGCAAGTATTTCCAGCTACCTGTCTGTGGTGGCCTTGAAACACCCAGCAGCCTAATTCTGGGATACAGATACCTCTCGAGCCATTTCCTCACATGGAGCTGTGAACACCATACATAATCTTTCCAATAATCTGCACTTTCTTTTTTTGTAGGCATAAATTTTCACAGCCCACCGCGAGTGCAGTGCCAGCAGTTCCACAGCAGTGCAGACCAAAAGAATATTCCTAACATGAAGGAATGAGGGGTGCTTTATCATCATGACCTGGCTCCCTAAAACAAGGAGAAATTGAAGATAAAAACATCTTTCCCCAGCCCTGCCCCACCCACACTGACTGATCTGGTCAGCATTGCTGCCTGCACCAGCTGTCCTCCAGGAGGGCTAATGGGGAGCATGATCCCTTGTTGGTTAGTCATGTCTCAGGCCATTTGTGCTGCCAGTTAATGGAGCTGTCATGTGCTCATCCTGGATCGTGTGCTATAAATGCACCTTGTGCTTTTGTCAGCAACCTAAGCTAACAAAGTTTTCCACAGCAAGGAACTTCAAAGAAATTCTGCATTATTAAATAAAGTTATAGGTGAAGTTGTAAAATCTTCGGCTCACCTCTGATGATTTGGTTTGGTTACCTAAAAATGTTTAATTAGGGAAAGGAAACATTTTTAAAATTATGAAGATTAATTCTGCTGTTTCTCATTCCACAGCTTCCCTTATAAACACATATTTAAATAAAAGGTATTGGGGATTTTTCCTCCCTGAGTCATGTCGCAAGAAACAGTGTGAATCTGGGGAACAGACAGCAGAAGAAATGATTATCTGACCTTTGCCTATAAAACAGCTTGGGAGGCATGGGGGGAAGTTCAAGAAGGTTTTTCCTCCTGTGAAGCTTCAGGCAGCCACAGGAATGTACCTCTAGGAACAGGCTGGCTATATAAACTGGATAGAACAAGTTCAGAGCAGTGCTGCAGCTTGCTCTGACACCACGTCAAGGGGTGAGAGGGAGAGAAAGGGAGAGTTTGGGGTACAGAGGCAAGCAGGTGATGTGGGGCTGCTGCATTGCACCCTCCACATCAGCAAGACAGTGGTGGGGCTTGCTAAGGAAGGGGCACAGCTGCAGAGAGCAGTGTCACAATTTGTTTTGGTAGCTGCTGCATCTCGAATCTGTGTGCTGGAGTGCTGGTTTTTGCTGCCAAGGCTTGGCTGTGGTCATGAAGGAGCTTGTGTAGGGCTGGGATCAGGCTGAGACATGAAGCTGTGTCCCTCAACAAGCAGGGCTGGGATAGCAACATTTCCACTTTCTAATGATAAGTCGTATGAACTCTGGGTAACAGCAAGATCACTGTGTGGGTGGATTTATGTTGAAATTAACTTATGTTTAATCACATACAGCACATAGTTGGTTTTCTGCCTGCTTTAACAGGGTCTGTTTTCTCCAAGGATGGTACTTGCCTGGACTTGAACAATAATTCAGATTGAGGTAGGATGTGAAACTGAAGCACAGCTGTTGATCCTGAAGAACTGCAACTGTGGGTATCCCCTTGTGAAACAAGAACATCTTGATCCCATTTGGTTTAGCTTAGCTAAAAGGATGGCAGCATAAGTGACACTCCTGAGTTGTCCCCAAAACCATAAATTGGCTAAATTCTTATTAACAGATGTAATTTCTGTCGTGTACAGTTAATGAACTCAGATTTTTTTTTTTTTAATTTGAAGCAGTATTTTAAAAATATTTTGCTACTTTAACATTTTACTGTAGCAGTTCAGATTTACTTTGGGGGTTTTTTGGGTTTTTTTTTGTTTTTGCTTTTTGTTTTGGGGGTTTTTGGTTTTTTGGGGGTTTTTTGTTTTGTTTTGGGTTTGGGGTTTTTTTTTTTTGTTTTTTGATTGTTGTTGATTTTACATGTGTGTGAGTTGTGTTGGCTGAAGAATTTGTGAATGCAGTTTAACCTGCTAAGAGGATTCAGTTGCTGCTGAGTTTGGCCAGGGCTGGGACCATCGAGCAAGGACAGCAGGTGACATCCACAACTCTCTCCTGGGATGTCAAACCTCAGCACTTACTGGCCAGGCCAAACTGAAGATGTGCACTGCCAATAAGCAGTGTTCTGTGGCACAGAGCTCACTCCAGAACACTAGATTTACACTGTCATAACTTCCACAGAGGCCACATGGTTAGAAAATAGAGCAAGTGCAATGTGAATCGAATCCAGCAGTCCTTAGATGGAGCCCACTGGAATGGCTTTTCCTCTCAGTCATGCTAGAGAGACTCTGGAGCATCCCTGTACAACAGGCCCCTGCAGATATGGACTTACACTGGTACTAGTGACTTTCAGCTTGATCCAGATGTTTAAAACACCCTCCAGGAAGATACATTTATATTCATTCTACAGATCCCATTGACAATACGACCCGATGCACCAGGAATCTAAATGACAGGTCCAAACATATAGAAGCCAGTAGAGAGAAGGTAAGGAATACTGAGTCTCTCACAGAAGAGAGGAGACATTATCTGAACTTTCTGTACTGTTGTGCTTTTTTTTTATGGAATATGCATAGAAGAGACAAACAAACACAACATATTTTTATTATCTTAGTTCTTCCTGTGCTGAAAGCAAATCTAGTAGTTCAAATATTTTTTTCTTTCAATTTACAAATGTTTAAAATCTGATAACATAGTATATATCTGTAGTTGTGAGCAATACATACATTTTTGTTTAAAAAGAATTACAAAGTTTGTTGTAAACATATTTATGTGCAAATACATTTATCCTTCCATAGTTAATCTACAGGAAAGAAGAAGGGAACATATATAATAAACACAACTGTAAGCAGCATAGAATAAAGGGAAGACAAGTAAAAGTGCCTTAGAAATGCTACTGGTAACAGTGTGCTCTTACAGATTTTTGCATGCTTTTCTTGCAGGTTAGATTACAATTGTTCTCTCAGTATATTCAGAAAGCCTGGACCAAACTCTTCCTCAGTATAATTCCACTTGGACTGATCAGGATGAATTTAGCCTAGTGCTTCAAAATCGCAGTTGGTTTCTTTCTCAGATAAAGTAGAATATATATTATGAAACTGAGGAGTAGGAGCATAACTAAGGGACTCAAAAAACAAAGCAACTCATCTCTCTGACTTTATTCAGGCAAAACTCTAACATAGCTGTACCTCAAGGCAGTGAGCTTTTCCCTTTTTGAGACCCATGCTGTATGCTTCTTCTTCTCTGTTTAACACTTGCTATTCTTACAATTAACATTTATAAGCTCTATAAGGGAAACACATTAGAGAATAAAAATTTCTGGCTGTTTGACACAGTGAAGTTGTTGATTCACAACTTTTGTAACTGCAGCCACACTGCTCAGAGACATCCAGCTACAATGTAGTGACACTACAGAACACAAACTGGCTGGCAATCTCAGGCAGGTGCTGGCTCCAAAACAGCTTTTACTACTTACTATGACTATTTCTTTTTCAAAATACAGTTCACAAGTTTTCATGTCAACTATGTCCTCTCTAAAGACTGTGGTTTTCACCTTGTTTATCTTCTCTTTTTGTCTTGTTTATTTAACATGCTCTGGCTTCGCTTTTTCTATAATCATAGAATCATTTAGGTCAGAAAAAGATCATCTTACATAGTTGGAGTTTACTAATTTACCAGAACTGCAAAAATTTAAAAAGCCTATAAGTATTAGAACTATCTTCACAGTTGTGTGAAGATAACCTACTGACAGAAATGTGTTTAAAACGAAAAAAGAAAAAAAAAATCAAAATAATAAAAAGCAAAACAACAAAATCCCCAAACCACTCATTAAATATTTTACAGACTTCAAAAGAATTGTTCAATTAAGAATAGAAAGGTGCCCCATGCCCTTTATTTTTAAAATTGTGCCTGATGTAAAACCAGATAATGAAAAAACTTAAAATATGAAAGATAGCTATCAGGTTTTTAAGAAGTGATGGTGAAATAAAAATCTCTTCTGAAAACTTGTTTTCCCCAAGTAATTTCTTTTCAGTGCAATGTAACATTTTCCCTTTCTACCATGAAAAGAAGATGCACCAATTCAAACTAACACATAAAAAATTCTCAATGTAGGAATCTATGAAAATGGACTCTGGGAGATGAGCAGTGACACAGAGGGAACAACACAGAAAAGGACTTGGGGTGATGACTGCTCTCTGCTACAAAGTAAACAGGTAGGTCCTTGCTCTTAGGTCACCTTTGCTTGTCTGGGCTGGAGGGATAAAGGCACATATCTACGCAAACTTCTGCTGGTGCTATGACAGACAGCAGGGCAGAGAGGAACCAGCTCTACCTTAGCCCACATCCCCACCCTGGGAGGCAAAGCCTCAGCAGGAAGGGGATTAACACCATAATGCTTTTGGCTTGGTGGAAGTACACACCAAATTCTGGCAAGATCAGATTTCACCACTGCTCTAGTAAACAGGGCATGAATTTGCCATTTCACCCACACAAAAGCCTACACCACAGCAATACATTCTGCAGTCCCACAGGTGGGCAGCATGGGCCCTTCCCACCTTAATGAACAGAGCATATCATGAGCACAAAAGGCCTTTCTGGAATGGGGCTGAAGTTTGTTTAATCTATTGCTCCTTCAATCAGATTTACATTTCCCACACTAACCTTGCCCTAGTTTACTGCCACGTGCCTTTCTGGAAAAAAGGAAGTTTGGCTTTGAGGGGCCGCTCAAAAAATCTAATGGGGTAGTAAAGTTACAGCAGAAGCCATTTCAACAAAGGGCTCAACTGAAGCGTCTGCTCGTATAGGGAAAAAAATAGCCTGAGAATAGCTGTCCAATGAGGTTTGCTGCATGAGCATAAGGAACAGGCCAGGAAGCTGCAGAACATAAAGAATTCCTGCTGTGTTTCCCCCAGTGTGTCCCTGTTGCCCTGATTTTCTAGGATTTTCTAAGATTTTCTAAGCCTTCTGATGTTTACATTCTTGTGGAAAACTTTCTCACACATTTTCTGTAGATAACACATTGTTTTGCATTCCTTTATGGAGGCGGAGAGACTTGATGGACTGTTGGTTTGCCCAGTGGCATTGGAGAGGTGGCACTGTTACCCTCCAATCCACTGTCACTTTTGGAAAACTATAAATGTTGGAGTCAGGAAATAAACTTCCCTTTTTGTTCTTCACCTTGGAGCAGCGGTGTGCACCTGTGTTCTTTCGTGCTCCTTAGCGACATGTCTCCTTTAAATTCAAGAGTGTGCATGAAAACAGCCACTGAATGCATTAGCTTTTCACATCTGGAGGCGTGGCTTCAGTCCTGCAATAGCCCAGGTCTCCACTTCTTCACTAAAGACAAAAGTGTATCCAGAGGCATGCAGGTATCCAGGGGAACCCCACAATTAAAGGGAAAATAATGCATGTTCACTTCCAGATAAAATCTGACTACAGGTTTTCAGCATCTTGCATTTTTTCTTGAGAAATACTCACAAGCTGTAAAAATCCTCTAGGTTTTGGAACAACTCTTTTGAACATGAGAATGTACAATACAGAGAAGTATGGATGAGTATTTAGGAGATGTAAAGCCATGCTTAGGGCACAAAACCCCTTAACACACAGGTACCAAAAAGAGGGGCTCCCATATTCCCTTTCCACCAACTGTCTCTCACTACTCCCAGCCACAAAGATTACTGTGTGTTGCCCTGATCCTTGTCATATCTCCATTTAAATATGTTAAAAGGGTACAAAGCATAGGGCAGCAGGAAAGCTACCTTATTTCTGTATTTCCGATGGTTTAGGAGTTTTAATAAACAAAATATACAAAAATAATCTCCTGAGACAGCCTAACAATTGACAAAACAGTGAGGAAGTAGACACCAGAAGCTGAAAATTGTGGGCAGTAGAAGTCACACACAGAAAAGTATTTCTCCTCTTTCCAGGTTTTGCAGCAAGCGATCTCTGAGCCTTTCAGCAAAGGTTTGAGACCAACAGGAAAAAGCTCCTTGCTATGCAACTGCAGAAAACTGGGCAACTGTGGGTGCAGACCAAAACTAGGAATGGGCTCAACCAGGGATTAAAACAAGTTAGTAGACTGTAGATTCCTCTTGCTGTCCTTAGAATTGTTTCTAAACATGAAGGTCTTTGCTTGAGGAATTTCCTTGGCCACTGATTATCAGAAACTGGAATGCTTAAAGGCAGGATATAAGGAGGAGATCTCTCTGCCCTCTTGGGATCTGCTAATGCCTGCTACCAAAAATCAGAAGGTTAAATACAGCTTGGCACAAAACCATCCCAGAAGACACTGCCTTTAACTGGTTCTGGCCCAACCAGTAAGGCCAGGCCTGCATTAGCCAACTTGTTCTGTTTCCAGAACATGGCTGTTTTCCAAGCATGGATTACAGCTGGACACAACCCCTGCTGACCTCTTCATGCAAAGGTGACTATTTCACCATTGAGCCACTTTCACATGACCGTGCCATAAACACTTAATAATATTGTCAAATATTTATTATATGCCCTGGTTTGTGTTATCTTTGGGCACCACCAAAGTCCTTACACTCCTGGAGAGGTTTCCTCACACTGAGGGTTCAGCTGGAATAAGCACTTTGAGAACTCCTCTTGGAAGGCTTCCCAGTTCATCTGTGTATGCTTGATTGACCAAACCAATGTTGTATCTCTTTTAAGGGTTGGTAATCAAGCTGCTTAGCCTCTCTCCCGGACCATTAGTACTGTCATCATTCCATACAGCAGCATGACCCCTGAGGTGCTCTGCTCTTAACATTCTCCTGCTACGACAAACCAGCCTTTTCCCCTGGTACAAATTTGCGATTTCTCTGCTTCCTATTTAAGACATTTATTAAACCTGCAGTGTGACTATAAGACTCACCCCTTGCTTACCAGCTTTCCCTAACAGCCTCCTCTGAAAAACTTCAACAAAAGACTTTTAGGAGTGCAAATAAGTTACAGTAAATCTAACATTTCTCCCATTGCACTACCTTAACTTTTTGAAAGAATTCTAATATATTAGAGGAAGTTTACACTTAGAGAAAGTTATGCTGGTTTGCACCTCAGGTACTTTATAATGACATCTATAATGACTTTCTCAACAATTTTCTTAGGCACTTAAATGAGGGTCATGAGTTTATAATCCCCTGGATCACCCTTATCGTCTCTCCCACCTCAATGAAAAGAGCACTGGCAATCTTCCAGATTCTTATTATAGCTGTAATGATAAATTAAATCACATTTATTTTGGGGTTGTCTTTTCCTAGGAGGTAATTCAGCTAATACTAAAGAAATAACTACTGACTTAGTAGATTAATGTAGTTCAAATATTACAATATTAATACTATCTGTATTTACATGTACATGTCAGTCAATCTCAAACTGCTTTAACAACAAAGCCACTATCTTTATCTCCATTTTGAAGACCAGGAAAATGAAGCACAGACATTATGGGGCAAAGTTATGAGCAGAGTCCAAGTCTCATGTTTGTATCACTGCCCACTAAATTATGAGATTCAATGAGGGCTTATTTAGTATAAAAGTATCTCTACTCCTGCCAACTCTTTACCAAAAGATAATGTTAAGTGCACCAGGTATTCCAGTGTAAAAAGTATTTTATATTCTAATTTTCTCTTCTTAATTGTCCCTTGAGCCTCCAGAGGTATTCAGGCTCATCAGATCCCTAGTGGATATAATAATTCTGGAAGAAAATTACTCGTTTATATATTTATTTATTTATTTATTTATTTGTCCTTTTAACTTCCATTCATTCGTCTTGGTCTCTAGCTTTCCTACAAAAGGATACACTTCACTATTTGCATGACTCATACTCAGCCTCTTTTCCCCTCACCAACTATTGCTCTTCTCTACACCATTATTTGCCTCTTCTCATTTAAGCATTTTTTTCCTTTCCTTATACTCCTTTTTCTCCCATTACACTATAAAAATAAGTGTCATCATTCTGTTTGACTCTTTGATTTTATAAACATCTAATCACATTCAGTAGCACCAAGCTGATGGATTCAGAGACACCCTGCAGTCATCAGTTCTATACAGTAAACAATTAGGTTCTTAATTTTTTTTCGGGACTAGATCCTCAAAATGGGCTAAAATGGAGGTGCTCAGTGCAGCCAAAGACTAGGAACGAAATCAGTCTCCCTGTATGAAGTCAAAGGAGTACTCTGCCTTGTTTCAGGCTCTTTTTAATTAGCTACCTCAGTCTTCTTTTCTGATGACAACCTGATGATTCTTTCATTCCTCTTTCCTGAAAAAAACACTTCCTTGATGCTAGGTATCCCATTAACATTAATAACTTCAGCGTATGTAGTGTCTGTTACCTAAAAGAATCCCAAGGAGCTTTGGAAACCCTACACAATTTCATTGACTGAAGGAACTCATCCATGAATGGGATGAGGATATGCAGCAGCTGTTTATCAGCTCATGGAAACACGGACAAAACACAACAGGACAAATGTTGCAGATTGACAACGTAATGAGAAGTTAGGTGAGCAAAATATAATTCTCTCACCTGGTATTGGGTTAGACATTACTGTTAACACCCTTTTTCTAGGAAAAGTGTCATGGGCTAACTACTAATAACATTTTTCAAATTCTCAAGTAAACACTTCATCCAAAATACACCAGGTGAAATTTCAGCTCTTGCTTCAGTATTTGTGTGCTGAAAAAAAATCAGGGAAGGGAAGCTCAACTTGAAAGCTCCCATGGTATGGCAAAAATGAGAGCTAGGTCTACAGGTAAGTTCATGGTCTTCCTTGGAAAAGTTTACAAGCAGCAATATAGAATCATGGGATCATGATGGTTGGGAAAAACCATTTAGATAATTGAGTTCAGTCATCAAAGCAGAACCCTAACCACAGTCACCATTAAACCATGCCCTCAAGTGCCAATCCTAAACATTTTCTGAAAATTTCCAGAGACTGCACCACCTCCCTGAGCAGCCTGTTCCAATGCTTTACAACTCTTTCTGTGAAGATATTTTTCCTATATTCAACCTAAGCCTCTCCTGGCACAACTTGAGGCCATTTCCTGTGATCCTTTCATTTGTTACCTGGGAGAAGAAGCCACACCTCACCTGGCTACAGCCTCCTTTCAGGGAATTGTAGAGCATGGCAAGGTCTTCCCTGAGCCTCCTTTTCTCCAGACTAAACACCCCTGGCTCCCTCAGCCACTCTTCACAGGACTTGCGTTCCAGACCTCTCTCCAGCTCCACTGCCCTTCTCTGGACACCCTCCAGCATCAGAATGTCTTTCTTGTAGTGAGGGACCCAGAACTGAACACAGCACTCAAGGTGTGTCTTCACCAGTGCAAAGGGACAATCATGGCCCTGGTCCTGCTGGCCACACCATTGCTGATCCAGGCCAGGATGCCATTGGCCTTCTTGGCCACCAGGGCACAGCTGGGATCATGTTAGCCAGCAGCATGAAACAAGCATGCCCAGAAATACATTTCAGTGGGCCCCTTTCAGACAGGACTGCAGACCTGCCATGGTCCTGTGGCCAATGCACAGGATCCCAGGGGATACACGGGTGGATGCCAGCCTGGTCAGGGAGAGAGAAATGGCAGTCGTTTCTCACAGTGGCTTGTGAGAATTTTAGGGAGTTGTAGGAATGTGACAACTTGTTAGTATAAACAATCTGCAGGTGGTGTTTTTCCACTTTGTTTTCCTGTTCTTCTCAAAGATGGTGTGTGAGAAAGATGTTTTTTATTAACTAGCCAGTCAAGTGGAATGCATCCTATGAGTCCATATAAACCGAAGAATCCTTTGTAATAAAGCCTCTTTTTCTGCTCTTGCAGTTGGGTCTCTTGTCTGTTCTTGTGTCATTCTTGGCTCAGGGGTGACATACACTCACTCATGAGCACTTTTTGGCTTACTTGGGACACCTGACCAAATTATTTGTCCTATGGAGAGCTGTGTATCTTACAGCCAATCCTGGCTTATAACAACCTCCCCATTTTTAGGTTGGCAGATACCGGATTCAGTATTCCTAAGACATCAGGCTGCAAACCATGGATTCAAAAGCTGCCGTGAGAGCTCTGCCACCTGGACAGCAGAAGTCAGCAGGTAGCTCAGGGTGATATCTCCACCAGTTAGCCTAATGTAAGTCACCTCTACTTATGTGTCAGACCACTAGGGTGTGTAAGTAATGCTGAAGTTTTTTCAAGCTGCAGATCAGCCCCAGATCAGGAGCATGCAAGAGCAGTTCTATTCTGCTCCATCCTATACCTTTCTTAGAAGCAGACATTTCATGTAAACTATCTTTTCCCTTTATTCTTCATGATGCAGCTAACAATACCTGGGCATGGAATCAAGGCATTTAAGCTGTAGGTACCTCAGTGTCACACTTTGTAGGAGTCATACTTTTCAGTTAAATGATCACCTTTTCCTCTCCCTCTACAATTAGTCATATTAGTGTCTCCCACCAAACAATGACCTGCCCAGTCTAGTAATTTAAAAGATGAGATGAGAGAGCACTTCACAGTACAGTGCAACCATATTCTTTTATGAGGATAACTACTGGAAGACATAAAACAAGCTGCTGAAAGGGGCCAGATATACTTACTCCTAGAAAGAAAACAGCCTTCCTCTTGAATATTTTAGAAAGCTAAAACGAACCCTATTTCAAAACACTGTTTGTCCTTACCCACTCCTACAAGCTATGTCCTCTGTCATTTACAACGTGTTTACATTAGCTGGCAGATGGAGCCATTACTGCCCTTCTGGCTGATTTTCCCGGGTCTTTAAACTCTTCTTGAGCTGCTGCACTTGCTATCACTACTTTGATCCAGAGACTGACAGCACACTACTTACTGCTGCAGCTTTACAATCTATCCTGGAATTTTTATTCCTGCCATTTCTCTACTTTACAGGCCTTCAAGCTGAAACACTCTGCAAAGGAGCTCCTGGAATCTTTTATGTAATGCATTAACTTTCCATGGGTGAAAGCAACCTGTGTTTTCTCTGGAGTTTGTTATCTGTCAGTATTACAATATTCATTGCCCACACTGTGCCTTAGACATGGCAGGCCAGTCTGTTCTGTCATAGCATCAAGATCTGACTCTTTGGACTCTCTTCTTCTCAGTCTTTAAAATCTAAAAGAAGGAAATTTTGGTTGTCTCTTACGAATGTTATTGAATTAAGTACTTTCACCTATTAATACTGCAAGTCAGGGTGGAAACACAATGAGGAAACCCAGTCAGAGTCTTCTAAACTATGGCTAGTGTTGAATTTCAACCTGTAAAAATAATTTTAAAATTAAGGATAAATTATGTATAGAATGAAAAATAACTATTCAGTATAATAAATGTGTATATTATCTATCCATTTAAGTTATTGCTACCAGTGTTTTTCTTCAGATGTGAAGGAAGTATGTAATCCCCTAAACTGGTCAGTGTGAATGTACATTTTTAATTTGTAAGCTTATCAGGAATACTAAATCCTATTTCCAACTTACAGCTAATATTACATCTAGCTTGTATTACTTCTATCCTTACAGTTTCTACCTTAAAAAAAAAAGGCAGCTAGTCAATCTTAGGAGACGACATGACAAACGAGACACATTTCAATAGGATTTAACAATAAACAGCCATCTCAACAAAGAGAAGCCTTCCCCCGCCTCACCACTAAAGCAGCATCAGACAAGAAACTAAGTGAGACATGTTAACAGAGAAGCATTCCAATTAACCTGTTACATCTCCTCTAAAGCACAGACCAAAGGCTACTGCTGCTGGGGAAGCTGGGGGATGCAGAACAATAATTGTCACTTAAGCACTTCACTCCCTGCAGCCCCGAGCCCTTCCAGCTGGGTTTATCTCTTTCCAATTACTGCTGTCATTTGTGTTTCAACATGTGCCATCAGGAGCCAGGGCACAGGCACCAGCCATGGTGACACACAGCAAGTCAAGCCTTTCCTCAGGCCCGCTGATGCTACACCATATCCTTGGGGACACCATGTCCAGGACCCACCTCCCCATCCTGACACCACGCTGTGCTCCAGGGGCACTCAGGGAATCACCATGGCCAGGGATGGGAAAGACTTCCCAAGCCCGGCTGAGAGCCTGCAGGAGGCCACAGAGGAGTTTTTCAGGAGGAGGTCAGGCATGAAAGACACACGCTGGATACCAATGGTACACGTTTTGTTTCTGATGCATCTCCTGATATTCCATCATCCCCGGCTGCATTTTCTAATCCAAATCCACTTGCACCTCAAAGCTGCACAACAGCAGGCAGAGTTGGTGTACTATTGGTGTACTATGTATGACTGTTCTTTAGTTCTTCACACAGAATGGTAAGGTTGGAGAGGACCACTGGAGGTCTAGTCCAACTTCCCTCCTTGAGCACACTCCCCAAAAATTCATTACCTCAGGGTTGTGCCCAAATGAATTTTGAATATCTCCTGGGAATGAGACTCCATAAACTCTCTGGCAGCCTGTTCCAGAGCTTGGTCACATGCACAGTAAAGAACTTCTTCCTCATGTTCAGGTGGAACTTTCTGGGATTTTTTCTTTTTTTTTTTTTTTTCACTTTCTTTTACTGCTGCCCTGTTGCCTCTCATCCTATTGCCCAGCATCCCCAAGAAGAGCCTGGTCCATCCTCTTGACACACCCTCTTCAGATATTTATAGACATTGATAAGATTCCTTCTCAGTCTTCTCCAGGTTAAACTGGCCCAGTTCCCTCAGCCTTTCCACCAAAAGAGGAATGCTCCAGCCCCATAATCACCTTCACAGCCCCTCAGGAGCCCCATTTCTCTGGTACTAAGGACCCGAAAACTGGACACAGTACTCCATGTGAGGTCTCACCAGGGTGTGAGTACCAAGCACCAGTATCTGTACTCTTGTGGCACCTACACGCAGAAGCAGCAGCATGGGGGCCACAATGCTGGATGTTTATACCTGTGCACTTGAGCAGGTTGAAGATACTGGATTGATCAAAGAGGAACATAGATAAAAAAAGGATTTTCAGCTTCTCAGCTAGGGAATGGTTACAATACATTTTGGTGGTGTGCCATTACCTGACTGCACAGAGCTGGGAGTGGATGCGAGAGGGCCTAGGATGACTGTGGGAAAGCTGGAATTCCAGAGGGCAACTGCTGCTCTGTGGAAGTGAGATGAAAACACAGCACCTATGGCTGTTCATTTACTGCTTATCTTCCTAAACAGTGCAGCTAAGACAATAAAACATAAAAGTTCATCATTACTTAATGGATTCCCTTCATTGAAGGTTGAAGCCTGCCTATTTGCCAAGTATCACAACAAAAATTTACCACCAGTTTTAGAGGTGTATCAGCTCTTTAAACAATCCATTTACTTAATAGTATTCGGAGCACAGGGATCACTCATCCTTGCTGACAGAAAAGTCTCTGGTGCCTGCATTTGTCAGCCTGCTCTGTGACATCTCATCACCACACGAGGTGCAGCAGAGACCTCCAAGAGGGAAGAACCACTTCAGCTAGATCTAATTCAACATGGCCTCTGCCACTAAAAATAGTATTTCTTCTGATATCTGCAGTCAAAAAGAATCAGGGGTGCAGAACCATCAGTTTTATTTACTGACAAGATGTATTTCCATGGGTTTTTCCATGAAAGAACAAATTTTTAAAAATTCTGTGGGCAACTCAGACTGTCTGCCCATTGCCCAAATGGAGTGGGATACAAACAGCCAGCAAGTGTGGGACAAATGCTACCTCCTACTTAGAAGTGTGGTAGGGCAAGGTTGTCTGTCACTGATGAGCTGCAATCAGAGGCTATGAACTATCCTGAGCATATCTGAGAAGCATTTTTGCTCCATGCTAACCAAGGAAAACCAGAGATCAAGTCACACTATAACAAAACACACTGCTTGCCTTTCCTTCTTAATTAGCCACCAGAAAAGTGATGGAAGACTAGGATCTGCTGTGACACCTAGATTGCCACTTCCAAGTTTAAAAAAGCACCTGCATTTAAGGCTCACACAGAGCTTATTTCCCCCTGCCATCATGACCTCTCTCATTGGAAAAAAAATAAAGGATGTTTAAACAAATAAGCTAAAGCAGCTTCTAAAAAGTAGGCAGAGATTGGACTATGGTTAATTGAAGGCCCACAGAATAGTAATTTGCCCTTTTTTTTGTTTCTTTTTAATTGTTTCTAATTGGGCTTTTTTGGCTGACTGTGTATTTGAAACCTCTGTATTAATAAGCTGATCAGTTACTGGCTCTCTATCTGCTAACCTGAGCCAAAAAACCTGCTCTTTTTTCTTTTGTCTCCAAGCCAAAAGAATTTTGTATGGTAAATAAGTCTTCTCCCTCTCCCTGCACTGAGTCACAACACAATGGTAATTTGAAAACCTTCTATTTATCACCAGGAACAAAAATGCTAAGCCAGAGAGCAAAGAAGGGTTTGAACCAGGGTCTCCAGAACAAAAACTCCCACCACTACAGTCCACACAACTACTGACTCGGGCATTCTGCCTCTGGACACCACCATGGCACAGACAGGGCTGTCCTTCTGTTTCAGTTCTTACTGGCTTGACTGACCTCATGTTGTTCTGTAATTCTATATTATTTATGGGTTTTTTCCTGTTACAAAATATAACAGCCTTTTGTTACTTGGCTTACCAATCTGGTTCTGCCAAGCTCGAAATCTGCATTTACAACATAGGCCTTTTTTCTACACTATTTAAAAAGTGTAATGGTGATCCAGACATTGAATATGCTAGGTTGGAAAGAAGTTCCACAGAGGGAATTTCTTCAGACAAGTTGAATGACATCTGGGAAAGAATGGTCTGCTGGAATCATCTGGAATGATTTCGCTGACTGTTACTGCTTCCTCAAGTGACACAGCAAGGACAGTAGCTGAAGACTGAGGGTGGCTCCTTAGTGTTGTGACTAAGAAGAGTTGACTTCCCAAATGCCCCATCTCGAGTTTATTCTGTTAACCCTGCCTGTAGCAACTGGTTGAGTCAGCTGTCTTCAAAGGGTCTTGGCCATGGAGGGCTCAGCAGAGCAGCTGAATTAGTGCATATTTGTGGAAGCCCTTGTCATGTTTTATAGAGCTTTGACTAAAACCTACGGCTGCTCCTCATTTTGGTGTCCCTTTCACACAAACTGAAGGATGTACATGCTCCCATCCTCCACAGAGATGCTGTTTCCTTAAGAACACACAGTATCTACACTTCATGTACCAGCAGGTGTGAAGCACTCTCCACATGTAATTTTCTAAAAGGTTTGAGACAAGTTAGGAGAAAACGTTCTGAAATGAACATCTCCTCTAAAGAAGTCAGGTTTCAGTACTCCCCCTCCAATACGAAAAGAATTTTTCAGAGGAAAGTGAAAAAAAAACCTGTTTATTTAACAAGTAGAGTGCATGCAGGGTACCGGGAAGAATAAAAAAGCCAAACCACTGTTAATATTTGAACCTTCTCGCTGCAGAGAAAGCTGGTGGATTTTAGAGTTTGCTGGCCTCTCCCGAGGTCCAGAGCTGGGATGTGGCATCCCAGGGCTTCCCTGCTGGGCTGCACCATGGGGCTCCTGGTGATGTTCTGGTGTTTGGACTGGAGCAAAGCTGAACAGCTCCAGAAGAAGCAGCCACAGTCTTGGGAAAAACTTCTTGCCTCAGCTAGCAAAAAAGAAGCTTGCTAAAAGCAAAGAATTTAAATCTGCCTCTCTCTGCTGAGAAAGAGCAGAGAGAGAGAGCAGAAGAGTATCTGTGTGTGAGCACTGACTGACTGACGAAAGTATTTGCGTGGCTTCCCCTGGGGCTAACTTAAAGTTACAGGACCCATTTCTGGGCATAAAGCAGATCATAGGGGAACAAAGTATCATAACATCATCCCAGGACAAAGCATTATAGATCTTCTCTAACTCATTGTTTTAGTGATCATCACCACCATCCTCACATGCCCAATATCCTTTCATACTGATTTTTTTACAGGATTATGCTATCTGAACACCAGGAGAATCAACAAGAGACAACAATAGGTTGACTGATTAGGTTGAGACTGTACATCGGGTGCTCCCAGTTGTGACAGACTAGAACCTTTAGCTGAGTAGCAGTAACTGTTTGAAGTGTTAAACTACAAGACGCAAGAAAAATTGAAAAATTGCACTGAAATCCTGGACCACTTTGAAACACGACGCATAATACACCAGCTTCTTTTCACCTGCCCCACTTCCCCAAGCAAATACAATGAGTCAAACAGCTCTAAGATTAATAGTGCCTGCAGTCATCCAGAGGTTCTCAATAAGGAAAGCACAGGCAGAACTGCAACAAATAGCTACATTTGTTTTTTAACCCACCGAGGACAAAAAACTTTTTTTTATTTAGGACTGAGATTTAGTGTTTCATCAGAGGCAGAGCTCTCTAGTGCATGCATGTGCATATGTCATCTGAAACAGCTGAGAGTGTATAAATTTCTGGTTCCCTCTTAATGGTCAGTCAGTTTAATTAACAGCAATCTTTAATTGCTACAGCAGGCAGAAGTAACCAGGCTATCATTTACATCTTGACAACAAGCCATCAGTTTTCCAGAGGCAGACAGCACTCACTGATCTTAGAGCTTGTTTGGGTGCTTGGCTTTGGAATCAGGACTGGTGATCTCCTATGCCCTCTTTCTTCTTTTCTTTCTCTCCTTTTCATCTGATCCCTTCATCCAAAACTCACTGCTGTATGTTTATATAGTAAAACAGGGATTAAAGCATCAGTTTCCATGCCAAGAATGTAATTTACTAATAAAACTGTGAGTTTTTGTGGATCTTCTGGCTTTTGTTCTTCCTTTTGACCGCAAGCATTTGTGAATGAGCATTTATCTTGTGTGCTCAGTTCCCTTTAAGGGTGTGACATCACATTTTTGCTGTCATGGGCAGGATGCTGTGGTTGAAAGAACTTGTTTGGGATACCATCACTCCAGCCTGAGTTGTGTCCAGGGCATGCTGGGAAGTGACCTATTGGTTGTTAGCAACCAGGAGGGATCCAAGCAGCTGCAAGACAAGACTGTCCTAGAAATGTCAGTGCTTGACTGCTCCCTGATTCTGGAAAAGTTGAGAGACTATAATGCCTTCCCAATTCCCATGGGCACAGAATAGGCTGATGAAAATTGGTATAATCCTGACATGGTGGTTAAATGCATAAATGTGGTGTTAAGAGAAAAAAAGGTAAAAAAGAGAAAAGGTAAAGCAATTTTATGTGCAGTTTTGGGAGTGGCTTTTACTGCTGCCCAAAGGGAAAGGTATACCAACAAAGGAGTAGAGGGGAAAACATGACTGGATGTCTGGAGGATTTGGTGAAAATATTACAGGACCAGTTAAATGAGAAAGCAGGCTTTGGGAGAAAATATTGGTTTTTACTGAGTGTGAGCATATGAGGAGGCTTCAAGTGGAGCTTTGGAATGTGGATAAGAGAATATTATAGGTGGAATTGCAGGATTTAGAATTTGGACCATTTGCAGAAACACCATCTCATAACACTGATTTTTTTGCAAACAATGGAGAAGTTGGAAGACAGTACACAGGTCTGTTTTTCTGACAAAGCGAGATGTAATGCTTGCATTGTCATCTGATGGTGAGGAAGTAACATTAGGACCCCTAATTAAAACTGAAACCACAGACAATGGTCAGGGTCAGCAAACTGCTACCCATATACAGTGCTGTATACAGCAACTGAGATACCAGAGTTCCAGAAAAAATACAGCAGACTTGCATAGCATGGAAATGTATGGGCTGATCCTGACAACTGAACAGGGGAAAGATGATTTTTTATCTTCAAGTCTCCCTGAGATTACTAGACCCCACCCCAGAGTAAAGAGGGAAAAAAAAAAAAATCACACAAAAAATTACCCTTCCCCCTCCTCCCTCCATTTCATTTGATTCAGGTGCCTGATTTGCCTAGAGCATTATGGCCACAAGCCAGATGAGATGGAAATCTGACAAGCGGAATCCTATTGCAATGCATACATTTGGATTCCAGTAGTTTCTTGTCAACAAATAATAACATTTCTAATAGTAACTCAAATTCAGAGAGCATCCCATTTGTGGAGGCAACTTGAACCACAGGAGACCCTCCCAAAAAGGTGGGGGAAGCAGCAACAGCAGTACAGCAACCACTTCATGAAGCAGAAGTAGAGATCCCACCTGAGGAACGTCAGGGCCAAACTGGCCCTGACAGACTCAAGAGATCTTTACAATTCAACTCAACTTCATTTAAAGACACAGATACTCTGAGTGGAGAAAAAGAATTCTGTCATCAGCTTGAGCTGTTAAACAACTTGAGCCACTCAACACTTGAGCCACAACCTGAGCCATGGACAAACCCCACCGGGACTTGTATTATTTTCTCCTCCCAGGAATGATACTGGGAATTATGTCAGCATATCCCCACTGAAGATCAAGCTAACCATGGAAGGACTGCTTATCCTTCTTGCAGGAGCAATGACTGCCAGCAGGAGCCAAATTTGGTTCTTACATCAACAAGCTGAACCCACAGAGTGGAGACTCAGTTCTTTACTTGCGGCAACAATAGTACATTCTGCACCATACATTTCTCAGCTGTGGGGCCAAGTTACTGTGGCATTTATAAAGGAAGGAGATGAAAGTAACTTACCCACTGAAATTCAAAAGGTAGCCTGGGACAATGCAGCCATATTTGAAAGGGAATTCCACTCTTGGTGGTAACTAATTCCTTTCACTTACGACTCCACCAAGAGTAAAGCCAAAATTTTTGTTGTAACAATATGCAGTGCTTTGTGCATACTACATACCCAGTCATTGTGTCAAGATTAAATCCCAACAGAGCTGTACTCCGTTCCCTGGAGCAGAGAGTAAGGGCCCAATGGAATGGATGTGTCTGTATAAGAACGCCTTGAGATTTTATTCTTGTAGACAACCCTGTAGTAGATACAAGTAATCGCTCACATTTGTGTCTGTAACTGTGTTGAAATTATGGGATCTGATTTTAGTTATTGAGCTTGTGTTACATCTTATCAATTGTTATGATTTAACACTGATTTAAGGCCTATACCCTACCCCTGTTGGAATAAATCTCAGCTTGATAAAGCTGCTACTGAAGCAAGCACAATAGAAAATGGACAAAAGACTGATTACTGCTCCTCATGATGTAAAAGAAATCCAGGTGATGGAGTGAAAAAGGACAGGGAACAACATTGGTGGGACGTTATTTGGATGGTTGCCAACAGCAATAGGAGTTTTTAATAAGGTGTTGCATCCTGTGATTGTTCTTTTAATATTAACCTTTCTGCCTTTTTGATAATTGCATTTTACATCAAATTCTGAAAGATTGTAGAGAGATTACCCCCAAAGAGTTGAGCTAGAGGGGGAAATGCATTCTACCAGCTTTCTCATCTTTTCCCTTTTCAAAGAATGGTTCACCAAGTCCGTGTTGATGTTTGTGCCACAGCGTGGTGTAGAATCCCAGAAGATAAGGGGCTAATGTATGTGTCACAAGTACCAACAGCTGGATGGTTGCAGACCTGACCAAAGATTGTTGGTAATGAAACACCATGAAAAAGAACAAGATGAGGCTGGAGAATGGGCCCATGCAGAGGCAGGGCAGCACTTTTCCAGGATAAACACCCTTGTTCTAGCTCCTGGAGATAAGAACAACAGAGTACTGCACAAGTGCAGGAATGAGGTTGAGAAAAGGACATTGAGTGTATGTCAGGAACTGAAATGGTTCATGCCTTAAACACTGTTATGAAGTTTTGCCCATTATAGCAAAAACTGTATAAAGAAGCTACAACCAAAGAAGCCTCTCTGAAGAGCTTTGGACTGTGAGTTAAGCCGCCTGGATAAGATAAAGAGCACACTACTGTTTAATCATCTCAGGTCTAGGGAGAAACAAACAAAGCTGAAGGAGAGGAATGTGTCCACAAGACAGCCAAACACAGCAGAGATTCTTCCCTGGCTAAATTTGGGGTGTGAGAGACCACAACCCACAGAAGCCAGGCTTACTGCCCCCGAAAGGAGGAGGGGAGGAGATTTCAGGTGTAACCTCTGGTCAGAGGCAGTGAGCACCCATCATCCCTTATACAAATCAGCCAGCTGTGAAACCCCCAATCCCATGGCCACATCCATGGGACACTCAAGTGAGAGGCAGCTGAGGGGATGGGTTAATCCATCAAAGACCCCCCCAGTGCAGTCCCCCAAGGCCTTACAGGCACAGGACTGACTGCAGGTGATGCAACAAACCCAGAGTCTGTTGTAAGGGACAACAGCAAACTCCCCCCACCAGGGAGGTGCCTGGATTTTCCTACCTGGCCTAAGAATGTATTAACCCATCAGATTCTGTGCTTTTTGGGGGGACCATTACCACCAAGAGGACCAGTTGGAAAGGATCATCATCAGGATCCATGGATGGTGATATTTTCCTTATTCTATCTATGTCACTCTCTTTCTGTCCCTCCCACCTCTTTTTCCCATTTCTTTTCCTTTTACTCTCCTTTTTATCTCTCACCCTCTCATATTTACTTTTAAATAAAATCCATACCATTGTCACTGGCATATAGTCTCATTTGCACCTAATAACTGGATTGTGACTGGGGGCGGGGAAGAGTGTCAAGAGCACCCAAGACCCCAAAGCCCTCCAACTCATTTCCAGGAAGGACTAGAGGAATGGACTGTACACACGGTAACTAATTTGCCTAAAAAGGTATCCCAGTCAAGCCTGGGCAGGTTCTGGTCCCTCCCTGCAAAGGTGTTCAGTTCAAGCAGTACTTATTACATAGAGTAGATGAAACATTTCTTCTATCTCCATCTTTAATGCATATTAATAAATGAATAAGAGATGCCTTCATAATGCCAAATCCATCAGCAAAGAAGAACTCCACCGTACACTGTAAACTCTAATAAAAGAAAATTAAGGAGGTAAAGTCAAACCATGGGAAAGGATGAAAAGGGCAATTTTTTTTTGCCAGCTCATACAATACTTGGCTACCAAATCTGTGAAGTAGTAATAGCACCAAGTACACCTCTTTAAAGCTCCTGTTTCTCCCAAATGTACAACTCATCAGAGAATGCTTCTGCTTCTTATAATCTATTTCTCTTTCCAAAAGGTACTCAGGAAAATTATTTTTTCCTAGCAAAGAGAAGTCCATAAGAACTTCCAAATCAACCATATACGCTACCCTACTTCCTTTTGTTACAGAAGAACAATTCCAGCACTGATATACTACTGTATTTCATTCAGTAATTTTCAAACCTAGATGCCTGAAGGTTTGCTTCCAGAAGTTCCCAGAAGTGTACTTCAGCACTTAAAAGAAGCTATTTGGATGGAAAAAGTATCCTCCACTCTAGAAGTGGGGAGAGGCAACCAAGGGCAGCATTCTTTCCTTTTGCCTCGACAAACAGGCATCATCACTACCCCCATCCTTAATGCACTGCAAAAGGGTTGTGTTAGGTTCTGGACTGATGATTTCACAGCCTCACAGATTACATTCACTTCTCCAGAAAGCTGCCTCTCTTCACATTCAAGTTCTTCATAGCCTCTCTTTGTCTCTTTCCAAATCACATTTAGACTTCCACCACTGATCAGCCCATGGCAGACACTGACCCCTCTCTACTAGTTAAACTGTCAAACAAATTTCTTCATGCTCCCCATAAACTCTCATAATTGTCCAATTCCTCCAATGCTGGGATGGACAATCTAGTGAGAGACCACTGCTATCATATTAGTTAATGTCCAGTCACAGCCAGTTTGCTTTCTGCCTGCTGTTCATTTGGGATCTGTTCTTATACCTGGAACACAACCTTCTGTAAGTAGAGCACCTGACAAAAGAGAGCTGTGGGCTTTGGCTAAGCTCTTGATACTCTGGTGTACAAGAAAGTTAAGAGCATCAGCAACAGGGAAACTGCAGAAAGGTTTAATAGATTCAACCACTTACAAGACTAACTCATAGGAGCACATACCAGTCCCTTTACCTGTGCTGACCACCATCAAAAATAGTTGCACAAAAGCTTCATAAATCACCACTATCAACATCACCTCCTCTGCTCCTTGGGCAGAGGCTTTTTACCTATCTTTTCTTTAGCAACAGGATGAGAGGACACAGCCTTAAGCTGCACCAGGGGAGGTTTAGGTTGGATGTTAGAAAGAATTTACTCACAGAAAGGGTGAACATTGGAATGCACTGCCCAGGGAGGTGGTGGAATCACCGTCCCTGGAGGTGTTTAAGGAAGGACTGGATCAGGCAGTCAGCGCCATAGTCTGGTTGACAAGGTGGTGTTAGGTCATAGGTTGGACTCGATGATCTCAGAGGTCTTTTCCAATCTAATTGATTCTGTGATTCTTCCATTATTGCTAGAAGGAATCAAAAAGCCCTCTGCTGCTGGAGTTCTTTACCTTGCCCCTGAGGGCAGGCATGTTTTCTTCTTCAGCATATTTATTATTCTCTCTACTGTGCACGGGCATTTCCAGGCAGATAGAAAGGAAGTTTCTCTCACTAGCACATGGTAATATAAGGGCATGTGGAGTACCCATCAAGCTGGTGTGACAGTCATGGCCTGATGCAGCCCAGGCTTTGGGATGTGCTTTCAAAGAGAGCTGAAACACTGAGACACAGAATGTCTGTCAGTCCTGAGAACGGACTATGCAACTACTCCATCTTCACTGCAATTTTCACTCATCCTAAAGTCACAATTAATCACCACAGCTACAGCTTCTTCATAACATGTGGAAAAGTTTTGCCTTTTTTCTGTCTGGTCCAGGGCACATGTTGATTGGCCAAATGATGCTCAGTAAAAGCACAAGCTCTGGTCCCCTTTGTTTTGTGCCACAGCTGCACTCGAACTGAGAGCATGTCAGTGTTGGCATCACTGTCAGAACAAAGGAGACAAAGGCTAACACAGGAGAGGGAGACTGTTAGGCTCCTAAAGAGCAGCAATATTAGAAAAGAAAAAAAATTAAATAAAAAGCCAACTCTAGGAAAGGACACACTTGGACCAGAAGCAATTTTTAAAGGAGGAAGCTCTGCCCATGTGCCACGTGTGGAGGGCTCACCATTCATAAACCTGGCCTTTCCTTACAGTTTTGTGCAAAAGAGCATGGATTTGGTGAACAGAGGGATCCAGAGGGCTATTTCCTATGCCACTACAGCCATAGCACTATCTTATCTCTGCCTGCACTGCCTTATCTCTTTGTAAACAAGCTAAACTAGGCTGGGCTAAGTGTGTAGGAAAGTACACTAACCACGAGTGGATTTAAGGCTCTGGCACTAGACACAGGCACTTGGTTTAAGTGGCACGTGTCTCAGTATTAAGGCTGACGCTAAGCAGTTGCAAATGGGTATGGCAGGCACACTCTGCTCTGCACTGAGTTTAATGCAGGAAATTGTGTGAGCTCCAGTACTGTAACATAGGAAATCTGAGAGCTAAAAATGCACCCTGGGGAATGAAATCTCCGCTCTTCGCCCCCATCTGCAATTCAGGAGTGCCCAGAGTGGCCTTTGTGTAGCCTAACCACCGCCAAACATGCCCTGATCTGCACTTATTTCCAGTCCTACCTAACAGGCAAGGGACATTGCCAGGAGACAAAAGGCTGTAACTCCATCCCAAGCAGCTCACAAACTAAGGATATCCAGAGGGGACGGATGTGCCACTTCAATCTCTCCCTTTGCACAGCTTCAGAGCCGAAACTTCCTCCTACTCACCCCATTAAAAGAAGTACATTGCTGCATTTATTTGTTAGTGCAGCAAGAGACATCCTTGTCAGCAGCACTGAAGCTGTGCAAGTGACTCTTGCAGATGCCATTGTTCTTAGACATAGGCTTTCATTACATAAAGCCTGCCCACTGAGAGATGTGTTGGGAAGGGGGGGACAGGAAGGGGGGGAGGGAGGAAAGCGGGGAGCCTTCTACCAGAGAGGGGAAAAGAAACCCTCAGAGATCCAAAATAAATGATTCTTGATTCACAGGGAAGCACGAAACACAGCTCACACCCAAACAGAGACACTCCTCTACGGCAGACAAGCATCCTGATGATTGCTGGCTTTGTTGTTCCAACAGGAAACTCCCCCGCCCCGCTTTGTAGCGCTGGGTTCTCGGAGGCACCGACCGCCGCTCGCCTTTCGCTGCTTCCTATTCTGCAGGAGCAAGAGGAGCTGCACAGCAGCTGAAATGGGAAACACCTCGGCATGCAGCATCCTTCCACTCACCCAGCAAATAATCTTCTCTAATTCAAAGGGCTGGCAGCGAACAAGATTTTACACAAACATATTTCCTGTGCGTTAGCAGAGCAAACGGCACAGTAGAGAACTCATGATACACCATCATATGGCTTCTGCCATACTATTTTTGCTAACCATGTAAAACAACATGCACCGTGGTAGCTGCAACAACCACAATGCCACTACAGCCTGTTTGTGCCAGGATTAAAGTGGTTTCTTATTGATTATTTAGGTATAGCATTGTATTAAAAAACCCCTGAGGATGGAATAACATTATTCTTATTTAGTTATTTTTCACCTAGAGTATGATTGAACTATTCAAAAGTCAGAAGTCCCAATTTTTTCAGCAAAACTGGGAAAAACATCACTTACCCAAAAAACCAGTAAGCATTATTTCAGCAACCTAGTAAAAATACCTGTTAAAAGGCATGGGTTTATAGCAAGCAGTAGCTGAGCAACTACTCTGAGCTGTAAAAATGAGACAGAACCAGAGAGCTCTGTCCTGCTGTGATGAGCTGCAAACTTAATCAGGATCCATACTGGCTTGAAATATGTAATCTGTATTGTCCATTTCCCTCCTCCTCTGTGTGTGTGTATGGATGGTTAAAACCTTACAGCTAACCCTGAGCAATGGATAATGAGGTAATAACACTTCCCAGCCTCCAGCCTCCGTGGTTACCTCCAAATTGACATCCAAACTGTATCGTGCAATTCACAACACCAGAAACAAGAGCCTAGTTCACCAGTCAGACAGACTTGTTAGTCAGGAAATGGTCAGAGCAGCTACATCTCTGCATCTATTTTTGCTCTTTAAAATTGTGTATGGCTATGGTAAACATCAAACCTCCTCTGTGTTCCAGCTTCAAGAGAAAAAGAACAACAACAAAAAAAACACTGGAAAAAAACTCCAGCCCCCTCCTACCCAGACTTGTCCTGAATACTAATGCTAAAACTATTAGAAAATGCTAATTTGGTACCAGCAACCTATGATTAAAAAAACAATGAAGCACCTCAAGCACATGAATTAAGGCATCATCTTAAACATGTTTTTTTCATCTTAACCTAGAAAATCTTTATATATACACATCTGGGCCTTTTCTGGCTCTTGATGATCTCAAAGCTATATTAAAGATGCAAATCTTTATGTAAGGTAGTCTAATGCATTTGGGGTCTGAATGAAAGCTGAAGACACCACAGTCCTTTTAAAGGCAACCACAAATGAAACCAAAATTTCAGCTAAGATTATTTTCCGTCAGTAAACACCCCCTGAAGGCAATTCTCATGGATTACTGGGATGCCTATTGAGTGACTTGAGTACCATTACCTAACTTTGGGTATTTGGTATAAAACATCACTACATGCTTAATACTTTATTTTTATATATATATATATATATATATATATATATATATATATATATAAAATATATATAATACTTAACATACTTAAGCAGACAGTGGTAAAGATGCAATTTCACGACACTTCTAAGGCAAGAGTTGCAAAGTTTTAGTAACACTAATAATTAATTTTTACAGTTGTTGTTTCCTCTCCAGTTTAAGGCATAGGAGAAGCTGAATTCCTTCTCTGTGCTGCACTGTTCACCAACAGCAAACCTTGACATGGAAACCTCAGTGCTCAATTTCATGTGTTCCAACCATCTGACACTATTCCCTCACTACTATACCAAACTTTTTACTCTCATCTTGCATTTGTGCATGGTATCTAACTTACCTAATGCCTTCCATCAATAGACTGAGAAAGTAAGCAAATCTCCCAAAACTCTTGCAAATGTACTGGCCATTTAAGAGAAGAAAGAACAGATTGCTTGGCCAGGACTAACCATTAAACTGCAGGACTTTTCTCACTCCATCCTTCACTTTTTGTCTAAAATACTGCAATGTTTAGAACAGGGATAAAGACCTAACCTTGACCAAAGCTTGGTTAAAAAATAGCAAAAAACCCCAGAGACAAAAAATAGAATGAATCCAGAAACTCCTCCACTCTCACCCAGATCAAAACTACCCTTTATACAATGTATCTTTGCCAGACACATTGTATAAAGGTGTTAATTTTGCTAATTCATTATAAACAGTCAAAAACTCCCTACATCAATAGTATCCTTGACAGATCCATAAATAAGTATTTGACTCTAGTTAAATGCTCCATTAAATG
Source organism: Haemorhous mexicanus (assembly GCF_027477595.1). Classification (NCBI taxonomy): domain Eukaryota; kingdom Metazoa; phylum Chordata; class Aves; order Passeriformes; family Fringillidae; genus Haemorhous; species Haemorhous mexicanus. The sequence goes on from NC_082344.1 coordinate 12,218,578, forward strand.
CTCCATAGGGAACTTTGATGAAAATAAAAATTCCTCTTACTAGCAATCAAATATTTGTGTCATCTACAAACCCCGAAATACATAAAACCAAAACATGTAATACTGGGTTCTGGAGTGCAGAGAAGCTGAATAGCAGGTTAGGAAGCACTAAGCCAGGAAACTAAAAAACAATTTTATTTATTTAATTTTTTTCTATTTAAAATTTTAGCCACGTCAGATTGATTGTATCCTCCAACTGATAAAACATTTACATTGCTTGGCTGATGTTCTTCAATCCACAATTGCATGCAATTAACAATTACAAAGGTGGAATTAAAACTTGCAAGAGGTAAGCAAGTCTCCCATAGCCTCTCCCAGAAGTAGAAAAAGTAACTGCAGGAAACAAAGACTTCACATTTGACAAGAATAGAAGTTAATTTTTGTACTATCACTTTCACTCTTTCCTTTGCAAAGAGTTTGCTTCCAATAGAGAGGGAAGGCAGTTCAATAGCTAGTACAAGGCAAGGGGGACTTGCCAAAATGGCACAGATTCATTTTAGTGTCAGAGACTACTGCACATCTCAGTGGTTTGAAAGGTACCATCAGCTGGAAAGGGTGAGAGTCAGAATCTATTTGAAATGTCACAGAATGGAGGCCTCAACCCATGAGAGAGAACAGCTCTGGAAAAGAAATTATAGCAAATCCAACAAACATTTTCTATAAGATGCCTTGACTTTGAGGTGCTATTTCACAATTTAAGTTTTTTAAACCTCTCTAAATCTGGACAACTTTCTGTTAGCAACTCTGAGGAACAGTAGTGAATCATCTTTTCCTCTGTTATTGCTGGGTTCTAGAGCCTGCTCCAGCTCCCACCTAGAAGTATTTGCCATTCTTCCCATTTCTTTTCCAGCTCAGCCTAACACCACCATCATTTTGACTTTGAGAAAGCAGCAAAGACATCGTAATGATGTATATTTGTATATATTTTCCCCCTTTAAAACTGATTTTGCTTATATGAAGGCATAAGCAATCCAAAGAAGCATTCCTGAGCCATCCACAGCTTTCACAAAAAGCTGCCTTTAAAGCCATCTAGTTCTCTTCCACCTGATCCTATAAACACTGCTGGCAATTTTCCCCCCCATGCCTGTAACATATTTTCACTTAGCAGCAGTTTGATGTATAAGATCTGACAGGCAGGCAGTTATAGGCCACCTGCATCACTGTCGCCATGACAACAGTGAAAGACAATCCATGATCCCATGCCCTGGTCACATGTTTCAATACAGCTTATCTGTCCAAAGCCACTGAGTCTAATGGAAGAGAGTAATTACAATCTTCCTCTCATTGTCAAAATTCTCACCATATAATGCTCTTCAAAATTATTTTATTCCTCTCTCATGGCTGCTTTGCAAAAAAAAAAAAAAAAAAAAAAAAAAAAAAAAAAAAAAAGGGGAAAACAAACCCCAAAAGAAACCTTAAGTGGGTTTGGAAGGAAGAGAAAGAGTGAAAATCAAGTCTGTGTCTGATAGAAAAAGCAGCAGTGTGTGCAAACTGGTTCTTCACAGTGCTGAAGAACTAATCAGAAGCAGGGGAATGTACCAACCACTACAAGGGATAAATGAAAATTTCTCTTCTATTTGTATAGCATCACTTAAGATCCTTTTGGTTTTGCACTGGAGGTGAAGAGAGGATATTAGCTGCCCTCTTTTCCCCTCCCCTTCCTGGAAAACTTCTTCCTATCAAAATGAACAAGCACCGTGCTGCACTGTGCAGCAGCAGCAGCCTCAGCAAGCAGCATGGCTCTTCAAATGACTAAAGAGAAAAGGACCTCTGTGTCTGAGACAGCAGAGCAGCAGCTCCTCCTCTCCACCCTCTATAACAGACCATTTCTTAATTTTTCATTTTTAAAGTAGAAGTACAGGGCAATGCTTCAGAATTTTACCCTTTCTGATCGCTGTCCCTAAAGGATCACTGCATTCCCTCCGTCTCTGGCAGAAAATGCCAAAATATTATTCCTTTGTCTATGGCCACAGCCATAATTAGGATGGAGATCAGGGTAAAATGATACTCAGTCTGCATCCATTATACAGGGACATGACTTCCCTGCCTTGCTGAGAGGACAGAGGGAATCCAGCCATGGCACAGAGGAGCAGAACTTATTGTGAAGTATGGCAAATGTTGGACAGTGAGTACCTGCACTCTCATCCTGCAGTAGGTACAAATACAACACCTTCTGGCACAGAATTTGTTGCTGGAGGATTAGGTCACATCCATAATAAATGAAAAGCTTTGCTTTCTGCTCATACTCCTTGTCCCAATCCTTCCTTCTTCTCCAAGGACCTTCATGCAAATCAGTCAGCACATCGAAGCTCCAATTTATTAGGCACATAATAAATACCTCGTGAATTAGTAAAATGTGATAAATGTGAACAGACAAAAAGATACAGTAATTTATTAAAATGTTTCATCCACCCATGTCCAAACCACAATAGTAAATAATATGTCAGATGACCGCCCATTTTAGAGACATATTTTCAGTTGACTGCTTTTGGCCACAGCATTGGCACCTGGAAATGAAAGCTTCATTCACAGCACATTACTTGCTTTTGCCATACAGGGTTACCCTGGCTCAGCTGACACAGTAACACCACTGTGTGGGGTAGCTCCGGCCCCAGAGTCCTGACTCTCAACTCCCAAACCACAAGGTAAATAGAAAGTCAGTCTTTTTTGGTCTGTACTTACAGGAACACAAACAGGGCTGAGGACCCTCAGTCCTGATGTAGTTCAAGCAGGCACTTGAAATAACCTTCAGCATTCATGGCAGAATTACTTTAAGAGACGCAATGCTGTGATCTAATGACCACCTTTTAACATGTCAGCCAAATAAAATGTTACAACCAACAAAGGTAATAGTATCTTTAATAGTAGCATCTTATGCGACTCTGGGTGCAAGCCCAGTGTTTCCTGCACCACAGACGCACAGCCGTGGTGTGCCACACGGCCAAGGCTGCCCGTGGGGCACAGGGATGTGTTGGGAGGGCAGCAGGCATGGCCTGCCATGGGCTCTGCAGATTGCACAGAGCACAGCTGCAAAACCTCTACTCATGACAAGGAGGCGAAGCCCTGCTTTCACCTGGCGTTTTCAAGGCACAGGACGGATTTTTCAGCTGGGCTAAAGCAGGCACTACAGCAGATCTGTGTGGCTTCACACCGGTCGGGCAACTGGCCCCGGGCTCCCCCGCGCAGAGTGCCCCCAACTCCTTCCTGCCTTCTGGCACCGGTTCAGCACCATCGCAAAGGGAAGGGTGCCACCTACAGCACTGTGCACAGCGCTTCCTCCAGCACCATGGCTCGCCTTGGACGTTCCCAGTGAAGAAATAATCAGGGCCAGCTCCCTTCCATGGAGGCTTGACGACTCTTCCATGACAGAGATAGGCAACGTCCTCAAACTGGTCTCTTATTTTAGGGTTGCAGAGGTAGAGCGTCTCAAATAGATTCCTTGCCTTCTCTTACTGTTGCAGTGTATTTCCTCTTCTACTACACCTGCATGTCAGTACTATCCAAACCACTGCACTAACATGATCTTATTTTTTAAAGATATCTTAGAGTGTCAAACATGAATTACTTCAGAACTTCTTCAGAGAAGATTTGGTTCCTGCCCCCTCACATTTATGCACTTAATTCCTTTCCCTCTCTTTTCCATGGGAAAGATCAATTCAAATAACATATTTTCAGTCTTGTCCTAGCTACATCTTTTGGAGTTCCTCTTTGTGCAACACCAAACCTCTGGAAAGGAATTAAAGTTGAGGTGCCTCTACCTGTTTTTAACCTTACTAAACTACTACTACTTCACACAGGGGATGCATAACCAATAGATAGAGCCTGCAAACCAATCCTTGCTTTTATGGAAGAGTGCTGGCTCTATTTGTCAATGCTAATCTGAGATAAATGTCCCTATGCAGAACACATGACACACACACAGTGTCCAGAAGGAAGACAAAGAAGCTGAATAAATCTGACAGAGTCCACCTGCCACTGCTGATGAACAGTCAGAGAATGAATAGGTATCCATAGCCACTGCAAGTACTAAAAGCATAATCCTGTAAACCAGAATAGCAGTTTAACTATGTGAGGACTAGGTTCTCCTCCTTCCTTTATGCTCTGGTTTTTATTATGCAAGAATCTCTCTAATTACTACAAATTTGCCATGAAAAGCAAGCTCTGGTCAGTGTTGAGACTCTACCAAGTCAGGAAATAGGAAAAAATTAGAATTAATAACTCTTTAATAGACTGCTTCATTCATAACTGCCCAAGTGTTCTCCCTGCTTGGGGTGACTTCAGGAATGACCCCAGGGAGCCAAAGGCCACAACAGCATGCTCCACTGAACTTGATGTGGTCAGAAGGCATCTTGTCTAGCAAATTCTAGATAGCATGAGGTCAAATGTGCTTCTCCATGTCCAGGGGCCTGTGCCTGGGCACAGGCACAAAGCAGCCACAGGGAATAACCACAGACCGCCACCACACAGGATCTTTGTCGGCACTGCATACAACTAGTCTGGAGTGAAAAGTTGTACTGGAAGCAGGCCAGAGAAATGGCACAGGTGTACCCTTGCACTAATCCAGCCAACTTTGGTGCTCTGTGTGTCTGGTGCAGTCCAGCTACCAGGGAATAGCAGCTGGGAAGCTCCTTCACCAGCATCCCTGTCTTCCACTTATCCACATCCAAACACTAGGCTTCTCCATGGTGATGGCATCTTTTTCTCCCCAAGCCTTCCTGACATCTACAGTTACTGCAGGATGTCATTCCTAATCACACGTGGCACAGGGTCATGGGGAACAGGAGAGAAGGCGACGCTGCTTTTGCTGGGATCTTGTGCATGCACAAGATCACTGAAGAGTTTACACTGCAGCCTCCTGGCAATGAGCCAGCTGGGCAAGGCCAGCTGGAGAAGTGAGTCTGGTGGCCTGACAGCAGGAACCCAGGGCAAAAATATGAAGCTACAAATCCAAGTGCTCTTTCTCAGAATTCTGCTGTTCTGATGGCATCCTGTGACTAAGAGCCATCAAAGACCTTAAACCTACATGGAAACCACTGCAACCCAAAGAGTCTTCAGCATTCAGGAGGGCAAAATCCTACCACTGACATGGGTCAAAAAATCTGAGATATAGCCTCATCTATCCAAAATTTTATATATATATATATATATATATATATATATATATACACACACATGTACATACATATATATGTGTATGTATATATTATATAGATATGATATATGATATAAGATATAAGAGATAAGAGATAAGATATATGATATATGATATATGATAGATATAAGATATAATATAATAATATAATACAATAATATCATATCATATCATATATTTATAGATAAATAAAGACTAGTGGAATCCAAAATGTAATGAGCACAATAGGCAGCAGAAAAAACCCCCCAAACAACTAAACAGAACCAAAACCAGAAATGTGAATAACACCTGAAAGTGAGAGGAAGCATCAAACACCAAACAGTGACCAGAGAGATGTGCACCTATGCAGTACATGTTTCCACATCAATCATGCATCTCCTCCCAAAGTAGAGGCATTTTCTGCAGGCCAGTGCTGCAGCTGGCAGCATGCTGAAGAGGAGAGGTGTAATTCTCCACACCTCCTCTGTCAGCTGAGGTGTTTTCAGACAGACACACCAGATACACGTCTCTGCACATACAGCATTTCCATTCAGTGACTGCTTCTACATTTATGAGCCAGCACGTTCACAAACAACAAGTCATATGTTCAACTGGACATGTCAGACACCTCCAGCTTCATTGTCACTGCCTGTGTTAGTGTCTAGCTGCATTTTTGTTCTGGTGTTTATTTATTTATCCTCTCAGGCTTAATTTATTTGCATTTAATTTTCATACAGATAATCTTGCACTCAGAACAACACCTGTCTGATAGGCTTTGCAACCACCCAAAGGCATGCCTAACTTGTGTTGTCTAAGACCTATTGCTTAGGACATTATTTCCCCTGTGTTCAAACTCTTGTCTTGCAGATTCTTTGAGTTTCAAAATCTCACTTGAAATCAAAGGGTGATGAAGACTTGCCAGCTGGATGCAAAATGAAGAATGGAACTGATCTCACCAATATCTTCCTAGTTTTCTTCACAACGAGCAAATGCTTTTCACAGTACTGACCTCCTTCTGGAGCCAAGAAACTCAGCTACTCCAATGAGAACTGCTGTAATACAGCTCCATGGATAGATAAAGACTCAGGAGTGAAATCCCCTTTCACTTCTTCATCAAATCTGTAAGGATGGTTTTGCTGATGGAAAGAAATGCATTCATCTAAATAGTGTTTTGTAGAACCAGTATTTGTACATAGTCTGGTAAGCATCCAACCCATGCAACTTTGAATCAGTGTTCAGTCTTTCCTCAGGAATAAACACAAGAAATCCCCTACCAGATCTTCCGCTTCCTGAAAGGCAAACTGCCACAAACAAGCCACAGCATTCCTCCATCCGTATCAGTCCCCTATCTCCCTACAGCAGATACAGATTAATCCTAAAGGATATGTGCAGCACATTTACTTTTCTATGATATAACAATTAAGAGATTTTCCAGATGAACACAGAAAATATGTCATGAATGAAAATTCCTATATGTCAACAAGTAAACCAGTATTAGTTGCAAAGAAAGTCACAAATCAATCAACCACTTCTCCTAAGTGAAGCCTGACTAAAGGGAAACATCTACAACGTGGGCCTGGATGCCTTTGCTAATGAGTAATGAGAGGTGTTAAATTACAGGCTGGCACAGGCACTTCCCCTGAAAAAACCCAGCTTTTAGGGAAGGTGAGGACTTGCACAACACACAACTAACTATAGAGAAACCAAGAGAACCCCTACGGTAACTCCAGACTCATCTTGAACAGTGCAATGTAGTTTTAGTGAGCCACAATTGGTAAAACTATGACCATACTTACTGAACAGCTGGACACTTGACATCACTGCCATTTCAACCACCTTCTCCCCTCACCAAGCCCTCTTAATGATTTTCCATATTTCTCATTAACATTTACTATATTAAACCTACACCCACCTACAGGTGTGCGTACTGAATCTGATCTCTGTCTGGAACACATTGTGCTTATCCATTCTGTCTGTTCCAAGCCCCTGCAGTCCTCAGACCAGATCATCTGCCTGCCAATATCTACAAAAAAATGTTACATTTAACAGAGGTTTCAAGCTGCAGAAAAAGTGTTTTCTAGAAAATAGCACAATAATTTCCCACCAAAAGGGGCAAGGGGAATGACTTCGGAACTGTTTCTCAGTTATACTAATTAAGGAAAAATAATTAGTATTAGAGTATAGATTATTTACTCCAGCATAACTGAGGGCCTGGTCTGAATTTCACAGAATGGTTCAAATATTTTACCTGTTGTGAACACCAGTCAGATTTGGGCCAAGCATTCCAGATATCATTAAATACAGAAATAAGCTCTGCAGGTATTTATTGATTAACAACTGTGATGCATGGCAGATAATTTTTACTCTTGTACCACTTCATTAAGTATCCATTTTTATTTCCACAATATAACCAGATAACTCATTTTTGAAAATTTCATTACATACAGAACTTTAGTGCCAAGCATGTCTGCAAAGAAGCCATATAGGTGTATCTGTCTACATTCTAACACCAGCAAAACTGGGAAAAGCAGATCAAGCCACATAAATGTTTCTGCATTAATTTTTTTCCATGTAATTGCTTTCCCATTTTCCCCACAGCCAATTTTTGAAATCTATTTTTAGTCTATCAGAATTTTATCTTTTTCTGTGGTCAGAAAGGTAAGGTTGGTCACAGTCAAGATTTGCTAATGTTTTCCTAATCACAGAATCTATGGGGCAAGAAAAGTATGCAGATATATTCTATTACCCTGCACTCAATATCTAACTCCAAAAAAGTAAAAAAGTAAAAGAGAGTAAAAGAGTAAAAGAGAAGAGAGTTCTCCCTTACATGCATATCCACAAATTAAGAAAAGATCATGATATTTGAGCAATCTCCAGCGAAGCATTTTCCAGTGTGGTCAACCAGGTTACAGTTGACAAGCCGCACTAAATTATTCCTGAGATATGAAGGCTGTAATTTTCTACAACAGTTACTGGATTTGCCAGATCTTCATGGACTGCTGAATTGGCAACTGTATCAATTATATTCTCAATAGGTAAACACAGACTTACATTAGCATGTTTGGCAAAACTACATGTCATTATACATATATATATACACACACAGAGTCTTTAAACTAACTGCTCATATCAGTCACTTGTAATAATGACAACCTCAAAATTTGTTTTTGGACTTTGCTCATCTCCATAATGAAGGAAACTTAGTTACAAAACCACAGTGAACCATGCTGCCCATTCCCTCTGATCAGTGGTACATCCCAGGTGCGCCAGGTACTTCCCAAACACAGGCACAGCCTTCTTGCTCTAATGAATTACAGGACAGGTTAAAACCTTCTACCCTCCCCTTCGCTTTCCACTGTGGCAAGATCTGTACAATCAGAAAAGTAAAACATCTGTCTAACAAGTTCCCTCTGAAGAACAGCAAGACAAGCCATTTAACAATCTAGACACTGAAACTGAGATGCTGGAGATGATATCAGCATTCTACAGCCCTCAAGCTCATCTCCTAATTAAATGTCATGGTGTGAAATGTGGTGCATTACTCTTCAATATAAACACAAATCTATCTTTTTTCACAATGTCTGCTCACTAGTTTCCAACAGGGACATGGGGTGGTGGTGTGCTCTTCTAAACCTTCCACCACCACAACTTTGCACTTCTACTTTTCACCTAGATCAACACACCCCCAGTTCACTACTAAATTTCTCTAAAACTTCTGTGTTTCACTTGAACATGTTGTCCTTCCTCATTGTTTTTGACACTAAAATGACAAGTGATTCCAAAATGCCAGTTGATGTGTCAAAAAACCCTTCCCATTATGATACATCATAAATCATAACTAACTGAAGTAAATAAAAGCAATCAATTTACCCTAGTGAGTAGAACAGTGCATTTATGAGATCTACTTGCTCTGAAGACACCTTCACCACCTGGCAGCTGAGCACAGCTAAAGTCCATCTGATCTGGAGACTGCAGCTAAAAAAGTACCATTTTCTCCTGTGATTTCAAGTTAAAGGAAAACAGACAGGGAGGGCCAGAGTCTAATGTCCTTAGTTAAGAAATGGGGAAAAAAAACCCCAAACTCATCAAGATCTCACTGAATTTTAGCCCAGTAAGCAATAAACAGAACTGAAAATGGTAAAAACAAAAGAAATTACTGCATGTAAACAAGCTTCATTATGATACAAAATATTTATTGGTCAGGAACATCTGTAGAAATTCCACATTTGTGCTGTATTATCATCTCAATTACACTGGTAAACTACTCAACCCCTTCCTTATTCTGATATAAGTGTAAAAAAAACACAGACAAAGCAACATGTTTGAACTGATTAGCACAGCAAAGGAAGTGCAGATAGGTATCAGTCAAACAGTGTAAGCAACTTAAAATTGGAGGATGGAATAAGTGTACTGCTAAATGGCAAAGAGACTCAGTCCCAGCACATTCCCACTTCATTTGAAGGCAGAATGGCTGATGTAAATCAAAGTGATTTAAATTGCTGAATTTAAACAGGATTTACTTTATCAAGCAGGAAATTTCGATATGAATAAATCAGTTTGGGAGCATGGTTGGATTTGTATTAATTTTTCTACGGGTCAATTCTTACTGATTGGTAACTACTAAAATGTGTTACTTGACAACTCCATATGTCCTTTGCAGGAACACACAAACCACTCTGCATTAACATAGCAAAATATTGTTTCCTAATTAAATTTTTAAAATATCTTCAGGGCACCTGTTATCTAAGAATAAAAGTTTATCAAATTGGGTTTTTGCTGTATTTACAAATATTTAAAGATTACCAGATATCTTGGCTTTCACCTTATGGGAAGCAGGTATCTCCTCCAGCTGCTTCACACTCAGCTTTCAGCCTTAAACTGAATCTAGTAAACTGATGAAGACCCCATGTCAGTATCAGCACAGAAGGCTTCTATTGGCTTGATCAGAATTTTAAGACCCCCTTGTTCCAGAATACTTCCTCAATGTCAACCTTTGCTGGTTCAATTTCCTTTAAAATTTCAGTATAAATATGGTGCTCAGTTGCTTTTTTTTTAATGGTTGGATTATTTTAACAGGTGACAGCAAGTTTAGCCATAAGCTATCCTATTTTCACATCTGATTTGTGTTTTGAAAATTAATTTCAACTTTACTAATAGGGCTCATAAATCTGAATTAAGGACTAGGAAAAATTATTCAGTGTTTCAGGTGGGGAGAGTGTGTGTGTGTGTGTGTGTGTGTGTGTGTGTGTGTGTGTCTATTAAAAAAAAATCAAATCACACTCCAAACAAGGGCCTCAGCAGAGACATGGAAATAAACACCTATGACAAACAACTCATGAAAGAATAACTGCAGCTGACACATGAAAAAAAAAAAAAATCACCCTCATCCGTCAGTTTAACCTGGTTAATTTTGAATTATCTTTTTGGAACACAGACTGCAAATAACCAGAGGACAATAGCATAAGGTTGGATGGGGCTTTGAGCAGCTTCGTCTGGTGGAAAGTTTCCCTGTCAGTGGCAAGGGGGCTGGAAGTAAATGATCTTTAAGATCCCTTCCAACCCATTCTGTGACTCTATAACCACCTCAAAACCTGAGAGAGAAAGAGTTCTTTATGGACTTGAGGAAAAGGAGTATTAGGATATGATATTCTAAATACCTATATCTTGTTTCAAAATTTCTTGTATTATATTCTAATGCCACTGAAGTGGGTGAGTTACATGAAAATCCAGATGAAGTGCATGTGAGGGGTAGGACACTGCTATCAGTGTTTTTTCACTGTGACAGGAACCATGCTGTGGGAAATTTGAAAGAAACCCTTCAGACTGCTCTGTAGTGATCATCAGATACAGCTTAATTTTAGGCTCCCTGTATATCCTCCTTCAGCTTGCAAAAAGCAGCATCACTCCTGTTTGCAGAAATAAAAAAAAGGCAGCAGATTTTTCCTTTCACCAGACTAATCTGTTTTACTAAGAATGGTAGCAGTTCCTGAGAAAGACACCAAGAACTGCTACTTTTACCAGGATAATCCACCTTGGGGTTCTTTCTTCTGTCTTAGTGAATTCTTCCCTTGCTGCCTCTTTCTGGGGCAGAAGCTGAATAACCAGGGCACTCAGGAATACATCCATATAAAAGTGCTCAAAGCTACAGTGAATCTGTGAGTGTTCCTCACACATCAGCCCATGCCAGAAATAGGAAAAACTAAGGCAGAAATATTTTGTTTGTTTTAAAGCTCTTGTCAAATCTTTTTCTCACTGCACAAAGTGAGCGAGTGAGACTAAACAATGTGCATTGGAAAAAATCATTGCAGAAAAATATCAAATGAAAAAAGTAAAATAAAAATCAGAATATGAGAGGTGGAATATGAAAGGGGGACAAATTTTTTACAGTACCTTTTTAAAAGTATTTTTACCGTTCGTAAAAACTATTCATCTCACAGCTGGGTTTTAGCCCCAGAAGGACACCAGTGCTTTGGTGACCAGCACATCACACAAAGAACAAGAGTGTACATCTCCTGCCTCCTAAGCCTCCTAGCAGCCCTGCACAGCCTGGACAGCTGGCTATTTTTATTTCCAGGATAGCGTGTGAGCTCAAAGCTTATTACCAAGGGTTTCCCCCTGCACACAGGAGTAATGCCAAGGATTTTTTTTATTTTTTAATTGTGGGAATGGGCTCTGCATACTGTCAAACTTATAACACCTTACACTTTGTGAGGGATTTAAGTCACTTATGTGCTTCCCTTAGCTTGTATTTTAAGAGTAGACTTTATTTCAGCATTTATAATTGTTTTGCTTAATTCTTTAAAGTTCACAATGTACTTGCTCATATGAATGGATTAAACTAGAAGTGCTTTTAATATTAAATATGGAAGAAATCATCTTTTGATGCTCCTGTTTATCCTCCAAAAAAACCCCCAAAACCCTGAAATCACACAAATGAAGGGATCAGCCTAGAGCTCAGCACATCCTGATCAGGGACCAGGAGATTCTGCCTCTCTGCAATACTTTTCTCTAGCTTGACCAGCAAACAGAGGAGCTCGGATGGATCCAACAGGTCACCAGGGAACAAGTCAGCAGTATGGCCTTATTCCTTTTTTACCTTGTGCTGCTGGGGGCAGAAGGGGGCAGATTAATGCCCTTTTCCCAGTGCTTCCTTGTTTCCTACACTAACCCACACAGGTGTAACTACTCCAAAAATACAGAGCTAGCATCATCTTGAGAATAGGCACTGAAATGAAAATGAATTTTATTTTTGCCCATCAGGGTCTCCTGGCTGTGTGGAATTAACCCTTCCAAGCCACTGGCTATTTGCTACTAAAATTAAAGTGCATTTTTTTGGCTGTGCTGAGGAAAACCTGCAGCCTTTGTTACTGTATAGGCCAGAATATATTTCTAACATCACATGATGTTGGAAATGAAAACAGTTTCACATAACACCACTGGGAAAGATCTTGCCGCTTCTCCATTCCCACACATCCAGCTCAATGGATGACCAGATTACAATTCAGTTTTCTTAAAAGCAGTGGTCTACACCTGACAGAAGCTTCAGCCAGAAAGAATAAAGTCAACACTAAACAAATTTTAAATATGACCTAGTTCTGAAACTTCATCTCCTTTATGTGACTGAGTCATTATTGGGATAAATCAGTATGCAGTAATAGGGGGCATTGAATTGAAGCAGCCAGTAAAACCCTATTGCAGAAACAGAGTTTTGTTGTGAACTTTTACTCACACACGCTTCCCTTGGAGGAATTAAACTAACTAGACTGTGCCAGGATGAAAGGCCTTTGCAGAAAAATGATTTTGGAGGAAATTAGGCCTTTTTCCAATCACATAATTTTCTTGAAGTGTCAGAACCCTCCAATTCTTCAAAACTTCCACCTTACAAACGGAAATTAAAAGCATGGTCTCAGTAGTCAAAGCACACATTTACCAAAAATAAATCCATTACTCACTGTAATGCTCTCTCTGTATTAATTATGCTGTTTTATGAGCAATTTCAGCATGAGGCCACTGAACTGCAAAGGCTTTCTTGTGTGGCTCTGCCCTGACACTTAAAAAAACTAATGCAACATCCTCTGCTACAAAGAGTGATAGAGCAACAGAACATCCTTATCATGACAGAGAACTTGTAAAAGTTCCTTTTCTTATAAAAACAAACAATCAGTGGGCATCACCTATGCTGAACAAACCCAATCATACAGTGACTGCACTTTAATATCCACACATGTATGAGATGTAGTACAGGTTCACTGTGAGGAATTTATGTGCTTTTACCTCAGTTATACAAAATAACACTCAAAACCAGTAAAATTTCAGATTTGTGTCTCTTCCCCTTGAAGGACTGACATGAGCCCCTACCATGGAAAGAAAAGTGAAAGGGAAAAGGAAAAAGTGGGGGGAGAAAAGGGGGGGAAAGAAAGGAAGGAAGGAAGAAAGGAGGGAGGAAGAAAGGGGGGAAGAAGGGGGGGAAGAATAAAGAAAAATAGAAACAAGAACAAAGAAACAAGGAAAAAAAGGGGAAAAAAGACAAAAGAAAAAATAAAAAAAAGAAAGAAAAGAGGAAAAAAAGGAAACAAAAATCTTTTTTATCTTCTTCCTTTCAGTCATGAGCCCAGCCAACACACCTCAACAATCATTTGAATCTAATATCTCCTAAACTTGCAAAGATATCTTGCACTTGACATGTGGCTCTTAAGGTCTGTATTAGTTTTTAATAGTTTACACTTTGTGGATTCTTAACTTTCAGGGAGGGAGGTTTTTTTCCTGGCAGAGATGTAGAGGACTTCCAGAAATTTCATATACACTAATTGTTTTTCTTAACTGTGAGAAATGACAGCTCTGTTTTTCTAAATTCTAAGGTTTAGAAATAAAACTTACATATAGGGAGTATTGGAAAACAGGGCCAGGAAGTGTTGAGGTGGGACAGAAAAAAGTTATTAATAAAATCATCCATACAAATGGCTCAAATGTAAGCAATAAGTTGGGGATTTTTGGAGTATCTTTTTTCCCACAGTTTGCCAAAACTCAGTTTCTTACAGGAATTAGGATATTTCTTTATGCAAGTATTGGATAAAGACATTGCATAACTGTAGTATGCAGTATACAGTTACTGTCATCAGTACTTTCCAAGATATACCCCCAAATTTGTTCTAAATATTACCAGGAAGATTTTACTTCTGTCACCACAGACATCTTTCAATTTGTCTCTTTTCTTACATGTTCTGTGTCTCAAAGATGAACTAAATTGAAGTTACAGGAGACCTTTTATATCTCATTATACAAACAATCTCTTTACAACATAACAAAGAAGAAGAGATTGACTCACATTGATATTTACAGAACAACAGAAGCAACACAAAACCACAGCTGTCAATAATGAGAGAGGAAAATAAGAACACTATTACTTAATATTACCAAAATAATATGAGACCTTCCATTCAGTTCTACAGTCCCAGGGGAAAGGAAAGGGTCTCTCTCATGGTACAGCCTACATATTAGGTGTGAAACTGGTTGGATTTTCCCATGCCCTCCCACCAATAAGTGCCCATATCATTCTTGGTCTTTACCTCAAGGCCAAAGCCAAATTGCCCAAACTGAGCTCAGAGGCTTCTTGGACAGATAAAACACTGTGCTGAAAATACATAGTCAGCTACATATGTCCTTCTGCCACCTTCCAGACCAAAGCAGGCGACTCTGTGACACAAAGACCCTTACTGCAATGTCAATATTATGAATGATTACTAATGGAGGAATGCTGACATCTCAGTATTATGACTGAAACATGAAATATGGCATATAAAACTTTGTTCTGTCAACTCCCCAAACAATCTAAGTCTGCAAAAGGCAGACTTCTGGATCATACAAATCATATTACAAAACACTGTGAAGAGTTCTTGAGTCTTGTGGAAAAACCCAACTCTTTTGCCTCAGACAGTAATGGCCTGATGATCTGATGAAAACCAGCACTGATTTTCAAGCTCACCTGTTTAAGGCTATTCAAATCACCCCAAATATCTGAAGCACTAATTTCATATACTAAGGCATGGAGAGGATTGCTTGGACAACAAGAGGACAAGACTATAACTGTGGCTTAATTAAATGTAAATCCTCCAAAAATCCTGGCTGCTAGGTGCTGCATTTTGACCTCAGGAACGGAAGCTTATTCCTTCTCTTCCCAAAATATGAGGCAGTACCACCCAAGGGAAAGGAAATCTCTCACAGCTGTTGAGTGTGCCTGCAGCACACTGCTGAACAGTTCTCCCTATCCATCAGAAAAGAGGATCACAGTCAGCCACTAAAACACTGTGCTAAACCACCTAAAATACTTTCCACTTGTTCCACTGGTTTGAGAAACACACATTGCCTTCTACCTGCACACCAATCACTTCTAAAAACTGATTTGTATTAGCAGTGGACATATGCATAGAGGGGAGGGGAAAGTGCATTGAAATGCAGCTTGTTGTAGCAAAACAAAACTAATCCGTCAGGAGGAAAAAAACCCCACACCACTTACTAAACCAACTTTAGAAATGTGCAAATAGGATCTGGACATGAAGGATTTAAAATACACACATGTGTCCATTAACATGTAAGAAGTCACCTAGGCAATGGTTTTCACATAAACTGCTGGTGACTTCCAGGGAATATGCAACAAGTAACTAAGAAGAGCAAGCCTGCTGTGCAGAGGCTTACATTTGCTGAATGATTGCCATCCATATTCATTAGCCATGTCACTGGAAAGTGTTTAGAATTCCTGAAATCTGAACAAAACAAAGGTCACCACCCAGTTAACAGCAGTGCAGAAAATCACCCAGCATAACACACTGTAATGTTCTGATGGACATGAGACCTGGAAAAGCAAGAAAACCAGAGCAACTAATTCAGCTGGGATTTGCAGCTGACCAGGAGCATGGCCCTCTTAAGTGCCCCAACACCAAACTCTGGCTACTCCGGGTGGCAAAAGCCGTGCTCCTTACAATTCCCTGTTCTCTCACTGACTTTGTGAAGCCCAAGTACATGGGCAGGGGCAAAGCTCTGCTCTTCAGACTGGTTCAACAAATCCAACAACCTCTCACATATTTCTGTCCTTCTATTACAGCTGATGTCTGCTTAGCTCCACTCTGTCCACCCCAGTCTGGGTTCCATCCATCCCACACTTTTTTCCTGTCCTCCCATCTGATTCCTCAGGTGTCTGCATTTCTGAAGCACCACCCTCTTGCTTCTCCTTCCAAACCACAAAACCAGCCAACCAAAAACCAACAAAGAATAGAAAAAAACCTGCCACCTCACAAAACCTCCAACTAATCAAACCAAGAGGCAAGAAATATATCCTATAAAATTAACCCTTGGGTAAAGTGTATTATAAAATGGAAAAAATATAGATGTTTAATTTTAAAAAATACACCTGATATCACTTTAATAGAAGTTTTTACAAGTGTAGACATTTAGTTTCTTCCCTTTACAATAGGAAAGACATTTCAACCTCAGTTTGAATACTAAATCTTGAATCATGTAAGAACTGTGTATTTGAAAACAAAAAGCACCTCTGAAATTATGAAATACTTTATGAGTCTGTTTGCACTACATTTCTCATAGAGCCCAGTGTACATGACTCAGTCATAGTTTTTCACTTTACTGGCCTCAGTTATCAGTCATCTTTCTACATTCACAAATGTCTAAGTGTATAGATGAAGAGCTTAGAAAATCTCCTCTTAAAAAAAAAGTCATATTGTAAAAGTAAAAAAAAAACAAACCCATGAGGTGAAGTACTTTGGTTAAAATTTGTTACATATTCTGTTATTTGAGACAAGCAGAACGATTTGCTCCTGCCATTAAATTTAGGGACAAGCTAGCTAGTCCAAACCTGCTCCCATAAACCCTTTACTTGACTTTATGTCATATCTTTACCATGCATTCACTACCCACTAGAGATAAATCACAGATTTGGGAAGTAAATGATTTTCAAACCAGAAACAATATCTTCTCCACTAGTAACCACTAGTGAAACTTAACATAGGGAACACACTGCACTAGAAATACCAAATTGCTAATACTCTTATCTACCTATTGTGCTAACAGCTTGAATTCTAGCAAATAAGCTAATTCTGAAATAAAACATCTGAGAAGGCAGGTCAGAAAAATAAACAAAAAAACCCAAACAAAAAAAAAACCAAACCAGTGAACTTTTTAATCACTAACTTATACAATTATTATCATATTGCCCAGATTTGGATTCAGATAGAAGGAAAATAAAACTACATGTGAGTGTCTGTCTTGGACACAGCCCCTTGCTTCAATGTTACCTCAAGTTCCATATGCAAGTCAAGACATCACAATGGTGATAACTTTTTGGTTATGTGGGCCTTTCATAATTATTTAACCTTGTTATTGTTCTACATGGAATTAAAATGACCACAACACATTGAGCAGCCAAAACAAAATGCAATCATCACCCTGCAAAGATCAAGCAAATGTTTTTCCTTCTTCTATCAAGAGACCAAGTTTACCAATTTTCAGAAGGAACTTAGGAAACAAAAAAATTAACACAAACCCTCCCCCCTTCTTCTTTCCTTACAGGAAGGACAGGTATCACCTACCTGATACATATCTATGCTGTGGCCACCTGATGTCTTGTTTGGACTAGATTGAATTGAAAATATACTCTCTTCATCATCCTTTACACTTTGGATCATCCCCTTGCCCTTAAGGGTAACTATAGCAGTATTCCTTAAAGCACCTCCAATAATGTTCTGCCTGATGGTCCATAAACTGTACAAGTATTTCCTTCCCAAATTAACTCCAGCCATGCACCACAACTACCAGGCTTTCAGCTGGAGGGTTGGAAAGGACCCTAAGATCATCAATCCAACCATTAAGTCAGTATGGCCAAGCCCATCACTAAACCAGGTCCTTAAGTACCACATCTACATTTCTTAAATATCTCAAGGGATATCAACTCCAACACGCCCCTGGGCAGTGTGATCCAATGCCTGAACACCCTGTCAGCAAAGAAGCTTTTCCTAATATCTAGAACTGGTTGGTCCATAGAAAAGCACAGCTGGATCTCCATGCATGAATCCTGGGAGTAAAACTGCTGTCTTTGCAGAGCTGTAAAGGACAGCAGATGCAAAATTACAGGAGATATTCTGAATTGCTGATCAACTTGATCACTGAAGTTTAAAGCAAACTTCATGGGACCTTCTGCCTCCCCTTTCCTCCAGTCCATCTTCCCCAGGAGGGCACTGGGTACCCTCACCTTACACATAAAAACCCCCACTGTTTTCCTCCCAGACAGCTCATTGCCCTCCCGCATTGGTACCACGGGCAGACTGTATAGGTGTAGGACTGCAGCCTGAGACCACCCTGCTTCATGGCTGCAAAACATTCGTTTCAGCTCCTTCATCTAATTAGCCCCAAGGCAGTACCATGTGAAGACACCATTAGGTGGAAAAGAATGTAGTCCATGCCTAACTTCCCAGAACCCCTGTCTGGCTGTAAGTAAATGGGCACTTTATCACAATGAAAGGTGAAACTTTCAAAAATAGTCAAAATTAATTCTGGTTTTTCTGTTCTACATTCACAATTCTTCATTCCCCCTACCCACTGCTGACATTTTCCACAGCAAAGGTGCTACTGAGAAGGGTAGCAAACCTTACTGTGACCATAACGTGGTTTTGTTGTAAATGAAATGTAGGAGGAAAGAAAATAAGTGGGATTTTTTTGTTTGTTTGTTTTACATGATGTAGAATACATATTAAAATGGATTAAAAAAAATAAGCTCCAGGAAAATCCTATGGGGTGAAAAAAATGTAAAGTCAAATTCTCTCAGGTAAATTTTCAAAATTACAGCAATCCAGCCTTTAAAGCTTTCAGTGTACAAACTACCTGGCACAAATTAGGGAGGGGGCAGGGGGGAAGAGAGAGCACTGCAACCTCAGCATCATAGCTCCACTTTTACTGGAAGGCAAAGACTGCAAGCTCAGCCCAGAAACATGCAATAATAGAAGGACCTACAGATTATTTTAAACCACTGCTTCATATTCAGCCATGGATTACACACCAGAACACTTCAGTCAGTCTCAAACAATGTGACCCCCATTCAGTTACAGAAATCTACAGCCCATTAAAGCCTTCAAAGCTACATTACCTGCTTTGATGACAACTAAAAATATGTACAATGACTAGCAACAATGCTTGCCAAAAACATTGCTAAAATTGGTTATTTACTGTCAATAGCAGCTTCCCCTCTGCTGCCTCAGTCATGCATTGGAATGCAATCCAGAGAAATCAGAAAAACAGCCACCAGCTCTGAAGACAAAAAGGAACAGCAGCACAGATCACATCTGAAATGGAACAATCCATTTAGCAGCCCAAAGCTAGTGTGAGGTAAGGCAGTCAGATTTAAAGTCATTTCTGCAGGTGCTAGAGAGTCTCAAATATAATATTCTGCATGAACAGAAGGGGTAGGGAATGCAACCATTTCTTTTTTGGCAAAGCGCTGATCTGTCCTCCTTAATGTAAGGAATTATCTTGAATTATTAAAAAACTCCTATACTTTCCAGAACTCTTCTACAATTTCATTTGCCATAGCCACCTCCCTTCCTCCTTTAGATGAAAGACAATGCAGAAGTGCCAAAACATCACAGAAGATTAGATATGAGCTCAAGGAAAGAGAAAGAGGATGCAAATATAGAAAATGGGTGATATGTATCAGTGATTCTTAAACTTGTTGGACTATTACATCCCCTTTCACCATCAAAACTGATCATAAATATTTTCACTTTGCCTTGGAGTACAGTTAAAAACCAGTGTGTGAGTCCAGGCACAAACAGACATACATAGGCATATTGGCTTCTTGGTTGTGATGCTGCCCAGGGTCAGAGTAAGGCTAAAAAACCAATTCTCTGCTCTTTTCCAAGGTACACAATATCCAAGTACTTTCTGAATTGGCCCGAGATTTTCACAAGCGTCATAAAGATGATGCAGAATAAACTACACCTTCACTGCAGCACTGAACAATTGTTCCCCTGAATCTGAAGAGCAGAGGAAAATGAAGTTGATTTGTTCCATTAAACCTGAAGTGTTACTGCATGGCACTCAGTAAAAGTAATGTAGGGAGGAGACAGAAAAGTGAAGACAGGAGGCGGGAAGAGGCACAGCCCCGCCTTCCATCAGTGAAAGCACAACTCCACCAAGCTTGAGGTGATGAGAGCTGAGAACTTGTAGGACACTACAGAGCCCTATTTGGAAACCTTACAGAAAGTCGTAAGAAAAAGGAAAAAGAAATCCTTGACCTGTTAATCTTTTGGTTTATTCCCTTAGTTATTCTGAAAGCCATAAATTCAAATTTCTTTCCGGCTCTCTGTGTGCTGTGGTTGTGAAGAACTGACAGCAAGCAAACAGCAATAGATCATCTGTGCTACCAACAGCACTGAAGCATTAGCTTTTTCACCAACTTCTAGAAAATGCAAAGTTCCTATGGGTGGACACACTTCTCTCAGGTCAACTGAACATTAAATTATTCTTATCTCCTTACCAAATTTAGTTGTGTGTGGAGGCAAAAAAAATCAGTGTGAAAGAGGGAAGTCTTGAAAGAAGGCAGCTCTTCCTGTAAGTACAGAATTTCAGCAGCTGCAATATTATTAACTACTGCAAGTTTAAAAAGTCATTTTCTCTTTAGCCCTATGAAACTGAGTTTCAAGTATTCAGAAAGCAAACAGAAGCAGTTTGTAGGACTTTTGAGCTGCAAACATCGGGAAACTAAGTGAGAGGGAAGAAAAAGAGCAATCAAAGTTATGTGATTTTGTGATTCACCAGCTTAGACAAACTAGGAAAATATATATTTCAAATTATTAAGGCTCCCAAATTCCCACTGAATATACAAGCATGCTGCTTACCTGAATAGCCTGTGAGACCCCAGACTGCAAAACTGATCACAGGTTCATAACTCCAGTCAGAGGCTGTATCTCACATTTCAATTCACAAAACAGCAGTCTTGAAGGATTCCAGCCAGCAGCTACTGGCTGTCAGGCCTGTTCTTAAACCTCTGCTAATTCAAGCACATCTCTCACATGAATTATACATATTGGAGTGATATGTAACCAAATGTCTCATACATGCAAGTGTTTAAATAAAAACAAGCCCTGACTCTTTTGCTCCCTACAGCTGCCCCTGTTTCAGTGGCTGTGCTCAAGAACAGAGTGGTGTACTGACACCGGGTGTAACTCAGCTGAGGTTCAATGCATGCTACCAGGTAAGCATGTTTGAACGAAGAGGTCCCAGATGTTTATCCTGGGATAAGCGTTGGATTTCACAAGAGGATTAAGATGTTGTAAGACTGTGCTACCCGCGGGAGGGACAGCCAAACAAATGATGGCTCTGATCCAGCTAAAAAGTAACCCGAGGAAAAGGAAGGAGCGTGTCTGCCTCGCTACCTGCTCGGTGAACCCGCGGGGCCGCGCAAGCAAGAGCCGCCCTTAGCAAAGGCAGCGAACACAGCCCCGACAAGAGCAGGAAAGAGGAGACTTCCTCAGCGCTGGCAGCTCAGGTTACACCAGCTGAGGCCATTTGTGAAGCCTTAAGATTTAGGTCAAGTTACTGTAAATTGAGGTTAATCTAAACACAACCAATTGTCCTAAAACAATCACACGTTAATATTTTTGGCGCTGCGTTAGCAGAACGAGTTTTTGATGTGTTCCAGACAAAGCTGCTCTTCCTGAACTTAACAATGCCTAGAATTTCACTGCAGGATTTTCAACACATTCTGTTTGGTCAACTTGAAGCTGAGATTTCACTACCACTGGATACCCTATGTCAAAATACAACTTGCCCTGCTCCAGCTACGGCTTGTAATAACCCGAGCCGCTGTCTTTGAAAGGGACACACTTTCCATCAGAGCATTAAAGGTCATAGGAGGCTAGCAGTGCTTGAAGTGAAGAGTCTCTTCATTCCTTTCAGTTTGCTAAACTGAAACCTATTGTGCTGACTAGCTGCAAAAGGAGGTCAGCACAAAAACTCCTTGTCCTAAGGACAGTAATCACACAGGCGCATCAAGCCCGAGTTGGTATTAAAAGGAGAAAACAAATGGGAGAGGCCTGTGGAGTAAGAAAGACACAGAGATCCACCCTTATAGGAAAAGGAAAATAAAAAGGGTTACACAATGACTCCTTCTATGATGCTTACGAAAGAGAAGGAGCATTGCTGGCCTGGGATTTAATTTTGGTATCATCGCTGTTGTGTATTTACTACTGACTTTACCCCTGTGTGAGCAAGATCAGACATAGCTTATTAACTGAAGAGATGCTTAATCCTACTTAGTCATCAGGCATGAGTTAGGGCTACAAGTATTTGACCTCTTGTGGAAAATAAAACATCTAAAAAATTATCTTCTTTTTTCATCTTTGCAATGTCAGAGATATAGACTTTTCCTATAGTGTGAGCGATGAACCCTTAAGCACCTGTAAAGTCATTTGAATAGCAATACTACACAAGAAAGAACACAAGAAATGTGCTCACATTTGCGAACATATGCACAAGTACATATTAAATACAGCAGGTGTAAGCTTTAACAAACTCCTCACAGGCCTGACAACATTCTGTGGCACTCAGTTCCAGTACTGGCATTATCCATGAATCACTAAGACAAATGAAGATGTTCCACTTCTCACTCTGGATACGTTTTTCAACAAAAATAGGAGACTCAGGTGGAGGAAGGAACTTTTCAGTGGTGGAATATCTACCAAAAAGGAAGACATATAACCAGATTTCTATAATTCTGGACATGTCATTCTGTCCCTATACCGAGAAAGCTGAAAGAAGTGGCCTGCCCATTTCCCTTCCCTCAGGTGGAAGTGCAACGTGATCACTAACTTCTGGAAGGCAGTGCCTTAGCCCAGAATTGGTAAAGAGCAGGACTGGAAAATACTGTATGTTTCCAGCTGTGTTTTCTCCGACTTTAACTAATTCTGAATTGTCATAGTATACTTCGGCAGGGGAACAGAAAAGATGATATAATAGGTTATTTGACTTCTGTCACTAGTTTCTCTGATCTAAATAACATTTTAAGTGTTTAGAACACAATTTCCTAAGTACTGGAAGACTAACTTAGAGTTAGAAATGGAGAGTAAGACAGTGGCTATCAAACACACAACAGTGCTAAATTTAAAAAAAAAAGTCTTGAAGGGCCTTAAAATAGGAAAAAGTAGCTCCAGCCTCTTTATAGTTTACAAGAGAGCTCAGATGTAAATAAATGTGTACTAGAAGACCAGTATGATAATTACACATGTAACTGGACAAAGAATGCACAGTAAGAACAACAGTCACAGGGATAAGAAAAAAGGTGATATAATTTGCAGTTATTATTATGTATTTGGCTATTATATACTAAATATGTTATTTATTCTATATATAATATATGTGTGTACACACACCTACAACCTCTGAAAACCCATACATAACATGGATGCAGAGCCAAGAAGACTCTTGCACTGAAAAAAGGAAACAAGAAAGCAGATTAGCTCACAAAGAACCAAAGAACTGATATAATGTGTTGTTATTTCCTGGAACTGATCCAAATATGAACAGCAGAGTTTTGGATTAATTGCAAATTTTCCCAATACTTCCTCTGAACACCAGGCTGGCAGAGCATTTTAATAATCCAACTCAAAATCACAGAAAATAACTTTGGTTTTTGCCAGGTTGAACAAGGGAAGGGGAAAAGGTCCACAAAGACATTTATAAACTATTTTAATTTCTGTGCACATCCTAGTCTATGCCTGTGTATGAGCAAACTAGTTTTGTAACCTACTGTTCTCCTCAACAGAAGAGGCTGAAGTAGTTATAAATCCAGGTATTTCAAAACTCAGCAAGTGAAAACTTTCTCTACAACAAGATGCAAATTCATGGTAGATCAGCAACTCATGAAATACAGCCAAGCCTATGCTCCCACACTGCATTTTGACAAAAGGCTTCCATTGATGACCTCTTGTCAGTTGACACGGAATCACAAACAGTGGAAACTGCACAGTGCCTTCCATGAACTCTGGGAGGGAGGGTGCAAATTGTGGGGGAGGTTACAAGAATCACTGCACAAACTTGTACTCCAGCCAGTGAAGAAAATCAGAGTGCATGTCTTTAAATAATTGTCTTCTAAAGATATCTTTGGGTTTTTTACCCAGCTTGCTGAAGGACACTCAGCAAGTGTCAGTACCAGCTTCAGGGAGGGTTTGTTGGGTGACTTGTTGCCTGGATTAAGAACATCTCCCCTCCCTTCTCAGTATCTCTCAGTTTGGAGGACACATACACAGACATAGATTATATTTTCCTTTAATTTTCTTTGATTAAAAAAATAATTAGAAAAAGCATTTCTTGCTGGCCTCATTGTGCTTGTTGTCATTTAATTCAGTTTCTTTTCCAAATCATGCAGTTTAATAATATGAGTGAAAAATCTAACAATTATTTTTGTGTAAAAAGAAGAGTAAAGCAGTAGCAGATTCTCAGCAGACTCTTCCACTGTAAAACTCTCCACTGGAGTTTCCCAGAGAATTAAGAAAGGGAGAAAACACCTAAATGTGCTTAACATTTTCCTCATGTTAAAAAAAAAAATAATTAAGTTGAATTATTTTGTTAAATAAAAATTATGATGCACATAAATAGTTAAACTTACCACACTGTTATGATTGCTAGAAATTAAGAAGTTGGGAGTTTGCATTTGGTTTTACTGCAAGAAGCATAAATGTCTGAGAGAAAACAATTTTCAACTGCTTTAAAAAGAGTAATTACTTGGGATTTATGTACTGCTTTCATGTTCCCATGGGTGCTCCCCAGTGTTCTTAGACATTAGTCAAAAATCATAATTAACACTTTACAAGTGAAACAAAGCAGATGATGTGGCAAAGCAGATTTTTGACAACATTTGTATGTTTTTTATAAAAAATCGGAAATGGGTCTTTTTTTGTAATGAGGCAGTAGAATTCATGTTTTTAAGATTAAAAGCATAGGGCACATTGAGTATACTCAAATAACATGATGACCATAGCACAGGAATTGAGTTACGATGAATTTCATACCAAGCTACCTCTTGATTAGGCTACTCTTAGTTCTTCAAATGTCCCAGCCAGAAAGGATCTAGTAACAGTGAGAGCTGAAACTGCCCTTCCTCCTTCAACTTCTTCCTTTCTACATCTTTCACATTGTAGCTCTGGCTTTCTGTCCCACATCTTCACGGGAAGATCAATTACTTGCTTATCTAAAAATCCTGGCTTTAATGCTTCTGCACCGGGGCTTGGGAATAAGGGGAAAGGACAACCCACCGCTAGCCCAGGCCCAAAAGCACCGGAACTGCTCTGGAGCTGGATGGGGACACAGCGCACCACAACGCTGCCCTGGAGAGAAGTCTTTCAGAGAATGTCTCCTAAGCCTCCAGCCCCTTTCCTGTATCTTGCGGAAAATCGCACGAGGTGTGAAAAGCGATTTGAGGACAGCTGGGCTGACGAAAAGATGGTCCCTGCTCACGGGGTCTAGGGAGTGACTCTGTTGCTGCCCCGGGAGTAGGTGTAAGCCGGGGCAAAGTGCTGTGGTGCAGAGTGAATTTAAAAGCCTCGCTCCTGAGGAAGAGCGCCAGAAGGAAAAGAAACGTGGCTATGCCTCGCTGGTAACATCAGGAAAGCGACAAGATGTCAGTGAGGTCGTTCTACTTCCTGTTTGCGAAGGGCACACGCACGCACTCCGCCACCCCCGCCGCTTTGTACGGCTCCTGTCCGCGCTCCACCCGGCACCGCTCCCTCGGCATCCCCGCCTCCCTGCTGGCCTCGCCGGGAGATGCGCCGAGCTGCCGGGAGCCGAGCTGCGCTCCCGAGACCAGGAGGCGGGGGCTGCACTCGGCGCTGAGCTTTTGTCTGCCGCTGGCGAAGCGATCCCCACCTCCAGCCAGCCCACCGCGGGGAAGCGGGGCTGGGGACAGGCAAAGCGCCCGGCAGGGCAGCGGGAAGGGTGCTGCCCGCCGGGGAAGAGCTGCCCGGCACCGAACCGGCACTTGCGGCCGGGGCTGGGCAGGCTCGGCGCGGCCCCGGAGAAACACAACACTCCCTCCTCTCACGCACGGAGCGGAGGGGGAGGGCGAGAGGGAGGACTGCCACCCCGCCGCTTTGTCACAGAGACCTCCCCCGGAGGCCGGTAGTAGCTGCCGCCCTGCCGGACCCTCCCGCCCGGCCGCGCCTCCCCGCGCAGCGGAGGGAGGCGAGAGGGAGGGACGTGCGAAGCTTGTAAACCGCACGCTGCCATCGCACCTCCCCTCCTCCCCGCCGCTCTCCACCGCCCATTGTGCGCCCGGCAGACGGCGAGCACCCAGCTGCCCGGTGCCCGCCCCCGAGCGCCGGGCACCCCCGCCCCGCCGCGGGGACACGTCAGGACACACACGCGTGTCCCCCGCGGCAGAGCCGCCCGTCTGCCCCCGTCGGCCGGGACGAACACCAGCAGCACCCCCCACCAGAACCGCTGCCGGCCGCGACCAGCTATAAATAAGGCTCTGCCGAGCGCAGGGCCCGGCTCCCCCCACGCCTCTTATTATTCATCGGTGCAGCCTGGGAGTGGGAAACTCCGCTTCCTACTTGCCGCTACGCTTCTACCGGCTTAGCCCCCGCCCCCTTCCCCCCCTCCGCTCCTCGCTAAGCTCTTTAATTCCCAAGAAAACTTTGGGAAGCAATTCAGCTCGCGTGGGGAGCCGGGATGCTACACACCGGGGCAGCCCAAGCGAGAAACCTGCCCAACTTTTCCTCCAGCCTCCAGCCCAGCCTGCGGAGTCACCTTTCCACCTTCCTCCGCGGGGGGATTTAAAGGCGGCAAGCCCCCCCCACGGAGAAGCCGTGGCGAAACACGCACGCACACACACACAAAACCCTCCCCCGGCTCCCGGCAAGGCGCACGCCTGGCACCGCTCCTTCCCCCTTACCCCAAAGCAGTTCTACCCGTCCCCAGAAGGGGACGGGGGGAAAAAAAAAAATCTGTCCGCTCCCTCCACCCCAGACCGTGAGAAGTTGCGAAGCGTCCCGTCAGAGACCCTGCCAAAGTTGAGTCGAGCCCCGTTCCCCCTTGACTAGCTACGGGGCGGACCTCCAGCTCATCCCAGCGAGCGACGCGGAGTGGACGGCCACCCCTGCGCCCCCCGGCCCGCATCCCCTTACCATGATCAGCGTGTGGTTCCTCTGCTCCGCCGTGGCGGGCTCAGCATCTTGCTGCTGTTTGCTCTGGTGCTGTTGCTTGCTGCTGCTGCCGCCGGTGCCCGTTTTCTTGGTCCTATGCTCCAGGGTCCGCTGGTAGAGGCTCACCGTGTCCCTGCGCTCCAGCTCCAGCTGCTCCGCCTGGGCTTGCTGGTACCTGCTCTCGCAGTTGACATGGTGCCGCCGGCAGCCCTCGATGCGCTGCCTCAGCCGCTCCACCACCGTGCTGTGCTTGGGAATGCCGCCACTACCGGCGTTATTGTTACCGGGAGCGGCGGCAGAAGGGCCGTGGGGAGTGCTGTTAACCCCGATACCGGCCCCGCTGAGGCTGCTCTTCAGGTTATTGTTGATGCAAATACTGCTGCCATTCGCGGCGGCAGCGGGGGCTGCAAAATCCCCCATCCTCGTCCCCGTGCACACTATTTTGGAAGAACTTTTTATCCTACACTTCACACATACAGTCTACTCTGGGGTCCTGATGGGATACTTTTTAGAGAACCGGGGGGGGGGGGGAAAGGGGCACCATCATGTATCAGGGAAACAGCGATCCCAAGCAAATGTTTCTCTTTTCCCCCAGCCAATCCCTCTCGAGAAGCTCCAAAACATTAAAAAGAGAGAGGGAAGGGGGGAGGGAAATAGAGAAGGTGCTAAAAGGTTATCGCCAGCAACACAACCAACACACACACACACACATACACACAAAAAGCACAACAAACTAAGCAGCAGTAGTTCGGGTTAGCAAACTCCAGGAGATATCAGACCAGTTCCTTTCCTCCTCTTTTTTTTTTATAATCCATTATTTGAAAACAGATTCCATGAGATTTCCGGAGATTTTGCCAAAAGCTTTCTCTCCCCATGGATAAGGAGAAACACGCGCCCCTCCACATGCACACACATACACTCCCGTTCACACGCACGTTCGCACACACACATCCAAGCACAGGCACACGCTGGGTACACACGGCACACTCACTCGCACTCCACGGCATCAAAAGACAGGCAAAGCCGCTTGCTTATTGTATTTTCCTTCTAGAAAAAAGTTTTGGTGTTTATGCCGCACCGTGTTCGCAAAGTACTTTGGCTGCTCAGTTGCATTTCAACAGGAACCTAAATAGCAAATCCTCGGGCTGGGGGAAGTAAACACATGAACAATCCGGACCGAGCTGGAGAGGAGAAAAAAAAAAAAAAAAAGAAAAAGAAAAAGAAAAAAAAAAAAAGTAGCGCTCTGAAGTCTCTGCCAAACGCTGAGCTGATACAGCCTAGCGCTTTGCTCTGTCGTGTTGGCTGCTGCTCCTCCTGCCACCATCACAATGATCAAATGCTCTCCTCCTCCACCTCCTCCTCCTCCATGCCAGCGGAGTGATATCAGGACAGGAGCGCACAGTAAACACCGCAGCGGCGGCGGCGGCGGCGGCAGCGGCGGCTCCTCTGGGCCGTGAGGCAGACCCGGGGACAAGGTGCAAAACCCGGCACGGACGTCGCCCAGCAGGAGCGGACATGGCGCTTCCCCCATAGCGCTCACGCCCGGCGGCGGCGGCGGCGGCGTGGGGCGAGCGGCAGCGAGCGGGGCCCGACACCTGCCGGCCCCGCGGCCTCCCCGCACCGCAGGAGCGGGCGGTGCCTCCTGGCCGGCACTCGGGGCCCGACGGCGGCCGCAGCGAGAGCCGTGCCCGCGCTCGGAGCCGCGGCGAGGGCAGCGGCGGGGCCGGGCCACCGGGGCCGCGGGCGGGCGCCGGGGGGCGCAGGCGGGGGCCCGGCGGGCGGACGGGCGGCCGGAGCCCGCGGCCGAGCGGCGTGTGCCGCCTTTCCCTTCTGTGTCAACTGTTGCATAATGAATGGCAGCGGAGCGCGGAGCCCTGCGCCTCCCCGGCACGCGGCTGAACTTTCTATTTTAAACAACAGAAGAAACATGACACGTCGGGCAGCGACATTTGTCCGAGCGAACTGTGGCTGCCTCCATATAGAGCGCGGGTGATTAATGGATCAAGAATAACATCCCGGGAATCTAGTTTTAAACCATTCTGCAGACAAAGCTATTGCGCCCACAATTGTCATTGAGTGTTATTTTCTATCTAACCCTGTGAGAAATGCGCTTCCAATTTTTTTAATACATCTCTATAGAGCAGAATTATCTCAGAGAGACACCCGTGTTCTCTAACATGCAGCTGATATAATGAAAATTGGGAACTCATGCATTGGTAATGTAATCTGATTTAAACCATCTTCATTTTTGCCATTGCAGATTAGCATAGGATACTATTTCTAAGATACAGTGACAAAGAGCAGTCTTTGTCTTATTTAAGTGCCCAGCAGTATGAAATTTGAGGTTGATTTCATGCCTATTGCCACAATTCATGACTATGTTGAGATGAAACATAATAGTGGACAAATAAAAATAGCAATTAGTATCGTCCCTACGTAGGGATTAACAGACACATCTTCCCCCCAGAAAAGAAAACTTTTCTGTAGTATCAGTTTGAGAACCACAGTGAATTTACTTGAAGTTCTTCATGATCATTGATTTCTACGTTATCACAGAACCAGCACGGGAAAATTACAGCTCTGCTCAGAAGCAGCGTAAGAACGTGGGGAAACTGCAGTCCTGAGTCAATTATAGAGATTTGTGCCTCTCTTAATTTGGAGACGGGGGATGAGTTGTAATTTCTCTAGTAACTACTGAATTGAATAGTTAAGATTCAATGTAAGAACAGAAAGAAGAGGAAAAAAGAAGGGGGGGAAGGAATTTCAGGAGTAATAATAATAATAATAATAATAATTTAAAATTGACATGGAAACTGTAATCAGGCCAGGGAGGGAGAGGGCTGTGAAGTACATTTAACTTAGAGCGAGTACTTTTTGGATTCCTCAGCAGTGCCCCCTGCAGCCCGAAGCTCGTGTGCTGCAGCCTGGCTCCACAGAGTGCTGGGCAGCACTCGAGTTCAAAAAAAGAAGTGTTTATTACACCCACAGGGTCAGAAATACATGTAAAAGCAATGGTCTTCTTACAGACTACTTTTTCGGTGCATTTTACAGAAGTTGTCTTCTTTTCCTACAACTGCAATTAATAGCATTTTTCAATCTCTATGAAGTCACACAGACACACCTTAACTTCCAGTATATTACTTTGGCAGTTGTCAACATGATAATTTTTAAGTGTAAGTTGCATTGCTATAGAATTTAATTTCAGCCTATTAAAATGTAGGAATTTCTTATCTCTCAGCTACGTACTTTGGTTCTGCCAGGCTGCACAGCCCAAGGGTGATGATTTGAGTAAAAGAAGTTTTGGAATAACCAGTGCTTAGTGTTAAAAGTTTTGCAAACAAATAGATCACCAGTTTTGTGGAAATAAAATCCCAACCAACCAAAGAAAGGAAGAAAGAAACAAAACACAAAACTCTTCCATCTGAATACATTCAAAAAACATTTGATTCTGACTGAAAGATATTTTTTAATTGGCTGAGGTTAAAGCAAAGCTGAACAAATATATATTTAGTTCCCTTGTCATTTTAACAGCACAGTGGTGATTCTTGTATTATTCTACAGAACAATCTTTTATAAGGTAATGCACTCCCTCCTATATCTAAATACAATCAACAGAATCAGAATTTTCATTTCATTAAAAAATGACAGTTGCCCTCTGTTATTTTACAGCTGTCTTTCAGCAACTAAGAGCTAACTAAAAATTTTCTTCTTATGGAAGGTTTTTCTTTTAAGGCCAAGTATGGAGTGGCAATTGTTAAATAGCATAATAGAGGTAAGATTTCACAGTTCATTTTTGCATCATTTATTTTAAGGACACTTACATAAACAATTACCAGCTTCTAAAAAGCTAAAGTAAAATGAGCTATTTAGTGAACTATTTAAATCCAATTTTTGAGAAGGACAACACTTCTGCTAAGCCTCTGAGACTGAAAAAATAAAAACAGGAAACAAATTCCTTGTACTATAGCCTGAGCAATACAAGAAATAGAGAGATCTCAATTTTGTTCTAACTACTGATTATTGTCATTAAAACAGACGTTCTTTACAGCCTTGACCAAACAACTATGTTCTATAGTCAGACATAATCACAGACTCACTCATGATTGTGTGTGCTCTTACTTTCGTGACCATGGATTTGCAAACAAACACCTCTTCTGTAGAAATTCCCTTTGCACACACAAATGTGGTTTTTTGCACTACAACATTTCTTTTCCCGTGTTTGCACATCAGCTTTGGAATACCATCTTCACAACTGGAATTTGAAAAGAATCAAATCTATCAGAATTCTAAATGATCTAAGATGAACTTGCTGATGGCAGCAGATGAATAGTAATGCCTACTGGTATCAGCTGACAGGACACTAATTACCAGCTACAGGAGATGATTGCTTGGTGAGAGATCTATTCAGTGAGTTAGGATTTTGAAAAATGATAAAACAGGTCTGATCTGTGAAAAGATACACAGTATGAAAATACAGCATACATTCTCAAGATGATTATCATGACAGAGATCTGTCTAATTAGGAAGGAACTATTTTAATGCGAAGATATGAAAGAGCCCAGCTGGGAGAGGAATTTAGAGGAAGACACAGAAACATGACTGTTAAGCTGACAGCAAGTGCAGTCTAAGCATGTTCCAATGACAGCTTCTAAAAAAAATTCATCTCAGCATTTAATCAATAGTGGTTTCAGAACAAGCACAGCCTTACAGATAATCTAGCTAGTCATATTAGTGGGAGGGACTCCATAAAAATACATAAAATATGCCTTTGCAGAGTAACTGCAGTTGGTCAACTGAGCTAGAGAGTTATTCAGAAGATGGGCAACATGAAAAATACCACTGTGAGGACAAATGGGAGTCCCATTTGTCCACTCTGTTAGAAACCACACTTTAGTGGCACTGGCACTGCCATTCAGGTTGGAAGCTCCAATCATTGTGACAGCAAGTTTCAAACCATCCTGGGCAAGAGATTAACCTTCAGAGTGGCCACCTGGGCAGAAACCTTTCTGAAAGCTCTTACTGTAATTAAATGGTTTATGTCTAAATCAGCGGATGACATGGTGAAATGGGCATCTGCTGGAAAGCAAACCTAGAGGCAACCACACAGTATGTTCACTGAGTAACTCTGAACTTCTTGGATCTGCAAGGAGCAGCTTTCTTATATATTGAAAAGGGTTTCAGAGGATTTCTGCTGAAAGTTCTTTTGGACACAGTGCTACCTAACAGCAAATCAAAATGTGCTTCTGTTGCTACCACAAGCTACTGAAGTGCATGTTGCCTAATGCATCCATGGCCAAAAAAAGAATAATTGGAGAATAATTTTACATCTGGAGAATAGTAAAAACAAAGCCATATATTGAGGGTCCATTGAAATCTAAAAACCCCACAACCTCCATGAATGAATATATCTGTGAAATCCCACTACAGCATGGCAAAAATTCTCATGACAGCTGGGGTAGGCAAAAGCTATCGTTGTTAGAACATCCAGAACTGTAGAGATTCTTCAAGGGATGAACTGAGTCTGGAGCAAAAAAAAGTTGCAGTAAATAGTCAAGGAAAAAATCATCAAAGCTTCAGAGGAACATAAGAACTAAACAATAAAGGGAGGAAGGGGAAGCAACAAAGAAAGCAAGTTCAAATTGCAAAAGGCAGATTCAGAGGCACTGCAGGAACTGGAGTGATCACTCTGTGAAAATACAAACAAAACCAAAACACCCTCAAGACACATTTTCCAGCTTGTACATGTCAAGTTGTAGAACATGGGGAATCCAAATCAGAATTTTTACAAAATCTTTCCAGTTGTGACCAACACTGAAAGCCCCAATTCAGCATTTATTATAAAAGGACAGGCAAATGGATTGAGATACACACACACCTAAGTACTCTGCTGAATGAGGGCTGGAAAAATATGGGGAAGGAATGCAAAATGTGGACTTGTTCCCTCCTATTCTGATAACAGATATGCCATAATAAGAACACAAAGAAGAAAAGTAAATGCCATAAATGGGCATTGTTGTCCACACACTATCCTATCAGATCAGTATTATTACCATACATCTTAGTTTAGGAAGAATTCAGAGAATTAATTCTGATATGCCACAGTTATGTCCTTCTGTTAATTTGAAGGTCTAGTTCTGATGCTAACAGCTGTAGGAGACACCCATGGAGATAGCTAGCAGAGAGGCTGAAGGGGAAAGGAAAGTCATCACTCCAGGCATAGGCCCCATCTCAGCCTTTGATCTGTCACACTGCTCTCAAGAGAATAACTGAGGGAGGCAGGGGAGTGGAGAGGATACAATGAGAAGGAAAGACACTAGGAAAAATCTCAGAGAGATGATTCTGGAGAATCCTTGAAGCTTTCACTAGAAATATACATTAAGAAACTTAAATTTCTTTAGTCATTCTTAAACTGAGTAGCCCACTGCTTCTCAGTAATAACTGCCTCATTTCAAATGAATAGCCTGAATTCACAGAGAAACAAGGAAAAAATCCCCTACCACTGAAATCAAACGCCCAGCTTTGGTAATGAGGAAGCGGTCAGGGGATTTTTTTTTTTTTTTTTTTTCTCCAAGGCAATTCCTGTATAGATATCAGCCATTTATAAGAATTCCAGTGTGAACATGATCACTTTGAATTTTTTGAGCCAGAAGACAGACTGAAGCTACTGAAAACTATCATTCATCCTCCTCTGTATGAGAAACTGAAAATTGTTCTGCAATCCTTGGCATAACCAATCAAGTTCAACATTCAAATAGGAACAATTTTACAAATTCTTAAATTACAGGGAACTAGGAATAAAGGGTAATTTACCATAGTGGTAATTTTTTGTAAGTTCCATCTTCAAGAAAAGAAATGCAATATTTTCTTCCCTGGGCCAATGTGCTGACTGACAACAGTGTTGTTTCATTGAAACTGCTAGACTTTACAACCTACAAATAAACCTTTACATGACATACCTTTGCAAACCTGTATTGAAAGTTCATCACTGAGGTTGTAGCCTTGCAATGAGTTTAAAATCACCAAAATCAAAGCACTTGTGCAATCTTTGCACAATCCACAGCGCGATGAAGTCTTCAAATACATCGTGACACACTGTTTTTCCACAGGATGTTTGTTTCATTCTGTACAAAGAATCGTCAGTGTTCACCAGTGAGGAGCATATTTAACACTTTTTTTCCCCCTTTTAGATCCTCATATCACCTCATGGGTTTTTATTAATTTAAACCCTGTTCACAGACATTCGTCTCCTAAGAATGGCTACCACTCCTGCTCCAGTATTTCACTTGTACCAACAAACTGATTTTCACAATTCATGGCAAGTGAGAAGACAATGCTCTTACATTGGAGAGTAGAGACTGAGAACAAGGAAATAAAGCTTAAGAGGTTTTGCTAAAATGCCCCAATTGAGCTGATTTTTTATAAAGGCTTACACAACTCAGAGCACACTATGTTTTATTAGAGCAGCCCACATCAACTTCAGTTGACTCTGTAGGTGCTTAACATTTATGCCAGGCAGAACCCTGTTGTCAAATCAGGTACCTGGAGAATGGAGAATGCAATTAATGATCATTTGCAAGAAGCAGAGTTTGCTTGAACTGAGTAGCATCATGTAAGAAGGATCAAACATTTAATCTCAAACACATACAGTTCAGTGAATTACAGAACTACAGTGAATTACAAAACCAGAATTAGACCTTCCAGGAAATAAAAAACTACATGCTGGTTTTCAGTGATATTTTAAAAGAAATCTTTTTGTTCCACTTTTTCTGTAGACACACCTTTCAAATTGGTTTTGCTGCAGCTAACTCAAAACATATTGTGTTTAGAAAGTTTACCTGAAGCCAGAAGATGCTAAAGAGATAAGACATTAGAATAACAAGAAAAATTGTAAAAGGATACAGAAATAATCCCTGACCATGCTCAGTCGTGTTAACCAAACTAAAAAACAAGTAACTGTGAGCTACATTAAAAACCAAGTCTGTGTTCAGGCTATTTCCAGAGTCATGGAAGTTACTGGAAAACATTCTTCAGAAGTCTAGGACGCCTCCAGTCTTAGCTCAGGCTTGCAGCTAAGGGTTTGCAGAAAACAACAGCTGACTAGATTCCAGTTAGACAGGGAAAAATCCTTCTCATAGTATGAATAGTGAGATTTACATAGATTAATTATGAGGCCATTGAGTCTCCATCATTGAAACCTTTAGGAACTGGTAAGACAAATTTGTCACTAAGGACACCAATGTAATTGATTTTGCCATGGAACAAAGCGGTGGATTAGGATCTTAAAGTTCCTTCTGGTCCTTAATTCTCATAGCATTACATTTACTTAGGGAGCTTGAAAGCCATAAATATATTTAAGCTGTTAATAATTTCATTTATTTAATTCTGACTTTGGTGTACAATGAGAAGATTATATATGAACTTACTGGTTAAGACCACAGGTTCATCTAGCACAGTGCTCCATCTCCCACAGTAGCCATGGGAGTGGACACTCAGGAAAAACAGAACAGTGTAAGGACATACTGCCTCCCAGCCTTCAAACATTTTCAAGTCAGATTATGTGATTTATCTAGTTAGTGGACTCTGCAGCATCTCTTCCAAAGTTTTTTTCCAGTCTCTCCTTGTCTCTTTACAAATTCCTTGACCCAGAAAGTCATTTGAGGAGTACCACCACAGGTCCCACATAGGCTGTCTGAAGAACTATTTCCTCTGGTTTGTTTTGAATGCAGATTTTACTGTCATCCAATATCCTTCATGCTTGAATTAGAAGAGCCAGGAAAAAGTCAATCCCTCTCTACTTTTCTCCAGACCTCTCAGCTCTGCAAACTCCTTCTTACCTTCCCACTCTGTCGTGTATTTCCAAATAAGATTAATGGATATTCAATGGATGGGTTCTTGCATGTTATAATGGCAATCACAGTATACCTCTGACCATCCTTGGTCATCTTCGAATAATTTCAGTTCTGGAGTATCCTGTCCCAGATAAATGGACCAGAACCCTGGATTTTTGCAGTAGCATATGGACTTGAACAGACTTGAACAAAACAAACCTTTCTGGTCTATTCTCTATTTATTTTGTAATCATTCCCAACTTTTTTTTTTCTTGAATTACTACTGCTAAGTGATATTTTCATGGAACTGTCTATCATAATGCAAAGGTGTTGTTCCTGAAGATCTTTGGGTCAGCTTAGAAATTATCCAAGATGTGAAGATAGGATTATTCTTCCCCAAATGTACCACTCTACAATTATCTATACTGAATTGCACCTTGCTTTTTGTACAGTTAATCTTTCTGTAGGCTACGCAGTCTTCCTCATCCTAACTGCTTTGCATAACCTTCTATAGGCAGCAAAGCCTTGTCACCTTGCTGATAACCTCCCTTCTTCAGGACATTTGAGAATATATGGAATAGTATGGAATTCTGTCTGTGCTCTCCCTCCTGTGCAAGAACTGACCATTTTCTTCCACCCAGTGATGATCTATCTATGTTCCCATATTTTAAATCATATTCTAATCCATTTCAGCATCTTCCTTCTTATGCCAGTGACAGTTTTGTGTTGCTTGATTTTCCTAAAACACGTCAATTAAAAAATTCTGTCAGATGTCTTTTAAAAACCTGAGTTGACTCTATCAGTCAGATGATCCTCATTTATATATCTCTGACCCTTTTAGAAGAACTCTGAGAGCTTTATTAATTCTCACTGATAAGATAATATTTTTTCAGGTAGATACTAATTCTCTCTCTTACAATATCTAGTCATTCACCTGGAACAGGTGTCAGTTTTAAGTTGCTGGATACCCTTGAACCTTTTCTAATGATGGACATCACGTTTGACACCTGATTTTCATGTACTGAGGAACAGTGAAAAGATATGTTACATGCTGCTTTTAGTAGATATTTCATCCTTGAGTTTTCTTAGAATTAATGGGTAAATTCTTCAGATCCTGGAGATCCATCTGCTTTCACCTGCCTTTTGTACCCTTACACTTCCAAGTATTTCAGTTTTAGAGACAATCTCTGCCAGGTTCCCTGAATACCCCAAAAGGACTCTGGAAGGATAATTTCCCTGATTTCTTCGTGTTGGGTTTGTGTGGCCAGGTTTTGGTAGAAGGGGAGGGCTACAGTGGTGGCTTCTGTGACAAGTTGCCAGAAGGTTCCCCTATGTCTGATGGAGTCAATGCCAAGCAGCTCCAAGATGGACCCATCGCTGGCCAAGGCTGAGCTGATCAGTGATGGTGGTAATGCCTATGGGCTCATGTATTTAGGAAAGTGAAACCACCAGCCCTGCACAACTGCAGCCACAGAGAGGAGTGAAAGTATGTGACAGAAAAAAACTCTGCAAACACCAAGGTCAGTGCAGAAGGACAGGGAGGAGTTTTGCCCATGGTGGTAATGGGTGAGTGATCTCTCCCTATCCTTAACTCATGAGCCTTTTGTTATATTTTCTCTCCCCTGGCCAGATGAGGAGTGCTGTGATAGAGCAGCCTTGGTGGGCACCTGGAATCCTGTCAAGGTTATCAAACCCATCTTCCACAGTGAACAAAGGATATAAATTGTTCATCTTCTCTCCAGTGATTTTGCCCTCCCTGAGAGTTCAGTTTATACTCTTGTCATTTTCAGACTCACTGACAATTTCTTCCTTCCTGATGGATTGAAAAAAGAATATTGACCAATTTTTTATTCTCAGTAGTTAGGTCTCAGACTCATAATAGTTATAGGAGTATATCTATCAGTATTTATGATACTTTGGTTTGTTTGTTTTTGTTTTTTTTTCATTTGCATATGTCTTTAGCTTTTGGAAGAACACCTTCTTTATTTTTCTTTGCTGTTTGTCCATGATTGCTTATTTGTTCTTCAGGTGTGCTGCCTATTGGGTCTCCTTCTGTAGTCTACATCTTTATGGATTTAATTGTCTTGTGTGGATTCTTTGCCAGTTCTTGGTAAACTTTCTCATTTTCCCATCGTCCCCCGTGTTGAAATGAACACAACAGTAGTGAGCATTTTGACCTCTATTGTCCCCAAAGATATGGAATCCAAGGGTGTTAGGTCATTCTAAAGAGCAATCTTAATGTTCAGCAAGCTATATATGTATATATGCATATATATGCTTATATATGTGTGTATGTATTCGTTATACGTAATTGTGTGAATTTGATATATATATATATATAAAATAGGGCAGTAGTGGCTGGTAAACTGACAAACAACTGCAAAAGGACTTCTGGTTTTCCTGGATGTAACCAGACATAATTGAGTGTTCATGTGTATCTGTTCTGATTCCTGAGTTTGCCTGAAATATACAATGATAATAATTAGCATCTATTAGCATGTGGTTCTCAGACCTTCCTGAGTGTCATCATTCCTCTCTGCAGAGCATTTATGAGCCACAGAACAGAGAAGTGGCAAAAGACAGTACCTGTGATTCTTCATTTCACTCTGCTACCTATACTGGTACCTCTTTTATTTATTAGGATCCCAAAACTACTGGGGGCATTGCTTTCTAATTGCTATTATAATTACAGTTGATTTTATGTAGAAAGCATGCCCAGATGAGGGGTTTACACCCTAATTTCCAGTCCTTCTTTCACCTGTTTATAACAAATATTTGTGTTGTATCAATGTTACATAGAATGATTTTCATGCAACAGATATTTCAAGGTGACTTGTTTTTTAAGCATGTTTAGTATTTGATAGCTCATCAAGGCATTCTGATTGAATAAGGCGATACAGACACAACATTCACTTTGTTGGGCCTTTGAGCTCATCAATGTTCCCATGACTCGTGGGACATGTTCTAGAGAAATCTAGCACTACCTTCTAAAACCACTAAAGCACTATCTTTGCAGAAATACATAGTCCATAAACAATACCCCATAAAACAGGAAATAAATAATAGCATTTTTAACTTTTCCAGGGTATAGCATTAATACCTTTATGTATAGATTTGGGTTTACCTTTATGTATAGATTTGAGTTTTGTTTAATTCTTGTCCTTGAGATGTACAGTCATTCATTTTCCACTTCACCTGACTCCCATTTCTCCTATTAATCTAAGTTACTCATCCAGTTTTTTAGCTATGTTTTGATACCAAGGCAAGTTCTGTGTCACATATCATCTCAAGCTGGAATATTCAGCAGCTACTCCCTTAACCCCATTTTACCCGTATTGTCCCAAGTTCAGCTTGGCACTCAGCCAGCTGAGAAAAAATAAAATGTTTCTTTGGTGGGGTTTCCTTGGTGTTTAATGGCATACTACTTCAATTTCTATGTCAGTGTCACACCATTGGGTGGAGGTACAGATTAGGGAGCTTTATGTGCATAAGGACACTTCATGATCCAACAAAACTAACCAAGTTACATATTGTATTTATAAAAGCATCTAACTTAGTGCAGATACAAAAAAAAAAAAAAAAAAGAACAACCAAGAAGACACCTCAAGATTATAGAGTATCATTCCATAAAGTGCAAAGAGACTGAATTGGCAGAGTTAATTATTATTCAGCTGTCAATGTCATTTTGTTAACAAGTGAAGAGTCCAGTAGAATGCATATTAGCTCTATAGGCCTATATTTTGCACATCATAATTTTATAGAAGTGACACTAACAAGCCAAAAACTGGATACAAGGTTTCTCCATTTTTCTCTCTTATGACTCAGAGAGCTGTCACCTCTCCCACATTGGGAGTACAGTAATTACATTGGAATTTCACCTCCAAGACATAGTAACAGTAGAATTTTGGTACTCTACCAATATTTAAAATTCCCTCAGAGTCCTTGCTAATGTATTGATTCTTTGGTGTGCTGAATCAGCACAGAACTGAAAACCAATCTCTCCTCTTAATCACTGACAGAAAGCAGTGCCTTCGCAAGGGCAGAGTCAACAAAAAGCAGGATTAGAGTAGACTAAGAGTAGCTGTATCAAGTCCTATGGCATTATTTTAAAATTATCTAAAATCAATAACCTTTCACTTCTGGAGCATGAGGTCCAATTCTGCACTTAGCCATGAGTTCAGCAATCTTGGGTCAGGCTCCACAGAACCATTCATATGATTCCCATGACTGGCAGATTTTACTGTAGAGAAAGCACAAAAATGAATCAGAAAATGAAAGTGAGGTTTTGTCAGGTTGAAAAATCAAACAGCAATAAAGTGGAATGTCAGAGTCACAGAACAGCAAATTCAGATCTGAAGGTCTGGACCTTCATTCAACCCTTGAATTGAGAGAATGAAGAGTGGAATAGAAGGTGGGATCTACTGTAAGCACAATATAGCAGCCACCATGGCATCAAAGGAGCACTCGTGGAAATGGCTGTGACTGGGAAGTTTGCACACCCATGGACTGCTGCTGAACTCTACTTCTGCACCAGAAGAGCTCTCAGGACTTCCACTGAGTATAGCAGGCAGTTCTGGATCTCAAACAGGCCCTGCAGTTTGCCAAGGCCACCAGCATTGCCCCACCTGTTGCCATGAATTCCAGGGTGCTACCTGGAATCAAAAAGTAATCATTCTGTTCCCATGACAGTGAAGAAGAGTGCAAGTCCTTCTTTTTCATGAGGGAACTCAACCTGAACAATTAAAAATACAAGTGAAAACCTAAAAATACACATGAAAGTGAAAAAACTAGAAAAGGATTAAAATGAGAGTGAGAGAAAAGTGAAGAATGGCAACCCCTCCTCTGTCAATCCTGTTCTCAGTTGCTTTGGGTGACTAACAGGAACCTCCCATACAAAATTAATCCAGGTGACACTCACTGAACTACCTCAGTAAGGCTAGTGAAGAGTCTTTTGACTCTGTACATACAAATGCTTTGTGATTAGTTTTTCTCCTTATATATAATTCTTATTTTCTTTGACAAATACTAAACTTGTATTGCTAGAATTCTTTGAAAGCAACCACACAATGATGCACTGTCATTTCAAGGTTTAAATGGGACTGACACTTTCATCTGGTGACACAAATCAAGACACAT
The DNA here is from genome assembly GCF_027477595.1 of Haemorhous mexicanus. Lineage (NCBI taxonomy): Eukaryota > Metazoa > Chordata > Aves > Passeriformes > Fringillidae > Haemorhous > Haemorhous mexicanus. The sequence continues at coordinate 12,259,908 of NC_082344.1, forward strand.
GCCTGATGCAGATGGTTTTCATATACACCTTCAAGAAGGAACTGCATCCATACATTTGGTTAAGCAACATCTGCCTTAAAAGGATACAGATTCTAACTTGGAGCCCTGTGCATTACTGTGGTGTAAATACTGTAAAACTCACCTATACTTTTCAGTCACTGCTTTGTCTAAAAATTAAGAGCCAAAGTGAAAAAGATAGAGAAACACAAGAGATTGATTGGCTTAATAGAAATATAAGCTGCAACTATTTCTGTATGATTTAACTGGTTTACTTTACTAAAACAAGACACTCAGAAAGTGATGTCCAAAGCACCCATCACCTTTGCAGCTCTTCGGACTGTGTTTAACACTCCTCAGTCATCCTGTTGTGTGGGGAATCCTCCAAAAGAAACTCTAGAAAATCTAGAGCAAGGAAACTGCTGCTGTTTTCATCCAAATATTTGGATAGAACTGAAAAAAATCCAAATGTGATAACCTGTCGGTTTCACAGCATAATTCTACCTGTTGTCTACCAATTTTACAGTACAACCACCTTCCTCCTGGCACAATCTAATTTTTCAATTGTAGAAAATTTTTACTCATTGTTTTCCTTCCTCTTGGGTGTGTCCAAGACTTTAGAGTCAGGCTGGTGTTAGCGTATTTTTTCCGCTCTAGATTCTTGGACAATGTGGTCTTCTCTTGGGAAGAGACAGTGTCACTACCACCGGGAAGGAAATGCCCTGTCACACTCCTAGGTTGTAAAATAAAGACAGTCTTTCAGTTCACCTCTCACTTTCTCAATACCACTTCAGGAAATATAATTTTACAAAAAAAAAAAAAAAAAAAGAAAGAAAAATTAAACAAAGAAGAATGGCAGCAAACCTAATTTAACCATCCTCTGACTAAATACACAAGGCACATTAGAACCTAACACACTATAGTCTTATTTAAAAATGGGTGGCTGAAAGGTTGCTGCAGGATTTAGAAGAAGAAAACAGATTGTCTTGGAGGCTGATGCCAAATAATTCATTGCCTGAGTTATCACTCTTCAGTCAAAATGTACAGGAGGAAACTATGTAAGTATTTTAGACATGAACCACCATGGAATTAGGCTGTGTCATATCAGTGATGAAACAGCCAAATTCTCTGACAGTGGTGAGTTATTCCTTTTATCACTGGCAGAACTGCCTAAAGAATCATCAAGGCTACAGGTGTGGAAAACATGAGGCCTCTCCAAATTTAAGTGATAAAAATACCAAGTGTTTTATTACTTTACTTTAATCTTTATCATTTATGTTCAGAAAAAAAAGAACTCCAAAATGTCATCTATAGTTAGGCAACAATGGGATTAATTTAAGCTCAGTATTTAATTCCTGTAAGGAAGCTTTCTTCTAGACCATGATCTTTGCCATTCCTATCTTGGTCTGCCCCCAGTCTCTCTCATAACTAAAGACATATCTTTCAGCCCTGACAAAGCTAGTATAAAGTACTGGAAATTTTATTACAAGTTGTAATTCAGTCACTTTGGAGGTGATTTTCTTTCTCTAGTAATGAACTAGTAGAGGAAGCTGGTAATTTTTTTGTTGCACTTTAACACTACTAGAGAGGTCACATACTGTGAGAGAATAGGTGTTGAGAAATATTTCTCTACCTGTCCTGATTGCCTTTAAAAATCCTAAAGAATGTGAAGGTATATTCATTCTCTTGTGTAATTTTAAATATTTGCTTTAAAAACCTAGCATGATCTCAAGAAAAGCAAGTTTTGTGGGCCTGATTTCAATTTGAGCAGAGCTTCAGTTAATAATGTAGCACACATAAACCCTCTTTTAAAAGTCCATAATATTACACTGAAGACAGAATTGCTAAAGAACTTTGTTAATTTTTCTCCCTATTAAATCAGTGTTACAGACTTCCAGCAAATGTCTTTAACAGACATTGTTAATAAAAGAAGTATTGTATAAAATAAGTTCAGACCATTTCATCAGTATTATCTTCTCCCACCATTAAGAGCAGAATTTCTCTGGTATCTTCAAATTATTTCATTAATGCCTAATGCAAAGAAACGGTAACTCATCTCCAACCCCTATAAACCTCTGTCAGCATCCATACTGTTCCCATATTAAAAAACTGTGACTGCTTCAATTTACTCCCTATTTGTGCAGGTTTAAAAGCTGCTCTTAAGAATGTGTTCTACTAGAAATTTTACTCCATGGGCATCTTAATTTCAAGCTGAGAAAAAAATCCATCTCCTTTTTAAGCTCTTGGGTGCCAAAGAGGCTTTGTAGTGTCAGGTGTTTTTCTGAGCAATCTATCAGCTAATAAATGTACCTTTGAATGCTTAACTGTCTGGGAAATGTTATTAAATATAATAAGTTTTTCAAAGCAAAAGTCCCACCAAAGGTGATGTCTCTGGGTCAAACAGTCTATAATACTACATGCCTGAGATAAGTACCTAATTCCTGCCATAAAATAAGCTGTGTTGCTCTGATGTGAAGGTGCAGTTCTTGGTCTCCAACAATTAGGCTATTTATTCACCTAAGTAAACAGGGTTTATGAGCTACAGATCCCTATTTCCCTCCCATCTGTGCAGGTAACCTGATGATATATAAAGTGCAAGAGTTTTCCTAGGTCTTGACCAAATCTTATCGTTATGTTGGTATCAGCTTTCTCCCTCCAGAGCCTGATTTCGACAGAAACCTAATGCCTAGCAAGATGGGAATAGCAGCAAGTTCTTGGTTTGGGTAAGTAGGAGCCAGGATCTAGGAAAACCTTAAGAAACATCTGGAGACACAATGGGCTTTGTAGCTGAGATTCTCGGAGTAATTCTGCTGAAAGCTGTGAGGTTACTCTTTTAACCTCATATACATATGTAAAAAATATGTATATTTAGTCTGGATAAATTAAAGTAGACTTTGGTTCATTAGAGGTACATAATACTCTTTCTGACATGTGTGAAGTGACAGAAAGAAAGAAGCAATGGCATAAGTTTGGTTAAACCCACCTCTCCATCACAGACCTCTAAGTTCTCAATAAGAAACCTTTAAGGCTTTCAAACAGGAAAGTTCACCTGACAAGTCTGTCCAAAGCATCCCAGTTTTAATATCCTCTACTATACTCTGTTAGTAAAGCATAACAACCTTGAGTTATCCTCCAGACTCAAGCTTAGCAGTACTTGCCTAGAAATATGTAGGATCCACATTCAGCACAGAAATGTGCTGATGTGATTAGGCATCCCATAATTAATCAACACTTTGTGATGTAAGATAACTCACCTGGATGACCTCAAGAAGTTTTTCACATCTGAGAAACAGAGTAAAAGACAAAATCTCAAACATATGCAAGTTACAGTTCTGCTGTACCCCTAAATAGAAGCTCACACAGCAGGTAGCCTTGCCCACCTTTTCTCAATGCACCTTGGCTGCTTCATCTGTTAAAAACATAAATCACAGTTGCCTGGAGAGGCCAAAATTTAGAAGGATGCCACCACACACCAGGGAGTTGGTGAATGATTCTAACATCTGAGAATAGCGCCGAGTAAGCTGCCGCTTTTCTGTCATGAGTGGGATAATATTTTCCCCCTCTAGGTACACACATTTCATAGCAATATATTCTGTTGCTATTTAGGATTCACTGGCCACTTCCATTACAAATGTTCTGACCCTTATAACCAGAGCTTTTGTTACAACGTCCACTGCCAGACAAAATTCGCCTCATTCTGGGTTTCATTGCAAAACCAGCACTATGAGCCACCTTCGCTGAAACTTTTGCAATTCTTTTGGCAAACTTGAGGTGATGTAAAAACAACAGAGAGCTTAAGGCCTAGTGTCAGCAAAAAAATCTCAAATACAAATTGATTTGGCTGTTTAAAAATCAAAAAATGATGAATCCTCTGTATTCAAAGAAGAAACAGCATTGAGTGGAGGGTTTGATCCAATGATAGAAAGCAAAGCAAATGATTGTGTGAACCCCAGTGAGAACCAAAATAGCAGCATTTTATGCTGCTCTATTTATAACTCCAGAATTTTAAATGGTAAGACCAAAAATAGTCATTGCAATATGTTAGCTCAATGTAATTTTTCTTTCCAAAAGAGGTAAATTAGCCTATTTTTTTTTCTTTCGTAGAGAGTAGAAAAATAAATAACAAATATTTTTCCAGAGAGTTTTAGAGAGTGTTTTGTTTCTGAAGTTTTAATCTTTTGTGGCCAGAGCTCCTGGCATCTGAATGTGATCTTTCCTTCATCTGATTTCATTTAGGATCTACATCTATCAAGGGACTTTCGGAAATAAGTAATGGTTTAACAAGGCAGCTAGTTTAAGTGGGGGATAATTAGGCTTTACCCCTCCCCTTCATTCTGTGCCACCGTTTTTTACTCTCTCCATCTCCAGTGTACCCTTAAAAGCAGTGGATCTGCAGCCAAGCATTGCGCACTGCCCGCAGCCAGCTTCCTCTGAAGCTGCAGTGTGTAATTACAACCAGCTGCTAAGGGTTGCTGAGAGCAGGGCAAGCAGCACCTCCATGCCCAGAACTAAGCCCAGCTTTGGGAGCCCCCAGGATTTGGGAACCCACAGGCTTTGCTACATGGACACCCACAAGGACGTTCTCACTCTATGGTAGTAGAAGTTAGAGAGGGAACAACATTCCAAGGTAGCAATGGCATAAGTTTGGTTAAACCCACCTCCCCATCACAGACCTCTATACGCTTAATTCACGACTACATGTTCCTCAATAAGAAACCTTTAAGGCTTTCAAACATGAAAGTTCACCTTCACAGATACTACAAGGACTGGGTATTTCAGCCTCCCTCTCTCTTTTCTCCTTCCCCTAAATCCATCTGTTTGAAGGGAGGAAGGCCTCCTTGCCCAGATCCGGCTGCTGCTGCAAGTGACCCACTCCTGAGCTGCTCTCTCCCTGGCTGCCCGCCGGCTCCGCACACCGCACAGCGCTGTGTTGGGGGCCAAGCATCCCAAAGGGACAGAAACTGCAGATCAGAAACTGTTTGAATGGTAGGAGCTGGCTCCTACTGTGAACTTCACTGGCACTGCAGGATTTTTATTTTCTAAAAAGCAAAAGCCTAGCTGCTGATCATCAAAATTCATGATAAACCTAAATGGTGGCCTGAGGTGTGTGAGCCTCAGGGACAAAAGCAAAGTGCTGAAATAGCAGGGGAGGCTGTGTGGGCACAGATACACACCTGGACTGGCTACTTCTTTGTTCTGCCTTTTCAATTCAATTTCTGATAACCTCTGAAACTTAATTCCCTATTAGTATTCATGAAGATGAATGCAAATTTCCATTTGTCCACCTTCAAGGATGAACCTCAAAATTCTAATCTTGACCTGTTGGAAGGAGCAAGCTCGTCTGACTTCTGCATTGTAAGGAATTTGTGATTACCAGTGACTTAGCTATAGGATTTGCTAAAGGAAATTTCTTAGGCTTCCAACTATGAAAAGACTTAAATGAACAAAAATGTTTAGGGTTTCCTAAACCTTATGATGTAAGTTACAAAGCAGTAACAATAGATTGTGTGAACTCAGAGGATGCTGTCATGTAATTACCACTGTTAGTGCCAGATATGTCCTTTCCCAACAGAATAACAGAGTAGTTGAGGTTAGGAGTTAGTTCTAGAGATTGTCTGCTCCAAGTCTCCTGCTCCAAGCCACCAGCTCAGAGGTGTGCTGACTTTTGTGATAGTTTTTTTGATAATTTTTGACTATCACCAAAGATGGAGACTCCACAACCGTTCTAGGCAACCTGTGCCACAGCTTGGTAATTAGAGACAATCTTTTATTTCCATCTGTACATATTTGAAAAATAATGACTATAATGACAGCATTTTAACAATTTCCTTCAGAAAAAACCTGCAATTTCAGGCATGCTAACCATGAAAAAGTCACTCCTATAAAAGTTACTCTCAAGAAAATGAACTTAAGGTGGAAGTGCAATAAATAGTGCAAAAATCCTTATTAGCCTACAGACCAAAGTAGAAGAGGTGTAAGACTGTAAAGACACAGGCCAGTCATGGATAGCTGCTCTGATTAAAGGACAAAGCATTAGGAAAGAACAAGCATGTTAGAGACATCAATACTAAAGAGTGACTGGAATTACTTAGAATGCTTCAAGGTACTAAATCTTCAGCAAAAGGAATGTACTTAAGAAAGGAGAAATTTAGGTCAAATAGCAGGAAAAGATTCCTAATGGTAAAGTACAGAAAGTTGTGGAGTATTTGCCTGAAGTAAGAGGCATGGCATATCCCTAAGGACTTTTAAAACTACACTGGAAAAAACACTGAAGTGGTTGGTACACACTAATCCTACAGCAGGAAGGAGAAAGGCTGGATAACTGGGCTTTTCCATCTCTACTTTCTGTGATTCAATGGTAATTCCACTAGCCAGTTCCAGTTTCAAATACAAAAATCCAACATCAACTGTAAGCAACCCCCATTAAAAGCAAATGTTATAGAAGAACTTATCCCTTCACTCCAGCACAGAATGCAGTGCTCTTCAGAAATCAAAACAGATCCCATGTTTTAACTTAGTTTTATTCAACTATGCCTACATTATGATGAAAATATTAAATCTGTGAACACTCATCGTGTTTGTACTTAGAGCAGGGTTCAGATGTGTTCAACCTGGGTACTCACTGTGAAATTTCAAATTTTGAATGGAAATGATACAGATACTGTTTAATTGAGGTGGATTCTGCAGGCAGTTATAATGTTGCTCAGCATGAGGAAGAGGGATAGATCTGAAATTCTGTGAACTTTCAAAGGTAGGCTTGCACCTTTCTTATTTTCTGCCTTTTTTTTAAAGCTGTTGCTGGATGAATAAAGGAAAAAAAGAAGTCAGTATATTTTACATAGAGTCGTCTAAAATCTTACTCTTTTCACTTAAAATAACCACTGTGCTGTCTTGATCTCAGGTTTGGAAAGAGATGCAGCTATCTGCATTCCAAAATCCACAAAGGCCCATGCTGTTCTTGGAAAGCCCTTGTTCTATCCCAGTTGATCACAGGTGATTAGCAAGGATTGGGGCAGCCGTCCTGCTAAACTTCATGGAATAGATGAATTATATCCACAGTACTAAAAGCAAGTAAGCATTGTAGGTCTGATGATAAAAAATATGCACAGAGTGCCTTGGCACTACTATTTCATTTTGTATGTGCTTTTGAAGAGATTTGTCCTGACAGTTTCATCCTGGCTTGTTCAATCCATGGAGCTGTTTGAACCTGGATTAATTTCAAATGAAGCTAAACTGGAAGACGTGTTCCAGCCATTACTGGACATTCAGTCCACTGCTCCAGCCAGAGCCAGCACAAAGTGAAGTATCCTGAAAAGCACATAGTACGGTCATGAAGCACCAGCAAGACTCACTGTACAGACCCACTCCCACCGCATCCCACTGCTGCCTAACACAGATACAGCCCTACTGCCTCTGACAACCCTCTTCCCAAAACTGATGGCCTGACTAACAAGACTGTTAGGAAATTAACGGAGAACCTGAAGCAACACCGCGGACAAGTCTGGCTCATCAGCGACTCCTTAATTCTGATCTCCTTCCTGAATCCAGCCTTTTTGATTATTCGAGCCCTTGCACTAAGTGAAGTGTAAATCCTGCGGGACGGCTGTGCCCTCCAAAGCACGGAGCAGGAGCACTGAGGCTCCGGCCTTTCCACCCTCCGCACAGCACTCAAAGCACGGAGCAGGAGCACTGAGGCCTTTCACCCTCCGATCCTTTCCCGATCCGCTCCCGCTCCACCACGGCTCGCTGCGCTCCGCGCTGCCGCTGCAAAGGCGCTGGCTGCCCAAAGGGAGCGCACGGCGGGGCGGGACGAGCCTAGGAAGGCCGTCCCTGGCTGGCCCTGGCGGGCCGGGCAGCGCTCCCGCCGTCTGCCAGCAGCGGGCATGCCCGTCCCGCTCCCGGCGCGGCCCAGCCCGGGATGCCCTTTAACCAGCGGCGCAGCGCCGAGCCCGGGCTCCAGGGAAACAAGCCCCGAAGAGCACACGCCGGAAGCCGCAGGGAAGCTGCGGAGCGGAGCTTCCCGGAGCAGGGCGCGCTCGTCCGACCCACACGCCGTGCGGCAGGCCGGGGGGCTGTCCCCCAGGAACGGGAGCCGCCGCCGCCCCGAGCCCCTCCCGCCGTTCTCCGGGCGCTGCGCCCGCGGGCCCCGCTGCAGGAGCGCCACCTGGGGGCCGGCGGCGGCACCGCGGCTGAGGCGCGACTTCCCGGAGGGAATGCCGGCACCAACGGGCGCGGAGAGGGCAGGTCCAGCATGAGCGGCCGTAGCGATGTCCCTGAATTCAGGGATTCAGCAAGGATTCAGGAATTCAGCAACCTAATACAGTGCATATTAATGAGAGCATTCGCTTTCATTTGAATAAAACTTCATATAGAACGTTTTGACGAGAACGAGGGAAAACTATGAAGATAAATGGAAAATAAAGGAAAATACAACACCTCTTTATCACCTGCCAGATTCTGCAGATAATTATTTTCTCTTTTTTTTTTTTTTGCAGTCAACCCAGCCCGGGAAAATAGCAGTCAAACACACAATGCTGCCAAAGGTGATCCTGTCACTGACAGCACTCAAGACACAGAAGGAGATCAAAATGCCTTGGCTTCCAGAGCCTTGCAAAAGTTACAAGGGACAGGGCTGCTCTTTGCACAGGTATCTACACCGTGGTGAATGTTCTGCTATGAGAACAAGTGAATACAGTCCAACTAGATCAAATATTTCACCACCCTTGGATGGTGACAGACATCCCAGAATGATCAACATGGTGTAGGCAAGAAAAAACTTACATTTGAAGAATGTACAGTAGAGATATTTCATGGTGATGGCTGCAGTAATGATGGCTTGGGTGGGCTCTGTGCTTTACGTTCCTGTGAGCTCTATCTATCCAGTCTGGAAAGGATGAAGGCAGCCTGATTCTAAAACTGCAAACCAAATGTCTTGTGACAACTGCAAGGCAGGCACACAAAGGCCAGAGTGGTAGGAAAGCCTTTCCATAGAAAAATAGGTCTCCAGCTCAGGACAAGCAATGTGACTCAGCAAAGTCACTCTTGGGGGTGAAAAGGCAAACATCTTTGGTGTGCAACAGGAAATTGCTCTGTGAGGCAAGTGAAGTAACCCTTCTGCTGTATTCATCACTAATAATGCATCAGGCTTGAGTGCAGCACCTTGGTTTGGGTGCATGTTAAGAATGCCGTTAACTAGAAAGAGCAGCAGGGAGCAAAAAGAGTGATCAGAGGGTTAGAAAATACAGCCTACAATGAAAGATCAAAAGAACTGCAACAGTTTTATCTCCAGATGGCAAGACTGAGGAGGAGTAAGGCCACCACTTTCAAAGCAAAGAAGTAATTTGTTCGGCCTGCCCATTGTGAACAAGGATTAATAGGTTTAAATTGCAGCAAACTTCTCTAGTGATAAGCACAGGGAGAAATTGAAACATATTGCCTGGAGAGGTTGTGACATATTTGTCACTAGAGAACAAATTAAACAAACATATTTTGAGACTCATATTAAAAAGAAATCAGAACTCTTACTGGGGATTACAAAAAATATGTATTTTAATTATATTATGAGAGGAAAAGACCTTTTTGACTTGAAACACAGTAAGAATTTTACAAAGGGGAACAGTATTTCCATTTTTGAACTAGCTCACGGAATGAATGAATTGAAAAACCATAAGTGTTTCTGTATCTCAGGCCCCTGTCAATGAAATGGAGGTAGCAATACACAATTTATGATACTGTGAGTCTGTAATGCATTATTGCAACTTTGTGGATGCTGGGAAAGGACATATGCAAAATATCTCCCAACACTCTCAGTTTTATCATACTTGCACTGCTTTAAATGCTGCAGTTTGTTTTCCTTTCTTCTCTAAGAGTTCACAGTACACTGGGATCTCTCCTAGTAACTGAGGTACACCTCCTCCCAAAGAGGAACAAACCAGAGCTCATGTGGTTTACTAGAACACAGCAGCTGAGAAATACCTCTAGATTAAAAACCCACAAACCCTAACCAATAAATTTCATACTACTACAAGTTTCTATTATTGTGTAAATTGCATCAGAAGAAATTTCTTATTCAGGAGCAGTGATCCTTTCCTCTCACTTAGGCATGTTAGAACATCCACTGAACAAAATCTACTTCCCAAAAACAAGTAGTGAACATGTACAGCCAACACTGACAGTGACTGTTTAAAAGGCCTATCAAACCAAAGCAGAGCTGAAGTACCTCATTACTACTTCCCCTCCAAAATGCAACAATGGCACTTGATTCACTAGAACTTCAAAATATTCTTTGTTGTTAATAAATTTTATATTTAAGAAAAACAATTCAGGTGAATATGGCATACTGTATAATCCAAACAGATAACTGCAGATCCACTAAAAACATTGATCCCAAACTAAAACCATTTTTAGCAGCCTTGTTCAGAAAATTCTTTCTAATCATCTTATCACAAACGCTTTTTTTTGCAGTTTGCTGACGTGACATCCCAAATAAACCTTGCCTCTTCTTGCTGCACTAGTATCCTGCTCTCCTGTCAGCTTGGCAGCCATTTCTCCAAGAAATTTGCAGAACCCAACTTCAGAACCAGTGCTGCAGCTGTGACAGTGTAGTGGCAGTGTTCAGGATGGAAACACTGCATGAGGAAAGCAATAGTGACAGTGCTGGAGATGGAAATACAGCTGTGGCACACATCAGTGCAAGGCCTGTCAAAAAACATTGGAAAGTTCCTCTTGATCCTCAGCAGAAACTTCACCTTCACTCCTGTTGTTTGCTCCATAGAACAGCATTTTCACATCCAGATCTGACATCCATTTTTCCTGAGCATCTGTATAAATTTATCACTTACTAAAGTGACTGGGATTATTTATATACACCACGTTCCTCATGTATGCACCTATATTTAAATATTTAAGAACACAATCCTGGAAAAGTAATTGGAGAGGTAATTTCCTTTTTGCATACCAGCTGCTGAGATGATTAAGTCACTACTTATACAGTACTTTTTAAGTTCTCCAGCTCTCCAGAGACCTCTTTCATTTGGCATTGTTTGTAGAAGGGCAAAATACCTAATTCCCTTCTAGCTTTACTTAAATTTGCAGTCAACTTATCTTAAAAAAATGTATTATTCTTACAAAGACAACATATCAAAACTTCTGCTATGTTCCACTGCTCCTTTTTTTTCCTGCACTGCTTTTAAATTGATTACTTGTCCTTTATTACAACTCTAGATGTGGCCCTTAGGGACGTGGCTTAGTGGTGAACTTGGCAGTGCTGGGTTAATTGTTGGACTTGATGATCTTAGAGGTCTTTTCCAACCAAAATGATTCTATGGAGGCAAGTATAACAAGGTACATTTAAAAGCATATTTAAAATATTTTAATAACTCTAGTTCAACATAGGAGTTGTTTTACTTTGCTTTATATCAATATATTTAAAGATGCTGGGAGAATTTTGGCACAGATGCAACAAACAGATCAAATCAAATGCTTCTAGCACACAGCACGTCAAGCAAAGTCAGACACATTTACCCTCACTTGTGCTTATCAAAAGCCTTCTCTGCAAGATGTATCATGTGGCTTTTGCTATTAAAAAAAAATCTCAATGATAAGCAGAAATTGAGAGAGATGATCAAATATATCATTAGTGGAGCTGCTCAGAAGTTAGTATTATACATTATTTTTAACCTTTGCTTTCTGCAAGTCTCTAAGATTTCAAGTGGAAGCAGTGTCACTGCCATCTGTACTTGGGGAAATGTTTCAACCTTTTTCAATACCTTTCAGTGGGAAAATTTGTAAGAGTCAAGAGTCAGTTCTCAGTTAGGAAATACAGTTTATTGAATCAGCTACAGAAGGGTCAAAAGTAAGGAACGAATCCCTGCAGTTCTGAAAAAAGACCTCATCTGGGGACAGAGTCAAGCTAAAAACCAGAATAGGGAAGGAAGCAGATGAATTCTCCTGACAAGTAGTGTAGGAATATGCATCAAGGAGGGAAGCTAAAGATGATGAAGAAGGAACTGATTCATTGAGGTACCACAGTCAATGAAGTTGACCTGCAAACCCGGGGGCAGTTGAGTTTAGGTGTGATGGATACCTGAATATCTAGGAGAGCTAATCTGATGTATGAGGACCAAGAAGTGACAGAAGAAAAGGGAAGAACCAAAATTTTACAAAATGTATAAATAAAGGAAATGGAATTAAGAAGAGAGAAAAGTCTGAGTAACTGTCCCTGTAACTCTTACACCACTGTCCCTGTAACCCTCCCACCACTGTCACTGTAACCTGTAGTTTCCAGGTTACAGACTTCTGTTTTGTTGCACAGACTTGTTTCCATTTAGCACCATCCTTGCTAGACATTGAGACAGATCATTATGGAAAAAAAAATAACAAACCCAAACCAAGAGAATACAATGATATTCAAACTGTACATCACAAAGCAAAATACAAAAAGGAGAAAATTTAATAGGTTAAATATAAGGTGTTAATTATGACAACCCACAATTTTAAATACTTGACTTTGCAATCACAATAATGTTATTACATATTAGTTGTGTGTGGACAGAGTATAGACAGAAACATAAATTATTCTTTTAAATGAGTGTCTATAGAAACACTATGAGCAATATATGCTTTCAAAATATTTAAACAATAAATTAATAGTCTTAGATCTTTATATTTTATTATGGGAAAAATACTTTTATTTTGGAGAATAGAATGTTGGATTTATTAATGCTAACTATTTAATAAATACTCACCATTCTCAAAGATGAAAATTATTCCAAAGCAATGGATTGTTTTATTTGTCAGCTACACATATTAGAGCAAGAAGAGCCTCATTGAAACAGATTCTTAATCTGCATTAAATTGAAAAGTTGTCAGTCATGCTAAAGACAGGGCTATTGATATCAGAGTATGAAACAGAGGTTCAAATCCTCTTGTCCAAAACTTGTTCACAGGAGAAGGTATTTGGTTCAATCAGTGAAAGAGGAAGATGACTAGAAGCACAAGAATGTAATGACACAAGCACACTTAAAAGCATTTTGAGTGAGACTGTGGATTTTCAGTCAAGATACACACGTATCAACCTTGATTCAACTGAATTCCTCCTCTAAAAATGCCCTCTATGCTTATGATGCTACAAACATTCAGATCCAATGAAGTTAAACAGAACTGATGGAAGCTGCAGGACACCCAATGAACTGGCAGAAGTGATTGTTCCAACAGACCAATATGCCATAATTCAAGACTAACACCATCTACTTGCTATAGCTTTAATCGTGGTATGAGACACTATTTATAGTACAATATGAATAGCTTCTATTCAAATTTGGGTACAGTTTTTTTGATGGAATGGGCTTGAACAGCTACAGAGGAGCTACTGAACAGTCCATCCAGCCTGAACTGTTTGTAGGTCAGGAACTTCCTTGAGCTAAAGGTAGAGATTAAATAGGTCTCAGTCTTTTGTGCTTTGAAAATGTGTCCACTAACCTTGCTGACAGACTTTCTGAAGAATACAGCATGAAAATGCAAAATAAATTGTGCACAGTTTCATGCCAAGTTTCAGGATTAGCTGTGATGCAGAACAGATGAATTTTTGAAGCAGGATTAGATAAATTACTTAATTAAGCAAGTTCAGATTCCTTAGGAAAGATACTGGGGTTAAAGCAGAGTGAAGAATTCTGCAATAGCAGAAATAGACATGCACAGTGTCAAGTCAGTACTAGAATTAGCAGAAAAGGTGAAAAAACAGGGTTTTTCTCTCTCAGAAAAAATCCATCCAGATTTAGGAAATTATGATTAATTTTAGCAAATGACAGAAATAACTTTGGATAGAAAGCAGATTTTTAAAATCTACTCTTTCCCTTCTGAGAAGCTAAAGGCATCCAATGGAAATAAAACTGCTATAATGCCCCCCCACACACACACCATATTAGATATTTTAGATGAGACAAGGAAGTTTTTAGGATGCGCAATTCTGTAATGTCTGTGCAAAACCAGATGAGAATTATAGTTCCTCCTCAGTATATCAAGGCAGTAAGATTTGACACTTGTGATGGCTACCTTGTATTTCAGAGCACTTTTACTTCAGAGCTGCTCTGTTGGGAGCCTTGCGAGTGGGGGTTATCACTGCATACAGAATCTGCCCAACGCACATGTAAATGCACTTCCAATGTAGGCTTAGCCAGCAGATACCTGTGTTTCATGCATAAGTACCGTGGACTAAGTTTGGAGGAAGAAATTTAAAATGGAATAGGGAATAGAATAATGAAAGGGAAAAGGGCCTAATTTTGGAACACAGCTAAAGATTAGGTTAGGTAGCTCATAAGAGAACACTGAAAGGAAGTAAATATGTGATAAATAAGAACTAGAAAGTAATTTTTTTTGAGAACACCAGTTGTTTTGTATAAGAAATGTATTACAAAAACTGCAAGACAAATTCTATTTTAACTTACAGCAACATATAATCATGCATATGTGCAGCTTCCCTGGAAACCTCTCTGCAGGTAATTTTCTCCAGAGAAGTTAGCACACAAAATTTCTGCTGCTTTTAGCTGCTGAAAATTTGGAGCACAGAATATTATTCTCTTAGTGATGAAATAATTCTATAGGAATCCCATTGTTATTGAATCTATATTTCAGTTTGTATTTTAGCTGAAGTTAAAGACACTACATTATTCTAAGTTAAAGAACAGCACTGCTCCAGACATTTCAAGCCCTACTACTGTGTGGTTTGGTTCCATGAGGCAGATGCCACTGGACCCAAAGAATGGATGGATGCTTTTGAACTGGGAGACATGTAGTAGTTTTATTATTTAATTAGCAGAGCTCCATGAATACACTTGGCTGTCTATAAATGCCCATGCGCTGTCACACCTCAGGGCTCCAAACTGTTGATATTAGAAAGAGGGGATATAATTTATTTTATTCTCATAACCTGGAATGTAGGTAATTTAGAGAATGGACCATATGAGGAATTTCAGCATCTGCCAATAGTTTCATATTTTCCAGATAAGAATAACTTTTAATTACAGAGCCATTTCTAGTAAATCTCCAAAGTTATGCTATGGTGTGCCCAGAAGGACTCCCAGGACTCCCTCCTGAGAAAGGAAGTGTGGCCACAGTAGCTCTGGGGGCAGGAAGGACAGGGAAGATGATCCAGACATTGGAATATTTCAGACCAAAGAAATGTACCTTTCTGTGGAAAGAGCCAAGTTAAGCAGCTGTAACCTATCATGTAAGGCAAGGAAATTGAAGGGAAAAAAGACTGATACCTCCAACAAGATGAGGCTTACTTTGGCTAAATGAATTTATGGGCATGTAGTGAAGCAGAACAGTAACAAAAGCAACAGGCTTTGTTGTTGTTAAGGCATTTCTGCAAAAATACTTCTGTGATTTAATTTGATAAATAAGAAGTGAGAGGGAAGGTAACAAATTGCATATGAAGGAAATTTAAAATGCCTGAAATATGGGAGCAGGTACTGAGCTTGTTAATAAAATAGAAAAAAACCCATCAGTAAAACAATTTTCTCTCATTCACAACCAGAATGTTTTCTTCCTTAAAAATATTAATAGTCTTGAAGAAATGGAAAAAAGCTACAAATAAGAGAAAAGTTAAATAGTCAACAATTAGAGTTGTCTTCATATTCACAGCATTGCTTTACTCACTCAAGAGTAATCAAATAGTAAAACAGAAATTTTTTAGTTCAAAAAACTCTGTAAAGATGATGTAAGGAGAATTTATGAGTATACTTTTGAAGAAAAACATCCCATCTGGTTTTGAATTTCTGTGTTGATCAAGGAGTTAAATGACTGGAAAATAGACAGTGCACAAGAATTATAAAATAAATTGTTTACACGGATTTGACTTACTTGTGAAGAGTGAGATGTCTGGGGAGACCTCCTTTTTACCCAAGAATTTTCCAGGCCATCTCTAATATAAACTGATGTGTAGACAAGAAAGAAATTAGAAGGAATAGCCAAACTTTATTGACTGAAGGCCTGGAATAAATCCTGACAACACTCACTCTCCAAACTTACACAAGGTTGGAGTTGTGAAGCGTTGGCATTAGTAAAGCAAACTCAAAATTACTGCAAATTCAGAAAAATAAACCAAAGGAAGGTGGGTAATTAAACCCACTGTTGTCCCTTCACCCTGGACCAAACCACCACAGTATGCTGACCCCTTCAAAGGGCCACTGCAAAAACAACATTGAGTATTTCTTTGGCAAGATTTCTCTTCTAAAAATATATTAAAAATTGTGGTTCTCTGAATGCACTAGGGACAAAGAGCTGTCATTCAAAAATCCCAGCCTGCCTTTTAACCAATCCTGTGCTTTAACAAGCTGTCTCTCTTGCCTCTCAAATAACCTACACTTACTAATGCCTTAGACTCTACATCAGGCAGCAGTAGCAGCAAGAGCAGGAAAATCTCTCATCTCCTGAGCTGGCTTTTCCACAGTCCTTCTCCATGAAGACCATGCTACCACAGGCAATAGCTTCTAGTGTTTCACTTTTCTTACTTCTAAAAGGACCTAATTCCATTAAGCCCAAAGAAAACCTGGTTTTGCATGCCAAGTGATTTCATCATTCACTGACACACTTCCCATCTGGGTCCCAAATGTCAGTTCTAAGTCCAGCAAGAATTAGGCAACTCAACAACTGACTTAAAGAATAATTGTTTTATAATTTTTATCTCAGCATTTTCATGACAAAACCCCAAATTGATTTCCATCTTGTTCATGTCACTCTACAGCTTTTTTCCCCTTCTCTCCCAGATTTCTTCTAGCAAAGGGAAGGTTATTTCTAGTTCAGAACAGCAGGAGTAGAACACGAACATTTTGTTCTATTTCCTTACTAGAAACTAAAATTGCTAGTCATACATTATTCTAGTGTCATGGAAGCTTTTAACTGCCATAGAGGCTAATTCTGGTCTCCGTGTTCCTTCTTCCAGGGGACAGAGATATTTCTACTCCTGACAAGCAAGGAGGAAAGATGACAACTGTGCTTTCTTTGCAGCAGTCACATTTTTTACTGAACAGTCACTTCCCTACTCCCCAGTATGGAAAGACAACAAACCACCTGAAACACTGTCTACAGACACCAGCAGCATAATTTTGTTCATGCTTGGACTTAAAAACAGCAGCAACATCAAAATACTAATTTTTCTATTATCAGAAAGAACATCTGAATCCAAAGGCCCCATCAGAGCGATGCACTTCATCTCCTGCCTATAACCTTTCTTTCTTTCAGATACCAGTGGAAAAGTTGTGTATGTTTAATCACTGCTGTAAATTTCAGATACTGCAACTCATTTCTCCATGGAGAGTTTAGATCTCTCCTGTAGCAAGCCAGCAACATCATTCATGTTCCGTGTCAGACAGTAAGTTCTAATAGTGATGCTCATCATCAGAGGGACTCTGAGACATGGCTGAGTTGGAAAGTGCACAAACTCCCTTTTCAGTGCCGAAAAATGTTAAATCATGCAGTTGACTCCTGGAATTATTTCCTTTTTACACCCAGCCTATGCAGGGATTGTGAAATATGGTTACGCATACCAATAAACCTTCTGTCATGGGAATGGAGCCCTTTAAAAATCTGCAGGCCAGTAAGTTTTGGGGGAGTTAGATAATTCTGCAGAATTTCCAGCCTCCCTACTCCCTCTTCCTCCAAGCAAATTCTTGTCTCACTGGTTATGCTGGAAGTGGTTTCTCTCTTTATAGAGCAATTTCCATTTCTTTTGCTTTAATTAAGATTGGTAGCCTTCAGGTAATTCTTAACAATGTGTGAGAGTACTGACTCCTTTTCAGAGGTGTGGCAAGCACCAAGACATCTTTTAGGTCTTACAAGTCTCTGTGAAGCTCTGAAGCAAGTCCCAAACAAAAAAGCCCAAACCCATTCGTATCGCCACAGGACATATCCTGCCGTGAAAGCATCTATTTCCTCAACTTTTAAAATTATTTGATTTTTAAATGGTCTACTGAGAATCTAATGCTGGTAATTTTCCCCAACTATGTGCCAGATCCAAGAAATGGCCAACAGTGCAGTTAGATTATTCTGACGGATTTCCCCATGGATCTGGGGAGCTTCTGCCCGCTCTGAAACTGCTTGATGAGCCAGTCCGAACTCCACACATGCATTTTGTGCAGCACCAGTATAATAGAACTTGACAATCAAAATCCTAAGCAGAAACTCTCAGATCACTCTGCTCCACCCAATTTGAACATAAAGCACAGTGCTGAAATACTCTAAACAGAATCTGGACTATCCCCTGGCGAGCATTTTTGTGTCAGCTGGTTCTGGCTCTGCTGGCTCACACTCAGCGAAGTCAACCATCACAATTATTGTGTGCACAGCAGGAATATTCAGCAACTGAACGTGGTCACGTTGTCCTTCAGACTCACAGGAACTTCAGCAGATACAACGTCTCCAGGAATTTTCTCTTAAAATAACTCTTTCTCTGGCTATGGGATTAGTGTGACTTCTGAGCTTTGAGCTCGAGTTCTATCTGTCTTGTCAGCTGGAAGCACCACACCATAACAATCAAAACATCTACCATGGGCAACCCTGTGCATTTAAGAATTCCCCTTCTCCCCATATGTTCTCCATTCTCCAATTATCAACAGTTTTTTCTGCTTCACTTCATACATTTCATACAGAAACACATGATGTACTCCTCAGTCCCTTCAGAGATTGCTCTCAATTGTATCTCAATTGTTTTATTTCTTGTGCTTTTAAATAGAGTTTTCCTTAATTTCAATAGAAAGATTTTGAGAATCCTTCTGGTTTAAGAGAGGGTATGCGAAACTTTTTTTTCAAGTTTTAAGAACTACACTATTCAATAAATTTAGCTCTTCATATTCCAAAATGACAAGAGTAAGTGAAGTTACATCATGTGAATTATGAAGTGATAATGTCTTTAGTTCAGCCCCAATCAGAAGTGTAACTGTTTAAAGCTTGTAATAATCATGTTCAAACGTATTCAGATTATAATTACTTTTCTTTTGATAATGATATCCCATCTGATTGGATGATTACCTGTTTGACTTTGATAAGTCTCAAGGTCAAAGAAGATAATTACAGACATCTGTTTTCTAAGAAAAATAAACTCTTGAAAAATACTGCTTAAAGTGACATCTGCAAATAAGCATTTTAGAACCATGCTGTTAATGTAAAAGTCACAGGCAAGCAAATAAACAACAAAAGCAAACTTTGAAGCTACCAAGTGATCACACTTCATTTGTAAATGTGCATATTTTCTTCTGTTACTTATATAGGCATAAATAGCTTCAGTCTGATCAGAACATTTTAAAGTAAATGTTTAACATAAAAATAAATAAAACTCAAGTAATGTACATTCTGTACATTTTAAATCCTCCCTGTAGGCAACATCTGTTTGAAAAAGAAAATTATTTGTTTAACCACTAAGTGGGCAGCAGATTATGTACCCTACCTGACACCATTTCCAAGGAAAGTGAGGGAATTGTATTCTGCAAAAATAAGCCAAAGTATTTCAGTTCCTAGGATACAGTGATCAGAATGGACTCACTTCTTTTTTTAGCTGTCTTGCTCCCCCCTGTCCTGATCCACAGTTAGAACCAAGGCTGTGGAGTACTGAAGCATTAATTACTGGCAAACAAACAAATCTGGAGCAAAAGGCACATATGTTTGTTTCTGGAGGGGGAAGAGGGAGGGGAAGACTTAAAATTTTCTAGGACTTAAATTTTCTATAAAACAAATATAGTTCACTTGGATGCTTTGCCTTTGCCTTGAACCATCTATAGCAGTTTTCTCTTCAGGCAAGTGAGCACAAAAATGCTGCCAAACCAAGATAATCTGCTCAAATTAAGGATCACTTCTCTAGCCCCAGTCTTAACCCACTTCTCCTATTTTTTCTGCATCAACAAAATTCTGTAGTTTCAACAGCTCTTTTTCCCAGCAGACACTCAAATAGAGACTTTAAAAGAAACCTCTGCACTCCTAGCTTATCTACAAGAATGTAGATTTAAATTTGTATTTTTTTAAAGGTCAACAATTATACTTGAGAACTTTCTGGATGCTCCCCAGTGATGCAGATCTAATTTATGTAGTTCAACAAAAAACAGAAGTCACCATAACCTACTAAAGCAATCTTCTGACAAAAGGAACATTCTCCTCCTGTTCTTTGTAATACCAAACCATAATAGGATCGGCTTCAATATAATTACTTCAAATATTCTGTTAGATCTGTACACACGACCACCCATTTATGCTGATCTGTAACCTTTCCAGTTTTGTGCAACTTCACCTTGCAGTAAATTCCTAAATTCTTCTGCTTTGAATATGACTGGTGAAAAGAAATCAAGATACCTAACTTATCTTAGGGAAGTCATCAACAACAACAGATTCAGGATGCAGTCAGCTAGCCCAAGTACTTGGAAAAGCAGCTAGATGGGTTTGTATTCTGTGCACTGAAATATTAAATCAAAAGATCAGGGGCCTGAAAACCTAGAATCTATTCCCCAAAAGCATAACCACACAGCTCAATTTAATTTTAAAGTACCACAAAAGTCCTGATCTAAAGTTATGCAAATAGAAAATATGGAGAGGTGGATGGGTTCTTCTATATTCCTTGAAAACCCAAAAATCCTGACAGTCACACAGTAGTGACTACATCCTTTTGAGGTAAAGTCTGATTTACAGGATTGTGCTATAGCCCTAATTATTATAATAGACACCTCTCTTTTGAAACAAAGTCTGCTTTCAATTGCCAAGGAAATGAGATGTTGAGGACAATTGCATTCAAACTTCACTAATCAAAAATTTAAATCTTCACTAGAAAACTGAGGGTTTTTTTCAACAAATGTAAGAATTTGCCAAGTACTGGAACAGGAAGAGCAACTGAACACCAAATGAGAACAGAGATGACTAATGGGATAAATTAACCCCAACTAAAATTGGTATTGTTCAAATATAAAATAACAAAGTGTTCTCCAGAGTAGGGCAAACAGTCTAAACAGATGAGCCAGAGAGATCATAGGAGAAGAGATATTCCCAAATGAGAAAAAGGGAGAAGAGCACCAGACCTTGCCCAAACTTATCCTAGGCGTTTTTATCAGAGATACAGTTTGAATTTCTGTCTTCTGATTTTCTAGTGTCTCAGTCTCTAAGAAGCATTCCTCTTTCTCTGCTTTCACAGTAGCATAGACAAAAAGAAAATGTCCCCCTGAATGCAGGACCACTTACAAACTTAGGGACCATTTCAACAAACAAGCACACTGATGTTTTAGTTTCTTATATGTAGTAGTTCTTAAGGACTTGAACATGCACTTTGCAGTACTTGTAAAACACGTCATCTTTCTAGCCACAATACCCAAAGAAGAGGGGTAGAACAAATGCAGGGATGCAGGTGGTGTGTATAATAACAACTGGGCTGTAACAGTATACACCAAGTATTTTAACTGGTAATAAACCAACACATATTTACAGAATATAGTTAGGAAAGTTTTGAACTTTAGGTAAAAAAAAACACCAAACCTTTGGCAATGAACAACAAATGTTAAATTTTTGTTCCTGATGTAGATGCATATTGCCATAATTTCACAAAAGGGAACCTGTAATTCAAGTACATTTAATTATAATTGTGATTCCTATTGATAGTTTTATTGAAATAGGAGACCCAGGTATAAAATGACCCCAAGATAACATAAGAGTTAAATGCTATTCAAGTCTCTCAAGTAGCATTGAATCTATAAGTGAATTAAGGGTGGCACTCAAGAAGCAAGGATTATATTAGCCAACCAAACATTATTTCACCTCATGGATATAAGATTTTTTTTCTTCCATAAGCAACCTAAGCAAAGAATAGATTTCTGGGATCCTCAAAGATAATTCAGGAGAACGCATTCTTCTGCTGCAACACAATCGACAGGAAAAGAATTTTCATTTCTCTAATTATTGCAGAAGACCTTTCTGCCTCCTTGGGTTGTGAAATCTTAAGATAGTGTTAGCAGAAAAGAGGTATCATGTCATCTACAACTTTGCATGACTGGTTACACAATTTTTGAGCTCCTTTGTATTCCTTCCTCTTCTTACACCACCTATTGCTTTTCAGGAACAGGAGGAGCTACACAATTATTCAGAAATGTAAATCTCACTTCCCCTTGTAATAAATGTTCCACTTTTGGGGTTTTTTTCCTTAAGTAGCAAAATTATTCTACCTAATGGGTTCCCAGGTCTCAACACTGTTCTCCTGTATTTCTAAACTCTCACAACATGCAACTGCAGCTTTTGTGAATTCAGGACTTCTTTTCATCACCTAACCAAGAAAAAAGGAGTAGCTATCAAAACATTCGCTTGTTTGGAGCAATCTTTCCCTCACATTCTCAACAAGATTTCACAGGGAAATATTCCAAGGAAGTTCTCTGAGCTACAAGCTATCTTTCACATGAACTCATATTTATTACATAGAAAAGATTGGAGACCATACTAGAAAGATCCTCAGTAACAGAATATAGTACTGACTCACTAGGACTCAGTGCTTTATATCTGTGAAGTGTAATACTGAGACAGGATTATGTATCTTTTTAACAACATAAATCAATTGACATTAAAGCTTTATTCCATGGGTTGAATGTCAGAAGAAGAAAAGGCCCAACCACCAACCTTAGATATCCAGAGAGCAGAAAATTCTGTGATCACTTCTTTGCCAGATTCTGTCTGTAGCCTCAACTAACAAATACACTGGTTTGCTTTTACATGAACTGGGAGAAAATGAGGTGCTTGTTACCCCAGCCAAGAGCATTTCCAGTAAATAACACTGAAAAAAACCCAAACGTTATGAAGTAAGGAAGGAGAATCAAATTAAACTTCATTAGGAAAGTGGTTACTGTCAGCAAAACACAGGGCTGGTGAAAACCCATAAATCAGGGCTTGCTTAATAATTTAAGCCCAGTCAGTTGCTCTGCTGGAGCTTGAGGCAGAGGTGTATCTATTAAGTCCTGAAGGCTTGATGGTTCAGTTTAGCTCACAAGAATCACTTCCTCTAAGGGTGGATGCACAACACTCCAACTTTATAGCACCAAGGCTGCTGATTTGAGAAACAATGAAATCATCAAGAAATAGACCAACTTTCCCCTTATGATCAGATACATGCCATCAGCCTCTGGCTGTGGTATGGTGACACATGAAAGCAGTGCTAGAAACCCTCTTACAGTTTATTCTTTACCTCTTTCATCTGTCTTTTCACCCTTCCTCACACTTCCTCTAAAATTAACAGTTAGACAACTGTTTTAATAAACACCTGCTTGAGGCAGATGACCTGTACTTTCCATTAGAAGTGTCTTGTATGTTCTTACTGGATAAGAAAATCTAAGCCCTGACTTTTCTTACCCATCCACATGGCTGAAACTCTGATTCTCATCTTGATTACCACAACATCCTTCTCCTTGGCAGATGCAGTCTTGTGTGTCTTATTTCATTCAAAATACCACTTCAAAGATAATTTCTCTTGGCTTTTTTTTTTTCCTTCTTTTTTTTTTTGACTGGGCCATCTCTCTCTCCTTACAGTTTTCAAACAGTAGCTGCTTCTCTTCTACCAACTCAACTCATTTTGATTGCTCAGACTTCTCAGTTCTCTTCTTCCCTCACCTTCTTGTGCCTTACTGAGATGTTCCACTCTGATCACACTGCCATGCAAGCTTGGATGCTTAATTGTTATATTCCCAAACTAGCAATTTCCTAAAGATATATTGCACAATACTGCCCTGTTACCGTTCTCCACAGTTTTCCTTTGATGCTCTAAAGACAACTATGACAGCAGTCTGATTGTGAGTGTGCTGAAAATATTGCCTGGCATGAAGCCAGCATTATCCCACTGTCTCTTCTGTTTCCACCTCTTTTTAGTTTCTCTAAATTGCAGCCTCTTTGGAGCAGTGATCCTTTTGTTCTGCATTTGTACAGCATCAAACACAGTGAACTCTCCATCAGCACTAAGTATCAGGTACACAACGTAAATAAAAACAATAATGAAATTAAAGAGGTTCACAGTTTCTTTGAGAAAGTACTGCAGGGCAGAGCCTGAGGAGCTGCCACTAAAGCTCAAATCATATTTGTTATGAAGGACTACACTTAGGTAAATTTTTCTGGCACACTCTTTCATTTCTATAGGAAATTGTTTTGTTTCTAGGTAGCGTTTCTGGCAAAATGTTATTTAAAAATATATTCTTTCAGAAATAAAAAACACTTCAGAGCTAAAAAAATTAAGAAAAAGCATTTTTGCAGGGCTGTTGGCACAGCTGTAAGCAAGAATTTCACAAATCACTGTGTTACAAACTCAGCATTACAAATGGAGCTATGCTTATTGAGCCACCAAAAGATCTTGAATTCCTAATATTTATTTATATATCCAAAGGACAAACTTTTAAAATCTGTATGCACAGATGTCCTGGTTTAGGTCAAATATGGGAGAAAACCTCCGAAAGGGTTCCACTAGAAAGCAGATTCAAGTGGCCCCTCCCCCAACCAGTTCGGGAAAATATTTCCTTGGAGAAATGTGGAAAAAACTTGTTTATTTAACAGGCAAAGCGTTCACCAGCACAAAAAAAATGAACAATATCAAACAATAAAACTCCTTGCCACTCTGAAGAGATAGCAAACTCAGAAAGTGCCCTAGGTGGGCTGTAGCTCGGCTCACTCAGTTTATCAGTCCCTCTGGTGCTGGAAATGCCACGGCCCAGGCTCGGCCCGATGGCCACAGGTGTGAGCTGCCGGTGCTCTGCTGGGTGTTCAGAGCAGGTTTGAACAGGTCCAAGAAAAAGAAAAACTGCAATCCAGGGAACCTCTCTGTCTCAGCTAGCTAAAAACCAACAAAAAGCAATGGAGAGCTCTGTCCCACCATCTGTCCATCCATCCACCGACAGTCCAGAGGCAGGTATGTGGGGGAGTGAGTGCAGTTTCTGAGAACAAACTGAGTGCTTCTGCTCTCCCATCCTTTGCTCCCAGAACCAGTCTTAAGGGTGCAAAACTTATTTCTGGGCTAAACAGGCAAGTGGGGATACAAACATCATAAAGTCACCCCAGGACAACAGATGACAACTGCATCACTTAAATGAGCCTCATCACACAAAACTGATTTAACTTACGGATATGTACTGTGGATATAAGATTCACAGCATAACAGTGCTAAAATTAGGGGTGAACAACAAGAAAAAGCAGAACTAGAAATGCTGAGGTTTGATTTCCTTGCTCTGTGTGTGTAAGAATTCGCTGCTGAGTTTTGTTACTCTGGCACTCCAAGAATCAAGCAACCATTCCCAACAAAACAGGAGCCTTTATAGATTTGTTTAGTTCCACTTTCTAGTCTGCTCAGATATACATTCTGAAAAAAACCCCAAATAAACTAAAAAGAACCAAAAACTTACAAGAAGTGTATATAAATGTTAGGTACATTTAGCAGAATGAAATGCAAATTAACTACCCTTGGACTTCCCAAGTTAGTCTGTAGTAACTGATGACAGATGCATTCCTACTATGCTACAAGCACTTAGTCTAGCTATGTTAGTCTAGCTCACCTTGGTGAACTGCTTTGTGAGCACATGAGAATACTCATTGCCTCATCTGTAATTTAAAAATCAATGATACCATATCAAGGCAATGATTTAGTAAAATGTATTTCTCCATTAGTTACTGGTAATTGGAAGCTGACCTTGCACTCTGCTGACCCAAGTAACAACTGTCACAGCAACTTCAATTTAAAAAATTTCTCTCAGTCAGACTTTTTCAAAAAAAAGAAACAAAACAAAACAAAACAACCCCCCCCAAAAAATCAACGAAGAAAACATTGCCCTCCTTTGGATCACATATCAATGCTCTCCAGTTCAGAATACAGCAAGAAAATCCCTTCTGGAGGAGTCAAGTCTGGTATTGCATCCTTTAGCTGATTCCCATGGATCCATCTTTGGAATTTACCCAAAAGAATCATGATAGAAAATCTTAACTGAAAAATACCACCCTGAAACCCCACACATCTAATTTAATGCTTGCTATGGACCTGAAGACGGGTATATTTATTAAATTTAACATGATATGCAGCAGTCCTTCAAACTAGCTTCAATCTAAATGAAAGGGGCCCACTTCCAGACACTTATTTAGGGACATTACAAAATGGCTTGGAAATATCTTCCCTACTTTCTTTAGAGAGGATGATTTGCATACAAAGCAATGGATTTTAGAAAACTCTCAGCTTATCAAACAAAATAGCTGTGGAGATGTAAGGTCCATACACATGCAAAACATACAATACACAGAGCATGAATAATTAGCATTAATGAATGTCAAACTCATCACTGAAGCCTGGCTGTTGACTCACAACACTGCTGGAGCGTGGAACTACTGCTCCACTGGGAACTAATACAAGGAAAGGGACTGAGGTGTATTGGGAAAGTCAAAGATGAAGGGGACCTTCTGTGGAAAAGATTATGAAGAAAAAAGATGACTCCTTTTCCTTCTGTATGGCAAATATGTCTTCTTACAGTTTGGCCTGACTAATGAGAAAAGTAGAGTCACATCCTGAGAGGATGCTTAGGTGGGTTTGTGTGTTTGTTTCTTAACCACAATTTTCTTCAGAGTTTGTTTAAGGAAAAACCATGCGTGTATCTTAGGATCTGGCTCTTCATACACTAGATGAGGAGAACTAATAAGCCTTTTTTTTTTTTTTCCTTTTGCAGAGAATCCATAGAACTTAGGAAAGCTCTTTATCCATTAATTTCTTGTATGTGCAGACATCTTCACTTTCTGCCTGAAACTCTGTTCCAGTAGAACTCCCCTGAAGTTACTGCATTTCATTTCCAAAGGACAAAACCCACGATAATTATAAAGCAATCTTTACTTTGCCCTATAAAGGTATCATTTCACATTAAGTTGTTCAGTGTAGTGTTCTTAAAAATAAGGCCAGATTTCCCACCCATCCCTCTCCACAGGTACTAGGATCTTGCCTTATATTTATGATCAAAGCCTAGGAAGCTGTGAACCACAGCATGGACGTGAGTGAAGGGCTTTCAATTCCCATATTTACAGAAATTTCAGCTGAGGCACAGACCCAGGGAAGCTTCTTGCTGCTCCTTCACCTACTTCATTTTTTGGTCCATGCCAGGAAATTCTATCATTAGACTTGCAACTTCTGAGAGCAACTTTTCTGTTTGATGGCTTTTGATGAGTGGTTTTTTGGCAGCAAAAATTCACATAGAATGTGTACTGTTACTGTTGCACAGGCCTTGCAGCTGGTTCTCACTATGTGAGTCATCATTACAATTGTTAAAATTGTATGGACTGTGTCCAAATAATGGTGTATTTCCTTCTGTATCTTGAACTGACACACTTTTATAACATCTTTGCTTTGATGCCCTATAAAAACCAAAATTTGTTTGGGCCCAAAGAGGCGTTAGAAGTATTAATGCCCATGGCTAAAGAGCACAAAGGTTAAAACAATCCAAATATTATTCTTTCAGGCTGAACTACTTACAGAGCAGCATTTTTGAATGTTGAAGTTTGGCATTTCCATCATAGCTTCATTCTTTCCTTCTTGAATAGTTTAGTTAGTTTGGAAATTGAGCTTCATTTTGTTCTTACTTTTCTCTTTCTTCTTGTCTTAGGTCACAATGCAAGATGTAACCAAAAGTATGTATTCTATCACCATCCATGTAAACTGTATATAAGAGGTGGGACAGTGGTTTTTATCTCTTCCATCACTCATCCCTGATAACTCCAGGGGATATCTTCTGTTTATGGGCCATTGAGTGTCACTGCATGACTGATAAAGTTACATCAACCCATTGGGAGAGGCATTGCCCAGGGGGAAGAACCAGACATTCCTACCTGGATATAATCTGAGGGTTTGCAACACCACAAGCAGCCTTATTCACTGAATTCCCAGAGGACAAGAGCTACATAAACACCACTGGACATTCAGAGGAAGACCAGATCCTTTCTACAGGATCACTGCTTCAACAGAGCCACACCTGTCACTGCAGGAGGGCTGCAGCCACCATTTAATGGGACTGCTACCAACACCCTGACCCACAGGGTGTCAGGTTGTACTCTGAATCTGTCACATTAAGCCAGTGTTTCTGTATTATTGCCTTTATCCTAATTTTCCTATTAAATTGTAATTGTGACTTGGGATCTCTCACTGGTTTGCTTTCAAACTAGTACACCTATCTACTTTCAGCTTTTCCAAATCAAACTGAAAACCTTTTCTTCAAGATGATGCAATTCCCACCCAGGGAATTCGGTAAGCAAAGTTACTCAAACACGAGTACAAGAGATAACACCTTGTAACCACTTCCACTGTCACAAAAAAAGAAAAAGCCTTAAATTTCTAAAAAAAACCCCTTGCCTTGATAAAACATTTTTAGATTAAAACATGGGAACAAAGTGAGTACTCCACCATGTAAATGCTGTGACTCATGGATTTAGATTTAAAGTCCCAGAATTTCTCCTTAATACATTCAGATACTTCATATTTGTGTTCAGTTTCTGTCACGGTTCACAAGTATCCTTTTAACTTTCATTCCTTATCACGAGTCATGCATTTTAAAAATAAAATCCATGCAGATTCTCACATAATTTCAGGTTGGTTTTTTTTAAGTAAACACCATTTTAAGATTCATTATTAAACTAAGATCTATGTATAATTCTACTAAAGTGACTGGGAAATAGCCCATTTTGTAGGGGAAAGAATATGTCCAAAGATCACTTCCTTCTCCACAAATTGCATTTATCATATCTGAAAACATCTTCGCTCTGAACTGAGATTTCCCAACTATTGTATTGTTATATGCACTATTGATCATCCAGTCCATTAAATGCATTAGTCACATTAAATAATTCATCTCTCCAGACCAGCTTTGGCCACAGATGCCATCAGCAATGACCCTCCAGGAGACTTGCACTAAAGGAAAGCCAGCATAGCTGCAGCTCAAATAGACAACATCCAAAAATAAGCAAGAAACAAATGACTGAGCAAATGTGTTGCATGATTTCATTCCACTGCAGATTCTTTCAGAAACTAGATGTGTCACAACAGGAAACTTGAGATCTTTAAATGGGGCATCTGCATGCAAGTGACAATAACATTTATTAAATTAGGGGCTTTGAAAAAACAGTTATACATGCACGGACTTTGTCATTCTTTGACATACACCTTATTCTGCAGAGTTCTCCAAGTGAGAAGCAGCAGGCTGCTTATGTGCTTTGGTCACTTTGGTCAGAGAAAATGACAAATACCATATTTGATCAAGCTAGTAAGTCATCAAAGGCTTGTGATTCTGCCTGGTACTCTGGACCCAGTCCTCTTCACCAGTTGCACATTACAGGGCTATGAACAAGACAAAGTCCTCCCTTGGCACACACACAAAGTACCCAAGACCAGCAAATGCAGTTGCCACATGACCTTCTCCTTCAAAGCCTGCAACAACAGCAGGCAGCCCGGTAAGAGTATCCAATGAAATTCATCAAGCCCAAAGTAGGCAGAATTCAGGCCATGAAGAGATCACATCCAATTTTGCAAGAAAGGTTTGAAATGGTAAAATGCTTTATTGTCTTACTTGGAAAAAAATAAAAATCAAAAGGAGTATTTTTGGGTTTGTTTTTAAATGTGCTGACTAAAAGCACTTCCTAAGAATCCTTACTTCAGAGTCTTTTAGTGGCTTACTTACTACACTGCATTGCTTACATCATACTCATCCACATTTGAAAACCTTGTGTTCAAGTTAGACTCTTGATCAAACCATTGTATAACAAAAGCAGAACACAGTAGGATTTCACAGAGCAACCTGATGGAAGATCAGCCACTACAACTGCATTGCAACAAGGATCTTACCTACCAACAGTGCTCTCTGTCCCAATGTTCTCTGAAAGCAACAGTAACATTCTCTTGAGTGTTTTTTTGACTTTAAAAATCCCCAAACTTTTATATTATTGATATACAGACAGTACCAGAGCAACAGCAGTCACATCTAGAGGATTACACCCTTGGGACAAGGAGTCAGTGAAGTTTTGCCAAGTGGTGCAGACAGCAAAAATGTCTCTCAACTGACTAAACTCTTCCCTTTTTTAAACAGAGACACTGAAAATTGTTTCCAAAAAGCACAGCATCTGTGGACCCACAGAGCTAAGAAATTAGCACTGTAATAGGAAACAAATGAAGCAGGTGAAGAGAGCTGTTGAATGTTCTGATGTTGCAGCTCAGTTTGTAAATGCAAGGCTGAACCCTAAATTAAGGAATGGCATTGAAGTCTGCCTCAGCCGTGCTGCTATAAGCACTGTCACACTGTCGGTATAAACAGGAGTCATAGCACATGCTGAGGTTTCGCTAACATCCTCCAAAAATCCATACTTAACTCAGAGCCAACTTCCTTTCCAGGTCACTGTTAAAACACTCAGAAAACAGTTACACAGTACTTACAGTAATGAAAATGCAAACCTACTACCAGGGAGGTTTAGCTATGGTGTTTTAAATCTAAGGATCTACACCCTTCTGCAATTGTGTCCTTGACACAGATCAACAACAAAATCCTGGGCTTCATTTCAGTACCAAGCCTAAAGACATTCCTGGGTGTTTATCTATTGCTTTCATGGCCATCATAACCAGACAGTGATCTGCCTGATGTGCTTGTTATCAACACTCATCAAAACCAGGCCAGCACATGTCTACATGAACTGATGTTACTGCTATAAATCAAACAAAGGCTCAGGAGCAGCTGAAGAAGATGCTGTCCCCATACTCCTCTGCCAGTTTCTGACACCTATTTTAAAAGGGAGCCAGACAGCTACTCAGCATTCCACAGCCTCTGCTCAACTTGCTAATGAAGCCCTCAGAAAGACGAACTGAAGTTTTATAACCAAATTAACTTTTACATTAATGTCCATTACTCCAGTGAAAATAATTCACTTGTGGAAATAACTAAACTTTTTTTGCTCTGACAGTTAATTCCATTACATAGCTTTCTTTTAAGCTTTTTTCTGCCTCTGTCTGCTGCTGTTCCTTTGTGTTCCTCCTCTTAAATGAAACATGGTGACAGCAAGAAATGGGTACTTGTACTTTAACATGGCATCTCCTGTCCATAGAAGTTTTTTCACCAGTAAAATATCAGGACACCATGAGATAAAGGGAAAGGGGCTTTTTTAACATTTAAATGGACTGCCCAGGGAGGTGATGGAGTCACCATCCCTGAAGGTGCTCAAGAAACAACTGGATGTGGCACTCAGTGCCATGGTCTGATTGACACAGTGGTGATCAAAGGTTGGACTTGATGATCTCAGAGGTCTTTTCCAGCCTAATTAATTCTGTGATTCTGTGTCTTCTGTCCTTTGTCCTGCAAAGTTATACACATTTTCTTTGTACATAGAAGCCGTCTCAGAAGTCCAAGATTACATCCAAAAGTGTGAAAGGCAAACTACAAATTCAGAGAATTCTCATTCAATAGTTGGTCAGTGCTTCACAAAACTAGGATTGCATTTTTAGGGAGACTTTAGAGAGGCTCTGAATTACAATTAAGAAAAAAATGTATTTGTCAATACCCTTACAGTCTTCTTCTGAATACAAAATTTAAAAAAATAATGTACAGGTAGATTCTGATACAATGCCCTGAAAATAGTGATTCCACTGTTCACTACTCTGTCTTCAATCAAGCCCATTTTATGTTTTCTGATTAATTGCAAGAAAAAACATTGCAATCCAGGAATACAAACAAAAGATATTCTTTCAGATATTCTTAAAGTAAGTAGTTTGAGGTGAATTTTCAATCTGTATGTTCAAACTATGTCCAGCATTCTTTAAGAAGCAAAATAAGATGACTAAAGTGGGGTTTTCTTTGAACTTGATTTCTCTTCCTTACTCCTGTCTTCTACTACCAAACATCTGACACTCACATTCCTTCACTTTTCCACATTACCTAATTGGTTTTGATGCAGCTGTTTCATGTAAATATGATTATACTCACATTCCTAAGTATTTGAAGATCATATTTTAAAATTGCTGCTCTCAGGTCTGTCCATTGCATTTTCATGGACTGTAAGCAACATTTTTTGAACACTAAGTTACTTTTGTTCTTTATCAAAAACCTCTCCAAGAAAATCCCTTGTGCAGCCCTAGAGAAAATAAAGGAGAATGATATCAAAAAGCCAGCCAGGATGGATACAATTCTGTTATAGAAAGAACTTGTAACAGCAGTGTTTGTTCAGCATTTGTTTGACAAAGCAGTGAGAAGTCAGAAACTTTCCAGCTGAACGATTTCCGCAAAAGAGCTCAAGGTTCAGAGGAGACGGCACACAGAGCAAGACGTGTGCAGCTGCCAATACCACCTGTGTGGACTCATTAAAGATTTAACCAGAGAAGTCACGTGTGCACTAAAAAATGGCTGACAACTGCCATGCTTAACACACATCTCAAAAACTTTGGGAAAAGGCAGAAAAATGGAGTTACCTTTGGATGAGGAAGATGGCACGTTCACCAACATTTCCTTGGCAGATGACTCAGGTAAGAGACTGCAGTACTCTACTGATACAATGTGAATTTCACAGGCTGAATATAGCACTGTGAGAGCAGGCAAGACTGTCCTGATTACCAGGTACAAGGTATTTTTAGCAAATATCCTCAAGCAAACTTGTTTTAGTTGAGTGTTTTGAATAAGCCTTGTGATGAGCTAAGAATTGAGGGTTTGGGGGTATGAAGGCTACCACAGTTTTCATGTATTAGCACTTGGTAATATACACTCCTCATCTGAGCACATAGAGCCTTTCACCGGTTAGAGAGACACTGTTACAGAAATATTTACTCAGTAGTTACTACTATTAAATAAAATACAGATAATGCTGTATACAGAGTAATAAACCTCTGACATACTCCAGTGAAAACTCACAAGAAGCGATGCAAGTTAATTGGTAATGGAAATAAGGTAATATTTTAAATCCCCACTGTTAATCATTTAATTGTTTAGAAAGAAACTACAAAAGCAAAGACTGCCTATCCCTCCACCCTCCTCCTCTTCACTTATAGAATAAAAATTACTAGTAAGGGGAAGTAGGAGAGTCCTACATAGTGGAAAAATGAAGTGAGTTAATATGAATTAATAATAAATTATTTAGAAAGGTCTGGCCAGAGTATCAACTTGATTATGTCAGCATGGCTGCTGAAGAGCTGTGCTAATTCACACTACTAGGGATCTGGAGGGCTTATTTTTGAACAATACAAGCTACATTTCCTTCCCCTCCTTTTTTTTTTTTTTTTAAGAATGTTATTGCGCATGCTGTATTTACCTCCTATATTAAAAAAAAAAAAAATCCACTAGGTTAAACTAATTTTTAGAACATAATTTTCTGTTAGCAATTCCATATTAGTGTGATGGGGCTGAGCTGGATGTTTGAACGCACTTTGTTTGTACATCGTATAGGGCTACTGACACCAAGATGTGGTTGGCCCAAACTATTCTCAAGAAGACAATCTGTCAGAGCTTGGCCCAAGCTGTACAGTAATGAGGGGTTCTCCTGACAATGAATCTCACTCTTTTCCTATAGCAGTGTGTAGAAAAGTAGCAAAAAGGTATTGTACAGGACACTGTTTTGTGACCTGCTGCACAGCTGGTAACATATCAAGAACAGCTGGGGGGGCAGCATTCAGTGGCATGTTTATCTTGTCTTTGCAAAGCATCCAGAAGAAGCTGAGTTAGGGATGACTCCGTAATACTGGATGGGTTTCAATCTGCTCTGTCTCACAGGGGGGTGTTTTTGCCATATGGCTTTCTTAGTCTTTCATGAGATGTCAAGTCTCTTTCTTCAGAAGGCAAACACCCACCAGCCTCCTCTCCTGCTCTAACCTCATCACCCTGCAGCTTGGAAAATGGCAATACCCATGAGAAAATAGAGCAAGGTTAAAAACCCTCTTATCCAAGCACCAACTGCCAGTGGGTTTCCAAGTCAATCTTGGTATTTGGGGCTTGATGCTCAAAGCTAAGTCCTGGCAGATGTCACTGCTATAAAAGAGAGCTCCTCAACAACACAGCAAATAGGACTGTACTGCACCTCAGAAACTGAGCACTTCAAATCTGCTGGACTCTTGACTGAAGCAGAACACCCAAGGTCAAAGAAAGCTCATGTTCACAATACAGAGGCTTCTTTATTAAAAACCTGCTACCAGAATTACAATGTTTCCCCTGGTAGTGAAGGGGTCGGGACTGCCAGTCTGAAAGTAGAAGTAAAATCTGAATAACTGGAAATAAGTGACATTTTCAGGCAAGCTTATAGCTTGAAGGCACAGAGGGTAAATATAGTATGAATCATGGTGAACATGCTAACCCTGATCCATTTCTTCTGACAACACTTGAAGGTTAGAAAGTATAAGAAAATTCCTAACCTATAAGGAAGAGACTATGATACACTTTGTAGGAAACAGTCTTCTTTTAACTCTCCCAGAAGTTAAGACTAATGACAGTAACTGGGGCATTGAAGCTAACAAAGTGAGCCTTATGGCTCTAACAGTAAGACTGGAGGATAACATCAATTCCAGTAGAGTAGGGAACCTAAAAGTTTACACAGTGAGAGAGAGAAAAAGGTTCCTTAGGATGGACAAGAGCAAGTTCGAGCAAGGAGTAAGGAAACTAGACTTGCAATATGTAGATCCTAAGTGGACTTTGTCTGATAATCACAATGTTTTATATGCAAGTGTTCCTTAATTATTGATTTGGTTTGAAAAAACAGGTGTTTGCTAAGGAAGGCAGACGCCTCCCTTGAAATGGAAAATTTTACGTTCTGTGGCAGCATCCCTAGTTTCTGGAGCCATGTCAAGTTCTGGGGCAGCATCCCTGGTCTCTGGGGTAGGTGTCCGGATGGTTATCCAAGTCAATCTGCCCTTATCTCGGAATGCTAAATAGAACAGGCCTATCAGCAACACCAGCCACTGTATGATATCATTAGTATTTAGAGAAGGTTTGAAAACTGGTGGGGTAGACACAAAGAGCTGGGTGAAGGGTTGGGAAAAAATTTCCCCCAGTGTAATTTCCTCACAGTAGGTACCATTATTAAAGTAACCCCAAAAACATACAGTTAGTGTGTGATAGCTCGGAATCCATGTGCCCACCTTCCAGAAGAAGTTAAAAATCCATGAATTCCTCACCTTATTAACCCATAAAGCAAATGGGATAACAGCCACAGTAGCCTTAGTTATAGGACCCATGTTTAGACAAGGGTTTGCAAATGGGAGAAATTTAGCCACAATCACATGCCACCCAAACCAGGGTAAGCTAGACCACATGGTGACACCTAACGAGGTTCCTATATCTAGCACAAAAAAAAATTAGGTTACTCAAGTACTGTTATTCCTTTTTTCACCCTTTTCTCCCGATGCCCTCGGGCCCCACATTGGGCGCCCAAATCTGTCTTGGTTTGAAAAGACAGGTGTTTGCTAAGGAATGCAGGAGCCTCCCTTGAAACGGAAAATGTAAACCCCCTCCCTCCATATTATAATAATTTTGAAATCAAGGGGCTCTCAGGCAAAGATATGGGAATAGGATTAACAGTTCCTTACTAGGAAAATTAAAATACAAATGCACTAGTACAAGAAAACCACTGACAGAGTCAGAATTTGACCTGACACCCTGTGGGTCAGGGTGTTGGTAGCAGTCCCATTAAATGGTGGCTGCAGCCCTCCTGCAGTGACAGGTGTGGTTCTGTTGGAGCAGTGATCCTGTAGAAGGGTGGAGTTTTCCTCTGAAGATCCAGTGGTGGTGTAGATGGGCCTGGTCTTCCTCTGGGAATCCAGTGGAAAAGAAAGCTGCTCCTCTGGGAATGCAGTGGGAAAAGGCTGCCTGTGGTGTTCCAAAGCTCCAATTGTTTCCAGGTAGGAATGCTTGGCTCCTCCCCCTGGGTGGAGCATCTCCCAATGGCTGATGTAATTTTATCAGCCATGCAGTGACACTCCATGGCCCATTAACAGCAGATGTCTCCTTGGAGGGAGGATGGGTTATGGAAGAGATAAAGCAAACTGCCCCACCTGGTTTTAACAGGTGGCCTGATTAATAGAAGATAACTGCCCTGCCTCTAACAGATGGCAACAGAATACACACCCCCAGCCACATCTTGCATTTGCAACCTAGGACAAAATTTAAATATTAAAATATTAAAAAGACAAAATTTAAATATTAAAAGACTAAAAAGGTTCACAATGGTGCATTGGTTTTAGTGAACTTAAGCACATCTGTTACTGCATAAGGTTTTCCCCCCAATTCTTAAAACATACTGGAAAGACACTAGACAGGCAAAGTAGAACAAGATGGTAAATAAGTACAATCTGAACAATAATCAGAATACAGCCTTTATATCAAAGTTTCCATGGTACAGTGAAAAGCCATTGTGTCAAAGCAACAGGGGTTACTGAGCCTCCTTAACCAAGCACAAGCTATGAATATTTAATAGCAATTGCTCTTTCAAAATAGCAGTGTCTTTCTATTTGTCAAGTATGCAGGTATTAAAAATAAAACATGTTAATTAAGACAAACACAAAATGGTAGCAAGATAGAAACTTTCTGGAAAGTATTTTAATAGCAGTATTAACAGCACATGAAATCAAGCAAAACATGTGAAAATATTTTCAACTTTAATGAAAGAAATATCTTTCAATTTAGAAACTCAAAGCACTAGATAAAAATTGACCAACCAAAACAAAAGCACAGAGCAAATCAAATCAAAAGTATAACAAAACAGTGAAATGTTGTCCAGCATCTGGAAAAATTTCTTTACTGCGCTTCTGATTAATGTTGAATAAGCAGATCAAGCCCTCTTTACTTATTGAAGAGTACATAGACATTATCTTACTCTTTTTTCAAATATGCTTTACAGAAAGCCAACATTAGTGACTATGTTTCTCATGTAAACTCATCCTTTTGAAAGCAGATACAAACCCTTAACTTACTTACAGAAAGACAAAACAGTTTTTCATCTAATTAAGTTACCAGTAAAGCTTTATGGAACCTTGCTAAATATCCTTCCACAAAACCTGGTGGCAAACCTATAGCTGATGATTACAAGGAGGATCAAACAGTTAAGAAAATAGTGTTATGTAATATATTTTGGTATTCACAGCCCAAAGCTGCAAAGTGTTCAGTTCCTCAGTCTATTTAAAAATGCATTTTTGTGGAGTCAGTAGAAATGAGAACTTTTGCACTCATGCTCAATCTGGCAAAGGACAGGATGCAGTTATATGTTGGCTATATATGTGTATGTAGCTATATGAAGGCAGGCCTCTTCAGGGATAAAAAGAAATTATGACTCCCTGAAGCTTGCTTTTTGTAGCCTTTCTAAAGAGATGGCATTTTTTCATTCCAACTATATGTTCACAGGTTACATCATCTGATGAGGTCCCATTCTCACTCAGACCTTAGGCAAAACCAAGATATACACAATAAGTAAGGACACAAATGAGTTAGAACAATGTAAGCCAAATATTTGCTCATTTTGTATAAATTGATTTAGTTAGAAAAAGCAAAATCTAAGAAGTACTTAAATTCTGTATTTAACAGAAGACCCCCATTGTAAATTTGCTCAAGAATATGCACTAGGCTACAAGAGCTTTTTGAGGTTACTCTGAAAGAGTAATAAGAAATGCAGAGAATTTGGTGTAAAGCAACATTACATGAAAAAAACCCAAACCTCCTCAGAGTCTGTTATTTCTGCAAAGAAATAATGAAAAAGAATGAAGATTTGATGTAAAAGGTCTCAAGAGTTAGCAATGCAAGGAAAAACACTTGAGCCACTCATGTTCCTTTCTGTCTTTTTCATTGTGGCAATAATTAGTCAAAGGAGCAAACAGCACAGTTCAAATAGGAGAGTCATCTCAGCAATACTTACAATGTCTTCCTCTGTTAGTGAAGAAAAGGATACATTTCTATTGTAGTGGTGAACAGTGAAGCCCCTGTCATCAGTCAGCTTATGCAGGCGCCTCTGCTGCCTGGAACATAGCCAGAAGGGAAGTCAGAGGCTTGCTGGTTTGCACCGTGTCCATGGGAAAAACAGGATGTAAAACAGAGTTTTAGAAATAAAATGTCTGAAAATGTCTGTCATTAGCAGTAATGACTGAGAGTCTAAGTGCAGAGCAATAAAATGCTCTCCTCTCAGTTTGTCACTTTACCTGTATATGAATTCAGGTAAACTATTAATGATACATTTTATCCTAGGGAGGTTGTTTTATTTCAAGCAAAAATTGCTCTTTCAGTGAAA
The DNA here is from genome assembly GCF_027477595.1 of Haemorhous mexicanus. NCBI lineage: Eukaryota > Metazoa > Chordata > Aves > Passeriformes > Fringillidae > Haemorhous > Haemorhous mexicanus. The sequence continues at coordinate 12,298,137 of NC_082344.1, forward strand.
CTGAATAAATTGATTCCTTTTCCCAGTGACATCAGCTACTTTTAGAAACTCTAAATAGAACTTAAGGATGCAAGTAAGTATAGATAGCTGCATTTGTAAACTGAAACTTGTTGCTATAAATTTAATATAAAGACAATATCATGAATGTCTCCTCTGATTTAACCAAATGCCTTAGAAATTAGTCTGTGGCACTGCCTGGGGTTGCTGTGACCTAAGTGCTGGACCAGTCAGATCAACATTCCCACCCAACTTGGTGTCATAATATGCATAGGTGCCTTCCCTGGGACACATTCTGTGTTATAAAAGGAATCTGATTGTTGGGGATACTTCCTAAGTCCCTAAAGTTTTACATTTAAACTGCACAAAAAATTTAATTTATAATATATTTTGCAATGCAAGACAGATGAGGTAAGGAATTTATAAAGGCAGTAGGCAAACCATGTGATATGTTAAGCTTCTGGTTTCTTGGTTGATTTCTCATACAAGAATACTTTGGGCTGTGGACCTTTGTTCTGTAATGTATTTGGTTTGGGCATTTTTGCATTTGTGTTTTGGTGTTTTTGAGTGTGTGCGTGTTTTTTGGTGTTTATTTAAAAGTAGTAGTGCACTGGATAGTTAGAATTCTGGAGTTGCCTTCTTTGCACTGGAAAACAGAGGAAGGGTTAGGAATGCAAGCCTTTTTAAAGGGAACACAGGATGATCTAGGCATTCTCTGTGTGGAATTTGCATCCAGCAGTATCAATCCAAACCTTTTGGCCCCTGGACCATTCAAAGCTAACCTCATAACACACAGCACTCTGCAGACTAGAAATGTCATCTGCTCTCTGCTGATAACCCCTCTGCAATACCAACAGTGGAAGCTCAGAACAACAGCTTTCTCTATAGGAAAACCAAAAAAACCTCTCATAGAGGCTGATTTCTAAAAAGGTGTTCATCCTGGTGCTCATGCTCAGAGTTCAGAATCAAAAGAAAGTACTACAGTGAGAAACCACAACCAGGCAAAGTAGAATGAACCCCAACGGTATACATACCAAAAAGGAAACAGGAGGTAAACCAGCAGCTCTTGAAATTACTACTGTTTTAGCTACAACAGCACAGGACCCAATATGTCTGGTTTCCATTCTGTCCTGTTATTTAACATCAAGGATTTCCCCCTTTTGCTCATTTTGGGACAGTTTTGACAATAATCTCCAACTGTAAGGCAGCAAGAAAAGTAGAATTTCTGCAGTAGAGGGGTGCATTTCCCCAAGATCAGCCCACAATATTTTTCCCCCTCTTACAGTAAAAAAACACAGCATATTCTTCACCAGGTAAGCAAGGTTTCCATCACACCTGGAGAATCTGGCTATAATTTTTTCCCCTGTTAATGCATATGCTGGAGATTGTCTCATTAGAAAGAATTAGGAGAACCTGTTGATTACCAGGTTTGCCAGTGCAGCAAGCAAGATCGAAACAGTGCAAGCATCTGGCATTTAAAAACAGCGATCAAGGAAACTTTCCAACAAGCTCCTAAAGCCCAGCCACCAACTGAGAGGACTGCTTGCAAGAAATAAGGAGGATTGCTGTGTTGAAAATGCCCTTTGTAGAGATGCTTAAGTAAACTAGCTAATGGAACTGGAAGCAGGTTCATTTTCCAGTACAGATGGATAGCAAGACTCTAATTGCAGTACATCTTCAGACCTTGAAAAGCATTCAGTCTAATCTGAATTTATCTGATTGTAACGTTAAAAAAAGTCATTGACACAATAATAGTGTGGAGACAGCCAGAAGATGATGTAAGAAATATGCACTTTCTGAAGTGTATTTAAGAATACAGTAGAGGGCTCACTTCCCAAATGCCTTTATCTTCCTGAGTAGACACTCAGGAAGTAAGTGCACAGCACTGAATTATAGATATATTACTACAACTTACAGATACAATATGAATATATTTCACTGCAACAATATGGTTCAAACTACACAGTACTACAAGTTATGCAGTGCAGTCACTTCAGTGAAGCCACCAAAATTAGCTCAGGTCATAAATGTTTTCCATTCCTTTGCTGTGGCTCACAGACTGCTGTGGCATTAAAGTGAGGATCCTGCACAGCGTGTTCTGCAAGGGCTATTCCCTCCAGGGAGCCAGGGAAAGAACAATGACAGAGGAGTGTTGTTTTGGAGCTACTGAGCCATTAGATGAGAGTAACTCTGAAGTTACTGAGGTTCTTGTGTGATGTGATCTCAGCGCTGTGAGACCCAGAGCCACGGAGCTAAACCACAAGTTTCTTCCTCTGGACACTGCTGTGGAGAAGGCTTCTGCCGGGCCCGACTAAAAGCAGCTGGGCCAGATGTATGCGGCACTGAACTGCGGCAGGGAAAACTCGCCGGACTCCGTCTGGGAGGCTGCTTTCTCCCAGAGCTGTACGTAAAAGCACCTGCGAGTTGACAGCAGCCACACACACACTGTTTCCTCGGACCTTTCTCAGGCTTTGCCAACCTACCAAAATCTGAAGGGGTTCCACACCAGGGAACAAATGCCTTTTCTTAATCTCTTCTGAACACTACGCAGAGCGACCAACCATTGAGGACGGCTGCTCTGACCACTAGCGGCGAATGAGCCCAGAACGAAGGGATAAGGAGCATTATGTTACTTGCCGCTCAGCGGGATGTGACGGGGGGGCGGGTAGGGCCGCAGGAGCCCCTGAGGGGGCACAGCCATCACGCGCACTGCCGCACCGTCCCGCGCCAGGGGGAAGGGGCCATGGCGCTCCCGCCCCTCCGCGCGCCCGCCCCGCCCCGCACTGCCCTGCGCGCGGCGCAGGCGCGTTGGCAGCGTAGAGCGGGACGGGCCGCGCCGAGCCGGGCCGGGGAAGAGCCCGCGGGAGGCGGCGGCAGCGGGGCAGGTGCGGGACAGGAGCGGGGCGGCTACTGCGGGCGGGAGGGAGAGAGAGGGCGCGGGGCTGACCCAGGTTGGGAGTGCATGGCGGGATGTCCGGGCGGGGTCGGGCGGCTGCCGGTCGGGGACGCCCCTCTGCAGTGCTGCCAACCCCCGGCCGGCGCTTCCCGGCCCGCGGGTGCTGCTGTTACCGCACCTGCCCCGTTCCGCAGTTCGAGGCGGCGATGGGAACGGACGGAGTGCGGGGATGCGGGGGCCCGAGGCAAACAGGCCCGTGCACTGGCCAGGGGTGGCGGGGGGACAATGCAGAGCCGTTCCGCTTCGGCCTTCAGGAATAGCCAGTTCTAGAATAACCCATTCCAGAATGATCACAGCCGAGAAGGGCGGCGATTACATCATTGAAACGGCGGTATTTCATGCTTTGCAGTAATCTAGATCAGTTATTTTTGTAAGCAGAGGCATAGTTACTCAACGAACCATAGCTATGTACGGCATGAGGCCTAGAAAAAATAATTAATGGTGAAAAAGGTTGCTCTGCCCTAGGCTGAAGCACTGACCCTTCAAAATTAGAAAAGTACATCTAAAATTAAAATATTATGGAAGTTCCAATAATTGCTGCATCCATTTTTTTTTCTTTAAGCAGAGTATCACTCAAGAAAACTCTCTTCAAAAGTGGAAAGAGCCCCTACCACAATGATGAACACCGATATGGATGGTATAAATTCTTATTGTTCATGTTCTTCATTGTTATTCTATTTAGTATAATTTCTAACTCAGGTTGCACTAAAACTCTCATGCTTTATTGCAGCTGTTGAGGCTGAGAATCAGGTGGAATTAGAAGAGAAAACACGGCTTATTAATCAAGTTTTGGAACTGCAGCACACACTTGAAGGTTAGCGACTTGATATATCAGATTTTTTACAAGTACACAGTAATAAGCAAAAGAAGAGAACCTGACTGCTCTGCCCTTAGTTGCAGTGTCCAGAAGTATGTCACTTAATGCAGTTGAAGGTACAAAACCAAGGTCTTGGAAATAGTTTTTTTTCTTCCTCTTTATGCAACATTACATTTGCTCGACCTTGGTAGTACACAGCAAGTAGAACGGATGATACAGCTAATGTCTGTGCTTATTAGAAGACACACATCTAAGGCTGCTCATCACTGAGCTCTTGTTTCCAAGTAATTTAGTTTGCAACAGCCTAATTCAAAAATTCAAGAAAGTAATAAACTTACAGACTAGCATTCAGTTTAACAAGTTGGTCAAAATACTATACTACAAAATAATACAGGAAAAATGGCCTTTAGGTGAAACATGAGTAGGAGAATGTTTAGTAACCTAATACGCTCTGGTAATACCCTCTGGATTAAAGGTGTGACTAGTCTGATGAAGGCCCATAGAACATACTTATTATTGTATGCAATAGTATCTAATATTTTTCTTATAATATCACCTTCACAGATCTCTCAGCTCGAGTAGATGCTGTTAAGGAAGAAAACTTGAAACTGAAATCAGAAAATCAAGTTCTTGGACAGTATATAGAAAATCTGATGTCAGCATCTAGTGTTTTCCAAACAACTGACACAAAAAGCAAAAGGAAGTAAGGGTTGACTCACAGATTATGTCATTGTATTGCTGCTGGGTTTTTTTGTTTTGTTTTGTTTTAACTGGCATAGGCTACATAAGCTAAAATACTTTAGTTTGTGGCTTACTGGATTCTCAAAGATTATAGACTTTGATAATAAATGGAATTAAGAGCATTATCATGAACAGGAGACAGAAGATTGTGTATTAAGGTTGAGCAATGTGCAAATGTAGTGTAGATAATTACAAAATTTTTGTATTTGTTTTAAAAATGACCATATCTTGTTAAAAAGAAGATTAGTTTGTCAGGTTAAACAAAGGTCTGTTGGTACTCTGAGGTCTTAGAGTAGATTTCTTGACTATATTGTGTTACAATATTATGTTGAAACCCCATTTGATAAAAATATCAGTTTATTGCATCACTTTTTTGCACCTGAAATGTGTTTACTGCGTAGTACTGTTCATAGTTCTGCAAAACAAAACAAAAACCTGTAAAGCAGTTAAGCATTTCTGTGAAGTAGGAACACTATGACATTGTTTGCAGGGCTTACTAAAACACCTCAGATGTTTTTGGAAAGGGGGAAGGTAAGAGGAGCAACCAAGGGTAAGCAACTTATCAGAGAAATACCAAACTGATGCAGTATCAGATGTAATATGTACGCTTGAAACCATTGCTACTTTCCCATTTCCCTGAAGAATGCCCAGGCACATCATCACAATGTATGATCTTCTTGAAGTTCTTCTGTTGTGTGATGAAAGTTAAGTAAAAACCTGAGTGATAAACTTTGCAAGAAGAGGTCAGCAATGCTCCTCATGCTCGTGAACAGTGAGGAACTGAGAACAAGACTTTTCCTTCCTGCCTTTGACCTTCCTCTTGCAGTGCCAAACTTCTCTTTGCTTCAGGCCTCAGAGCAGCTGTTTTCCTGCCTCACAGCCTACACTTGCAAAGTGCTTCTTGAGGCACTGCATACAAACATCTAAAGCAGAAGGATGCAGTGGAATAAAGGCGGATTTTGCCTCTCAAAACTGTGCTGCTCTGGGCAATGCCTGGTGTCAAGGTGCTGGTTTTTCCTGTCTTGGATGTTAGGTTTTGTAGGGGAGCTCGGCCCAGATGATAGGTCTGAGCACTTCCCACAGATGCAGCATGTCCAGCGTAATCAGTATTAAGGGAGTGCAGCAGCTGAAATACAAACAAGTTTGTAAATTTTAGCAGTATTTAGTTGCATCTGTTTCATCTTGCCCTACAGCAGCACTGCAGACTTACTTATGGATGTTGGCTAGGACTGAGTTGTTGCTTCAGTAATGAAGCCATTTTGCCTGACCTTTTAAAAGGAAAGCACTAGTTCAAGGGCCTTTCTCAAGTATGGTGTGAATGAGTCAGTGTAATAGAACAATAAATCCCTCTCAAATCCCAAGTTTCTTAGCTAGATACTGCTGAGTCTCAAGTGTAAGTTGACATTGTGAGGTTCCCTCCTCCCAAAGGGGAGGTTGCCCATTTCTCCCCATTTAAAATGGTCAAAAGACTCTAAACAAAGTCAAAAGACTGCAAACAAAGCACTAATAGTACAGTCTTGAGGGCTGTTCACAAGTCTCGGTCAAAAACCCAGTGAATAAAAGTGGATGATACTGTTTGTGTCATGGGGACCTTGTCAACACCTAAAATTACTTCTAATCTTCTATGGACTACTTTCTCACATTACTGGAACTCTAAATTAATCCAATAATTGCTAGCAGGTAGAGTAGATCACATCGCTAGTCCAGAGTTTGAGCATTAAAGGAAGAAAAATCACAGCAAGCACTTGATTTCTGAAGATTGCATTGCATTACAGCCATCATAGCTTTAAAGCCATGTCACTGCCCTCTCCATCTGCACTGTAGTTCACCTGGTAACACAGCATGCGCTTGTTAGACTTCAGCAATTCCCAATATAAGGTAATTTTTAAATCATGGTTTTGTATTGTAGATTGCAAAGTGGTATTTTTTCCATCAGTGTGTTTACAGCAGTTATTTCATCTCCATGCCATTTTACATCCCACTACTGTGGCCTTCATTTAACTTATGAACATTTTAAAGATGTTGTATTTCTGACTTTACACCAAATAAAAATTTTCATTTGTCTCAATTAGTTTGGTTTAGCATTTGTAAACCCTAAAACTTCTCATAAATATCTGTAGTCAAAAGGTGAAAAAGCAGTAGGGTTAGTAATCTTAAAGGTTTCGACATAGCTGAATTGTCTGAAAAACCAGATGTAATTGATACTGAACCTGAGTTAATGAATCTAGTTTTAACAAAGCTTCAGTTCCTGACTCACTTGCTATTTTCAGCCATCAGTCTTAAATTTCTGTCTACTTTTCTGTTCTTGTTAAAGTAAAAGGATTGGTAGACTGCATTCACTGTTGTAAAAAAGTTAAAACTTGCACTTCTCCATAGCAGTGGGAGACTGCTAAGCCAAGTTAGAAATGTTACTTTTTCCTACACTTTTAGTGAGCTTTACATTAGACAGAATCCAGAATTATTACTTCATCATGCCTTCATGAATGTAGATGCCAGCTGAAGAGTACCTTAAACTGTGACTAAATGAAATGGCCTCAGTACTACTTGGCCTTCCCTGCATATAAAGTATTCAGTCTGGCATCCTCAGTAAGAGCTATTTTACCAAGGTACAACATAGTCAGAGGGAGTGCAGGCTGTAGAGGTCTTAGAGAATTCCAAAGATGACTGACAGTTTTAATAGCAAGACATGCTGGAACTGAAAATCATTATTTTGTTAATTTTAAAGATCTTTCAAGCAACCATGATAGCAAGATGAACCATGTTTCCTGAAATACCTGTTCAGATAAAAATGGACAGTGGACAGGAAGTGTGTGAAATCTCACTGTTGCATTGTATCAATGAACAGGGGTTGCCCTTTTGCCTGGCTTTGTATCTCTAGAGCCTTAAATCCTCAACATCTCTGGTGTTTCTGCTCTAATTACCAGCATAAATCTAGATCTAAGTAAGTTGATGTGCAGAAGGATGTATGCTATCTCTAGATTCTAGGTGATCAAAGCTGATGGGGCATCAATCAAGACTTTATGGGGACTTGAAATTCAAAAGCCTAAGGGAAGATTAGCATCCCCCATGGGGTGACCAGTCCCTGGAGTAACTCAATCACATCAAAGAAACGATAGTAACTATCACATATCAGAGAAAAAAAAAACCTTCCAAAACCCCTAAGCAAACAAACAAACCAGACCCCCAGGACACCCAAACACTGTAACAATTCCAGAGGGCTTCTATCAGACTCAGACATAATTCATTTAAAAGGTGAGCTCTGACAGCTCACAGTAACTGCTGTCAGCAGCATACTAGACTGGTAAAAGCTTCTATCTATTGCTGAGGAGTAACCTGGAGTCTTCACTTCTTACCTTTTGCACAGAGGCCCTAAATAAAGAGGTGGAAACATGCAAAAAGACACAAAAGGCCCGAAATTAAACAAAACCCTGGAGATTTCCATGTAATTCACACCAAATAGAAGTCAAATATAATTAACTTTTGAACCCTTCAAAACAAGCACTTGAGGACATTGGCTTCTTCATTAGGGTTAAGCATTCATTTCTTAGAGACTTCCATGGAATTTGCTGTGAAAATACTTCTTTTTAAAGCAGACAAATGTTATGACAGGCACAAGAAAATCTGTTAGATTCCTTATGAATTAATGTATTTCTACTTCGTTTGTAATGTATGACTACTTTTGCTAGCATTTACGCATTCTACTACTACTACTACAGGCAGCTGCCAAGCAGCAAGTTTATTGGTGACTGAAATTTTATTGTTTAATATACAGCTGAACTTCAATGAAACAATGTTTCTTTACAACAAGCAGTTTATTTAAACTATGAGAATACCCAAGTTACTCACATCGTAAAAAACTTAATCCATCAAAAATTCTTATCTATATTAATAAATTTCATATTAAGCAAGAATTAATAAATATTTTTAGGTTACAATATACACTTAGCAAGTATTCTATAAACAGGTTATACCACTCTGGTTTGGAACATGAGAACTATAAAAGTTTGAAAAAAAATCATCTGTATATGACCTGCAGATTTGATACCTGCATTCAAGAGTAAAACAAATCACATCAATTACCACTTGTATTCTATTTTAAAATATATCTTGAAAATAAATTACTGCAACCAATGCCTAAAGTGAACAGGTGACCACCCATGTAACAAGATCAACTAAAATAAATAATTTACAATAAAAATTGTTCCTAGCACAAAATCATCATAACAAAACAATTATTGCATTTAGCTCTGCACAGAAAATAATACCTTTTCTCATAGCAATGTGAACTGCTGTACATGCTACATCTATGCTACCACCTTCTTTAAGCTAAAAACTGTAAACAGCTTATTTTGTGCTAGAGCTACAAAAGTATTATAATGCATTTATTTAAAAAAATATTTAGAGTAAGTTTATCTCCAACTAATACTAATTTCTAAGAAACTTCAAATCTTAAGAATCTTTGCCTAAAAATCAGTTGGTCAGCTTGTAATTTCCCTTTTATTTTGAATTTGAAATACCAGCTAACTCTTCACAGATAACATTTATCCTTTAAAAAAGGGAATTGAGAAAGTCTGGGATGGTTTAAGAGGCCAGTGAATTAAAATAGGAGGTTAAACAGCAATGAGCCCCTCCTTTTCCCATCAAAGCTCAGCAATCTGCCAGGCCCACTGAAGTGACACACCAAAAGTTACCGTCACTCTCTCTAGACCTGCAAACACCAGCTGGAAATAACTCAGTCCTTTCGTACTCTTCTTTTGCGCACTGATTTCAGTGGACGATCTCCCATTCCTTCATCAGCTTCTTTCTTCTGGAAAAAAAATAAATTCAGCATTAACATTTTAAACTTATTTTAATTACTGAAACTGGCACGCTACGTTATTCATCTTCCTGGATTCCCCAGTCATTTTATCACTAAATGCAGCACTTAAGTGATGGGACATTTTTTCCACACTACTAATATAATGATTAATAAAGTGGGTAGAAGGCTTTTCATTTCTATATTCAGAAAGAAAAGAGCCGTATGTTTAAACTGATGTCAGAAATTTGTTTTTGTCCATGTCTTTGCTGGTTTAAAAGCAGTGACTTTTAAATTAATTTACCAAATTCCTTAAAGAGCACCTTCTGCTAATTTTATTTCCACTTCTGAAGTAAGATGCATTTAGAACATTTTAACTGTTCCCTTTGGAGAGCTACAAATAGAGCAAACTGTCCTTAAATAGGATGTGGTGTTCCCAGTTTAAAAGCGATGTTCCCAGTTTAAAAGAAAATTCTTTCCAATGTCAAATCCATCCTCATACCATGCATTGCTTCCTCACTTTCCTGCATCACCTACTGACAGGCACCTCCTTTAGAAGGAACAGCTGACAGAATGTGGCCTAGCCTGAGTGAGGACATGGGGTACATGATGTGTTCTAGACAACTCGCGACAGAAACACCTACACACTAAAAATACTCAAAGAAAAGCAAGCCATGGCCTCACTGTGACACCGTGTAATGCCACAGACACATTCAGAGCTTGCTATTACTTTCACAAGGAGTCATGTGAATCTTAGTAGATACTGTATTGCTGGATAAATGTACAAGGAAAGGAAAACTTCTTACAGGAACAAGAGAAAGTACAGAATAAGAGGTAATTAACAGAGACTTTTATTGCTGAAACAACGCAACCTCATGCAAGGTACAGTTTCCTGGAAGAGTTTTACATGAAAAGGAGTTAACATTACATTAAACAACTTCCTTAACCTGGAAAGTGACTCATTCAGGGGCTGACAAGCACAAGATGAGCAATGGGTGGATCTAAAGTGTTTCAGACACTAGCAGTTTCTAAATGAATGAATAATGAGTAGCTGACAAAAAAGAAAAGCACAAATTTCATTATACAATGATATTTTATGAAAACAATTTTGTAGAATATCTGGCTGACTGGATTAATCTGCACAAGAAAAATGAAACTGCAGACACTGTGTTCAAAAACAGTATTGTCATTTTGCTTAACACCTTATTTTGGAATAAAAAAACCCCAAAATGTAACTGAAAAACTTAAGGTTTTTCTAGGTCTTGGGAAAAAGCTATTCAGTTGCAAGCATGTTCTATCAGTTGAGAAGCACAGTGAAAACGGACCAATCTGCTGCAGCATCCAAATTTACAAGATCTGCAATTCATTTAATAATCTGTTAAAAGCTACACTCCTGTAAAAATGTTTCACATTTAGGGAGCTGCCCGACCACTTCTATACTATACCTGTATTTATGCAGAGCATTTGAGGTGTCAAATTCAAAGGAAAGCACATTTCTACCTCACAATTTGTTTTATGGCTCAACAGAAGAAAAACACTTATAGGTAACTGAGCTTAGTTAGAAGTATGATGTCTGACAATGGCAAGGAGAAAGTAGGGAAAGATGCAAACTTACCTCATCTTCTGAATCAGATTTATTTGACCTATCACCTTCTTGACTTCTATCTGGAACTTCATTTTCTTCTTCATCTGGAACTCCACTTTCTTCTTCATCATCATAAGTATCTTCACCACTTCCACCTTCTGCAGAAGAAATTAATTTTACTTTGTAAACAGAACTATTTTACAAATACACTACATCCAGGCATACCAGTAAGGAAAAGAAGCCAATTTCAGTCCTAGAATGAACTGCTTGTTTAGAATAACCCATAAAAACATCTCTGGGATACAGAGCAGAATTCTCATGAATTAGTAGAAAGTGATAACTGCCAGATTTAACAACCAATTTTAACAGCTACAACTTTGCCTCTTTTCATAATAGTCCATACTGTCTTCAGACTTGTTACTGACTTAAAGGACTTGATTTACTTTACTTTAAAACTAGGTATTGTATTGGACAGTTTTGAGAGCAGAGTCCAAAACAGGACAACTGACAAAATTCTGATTTAGATGGGGAAGTAAAATATTGCAGTTATCAGTCATCCAGCATGGGAGACACCTACATCCTAAGTGTACTTCCCCTTTTCAGCAGGGAATTCTTCTGACATACCGTTTTGTTTGAGGGATAAACAGCTTTTTATTTCCACCCTTCTTGTGCATTTTTGCAATGCAGAAACTAGTCAGAAAAGCATTGTACTCCCCCTAGCTCATTCAAAGTATGTCCAGTAGCTTGCACTACACTACTGCACTACCAGTATTCTTTATAATATCAAGAGTAAACAAATCTTAAATCTGACAGAAAGGACATACGTTGGCATTTTGCAACTTAACAGTCTGCCAGTGGCTTATTTAAAAACAGCAGTGAAGTAGTGCTCAATTCTGTCCTTGTCAGGTCACACCTATGTCTCATAAGCACTGCTTAGGTGTGAAAAAAAAATAGGAAAAAACCAAAAACAAATGCCAAAAATCTGTACCCACACCAAATTTTTACTGTTGCATCTAAGTTAAACTGAAACAAAAGTATTCATACAAATTAAGAATGTAGTCACATATTAGGCTTGACTCTCCTGATTCTTGGTGAAGAAAATCTAGAAATACCTAATTTGTTAAAATATTTGAGACTTCTGTCTCAAATTCAGGAGGCCAAATTTTTGTACTGTAAAAGTCCCAAGAACTCTGGCTGCAATATAGTTATAAATTGAGCCAAACAGAAACCAACTGTTATGAACTGAGAAGTTAGTTTTGCCATATGTCAGTATACCTGGTTCATGTCTACTATGTCTCTATTTCTATTATCCTAATGAGAAATATGACCAAATAATGAAGATCATGTTTAAGAAAGATGCAGACGAAGATCTCAGTCCTAAAAATAAGCCCTTAAGAGAAGAGCTTGGCAGAAATTCACAAAGCCTTTGGTCATACTCTAATAAAGAGATCGGAAATTATAAATTATGCAAATCCAGCTTCTCCCATAAGTACAAATTTCAATAGAGGGGGAAAAACCCCAAAGAAAAAATACTTCAGATATTAGAAGGTGTAGAACCTAGAACTGGAAAACTATACTATTTTAAAGTATTATTTTAAATTTAACCATATCGTAAGTTAAGCACTATTTCACATAAATAAATGTAGAACTTGACAAATAAAGTTCAGACTGTGCCCCTGAAATTCCATTTTGTGGCAACATTCTTTTATTTCCTGCAATATCTTTCTACAGGTCAAGGAAAGCAAGGAGACAAAGCAGACAAATAGACAATGCCACAAAAATTAACACAGAACAAAATAAAACAGTAAAGCCCATGGACAATGCTCTTCAAGAAGTACTCTGCCAGCAACTCATTGTCACTGGTGTTAAAGAAATGGCCAAGTGTTTCTAAAATGTGCTGTTGTGCCGTGCTTTCTTTTTCTTTCTTTTTCAAATGGTGCCATGATACAATGTGGATTTTGAGTCACGCAGTATTCCACAGCTCAAAACCCCATTGCCTCCAACTCCAAAAAAACCAAAGGAGGAGGTAATGACTATGAAGGAACTGTAAAAATCATAAGGAGACAAAAATAGTAGTAGAAAATATTTATGACTACAGATACGATAGAGAGAAACTTGCATCTGGACCTGATGGAAGCTGGCATCCACCAGCTTGAAGTTCTACCATCAACAAGGAAGCAGAGGGAAGAAAACAGATAGAGACCCACTTGCAAGTCCTGGCCCAAATTGCTTCCCTTTCCCAGTACCTGAAACAGGAGCCTCCCTTCCCATCTTCTTTGTATTATCCTTTTTAAGTTCTCTTTTTGTCTCTTCCATTTCTCTTCTCTCTGTAGCAAAAAAATCAGGAAAAGGAGGCAGAAGACAAATTCTCTAATGCTTTCCAACACAAAGAGGCAAAAGAGCAATAGAAAAAAAAATGGAAGATTTCAACCCGCAAGTGTAAAAGGTGGAAGGAAGCTGAGGGAAGTTAAGCAATTCTTCTTAAAGCAAGAAACAATGAAGTCATATGACAGCAAAGTGTAATCCTTCTCTCTGAAGCCTAGAATTTAACTGAAAACCCTGGATTAGTCATACAAAAGCAAGCTAGGTTAGTTTTACTCTGTGTTCTGTTTAGTAACTAAAAGTAACGGTCTAAAATAGAACCTAACTTTGCAACACCATGAACAGCTGTTCCAAGTACAATTTAAGAAAGCTGTAGGAGCTGAACAGTGTTCCTCTGCAATTTCCCGGGCCTTATTTCTAACATTGAAACACACATTTTAAGGTATTATTTATTAAGTGATGTGTTGTAATTAAATAAATTAACTGAATATTGGAACTGAGGAATGGCAGCAGCATATTATGTACAAACTACGATTTGCATCAAGGCTGGGACAGAGTCTGTAATTCAGGAGCAAAGAACGGGTCAAGTAGAGTAAGATCAAAAAGAAAATGTAGGAAGATACAACACTGAAATCATGTACCTACAATTTAAGCTAAAGTAAAGAATGTATGTAGCAAAACCAGAATAATTAAGTGCCTTGGTAAGGCTCTCCAATAGCAAGGCAAATGGACTAAGTTTGGTGTGGCAAGCACTATGCCAACTATGTACTCAATTCTGTCAGTAGTGGCATGGGAACTGCTGATGATGAGTGAACTTTTAAGTAGCACAGACAGAAGCCATCTACAGTCATGAAACATGGTGCAAAGACAGACGAAAGCCACCAAATTTCAGTCAGTAATACAAAGTGATGTCAGTACCAAGACAAAAACCTCAACAAAACATGAATGTCTGCTATGTCTCTAATTACCCGTGCAAGTCCCTTGTCACTTTCTTTGTTCTCACCAAAGAAGAGAGATATAAGAGGCAGAATCTTGAAGAGTTCTGAAGCTAAAAATTTTCTTATCAAAACTGAAATCAGGTGCTTTGGTTTTTATTCATTATATAGACACTAACAGCATCTCAAAGCTACAGCTGAGTAGTAGGCAGTAATCTTTGATACTGGGATACTGATAATGGGATGATTTAATCCTTGGATGCTGGAGTACAGCTCAACCTACTGACTCATTAATTTCTCCCCTGGATAGTAGGACACACCTCTACAGGCATGCAGTAGGTTGCTAAAAAGCAACATAAAGGAAGCTGCAGACTTCAGTATTTCAAGCCTACTGTATTTTCAAGTTTTAACAAGAATAACTCAAATCAGTGACCAATAGAATAGTATAATCCTCCCAGAGAGGTGTAAACATTTTTATGTTAGAGACTTAAAGATATTCCAAACACATTTTAAACAATAAAGTGACTTTAACTGCTTCGGGTACTTATATCTGAATAATTAAAATGTGTTCAATATATAAAATATTTAGAAGGGACACCATATGTATCACTGTCTACAAACATAAAAAATAGTGTTGGAAGCATGTTCATTTCTTGAAAGTGAAGAAATGCTGAGAAGAGCCTTCCTTTCTGCTTACATTTATCAGACCTATTAGCCATGGGATGCCACTCACTGGAAGTTACCAAAGATGAAAAAAAGGCTCAGAGCAAGGCACATTTCACATAGTCTAAGAAAACAGGTCGTAATTATTGGCAATGCAATCCATGAACTAGTTCTATTCATGTCTTTAACCAAACTGCAAGCTGACATACTCTTACTCATCTTACCATCTTCATCAGTATCTTCCTTTTCTTTTTCCTCTTCTAGTTCATCATCTTCAAACTCCTCTGTCTCTTTTAGTTTTCCCTTTGTAATTTGCTTAGATACATCAGGCTTTTTGAAGTCAATATATTCATCTGATTTCTACAACAAATTAAAAATCTATTTATATTTCAACTCCAATTAAGAATTAAACAGGCACTGTAAGCTAAGTAATACCAATGGCATATTAAAAGGGCACATTGTTGCACAGATGCTCAAGAGTTTCCAAATAAAGTATTAAGAATAAAACCAAATAAAAATATAGTAAATTTCACTAACCTTTCCTGGCCAGCAGAACAACACAGTTAGACCAACAGGGAGAGCTAAAGTCAAGATGTAAAGAACCCAGAGCCATGGGTGTTCTTCTGCAGCAGTCACCAATTGACTAAACATACCAGGCTGTGTTTTAAAAAAAATTAAATTAAAAGAATTGCATTTATATCCCTCTCTACACTTAAGTAAGTTTATGAAGTGTACTGTATACATTTATATTGTCCAAAAACCCTTCTTTACCTTTGCTTTTTAGTGACTAAAGCAATATTGCATTTCAGTACTAGTAAAGCAACAACTTTACAAATTCCAAGTAAGTGGCAGGTAAGAAGGAACAAATGTAGAACTCCAAACACACCAGACCAGCCACAACTCAACTTTGTGAAGTAATACCTGCACACTGTACCAACTAAGCTGAAAGCTCCCAAAGCATCAAGAGCCTGAGGGCAGCAGTTCCTGAGGATCAATGCTGGCTCCACTTGTACTATCACCTTCTCTCCATTGAGAGCCAATTATTCAGAGAGTAAATTGTCCTCCTAGTACAGTTCTGACTTATAGAGTAGAGACACTTAGGCAAGTGCCTGGTGCATCTCTGTAAGAGGTACATCAGCAACTAAGGAAGTTTGAGAGGCACAGTGGAACAAGGGGACTCAAAGGACTTTTTTTGCTATTGTGTGTATACAGGTTCACACATAAACCCAAATATTTTGGAAGAGGGAAGGTTGTGTGAAGAGACAGCTTTCCTGCTTGCATGGACAGATATGCTGTTGCTATTTTCTCACTCTGTGACAAACAGCAGCTGTAAGGAATTGGCCACATTTGCCACCAACCCATCATTTCTCCCCCTGAACAGTAGCCTGCTGTTGCCATTTAATCAAAGAGAACAGAGGACTGTTAAACAGAAACGGGAGTGCAGGCAGGGCCCATGATCCCATATGGCCGGGCAGATCCATCCCACAATATAGGCAAGGAGAGAGGAAGGCTGTCAAAGTGCACTACACAAACAAAACATGGATGCACACAGAGAAACACACACCTAAACAGCCAAAAGCCTAAAATTATTGAATAGAAACAAACACTAGACTCTTCATTCCTCATGGGAGGGAAGCATCAAAAGAATATATATCATGGATATAACCATAAAGAAAAATAGGGGGCAAGGGGGAGGAGTTACTTTGAATATAAGTAACTCAGCCTTCATTCTTTCACTTGCTGTCAGGTACTGAATTTCTAGTATCAATGTGAACAGCAGAAGGCTTCACAAGAAGTCAATTTCTCACTAGATGTTTAAGTAAAATGCAGCATCCCTTTAACCTCAAAAAAATATTCATCTGGGAAAGGTAAAAAGCCAAACAACAAGACAGAAAACCTATCAGAGTTACTCAGCAAAATTGTTAATTGCAGACGAATTAATACTCTGTTAGCATGGACAGAAAATTCTTCCAACAGCACAGCTTCCTTACTACTTTCTATTATCAAGAACATAGTAAAGTTTATACCTCATTAGCACTTGCTACTAATTTCTTCAAGCCCCAGCTATCTGCTGCCCAGCGATCTGCTACTTCTTTTTCTGAACATATGATGAAGTTATCAAAGTAGATATCAGATGTCATAGACCAGAGTTCTAAACCAATAGCACTGACAGCAGTCATCTTGAATGGGTGAAGATCTTCAAAATAGTCTGGGTTTGGTATTTTCCGAGGGCTCCAGATTCCCTGTTAATGGAAACAAACATAATCACATTACCTATAGCTCAACAAAAGAACAACTTCTGAAAGAGATTTCAAAATAATAAGAATTTTTATTTAAAAAGACAAGAAGTAGAGTTTAATTTATCTAAAACAGAACTGGAAATAGCTGTAAGATTTTGGCAAATGGGTCTCAATTTTCATGGCTTAGGGCAGACCTCCTAAGTACTTTTTTCTTTTTTACTGTAGAGGTAACAGTAATAACTGATTCTTACCAGAAGTGTTTGAGAAAATTTTAGGAAAGGAAAATTCAGCCTTATGGTACCAAATAAGAGCCAAATTTTGTTTGCAAACTTGCTTAGGATCTTACCCTCTGAGACATCAGTTTCAAGTACTCCCATAACAAAGTAACTCCTAATACACAGTAACTCTCTTAACTATCCAGCTGATTACCTCTTATATTTGTAGGGGAGGAGGGGACTTTCATTATCCAAAATTGACGCTTCCTCTAAAATTGAACTAGTAAGGCCATCTGCTTACTGAAAGGCTTCATTTTTTAAAATTAAAAAAAAAGACTAATTCAAAAGACTCATGTTTAAAATCCTAATGTAATTCAGAATACAGTTCTGAAGACCATACTAAATAAATGGTATCAATGAAAATTGTATAAAAGTCAACTTTAAACAGCTAAGTTGTTTTAATACAAGAAGAATTATTGTTTCCCAGTATACTTCAAGGAAAAAAAAAAGGCAAATTAAAAGCAAAAAAATCTCGAATTAGTGAGGGTATACAGACTCATTCTAAAATATAAATATACTGCAGAAAAGCCTACGTAAATATACTACTTTGACTTGCTTGCTCTGCTGACTCTGTATATTTTAGCCATGACTAACAATTTGGCTTTTACCTGATAGTTAGGATTATCTATCATAGGTGCTTTCCATTTTCCTTTGTACTTTGGGTTACTCTTCATGGGACGCACCCACTCTCCACAACCAGGTGCGGTCTCACATTTTGCATTACGGATCTGAGGGGCTTCCCACTCCCCATCCATTTCTTCATCCCTAGGGAGAAAAAAAAAATTTACAAATAACTGCTTTAAGATCAGCCAGGTGTCAAACAATGGCAGTCTGAAGTTAGGGTCTACGTGTATTGTTGTAACAACCTCAGAACTCTGACCAGCTCACAGAACTTTATCCAACAGTAAAGTTGGGTAAAAAGTGGGTAAACACTTTTTTTAAGGAGTACTACACCTTTTTACTTAAAGGTCACATGTTCATATCTACCACAGCATGACTGACTTCAGTTACATTCCTGGCTCTGCAGACAGCTTCAAAGACTTCTACCCAGGATGCTTAGAGATCCCTTTGAGATTTACATTATGATTTCAAGTTATCAACTTGAACTGTAGTAAATTCTTTCAAAGTGGACCTTCACATTCTGTTTGTATTTATATATCTTCAGAAAACAAAAGGCAAGGACAAGTTCATGTTTTTACAGAAGCAGTCCCCCACACCAACAAATATTTGGTCATACCATACACATTCCAACTTACAACCCCAAAAGACAATGAGATGTGGACTGACTTCCACAACTAATAATTTGCCACAGAGAACAGTCTTATCTACAAAACACATTACCAATCTGCACTTACCAGTCCTTCGGTTTTTTTGCATTAGGGTCTGGAACATACTGTGGTTCATCATCAAGCCACCCCTCAGGCTTAACAGCATCAGGATCTTCTATTTTGGCAGGTTCATCTTCATCCCTTCAATTGCAAACTTATGTTAGAAAATACAGCAGCTTGACTTTGGACCAATATTCTGTTCAGAGGACTACAACTGGCATGAAAGGGATGACTTTCACAAACACAACAGAATTAGACTCACTGATCATGAGCATTAAACATATAATTATCTGCCTATAAATATCTAGATTATATTTATATTGTTTTATAATGCTATTTAGTCTACAAATTGCTGGTATCAAGTGGCACGTGTCAGTCAGGTCTTCCCACTGAGGTTTCCCTAATCTTCCTGAGTTGCCGTAAGAACAGTAGTTCACACAGAAGTAGAAATTCATTGTAAATTAGAACTATAGGGTAGAAAAAACTTCTTATTCATGTGTACCAAGCCTGGTTACTACTAGCAACCATGCAGGGCACAAAATCAACAATTAATGATTTTATTTGTTTCCTTATGCCCACCTCAAATATGTTTTCAAACTTCAGTGCTTTTAGTAAAATGTATTCCAATTGTCATTAACAAACCCCAAAATAAAACCAGTCAAATCTTTTAAGTAAACAACCTGTATGTAAGACATTGTAAAAATTAAAATGTTCTCCTTACCAGTCATCTGGTTTGACAGCATTTGGATCAGGTATTTTAGGTCTCTCATCCCAATCATCAGGCTTCTTATCAGTAGGATCCTCTATTTCTTTGGAAGGATTTACTGGAGGAATCATATTCTCAAGTAGACTTCCTTTACTGACAACTGTTTGGTCGATTAATATTTCAAATGTATCATCTGGTTTTAGCACTAAATTGAAGAATTTATATTGAAGAAATAAGGTAGCTCTTTAATTTTACAAATATATTTAACCAAAACTATAGCATAAGCACAGACTTAGTCAAATAACAGCAAACAGGATCCTCACTAGCAGAGGATACAGACTCCTCACTCAGGCACTGGATCTGGACACAAAACATCACCCTTGAGGGGATGTATGGCCAGCATCAGGTCCCCAAAGATTAAACTTGAAGAAAATTCAATGGCTGAAACACATCCAAACACATTCTAAGAGACTTTTCAAAAACCTACCAACTTGGCCAAAATTCTGTGGTTTCACTTCAAAAGCACTGAGAGTGAAAAAAGAATCAATGTCCCAAAAGGCATCTCTGCTACTAAATTATAATCTCACACTTGAAAGCATGGGAACACAAGAACTGTAGCAGTAACGTAGCAGAAGGATCAAAGCAGCATTTTCTATCAGGTTCTAAACTCTAACAGCCATTTTCCTGAAATGCCACACTGCAAATGCTTACACATTTGAAGAGAATTTCCTGAGTTAGCAAGTGTGAGTAACTGAGAAGCCAAGGTCACAGAACTGAGCACTGTCAGACTCAGTACCCAGATGCATCCAGATCTATTTCTAATAAGCACTTATAAATGTGCTCACTGGTTAAATAGCAGATTCAACTGCCCATTTAACATAATAAAGATTAGTAAGTAAAAGTAATTACTATTCTACTTTTATGACAGTATTCTAAAAACAGGTTAAGCAAACCACAGTAACAGTCTTGTAACAGCTGGATAATATCTAACGATAGTCTTCCACCCTGAAATTTTCAACAGCATTAAAATATCCATAAATGAATAAATGAAGCCCCCATATCACCTTTAGATAAAACACAAAGAACTAATTTTTAAACTCCTATTGTCCGTCACATAAATGCATTGGAATCACATAGCTCTATGGAGTCTGTTTGAACAGCTATAACATGATAAATGCAATTTACTTTTAAGAACCTTGAATCATAATTTCTCATGAACAATCCAAATACAGGAATGCATGCATTCCTTTATTATGAGATTCCCATTATCTAAAAGGGCAAGTTTGCTGTGGCATACTACAGCAATCTATTTTAGAAACCAATAAATTTTCCCATGGCACAGCACTTGAACATGCCTTCTGTTATTACTATTCGGTGGAAGCTCCTAAGTACAGTCAATTTGGCTGGATTTGCAGCATATCATAGATTAGCCCATTCTCTGACTGCTCAGAAGTTAGAAAAAGGGGATAAAAAATAACTTTTATTTCTCTGTATAGTTCACTGGTACAAGAAGAATTGTCAGATGGATTAAAACCAGCCATTCACCTCAGAGTCTGTGCAGACCTATCTGTTCATGCACACTGCTTCGGATGCAGGTGTTGGTGAGAACTCTCAACATGTGGAAAAGAATGGTGTGTGGCATGCTACAGATTTAACTGAATTCCTCTGAACTCTGACACCTTCCCAGAATATTGGGCAGTTGGACATTTTAATATCTTTCCCAGTAAAAATAGTTTTATTACAATAATTACTGAAGGAATTTATTAGTAAATGCTAGTCAGGGCTGATAAGCTTTTTCTGTAACTGAATATTAAGCAGTAGCACCTGAAAGCTACTTTTATGTCCTGCAGTTAAGCCCTTTAAACCATTTAACCCAAATCATTAAGCAAACACCACTCAGAATTAACAAGCTATTACAAACAAAGACTCAATTACAAAGCTTCAGCAGACGAAACCACATTTTTAATTTCTCCTTTCCAATATAAGAATTGGAATTCCATTTTTAAGAACTGAACAATACCAAGAGTATATAGATGCGTCTTCTTGTCCAAATAGAATTTTTTTAGGTCTACATCAGGACGTTCAGCATGTTTTTCATCATATTCTCCAGTTTTAGGATTCTTATGTCTGAAGATAAAGTGTAGTTTGTAATCTTCTCCACATTTATCTGGTCCAAACATAATAGTGTAAGGTGTTTTGTCAAAAAAGTATTCCTGTAGAAGCAAGAAAGCTGAGCATGTGTTATACTGGACATTTTATTATGTCACTTTTGGTACTTCTTTTTCTTGGTGTGAAGCATAGTTACCTATCTCTAAAAGGTAAATGAAAAGTGGTAGGGTAAACCATGAAAGGAATTCAACAGTCCTCTGGAGTTCTCTGTTTCCAGGGAATGGACTAACTCTCAGTCTCTTCAAGGAAAATGAATGCATTTATATATTTAGACTTTATCCTTATGTTAAGTAGGAACGCCTGTTACAAATCAAAACACCCAAGTATCTCTCTCCCTCTACAAACATTACACTAAAAGATGGCAGGGAACTAGTTACTGTTCTTCATAACAATTTTCTTTTCCAATAAAGATAAACCCCAGGATATTAATATCCAGTATTTTATAAGTAACTTTTCCTCTCCGCATTAAGTAACAGCAACAAACAACACTGAAAATACCAGATATAGTTATTCTCCTTCAGAGTGTGCTGCATTACACAGTTATGTCAGTATCTTTAAACTATTTATGTTTTCTGTATTTGGAATACACAGTAATATGCATGTGCTGATCAGTAAAATTGTTTCACAAGTTATGAGTTAAGATCCTATGGCTTCTATTAATTCAGAAAGTCATACTTAACGGACATGAAGGTCCTCTGTCCTGCACATCAGACAACACCCATGGAGAACCAAGCTGTCCCTCAAATGAACAACTGATAGCAAATATTAAGCAAGAGGACATACCAGATTCAAGTCACTGCTACTGGAGAGAAGTTTAATATATGCACCACCACAGTCAATGCCTTTTTGAAAATTCACTTCGTATCTGGGCAAAGAGAAAGTGGCAAAAACATTCTGAGTATCAGAAAAATATGAATTAACTGCTAATCTGCAGTTCTAATTGTGAATACATTAAGACTGCATATTAGTACCTACTGTCAAAACACATCTATGTAAGCAAAATGTTTTAACTTATTAATAAACATCAAGTAAAAAATCTGAAGGATTACTTACTGAACAATCAAAGGTTTATCATCAAAAACAAATGCTTTTGTTAGCATTGCTGATATTGCATGATACTTTGCCACCGATTTTAACACTAATCCTCTGTCTCCAGGCATTGCGTTTTCCTTCAGCTCTTCTACTTCCCATCTTCCTAAAACACACACGCACAAAGTCTTTGAAAAAATGCAGTCTGAATAAGAAATCACAGCCTTGCTGAAAGTAAAGAGTTAGTAACAAATAAAGCTTAGCTGCCAAAATAGGGCAGAAATTCTGGCATCTTATGTCAAAGATGTCATTTCTTGTTGTTCTCAAATTTACAAAAATCCATAAGTAAACTTTATTGCTGTAGATCTGTATCTTTAGGTTGTGGTATCCTACAATGGCTAAAGGAACAAAATATTTCTCCGGGTTTTAAATTTACTTCTACCATCATCACATAAAAAACATGAGTCACAAAGCACTGTGTAAAGCTAAAGACCAGCATCATTACTTTTTTCTGCTTACATAAAATTAAAATCTCTTGAGTCAAATCTAATCACAGGGTAAATGAAGCTCCCTCATCCTCCCCAGAGTCTTTCCAGGAATTATCAGATTTGGTCCAAAACAAGCCTACAGCTTTGAAAATAGACAATTTTTTATTTATACATTCTCCAAGTTTGGGATAAATACATGCGTGTCCAATATCCAAAGAACAAGATTTCTTCTAAAATGGCAGTTACATTTTCTCAGAGACTAACAGGACAAGATTCACTGGGTTTTTTTCCAGTAAAGAACAAAGCACAAAACATCCTACTTTTACAATCCACTGTAATTTTGAAGACTGCCTGTGTCAATGTAAAAAAGAAAACACCAGGAGTTCCTCAGCATGTAATTTAGAGAAGATTAATAAACTGTGATGTGTAAATAAAACAGTGATTTACTTTTATTCAGCTGAAGTGTGATTAGTAAAAGTTGTTAAGGAAGGGCAGATATACAAGTCAATAACAAATTCCTAGTTTCTTCTAGCCTCATAGACAGGAAGGAGGAGAATTCTATCCTCTTCAACAGCGTTCCTTCCTGGAAACTAAGGCCAAAGAAAAACAACAAGACTGGAAAAAAGAATTGGAAAGTAGTTAAGAAATGTGTCTTTATCACAGACTTTATTAAATGTTGAATTTTCTGACTTCAAGCAAATAAGACTGTTTTGACACTAAAGACAATTTTTTATCTAATATGAAGCCAAGTAATCAGAGAGACCTTGTTTCTCATAAGCATCTCATCTGTGTGGCTATCTCCTCTGCAACTTCTTAATTTTACCAATTAATTTTGGTAACCACTAAATTTAGAATCATCAGTTCTACTCTGTTCTGAAAGTTTTGCTTGCTTTCCACTTTCTATTAACATAACTGACTTCATTTGACATAAGAACAGTAGCAAATATTTCTCTTCTCCCCACTCCCTCTTGAATGAAATAAAACTCAGGTTGCAAAATTATTCCCGCAGATCAGGCATCTGCCAAAATTTTAAGCAGCCAATTCTAGACTAGGAAATCACAAGCGCAAACTGCAATGATTAAACCATCAGTACAACGTTTTCATTATTGCTTTCCAAATTTGTTTTTGGCTACTCTAAGACTAAATTGTACAAGAACCACTGAAGAACCCTGCATTCAAGCACAGGCAATCTGAAAAATATTTAAAAAAAATTGCAGTTTTAACTTTCTTGTTTCAGAGGCTATACCAAGAGACTAAGCCATGAATCAGTAGTAGGACAGATGGAGCAAAATGGAACACAATGCTTTAGAAAACTATTTAACAGCTGAAATTGAAGTGGTAAATCTCTCTCACAGGATTTCAGAGAAGACAGTTCCAAAGAAACAATACTCATAAACAAACAGTATTAAATATTCAGTTTCCAAAGGGTATTCTGGTATCATCCATGGCAATACACTATTGGAATGACAAAAAAAAAAAGTTATCTTCACACTAAATAACCCAATGAGCAACATTTCACTTCTCAGTTTCAGGATAACAGTCATTATACAAACTCACATTTTTGACCTATGCCATCTAGACATTCAAAGACAAGTTCTGAGTTATTATTTCTCAAAAAGCAACAGAACATTATAAACTACATAGTGGAGGTAAACATTAAAGTTGCTTACCATCATATTTAGCAACATTATCATCCATGTCTTCTTTCAGAGTTACAGACAACACCCACCTAAAAAAAAATTGTACTGGTCATTGATCTATTTAGGCAAAGCTGTATTATTTAACAAACAAAGGAAAAAAAGCTTTTACTTCTAGGCTGTGAACCTGTAATACTGATTTTGAGTCAGCATCATGGAACTGCATGTAGCTCTAAGAACATGCAGAGAAAAATTAAAGGAGAGTAGTCTAATACAGCATTTCAAAATACTTCCTAAAAATGTAAATGAATAGACAATTAAAGTCTAAAGTAATTACATTCCTCAATTATTTAATTCTGAATAAACTTCAGCTTTATATACAAGTTCAGTTTGGCAGAATGTAATATGCATTTAATGTAAAAAATGCATTAAAAATAGCAAGTTTCAAGTATAAGACCTTCAATAGAGGAAATAATACCTTTCAATAGGAAAGAAAAAGAAATCAGCCAAATGAATCTTAACTTTATCTGACAGTAACAGTACACACACATAGCAGAGGACAAAAGGGAATGGTAAGTCACAAATGCAAGATTACAAGTGCACTGCACACAGGAGATCCAACAGGGCAAACACACTCCTGATCTCCTCGATTCTATGAGCAAGGCAAACTTGGCCATCTCATTAAGAGTATCACAAGATTTGCACAGACTCCACACAAAGTGTTCCTCTGGAAAGGGAAAAAAAGAAAAGGGCAATCCATCCTCACCTGGACATTCAGCAGTTCTATCTGAAGCCATGCACAGGAATATCTTAAGCCAACAGCGCTGCTGAACTCTTTATTGTATCAGCCACAAGAATACATTCTAATAATTTATTCTGGAAAGAACTGAACTTTCATTCTTTCTGAACTATCCTCTGCATGGAGTGATTCAGGGATGAATACTCTCTCTTTTCTGCTTGAATTGCAGTCACATTTGTTCACTGTTAGCAGTGATGCTAGAAAAGCTTCACAGTATAAATAGCAAACTAGATCCTCGGCCTACCAGGAGAGAGACCAGTGAGGACATAAAACATCTCTACAAGTCATGTGAAAAAATTTCCAAGGCCCGTTTTCAAAAAAGCTGCTCTATTCTTACCTAGTCAATTTATATATACTCTTTTCCACACTTCAGGGAAGAAAGGCAGCATGCTGCTTACTTTCTCATAAATTTTTCTTCCATACTCCTTAGTCTTATGTAAATTATGCAAAGCTAGACCAAAAAATCCCAAGCATTGTAGCTAAAACTTTGAACATAAGATTTAGTAGGAAGACAAACTAATCTTTGAACAGTTCTCAAAAAAGCTAGAAACTTGGATGAATGGTATCATTCAAGTACCCCAGTTAAATCTTTGCATCTGTTAATCAAGGTTTTCAGTGGTTTGTTTGGCTGGTTTTTTTAACAACCATCATCACCTCTTCTAACATTTTTTTCTGTCATCACAGGTGCTGCTGTTGCACTTAACATTTAGAACTGACACATACCTAAGATCACGTGGAAAGAAAGAGTTTGCTACTGAAATGTAATGGCACTTCACCTCTCAGCTAGTTAAACCCAACTGACTAAAGCTTTAGATTATTTTTCTTAATGTCCACAAATTCAGGGTTTATTAAAAGCTTCCTTAAAACACACACAGAAGAGTAATGTATCTGAAATGTTAAATGTCCAGCTTAACATTAAGATGTATTTGGAGCAAGCCATAATAGTCTTCCCAATTCTAATCCCCATAAAAATAATTTTTACAAAGATAGTAGCAGAAAAATGAATACAAAACAAGCCCTGCCACTGTAAGTTAACCAGCTGAAAGTAGAAGTTTATCACTTTAAGACATAAACTTACCCCGACAATCCTTCATCAAAGGTTTCTGTAAAATACACTTCCCCAGTTGGCTTTGGAGTCTGGTACACAACCTAAGAGATATGTACGGACGCACATCCCAACATAAATTACAACTGAAATACACTCTCCCATCTCCAGAAGTAATCCACCCAAGCAGAACAGATGTTGTTCATTAGAAATACCCAGCAGCAGAAAGCCACTTCTCCCCCCCCTCAACATTTCAATAGTTTGTGTGCACCCCTCCAACAGTGAGCAGTTTCATATCTCTGAATTTTAAAAGTTGCTTTCTCTGTTCAAAGCTCATAACTAAAACTTTGTTACATCTTCTATGAAACAAAACCCCAAAAATTTTTCTGAACCTGCACCAAATCTGCTTCCTCCCCATTTCTTTCTTCACATGTTTTCCATTCTTGTTTTCCCATCTATTACCTACATCTGTTTTGAAGAATAGCATACAGATTTTCTGGTATAATAAAGACAGTGCCAATAGGCAGCTGTGACTGATGAAGTCAAGAAACTGGTCTAAATCAAAGTCTCAGTGAGACCAAGGTGCTTTCCATTTACTTCTTTAGAAGTGACATCTTAGGACTTGGAACAAAAGGTTCTGTATCTAGACTGAAGAAAAACCTTTTTCATGACTATTGACCACAGGCGGAATATTTTACACTTGGGCATAAGAGAGTCATTCATTAAGTTTGCCCTGTATGTCACATATAGCAAGTGAAAAACTCAGACTGCCATATTTGAGACCCACTCAGTTGTCAAATGCAGATTAACTTGCTCTAGTTATAACTATGCATTTTGTATTTAACCAGCTTGAATTAAAGACTTTTGTAATCTTACCTCTAGAGAAGATTTATCTCTGTCAACATCAGCTTCTTGGGACTGCTTGTCAAAATTCTCCACTTCAACATCTGCATCCAGATTTTCTTCATTTTCCATTCCTGCAGTCACTGAGCTAATTATCAGGACACCCAAGCACAGCCAGTCCCACTGGAAGTGCATCTTGGTTATCTGAAGAATTAAAAGTTTTAGAATTTAAATATAATTTCAACAATATTATCAGTATTATTTAAATTTTACCCCAGACTTTACCTGAAAGAGGAAAAAAAAACATTAAAATAATGAGAAATAGCTATCAAAAAGTGTTGTCACTATAATATCTTAATTTGCTTTTTAATTTTTTTTTTTATTTCTGAGCCCTGACTCAGACTCTCTTTTTCCTCCTGTTTTCCCAATGGAAGTGCCTGTAGCCTGTTCCTTTATCTTGCCAAATGTAGCAAGAATCTGACTGCAATACACATGGTTTTTGTGAACTAAGCAAGACTGCTTTTATTTTTCTCATTTGTAAACAATCTGAACAAGTAAGTAAATTGAATCAGTCTCTATAATCCAGCAATAAGTAACATCCCTTTCATTAGGAAAAATTAAATTATAGATTTAGAATGTATTATTATCCACTGCCAGAACTGCATTTGTATTTGCCCCTACTTCCAATGACTATATTTAGATGAATGCAGAGTATATACTGCCTCCAGCTCTAAGTGTCAAATGACACTGTAAGATAATTTCAGAAAATATATTCTGTTTAAAATTATTATCCAGTAACTTTCAAGTTTAAGTTAGTTAGAGCAAAAGTTTAAGCTTAAATGCAAATACCTTCCCAATTTCAGGGAAATCTGAAGATCTTTAATATGTGTAAGTATGAATGTCAATAGGAGACAATTGCCCCAGCCTCTCAATCTAATCTGCTGTGAAATGACTGTTGCCCAGTATTTTTTGCTTCACATCTGGAAGACATACAAATCCACTTTTATGTTAGAGTATCCAGTAGTTTGAGGACGTGCAGTGTCAAAAATGCCTATGCAAGTTTCCTCAAAGTTCTTACAAAAAATACGATTTTTAAAAATTATTTTTGCCTGAATTCGTAAACAGAATGAAGACAGATTCTAGACACCTCTACACAGGTATTTATCACCTGTTTCTTATTAATTTATATTCACAGTAAGCTTAAACAAATGCTGGTATTTATTTTGCTATTTTAAGACATTTTCAAGCCTTACATTACTTGTAGACAGTACTAGTTATATTAAAAGCTGTGGTGCTGAGGTACCTTTTGCACCTGAGAGAGTAGCCACCCTCTCAGTTACATCATCACTCCTTAGAGATTAAATTGCTTACCATTACAACTCTAAATATCCCAGCAATTATAGATACTATCTTATATTGACAGAGTGAATTTCTTTCTCTTTCTTTCTTTCTTTCTGGCTTTATCAAATTTGATAAGCAATTCAACACTGCAACTGCACCAATAATTACTTCATCATTCATTTTTTAATGCCTGCAAGTTTTATCAAGCAACGCGTATAGAGATCAAACAGTAACAGGGCTTTATTTCTTTTACAATCTATTAATTTAATATTAACTGCACTGATTATATTTAGAGCCAGGATATCCATAAACCACAAGATTACCATAATGAAGTGTTTCACACACCAGTACTATGTCAATACTAGGAAATAATCAAAAGCCTCTTTTTTTGGGACTAACACCTATTTTCCACAAGACTACATTAATCATATTACCATTCTTTTTTTCTCCCCTACTACTATCAACAATTCCTGCCACTCTTTGTGAGACTTTACAACCTTGCTTGAAGATGGTGAGTCCGTGGTTCCCTCTTTTTTTCAGGTGATACATTTCAATAGTTATCTGCAAATTTTACTAGTGTTTTGTATTTGACTTTTTTTTATTTTTAGGTTAAAACTAGAGATACTGTTAATTCATAGACCTCCTTAGCAGTTCTAGAACTTAAAATAATCTTGCCCTGAAGATTTAAAGTACCTGAGGTTATCACAGGTGAACATTTAATTTTACGGTGTATTTTTGAACACCTTTCTTTGAGGAGTATCGGTTTTACCAACCCCATTTTCTTGTTCCTTAACCATCATATTCGGACAAGCACTCAAAGAATTCCATATCAATACCTTCTGGACTCCTTAGCTCCTAGCTAAAGTGTCAAATATTAACCAAGTATTAGACTTGCATTTTAGCATACAGCATACAGCCTACCTCACCTTTGCTTGTTCGTCATGCACATGGTCTTGGCTCCTCCTAAAGCAGAACAAGAGGTACAACTTTCTCTTCCAGTACATTTCAGGTGTGTTTGTGTATGATCCAAAAGACTTTTCACTTACATACCTGAAATTTTACTGTAATTAGCCCCATGCACTTCTGTTCCATACACAGACTAACACAGGCATCCAAGAAGACACACAAGTACTCACCTTTCCAAACACCTCCCTCTCAAAATTTCTGGTGCTTTGTTCCCACTGAAACCTATCACTACTCCCTGATCCTACCTAGGACTTCCCTAATTTCCTTCAGCTTTCAATTATATCTCTTACTTCTTCCTTCAAGAAGAGAAGGCACATTTTAACCTTTGACCTTTTGATATACTTTAAAAATAATCCCAGAAATGCTGAAATATGCTATCAAGACCAATTACAGTAATCACTCAATTGCCAGGCAAAGATGGTTTTAACCAGCCCATGACATCTTTCACTTTTGTGAACTCTGCCACACTAAAGTCTTAGAATATAAAATAAATCTTTCAACTAAGCCAATGAGTTTCTGGTCTCAAAACAGAACTTCACACTACACGTTTAATTATCTTTAAAACCTACTGAACTTTCCTAATTAATACATAAAGACTTATGAGAAACTTTTCTGACTGTATTTTCAAGGTGGCAATGAAAATAAGCCAAAAGGATTCCCACTTTTATAATTTCCTCAGCAGAACAAAGCAAATTAGAAGAGCCTATGGCTATCACAAAACACCAAACATATTTATTAGCAGTCTTGTCAATGTATCTAAGCTCAGACCTGTAATTTTAAACATATGTTTTGCATAGCTGGGTCACTTTTTGCCATGGGTAACCACAGCACAGCTACACATCAGCAGGACATTTAAGCCAGCAGTACTATTGCAAAGCATGCTCTAGGGAAAAGCAACAGTGCTGCAACATCAGCAGAATATTGCACCTAAAGTAACAAGATGCTTTTTCTGAGACACAGACTAGTATTTATAAAAGACAAGGCATAAGCTGTAAACATATTCTGATGGGATATTAGAATGTTTTCCCCACAAGGACAGGTAGGCAGTGGCACAGGCTGCCTAGTCTCAGTCCTTGGCATTTTCCAGGACAGCCAAGAAAAAATCTCTAAGCAAGCTGGACAAGCCTCAGGGCTGCCGCTGTTGTGAACAGCAGGTCAGGAGAGACCTCCTGGTGTCCCTTCCCACCTGAATGATTTGATTTGGGTTGCATGGTACAAATGTGTCCACTTTCGTACCTCTATACCACGGTCTTCTGCAAACTGTGTACATGCCATTAAGTGAGTGGCATCATTATTCCATCTGCTGCAGAACTAAATAAGAGGTCAGGATCTTCTAGATTACTAACTTTTGTTTGGACTTTGAAAACAGTCATACCTTTTCCACGTAACTCTCAGAGTTCTGGATTCTCAAGCAGAAAGGGAGTAAGACAGCCATTCTCACTCTTAAGTCCAAAGCTCCTGCATCCAGTATTAACACATGGGTTTTTCACAGGGCCAAATATCAATTCCATCCAGGGCCACGAAATGTGGAGGATTTTTTCCACACACTCCTTCTTCCATCTGTAACCATGAGCTGCTTTATTCCTCCCCCATTCTGCTACATTGTCATCAACCTCGCATAAGACAACATCCAGCTGTAACTGCTCCAAGAAACGCATGCAAGAACTCTTACACAACTTTATGTTTTTCTTTTATTGGGTGTGAAAACGGTACCTCCCTCCATCTGCGATGTTAAGCACCCTGCGATGTTAAGCACCCCACACCCTGCTGTGAAGTTCAGCACTCCCGCAGGTGCCTCGAGATATTTTGCTGCTACAGCGAGCTCGACTTAAACCTTCAGACGACCTTTTTTCCTAATTTAAAAAAATAGACCTTAGGGTCAAACGGCCACCCGGTGTTCTGTCAGCACCCAACACGAACCTGCTTTCTGGGATACCTTGAAGGGAGAACGAAGGCCGCGACGCCGCGCTTCTCCTGCCCGCCTCGGGTGAGGGGCCGAGCTCCCGGACTCTCCCGTGCGGCTCCTCCACCCAGTTCCCCCGTGCCACCCTCGGGACCCGCCGCCGTCGGGAGGCAAGAGCGACCCGGGGGCGCCATCGCCCACCGGAGACCGAGGACAGCGAGGCGGAGCAGGGCAGCCTCTAACCACCCCCCTCCCCGCGCCACACGGGATCCTCACGCACCTCCCGCCGGCACGGCGGGGCTGGGCGGCCGCCGCTTACTCCCGGCCTGGTTACCAAGCACTGCGACGCCGCTCCTCCCACGGCGGGCGTTTACCGGCGGCGGTCCTGGCGCTGCCCGGCCCGCGGCGGGCGGTTACCGGCGGCGGGAGCCGGAGCCGGGCCCGTTCGCTCGTCCCGGCGCATCCCCGGCCGCGCACGCGCACGACGACGCCGCCGCTCCCGGGGATGCGGGAGCAGGTGCCACAGCTCGTGCCGCGCCGCGCCGGCCAATCACGGCGCTGCGCGCGCGGCCTGGCACAGCCGAGAGGAGCCGCCACGGAGCGTGTGTGGGCGCGAGAGATGGGCAGCGACCTACGTTAATCGGAGGTGCCCGAACTGAGGCGAGAGCCAATGCACGGCTTGATCGCGGCTACAGGCCCGCCCTGCGCGGGGTGCCTCAGCCAATCGCCCGCCGCCGCTGGCCGGCCCCGCCCCTCGGCATTCGGCGTTGCTGCCGGGTGCTGTGTTGGTATGGCCGCGGTCCGCGGGACAGGATAGCGCCCGTCGCCGATTGCCCTGCCCCACACGCCTGCAGCCACGGAGCCGCCAGGATAAAGAATTTTCAAACCTGTAACCTCGAATTAACGAAACCCTTAGTTACAGCGGTATATTCACCCTGACGTTTGAACATATGTGCTGCGAAGCAGAGCGAAATAAAAACATCTTAAATTTAAGTTCCTAACGCCAAGTTCCTATCTGCCTCTTGTACTGAAGTCAAGCGTTGGCGTGCCCCTTGGAAAAGTCCCTTAAAAGATTTAAGACGAGAAGGGAGACCTATTCAGAG
The DNA here is from genome assembly GCF_027477595.1 of Haemorhous mexicanus. NCBI lineage: Eukaryota > Metazoa > Chordata > Aves > Passeriformes > Fringillidae > Haemorhous > Haemorhous mexicanus. The sequence goes on from NC_082344.1 coordinate 12,330,820, forward strand.
AATTGATAACTGTGCTTCAGTGAAAATCGAAATTGTTTGAATAAAACATTATTAATATTGAACTGTTTAAAGTCATATGTTTCTTAACTAATTTTTAGTTAGTTGTTTTCATTAATTGTGTGAAATACAAAGCTGTGTTTCATGTCGGGTACATACAGGCAATGTGTGTATTTGTGATTGTGATATGTGTGGAGGCCAACAATGGGACAGTTGCAAATTCTAATAATAACTGAGGAAAGTAAAGCATGGAAGAAGGCCTTTGAACCTATCTTTTGTTTGCAATTAACCTTAGTTGATTTAGGAGCATTTGAATTAAAGCGTTAAGGATGTTGCTTTTTGCTTGTAGTCAGGCCTTAAAGAGTGCTGCAATAATAACCCTTTTGAAGTATAATTTTAGAATATTGCTTGTATCCATGAAACTATAGCTGTAGAATATATATAAAGGAAATATGCTTATCTCACACCTTAACAAAACAGAGAAAAAAAACAGCTTGAGAAAGGAAGATGAACATCATCTCAAGGATTTATAATTTCGACCAAGGGAAGCTGGACATCACTGTTATGAGATTTATAGTCATTGTAATTAAAAGGTGGACCCACATCTGGACTTCACCAGATGGGATTTGTCTTTTTTCTTGCAGAAACCAGACAAATATCCTAGAAATTACCACCATCATCTGGGGACCCTCCTTTTTGGGACACATTCTGAGAGCACAATAGTGTATAGAATTGTGACATAAAAACTGGAAAATAGAAACTGCTGATGAGTAAAAATTGGAATAGAAACTGCTGAGAAAGCTTATGAGTACCCCTATAAATACCTGCAAACCCCAACTATCAGTGTGCAGTTGGAGGGAAAACTTCCCCCACTGTATCAAGCGCTGTGTTGCTCATACTTTACCATATTAATTAATAAATTGATTGCTGCTTGAATATTGGCATAGTCAAGCCTCTTATTTATAACAATTGTAAGCAATGCCTGGTTTTTGCCAGCACTAGTTTTCTTCACAGACTCTTACTGTGATCCTCAAATCAGTGAAACCTCAAGTTTGCTAAAACGAACCTGACAAGCTTCAATAAACAGAGCCAAAGGCAACTAAAGATTGGACAACTGGGATCTTAAGTTTGAGGCCCTTCAGGGATATTGAAGTAACCAGAAGACAGAGAGGGGATTAATACCTGAAAAGTTGGGGACTTGCCATCTGAGAAAAAAACTATAAAAGGAGTAAAAAAATGTGGACCAAATTACATGAAACCAGTAGAGGATAGAATACTAATTAATTAATTAATGTAACTTGGAACCAATGATTTCTTTGCCAAAAAGGTATAGTGAGGAAGATTTGTATTTGTGCCAGCACGGAAGCTATAACTGTCAGCTGCTCACTCCTCTTGGCCAAGAACAAAGTAATGCCTTACTCCCTAACAATAAAAAAGGTGAGTGTTGAGGGAGTCTTATTTTTCCCAATGTTTTCAGAGGATTTTGGTAACAGAACTAGCTTGAAAATTGTGGTTTCTTACCACAAAGATATTTAACATGATTAAGTACATGTACAATGAGTCTGAGGTAGACCTTATTTTTGAGATCTATGTTTTAAACCACATGAAATTACTGAAGTAAAATTCCCCACTCAGTGAGCCTGGTGATCTGGTTTGTAATCTGAAACTCTTTTCGCAGTTATTTTTTTCACTTATGGTTTACCACTTTTGGTTTTGTAAGTGACAATCACAATGCCTAGACTTCAAAACCAGTCACTCATAAAGTTAGAGGAAGTTCCTTATCCCCTGGACCTGAACTGAAGCCTTCCTATGGGAAGGCTTCTATTCAGCCTTTGATCTGGCCTCAGAGCCATGGAGTGTGAAGGTTCAGTGCACAGGATTATTACATGGAAAACCCCAGGTGAGACCTTGCTTGCAGGGTGGAAAGGGAGCTGCAGGTGTTCTGTAACCATTCCTTGTGAACAAACCCAGCTCATTCCCTTGCTGGTGGTGGCTGTTGCCAATAGCACACAGAAGTATTCAGTTGTTGCTGAAGTATTCTTCCACTGCACTCCCTTGTTGTAAACTTCCTGGGGCTGGAATACTTGCTTTTCCTCTATTGCTTCTTCAGTGAAAATCCAGAATTCCTCTGAGGAGGTTCCTTTGATTTTACGGCAGAGCTGTGGTTCTGCAGACTGTGGCTCTGCTCTGCTCTTGTGAAAGCACAGGGAAGAATTAATGGTTCCTGTGAAGCATTAATTATTTACAACACCAAGTAAAACCTCATTTACATCAGCGTGATGAGAAGGGTATTCTCTGATTTAAGGTTATGTAAAATATTTAAAAACAGAAACAAGGAATGAAGCACCAAGCTGGCAGCACAGAATGGAAAATTTAATTCTTTTTTTTTTAAGTCCAGTCATTTCCTAATACAAATTCAAGCATTCTGATTAACTTCTAATGAGCTTAAAAGTACGCTTCAACAACTAGACAGAAATCTCATTTCACTGTGAAAATGAGATGTTTTGGTAGCAAAATCTATTATTTTAGTGTATTCTATGTTTTCACTGATTTAAATAATTGCTCTGGAGGAATTTCCTCCTTAGTGACACTGCCCTGTAATAAGGGAATGTAAGGCACCCTGAGTGCAGGCACTACTCCCAACAGTGAATCTGTTGCAGTGAAAGCCATGGCAAAATAAGGTTTTATGTTTTCACTGTAAGTGCTGAGGAACAAAGGTGTCCCTCAGTATACCTCCAAGCATGCTGAATTACTGCACTAATTTTTAACTGGCATTAAACTCCTAACCTAATGAAGACTGCAATATTTGTTTCAATATATGTATGTACACACATCTACACACACATATATATCACTACAGTATATAAACAATCCTGTACATAAAAGTCTAAATAAAGTAAAATAAATAAACAATAGACCTCTAAGCAATATTATCAAAGTATTACTAGAGGTTTTCTTTGAAAAAAACACTCTCCTGAACTGTTTTAATGCAAAAAAAAAAAAAAAAAAAAAAAAAAAATTCCATCTCATTCTAAATGAAAAACACTGTGGCATTAGGAAGACAACTCTACATTAATGTAACCCATTCAATACAAATCCACTTATTGCAGTTTATTTCCCGCTGTCAGGATGCAATGCCTGTGCAGGGGAATGAGGATGCAGTCATGCTTCATGTGCTGTGGAAATGATTCGGGAATTCTGACCATTAACAGGTAGATATCCAAGGTAGATTGCCATTTCCCAAAAACTTTTCAAATGAGACTACTGTGTGGTTTACTCTTTATTTTCAAATTTATGTTGAGTTTCAACTTGTGATAAGAATTAAAATATCAGTACACGCTGATTATCTAATTCCAGGATCCAAAATTTTATTTAAATAGATTTTCTTTTTACAAAAATATAGTTACACATAATACCCTTATTTCCTGTAATTAATTAATTGCACAATTCACTGAGAAATTTTACAATCTTAAAAAAAATACCTGCTTAAGTTTCAAGTTATAAAAATGATAATTTGTAGGCAATCTTCATTTAAAAAAAAATTAACATAACTTATCCTACATTAAGGCTGAAACACACTTTATTAAGTTTGAGATCAATTTTCATAACACTAAGTTGTTCCTGTGAACTACTTTAAATACTAGCAATGAATATTGACAACTTTTCCTTCAGTTCTAATTTCCCTACAAAACTGACCAGTGTTTTTTAATGGAGTTGAATGCCGTGTCCTTAATATTTTTTAAAAGTCTGTATTTTTACTTCTGGTGAAGCTTCTTATACATCTGTGCTTTAGTCCCTGAGGCAGGCTGTAATGCCTTATCAATTGTGGCAACATTAAATAGTATCTATTTAATGTTGCCAAACCAAGGTGAGATTTTTATGTATGACATATTACTCAAGAACATTTTATAGAAATTACTAACATTCTTTTCATACACCTTGTCATGTAAAGACCTAAGACTTATCTCAACTCTTTCCTAATACAGAGTATTAATAACTAAATGGGTATGGAACTGATCTTTTGACCCAGTCATTTTGTTTTGTTTTGTTTTGTTTTGTTTTGTTGAAGTCAGCCTTGTTTTCAAGAAATACATAACAAGTGACACATCAAAAATGTATTTTTTTCAGTTTTCAGATGTCTTGATAAGTACCTGGAAAAAAACAAAATCTATTATTTTCTAAAATCTAAAGGAACTTTGCCTACGACATTAGTTTTTTGCCTTCTTCCACCTATGGCTAGGGTTTAAGGCTGTAGTAATTCTCTTCAGTGACTTCTGCTGAGAATTTCTATTTATGACTTACTGACATTTAAACACTTGGGAAAAACTTGGAAGAATTAAAAAACCAGAGGCTCATCTGAAAATGTTGACATAATGTAATTAATATTGAAGATGGTGACTGAAAAGAGCTTTGTTTGTCAAAACCCAAGTCTTAGTAACTACAGTGTGAGCATTTCCAGCACTTTCAATGAAGTACCTTTAATTTCTCTCCTGAAAATAATTAACATAATTCTTCACTTGTCTTTTTCCACACAAAATTCTATTCAAAATGAATTAAGATGAATGATTACCAGTAGTACACAATTGGAAGAAGCAAAATTCATTTCATAATGAAAAATAAAAATGCTTTTCTTGACATGCTTACCTCACTCAGTATTGCCCAGACTGGAGAATCAGAGCTGACTGATAAACGAATAGCCTTTATTCTTCCTATTGCCTGATCGATGCTGCCTTCTGCAGTACCATTTTCAAAAGCCCCTGAAGAAACCCACAAGACCCAAATGAACATTTATTAGAATGAAAGCACTTCCAAGCAAACTTAGTGAAAAAGCTCTTAATTACAAACTATAAATTAAATACAGGAATACGTTAGGGAAAAAAATGCTTTGGAAAAGACTCGTGGGTTGAAATAAGGACAAGGAGAGGTCAGTCAGTCACAAAATACTGTCACAGGCAAGCCAGACTTGACTTGGGAAAAAAAAAATTATTCATACCAGAGTAGGGTAATGAGAAATAAAATCAAATCTTAAGAACACCTTCCCCCAACCCTCCCTTCTTCTTGGACTAAACTTTACTCTTGATTTTCTCTACCTCCTTACCCCAAGGTGTGCAGGGGGACAGGGAATGGGGGTCACGGTAAGTTCATCACATGTCGTCTCTGTTGATCCTTCCTCCTTAGGAGAGTCAGAATGGCATCCTCCCCCTCCTTCTTCACTGACCTTGGGGTCTGCAGAGTTTTTTCTCTCATGTATTCTCCCTCCTCTCTCCAGCTGCAATTGTTCCACAGAGCTTTTCTGCCCCCTTTTAAGAATGTGTTATCCCACAATGGATAACACATCCCCTCACTGATGGATTCAGCCTTTGTAGGTCTGTCCTGGAGCTGGCTGCCTCTGGCTCCACTGGACAAAAGGGAAGCTTCTGGCAGCTCTTCACTGAAGCCACCCCTGTAGCTTCCCCCCAGCCCCCTGGCCCAGCTACCAAAACCTTGCCATGCAGACCCTTTACAGGGACTGTAATTAGTTCTTCTTCTAATTAGATTTCTTGGCTTTTGCCACTGGTGATATTTAAATCAAAATAGGAGAGTCATTGGTCAAACACCATACACTACAATATGCAGTAATGCCAAGGGTTTCTTTTCCTTACTAGTTCACCCTGGAATGCTGAATTTATCAAAGAGTTAATGAAATCCTTAAGAGCAGAAACATTTTATATGTAGGAACAAAATTACTGGTTTTGAAGTAACAATAAATAATTTACCTATTTTTAAATATCCATCTTTGGTTGCTGGGTAATTAAATTTACTTCCATTGTCAATCAGTTCTTTTCTTAGCGTTTCCTGTAAAAAATAAAACAATAACATTTCAAGAAGTATTTTCTAGGGTATGAGATTTTATGCTGAATATCATTCTGAAAATGAAATATGGTTCTAAATGAGAGACTTACATCAGCTGGCAACACTTCCACCGTAGTGTTAAACAGTTTATCACCAGGGTGCTCCATGTCTCCACTTCTGAACAAGTACCTGATGATAAAGGTGTATTATTTCCAGGTATTTTATACTTTAGAAGAGTTCTAGGGAAGTAATTCTTTCCAGTTCTGAAGGAAAGTTTCAGATACCTTTTCTTTATATATTTTGGCTATAGAGAACAGAAATAGGCCTTGAAACTATAAACCAAACCATAATATAATATTTTTATTTTAAACAGAACAAATATTTATACCATCTTTCTCAGGGACCACAAAGGCAAGTATTCCCCCTTTTTAGTGCTCAAGTCCCAAATAAATTAACTTCCCGTGTTTAAATGGCTAAGGAAGATCTGCTCTCTGATCTATTCCTATAATTGTAAGACTGAAGTGGAATGGGCTTCTGGAAGGTGAGTGGCAGCAAAAATTTCTGTTTCTACTAGGCCATATACTACATGCCAGGAGAATCCCCCTTTTTATCAATACTGGTCAACTCAGGTGCTTCTAAAGAATTTCTTTTATAGCCAGTAAGCAAGAGCATTGACCAAACAACAATCCAACAAAAACATCAAGCATAAAAATCCCAGTTTGGTTTTACATTTCTGGCATTAAGAGTTCTTAGGGTTTTAGATTCAAAAAGTACTAGTAGAATTTAAATCATCAAACTCTCTCCTCTGATATCAGGTTTTCAAGGCTTAAACCCACCAAATATTATAGGATTTACCATACATTTTCACAGACTAGCAATGTAACAGGACTTGGACTGATGCCTTAAGTTTTATCTTTCATATTTTCCAGATTCTGTACTGCATAAGTATATAACTGAATTGCATATAAAGTGTTAGCAAGTTCTCCTCACAGTAAAGTTAGACAAAACAATCCTTTTCCAGCCTGAGAACCAAGGACACCATTGCAGTTTCAGGCCCAAAAAGTACAAACAACAGTGTATTGAGGAGAGCAATCTGGGAGGATGGTTCTGCATAATCTGAAGCTGTAACTGGACAATTAACCCCAATATGTAAATGGACCAAAACTTATAAAAGTGTGAAAACTCATGACCTGTTGTCCATCTTGGGTGTAGCCTCAGCCAGGCTCTTGTACTGCCCAAGGTGTGTCCTTTGAGGACACACCTTGGGCAGTACAAGAGTGTCCTACTTTATTCCTTTAACACTGTCTAGCCTCTGTCCCAGGGAGCCTCTCAAAGCATCAGAACCAGCCTTTAGACAATACCAAATGTGAGTTACCTTCATCCAGGGCAGCTTTGCAATAACAGGAACATGCAAAACTACAGCCTACCCAAGTTTCATAAAGCATGAACCAGTAAATTAATACAGAACACCAGTGTTTATTGTAACAACTGCCATTCACTGCAGCTCACTAGGTGGAGATACAGACTTGACATCATGCAAACAGCCTTTCTGTTGGCAACTATGCAAATAAAGCTTTCAATGACACCACTGATGAAATTCATCAGTTAAAAACAAATTCCTTTGAGAATTATAATGTAAAATATTTACCTGAAGAAATAAATGGAAAAAAATTCAGAAGCTCTCTATCTACCAATGAAGACATGTATTTCAGGAGGGGATCTGCTCATGAAGAGCAGATAAATAGGAAATCATGGATTTTTTTAATAACAAGGTTTATGCAAACAGTTGAGCACTGATAACTTCAAACAGACTCAAGCATTTCCAAACTGGATATATGTACATATCACGTAATACTTACTTTTCAACTTCTAGTGGATTTAAAAATGTGAACCTGATATAGTCACCTGCCACTGGAGCTAAAGCCCAAAAACAGTCTTGTCCTTTATAAACTTTTTCCAAGGTATATTGCTGGTATATTTTTAGGCTTGTGTCCACTTTTGCAGGTGGATTATTATGTGCTTTATGTAGCAGATTTATTCGGAAATCTTTGTCCTGTTGATATAAAGAAATGTAATTTCACTCATACAACATTAAAAAAGTGCATTGATATCTGTAATTAGTACAGGAAACTAGGAAACTGTTCCAGAAAATAATCACCTCAGTGTCAAAAAATACATCATCTATCTTTAATACATATAGAATATTAATTTCAGTGTAATCACTGGGACTCAACATTACGATTTGTAGACAGAGCTGTACTGATTGTTTCTTAGCTGCCAAGATTTAAAAATAAAAACCTTCACAGGAGGCCATTTCATAGGTGTCTAGGATGCCTTCTGCCAGAACACGTGATTGCTGGGCTCTGCTAAAGGTACGTGAATCTCTGGTCCGATCCAATTGAGAGATCTTGTCACTAGTTTAGATGGCACCACCAAGAGATTCCTGAAGTCTGGTTCATCATTGCTCATGTGCTTATCAGATGTGTAGTTTGCCCTCCAAACTCTCCCTAAAAATCTGTGGCCATCAAGTTAGGCACACCTTTGTCCTACCTTCTTATTGGGAATGTGAACTGCTCAGACAAAACAAATCATCATGGCTTTGTTAGCATGGAGCAGAGCATCTGAAACCTTGTGTTGTGAAAAGGGTTCCTACATGCCATGAAATGCTGTTCAGATGAGAGATTCAAAGGTGTTTGTACAGGAGCAGTACTCCATCTGCAGCTTAGATGCCAAATCAAAATTCTTTACCAAATCTGTAGAACATAATGCGCTATTGAAATGCCTTATAATGCCAAAGATGTGGTCCTTGAAATTCATTTGAGAAATAAGTCAGAACACAAGCATATAATTTAAAACTATGGCATTAATGTCTTATTCTTACTTTCAAATTCTGTATCTTCCCAGCCAATGATGAAAAAATTCCCATATGCTGAAAGAGAGATGGCTTAGCACGGATACGTAACTTTGACTTTTCCTTTTCACAGTGTGTCTAGAAAGAAAATAAAAGGGAGTGAAGGATTATTTAACCAAGGAGAGACAAACTATGTTCCATAAGGCAATTTCATTATGTAGTTAAGGGTATAGGTTCAGATTTTTTATCCATATTTAAATGAGTAGTCCCTAAATTAACAGTCACCTTCTGTCACATACACTGTTTCTAGACCAAAACTCATAATTCCACTCATGCTGTTATTTAGATTTGAAGGCTCAATCACCACTAATTCAGGGATTTCTGCACAGTATATGATGAATCACTCTCAGAGTGACAAAAATGGACTCAAATCTGAAACTGATTGATTTCTTAGCTGTTTCTGGCAAACTTTATTTCAACTTTTAGTCTTGCCATATCATTATAATTAAACTATTTTGACCAAAACTGACCTTCTTAAGAAGGATTCTGGTCACATTTCAATATTCATAATTTTGCCTCTTTCTGTTGTGTTTGGGAGTCTTTAATGTATTATAAGTTATGGATCTTTTATCACATAGTTAGAGAATGCCCTTAAATACTGTTTCAACCACAATTTTCTAGTTTACTACACCTGGGACATGACATATATCAAGGAGTTAAATAACTATAATTTCTACTAATTTTGCAGTTTCTTGATCTTTGAATGATAGCAAACTACTTCTTTAAATGTAATTTTTTTCTTTGTATATATAGAGCATTGTAGTTCGATACAATGACACAAACATGCCACAGTAACTAATACGACAATGAAGCATAATGGGAAGGAACACAGCTAAGAGCTAAAATGAGACTCCCTGGGTTGTACTCTTGGTGCTGCCACCACAGAACTATTATATGAGTTTGGAAGATCATTTAACTTTTCTGTATTCCAGGTATGAGACCTTAAAATTTGAGAGGATAATGTGCTTACCTCTTCCATCAAGTGCTTTCAGTTCTATAAAAGAAAAATGTTACATTAAATATACCAATGCCTTCTAAAGCCAGAAGCGATTAAGTCTTCACTCAGCTGGCTTAAAACCATTAAAACTCATGAGGGATTTATGGTTTTCAGACGAGTACTAATTAAAAGTTCAAATGCCCTGGAAAGCTAATAAAAAAGCTAAGTTGGTTTTTTTTGGTCCACAGCAGATGTTCAGCAAAACAATGTAAAACCACAATACATTGTGTGCAAATTGATTTACTGGCAACTGTTTCTCTGAAAGGCACACTAGACTTCGGTAAAGAAGAAATATTTTTATGAAAATAAATTTGTGATCATTCTACTGACAGAGTTTGCGATTCGTCCCCTGCAATGCAGGCTCTAGAATGTCTTGTTTTATGCTATGGCAGCACTACCAAAAGAGGTGTTTCTGGCAGCAGCTGAGAATAATCGGTGGCATGAGGCTGGTGTGGTCATTTCTGCAGAAGCTGAGATAAGGCTGCTTGTTGAGTTAGGGCTCCCACCCTTGCATCCTGCAGTTCCCACTGCACGTGATAGGCAGAGGCCACTGCACAAAAACACAGAATGGCTGGGTTCAAAGAACATCTTGTTCTGACTCCCCTGCCATGTACAGGCTTCCACTAAACCCAGTTGCTCAGAGCCCCATCCAGCCTGGTGAGAAACACTGGATGTGGCATCTACACCTTTCCTGGGAAACCTGTGCCAGTGACTTACCACCCTAACCATAAAAAATATTTTCCTTATATCCAATCTAAACATACCCTCTTTCAGTTTAGGACTGTTGCCCCTTGTCTTATCATAATAGATAAAAAGACTTCCTCCCTCTTTCCTACAAGCTCTCTTTAGATAGTGGAAGGTGCTATATGGTCTCCCCTGAAGCCTTCTCTTCTTCAAGCTGAAGAGCTCTGACTCTTTATGCCTGTCTCCAGCACTCTGATAATTTCTGTGGCCGCTCTACCTGCTCTAACAGGTCCATAGCTTTTTTTTTTGTACTGGAGACCCCAGCAGTGAATGATGGTTCATGGGAGGCAAGCATGACAAAGTTTCTGAATCATGCAGAGATCTGATGGCTCTGATCATCACAAACTGTCTTTTCTTGGTGAGCAGATGTAGCTGAACCTTGATATGCTAATAGTCAGTCCAGGCTGAAAATTTGGACAAGGTCGAGAAGTGGGCCCATGGGAATATCACAAGGTTTAACAAGACCAAGTGCAAGGTGCTGCACTTGGGTTGGAGCAACCTCCAGTATCAGTCCAGGCTGGAGGATGAACAGATGAAGGGCAGCTCTGCCGAGAAGGACTTGGGAGGTGCTGGTGGAGGAGAGGCTGGACATGCCCCAGCAACGTGCACTCAGCCCAGAGAGCCAAACGTGTCCTGGGTTCTTGCAGAGCACCGCGGGCAGCAGGGGAGGGAGGGGATTTTGTCCCTCTGCTCTGTTCTGCTCTGGTCAGAGCCCACCTGCAGTGCTGCATCCAGCTCTGGGCTCCCAGCACAGGAAGGATAGGGACCTGTCTTGAATCCAGAGGAGTCCATCAAGGTGATCAGTTGGCTGGAGCACCCCTCCTATGAGGAAAGGCTGAGAGAATTGAGATTGTTCAGCTTGGAGAAAAGAAGGCTTTGGGAATTGCAGCCTTTCAGTACCTGAAGGGATCCTGCAAGGAACACAGAGAGAAGCTTTTTTCAAGAGCCTGGAGTGACAGTGACAGACAGAAAGGAATGGATTCCAGCTAAAAGAGAGTAGGTTTGGATTAGCTGTTAGTAGGAAGTTCTTTCCTGTGAGGATGGTGAGGCACAGAAACAGGTTGTCCACAGAAGCTACGGATGCCCCGCCCCTGGATATGTTCAAGGCCAGGTTGGATGGGGCTCTGAGCAATCTGGTCTAGTGGAAGGTGTCCCTGCCCATGGCAGGGAGTTAGAATGAAATGATCTTTAAGGTCTGTTCCAACCCAAACAATTCTATGATTCTACACAAACATCCTTCACCACAGGATGTCACATAGAAACCACAAACATCCTTCACCACAGGATGTCACATAGAAACCACAAACAAGTGCCCTGCTGGCCCTCCTGTGTGTGATCACTTTGTGACACTCTTGGTTGGAACTTTCCTACAGGCACCAGCTTGCCTTCTCTGGTGCCTAAAGGAAAGTTCACTGCTTTAACCTGTCAAACAGAGAAGTTACCACAGCTGGGACCCCCAACCTTCTCCCAGTCTCCATTTTCTGCATTCTCATGAATAGTCCCAGCAGGTCGTGCCACTGGTCATTCCCACCCAAGGGCCACATGAGACGGATTTGTTTTGTCTACCCACAGCAATTGAAATTGCAAATGCAGAAGTGAAACTCAGTAGAAACTTGGGGACACCACTCTGCTTTGGCTTGATCAGAGCAGACTTTCATAAGCTGCCTGCCTGCCTTTTGGGAACACAGCTTCATTTTAAGTAGGAATCAAGTCTCAGAAGATGGAACAGCCATAAATAAAGTATTTCATTAATTGGATGGAAGTTCGCACGTTAGATCTGGAATAGGTGATGTCAACAGAATAGCATCTGGTTTTTAATCTGTTTTCACAGGCAGGCAAGAACTGAAATTAGTTTCTTGAGGCACACTCTAACTCCTATGAGCTGGTCTAACCCACAGAGCAGGATTTAAAAGCTTGCTTCTATCTTATGAAGTGGGTCTGGAGACTCTGCAATGCACTACTAAGTCTAAAACCAGGGACCTTCTGCTATCCCCAGAAGTCACTTATGCTACCGGGTAAAACCTGAAGCTTGCTTGTTCCGTTCCCCTTAATCTCCTGCTCTGCACAACTCCTGTCTGTTTCTTCTTGCTCCTTTATCAACACAAAAATAACACATACAAATCCTGGAGTAGGAGCTGGCTGCACCAGTTTAAATGCCTGAATCCTAAAACCCAAGAAGAAGCAGAAACTCTGGTCAGTCCAAAGTATGTCCAAAGTTTGAGAGATTTATATTCCACTTTTTGAAAATGAATTTTGTCACTGAGAGTGTTTGAATGTTATCTTCATAAACTCACAGTTATACTTACTGCATCTTTTTCTGGATTGCACACTTTAACCCAGACCAGGTGGTCTACAAGCCAGTCTATAGGCTTATCCTTATAGAACATGAGAAAAAAATCCACTATGAGTGGTAAGTCTTCTGATTTAAACAATTTTCCTGAAAGCAAGACAAGAAGTTATATTTTTATTGCTATGCAAGAATCACCAGCTTTATGTTTAAATGTAATTAATTTAAATAAACATTTAAGCCTTCCACACATGAATGCAATTATGATATTTAATGAAAAACTTCACATAGGATCTGGCTTTGAAGAGTTGCTCATCATCCAGCCCTATGATATGGGATGCATATTCTCCTCCATAAAGAAAAGGAAGTTTTTGGGGTTTTTTATAGATTGTTCAAATTCCATTATTGAAAAGAGAACTACACATTACAGAGGCACATAGTTCCCTGAGGTGGAAGCATTTCCTCCTTATGGGAACTCAATAGATTTTATGCTGAAGAAACTCTGAAGACAGTTTTGAAGAGAACAAAAGTAAACTACTTTCAGTGGGCTGTTTCCTGAAGAACCAAGGAAGTTTTGATATGCAAGTTCTTCCATGCTTAGAGATGTGATTCTTACTGAGACCTTTTTGATCTACACAGTACCAAATCCAGTTGATCCTGCTGAGGCCTTAATACTTACCAATAAATCCAAGTTGTGAGAACTCGAGAACCATCCAATCTTGGGACTGTTGAGCAGCAAAGCTTTTTATACTTTCAGTATAATCAGGTTTGGCTATAATATCATCTTCCAGCTGGCAGGGGTGGGGGGGGGGGGGGAAACACAACAGAAAAAGAGAAGGCAAGCAGTGATTTTATTGTTTGCAGAGAAGGTGGTGACATTGCCACAAGCGTGTTGTGTTTAACTGCTATACCACATGTACTGAAGGTGTGCCAAACTACAGTGCATTGGTATTTAGTTTCTACATATATCTCTGGTTTAGTATCACTCATTAAGTAATTATCTACAGGAGTGACCATAACACCATGGGTGCTTCTCCCTTGTTTGATGAAGGAGGACTCCCTGCCTTAAAAAGATCTCACTTAGAAGAAAACATTAAGCAAACAGACAAGAGGTTAAGGAAGACAACAACAAGCAGTTTGTTTTTAGGTTGTATAAGCATTGAGAAGCGAGAGGAGCAAACTACATGAGAGGAAAGGTGTCTAAAACCTCCAGTAGCCTGGGCAGACTTTGTCATTCAAACAAGGTGACTGAGAAGGACTGTGGAAGGTTACTGAGATGCCTGTAGAAACCAGGGGATACTGGAAATGAAGGGGTGTGCTCTGTGAATCACACTGAAGGACAGGGATACATAGGGCTTTCAAGATGTTGTAAAGGCCAGCACAGCGTACAGCAGTAGAGCCAGCTGAAGGGTACTTGGAAGAGGAGACTGACATCGATCAAGGAAATAGAAAAGGCATTGGCTTCATTTTTGCCTGGCTTTCAGACAAGAACTGGGCATCTGAAAAGCCAGAAGCTGTTCCTGCTGCTAAAACTGATTACGAATCCAGACAAGGAGGTTGGAGGCAATGACACAAAGAAAATAAATGTATTCCAGAAATAATTAAGGAACAAGTAATTATTGGTTTGAATTCAGTATGAGTGTGAAAACACAGGAAGAGGAGGCTAAGACGTCAGGAAAATATTGCTGGGGTGTAATGTAATCATATAGTAATTTATTCTAACTGCTGTACTTCACTGGCCCTGCTGCATGTCTGGTTGTGCTGGAACTGGCTTCAGAAAGCTAAACAGCTAGAAAATTAATTCTTTGAGGAAAAAACCCCAGCCAAACAAAACAGGATTTCCTGCTGGCTTTGGGTCTTCAACTCAGTCATCAGCAGCTTGAGAGATCAGGCCCAGAGGTTTTAGCTGCATTTCTGCATCGCTTCAAATGTAGGACTGGCTGACAAGAAATGTGTTGGCAACAGTGAACCCAGGAGTAAGTAGAATGAAGTTAGGAAAATGAGATTGAGATCTGTTTTGACCCTGTCAGCTTTTGCTGATGGTAAGATAAAAAATGCACAGATAGAGACAACCTGACCAAGATGAATGCATCCTAACAGATTCTGAGATCTGGGGATTGAGCTGAGTTGAGAGTTAGGTAGAAGAGAACAACAACAACAACAACAAAAAAGGCAAACATCAATTTACAAGAAATCTGGCATAAAATTAAATGAGCTTAAAGCAATTAGCCAGGGGCAAGATGTAAAGGGAGAAGAGCAAAGAATCAAAGAAGGTTTTAGAGAATCCTTAAAGAAAAATTGAGGGGCACCAAAAAAGGATGAAAAGCAGACTGGAGTATCTCAAAAACCTAGGGAGGCCACCATATCAAGAAACATCGTAGAAAAGTAGGCAAAAACCACTGAAGATTAAGAGCACAGAGGCTGTGATGCAAAGTGACTGTGTCTGTGGTTATTAACAGAAAGTAATTTTGAAGTCTGAGATGGTCTTTCCTGAAGCTGACAGTGATTATTAGAGTATGTAGTTTGATATCCCATGTAGCACAAACCATTAAAGTTATTTATTTAACTCTGTAATTTGTGTTCAACTAAAGTGCATCTTGGAGAACCTCTCTCATTGCTTAGAGATTCCAGTATCCCTTTTTTTCAGTATGTTATACAGTATTTTATTACCCTGAATGTTTAATACTTTGCACCCAAATTCTAATTTGATTTTTTTTTCTGCCTTCAGCTTACAGCCACTTGTTTTCTCATACGCTCTTATCTGCCAAAGGAGGTTGTACAGCTGCACACAGCTGGATCAGGAAATTTAAGGTATGAACTGCCTAGTCCACTTGCCCCATTGCCATGGGAAGGCCAGCAAAACACATAATCACAGCTAACTTCCCTTCACTCATCAGTGCTTTTGAATGAAAAAATATACATCCACTACAGCAAGACCATGAAAATTTCCTACATGATAGGTACCACATGGGTTTCCTTTCATTTTTCTTAAGCATGTTGTCTGTCTAAGAGAAGTAAAAATGAAGTAGTAACAAAAAAGTCAAAGAATACAATGAAAGTTTAGGCATCAGACAGGAAGGTTCTTCCTTTCTGAATTTTATTAGAGTATTTTTACATTTTGTCTTACTGACAATGAATTGTGAAAACTGTGGAGCTCCTCTTAGGAGCTCTACCAAATAGCAGGCGTAACCTAGAGTCCAGTGAGGGAAAGAAAAAAAAGCCCATATAAAGAGTCCTAGTGAACTCACTGAGATATTGCTCAGGCTTTAAATCCATTAGAGAAATGTTGATGGCAATATATATTACTAGTGTGTGTAAATATATATATATATATATATATATATATATATATATATATATATATAATGCAAAGCTTTCCCAGCCTCCATATGTTGTGTCGTGGTTTGAGAGGAAATGAGTTTTTTTGGGATGGTGTGGTCAAACCAATTGGTGTTCAGATTTTAATATTGGCACCTGGTTTGTCCACTGAGGGCATGGATACGCCTCTGAGAACACAGGGGGTTGAAAGCTGTGAACTCCTGGGGGAAACTCTCTTGGGCTCCGGTGAAAGAGAACAGACCTTTCCCCTGCCCGGCTCCAAGCTGGGCAGGGGAGGGGGAGCCGTGCGGCTGGAGGAGGTAGGCCAGGCCTGGGACAGAAGGGAGGAGGCCCCTGCGAGATGGAAGGGTGGAGGAGCACAGTGAGGCTTCGGGCAGCCATCCCCCACCCCCACCGCCCCCCACCTCCAAGGGAGAGAACCTGTGCCTGTGATAGCACAGCTAGCGTGAAGGAGAAGGGGGGTGCCCAGCAGGGCAGCCAGCCGTGAGAGTTCATGGACAGGCAGAGCCTGGGACTTTTAACCCTTCTTGTAGATAATGGAAACCTTGCAAATGCTGATTCCTCCTAGAGTTGATGAGATAGAGTTTGGGATAGCAGGAAACAGGCAAGTGGAAGATGTTGAGAGATGCTGAGAAGAACCCCAGGTAAGAAGAAATGATAGAGTGGCCTTTAGCTAGACTTTTCTTGTATAGCCATGGGCAGAATCACTTGCGTTCCTGTGACACAGAGACTGCATCTAGGGGGAGGCAATGGCTCAGAGCCAGGAGAGTGCGGTGATGTAAAAGAGCGCCTGAACAGAGACGACGGGTGAGGAGGGTAGTGGTAGTGCTCTTCATCTTCAGAGAAGAAGAAGAAAATTATCTCTGTTCAGGAGACCCCTCGGCCCCAGGGGGTGAAATTTGCGGGGGGGACAGGTGTCCCAAAGGAGAGGGACTGTGCTCTTTTTTGGAACTGAACAAAGCATCCTTAAAGGGAAAAACCCTAGAAGTAGCTCTGGTCCATGTGCAGTGGTGAGAGCACTGGACATGGAAAGAAGAAGTCACGATGGAAAATGTTCTCCGAGCGGTGCCACATGTTCGACTGTTTCCTGAGGAAGTCTGTAGTGCAGGAGGAACTCCTCTCTTCTCGAGGAATTGAGAATTGATTATCTGAAGAGTGGTGATAGACTGAGAGTGGGTGATCTAAGGAGTAGTAACTGAATTGAAAATCCAAGGTTTTGTTTTATTGTGATGTGTTGAAAATCTGGTGGGGGGAGGAGGAGGAAATTTGGAAAGTTTTCATCCTATGTTCTGTGTGTTTCTCTTATAGTCTTAAGTTAATAAAGTTTTTTTTCCTTTCATTCTTAAGCTAGAGCCTGCTCTGCTCTGTCTCTGATCACATCTCACAGTAGATACCAGAGAAGTATTTTCATAAAGACAATGGCATTGCGCCAGGCTCAAACATTGACAATGAGGTTAAAAAAAAATCATAGCAGTAGTTCAGGAAACTACTGCAAGTTAGAACTTGATAAGAGATTTTATCTGAAGAAGCTAAGATTTATTTAATGGTTTATTTTTGTTTCATCTCAGTGCTAATAGAAAACACTTAAAAACTGCTCTGTGTTTCTTTCAGATTTGAAATGTTTGACTCCTGCAGTGAACAAAATCTACATGGACAAGAAATAACAAATGCATGTCCTCACTATTAGGCTAGGATTGGATTGCCTGCTTTTATGGCTGTGTTATGATCCCATTATTCTAAGTGTTTCAAGGGTCCCTGGTGCATGCCAGGAGGTTTAGTGAAAGTGGAAACAAGAACCTCAAAGTTTTCTCGGGTGAGAGGGAAAAAAAGCTTTAAGTAGACAAGTTGATCAATGGGTAAGCAGTGGGTAAGGTTCATCCGCAGTGTAAGCCTGTTAGCTTCAATGGACTTCACAAAAAGACTTACTTAAATCTGGTTCAGCAGGATCCTAGAACAAGTGTTTATTCAGCAAAGATCTTGTCTGACTCATGATATCAACTGTTCTGTAGACGTCAAGACTAATTATGTGTGCTTATCTTGTTTCAAGGTTTGGGAGTTAGTGTCAGCCACTCAATCAATACTATTCCTGACTAAATTAAATAAAAAATCTAACATAGCTCAAGTTTTGCTTAAGATTACTGAAGTAAATATTGTACCAGTCTAAGGAAAAGTAGTTTTAAGTTGATTGCTTTCCTTTAACACAAGACTTCTAAATAGAGGGAGGACATAACTAAGTTTATGGCAACAAGTGTTCATTATTTTCACCTGCACTCTACAGAGTAGCTTTTGGGCAGACCAGCATCTGTGCTACAGGAGCAGCTGCAGGCTGGCCATACAAATGAACAATGGGATATAGTAGGAATGCTATGAGGAGTGGGATGAGGAAAGTAGAGTTTCTTTTTGAGAAAATTCCAAAAGCAAACCTAACTCCCTCCAGACCACCACCATCCGGGCTTTGTTCTTAATAACACAGTTCAGTCATTATATAATGTCTCAGATAAGAAAACACATGTTCTCAATTCCTTCAGAAATACAAATACATAAGTAAGTTATTGTAGTACAAATATGAATCCTTGGAGAACTTGGTAACAGGAAGGGACATGAATTGTCTGGTAGCATCCTAACGTTTCACTTTGCTGGGTTTCCTACACCTTGATGCTCCAGTGCACTCAGTAAACTTGGATAATGTTCTTAAAATATACAAAATCCACAGGAAAATACTTCGTTTTCCATTAAACCATACTTGTTCAAAACGCGGCATTTTTGTTTGTCCACCTGCATCCTGAGCACCTATGCCACATTTGAGAACAGAGCATGGGGACTCTTAAGTAGCCCAGCTCAAATGTGGTTTTGTTGAATCCTGAGAAAAACTGTAGGAGATGCCAGATCCTGCAGTCTTCTGCTTCCAGGAAACCTGTGACGTCCTTATGGAATACCAATTCTGAGGCAAAATGCTCTTCTGAGCTTTTTAAAAAACTGTTGACATTATTGAGCTACGTGAAATTTTATAGACCTGTTCCATGATTGAACAGCTCATATTAATTTTGGAATGTCTGGTGGTGATTAAGATCTTTATGGAGTGCAAATTAGCACAAATCTAGAATGATGGTTAAAGCTAAGCTTAAATGCATAGGGATCTTCTTAAAGGCTAACACAAAATCTTCTGGAGAATTAAGGATCTGTGCCGACTTGTAGTTGACCTTATCTCAAGTATCATTCTACTGGTATTTCCCTGTCTCAAATATTTCACTTCATTGTCATCTGGGCTATAACCTGAACCTATCACTATTCTTTTTCCTGGCTGCAGTAAGTAAAAAGATATGAAACTCTGACTTTCTTAACATAGTCAAATGAGGGTTTCATGCTTCAGTTACCTTGCTCTTCAACTTCATAAATGACAGGAAGGTAGAGATAGTTTTAATCAAATAGTACCTGGCTTCAAGATTATAGGCAGAATAAGGTAAAGATTATAGGCAGAATACACAGAAAATTATGTAATACTGCTGGTTTTATTGAGGCCTTTTATCAAACCATGACACCTTTGAAACGAAAATTGCCAAAACTAATCATCAGTACAGAGGTATTGCTGCTACTTAATGATAATATGGACATACCTGTAAATAAAATGTTCCCTTAGGTTGAGCATATAGCATTAAAAAGCTATAATCCAAATTCTGTTTAGTTCTCCACCTAAACATAAGCAGCAAATTCTGATAAGCTTTTTTGAGGGGGTTGCAAGAGTTATTTCTATAATAAAAGAACTTCTAATGCTCTGCATTTTTTGTCTCTACAATAAAATTGTAAGGTTGTAAATTCTAACCCATTGTTAAGTGCAAAAGCATTCATCTACAATCAATCAATCAATGTAAACATTTGTAAATAATTTTATTTTCCTGTAAAAGTTAACATTAAATAAACAAAAAAAATTGATCTCTGTCAATGGACCTTGAAATGTCTAACAAGTTATTAATGTCAAATTACTTAAAAGATTCTACTCATTATTTTATGAAGAGCAGAAATAAAGACACATGGATTATTTAAAGTTGAAGAAGTAAGTGGTTTTACATATGAACAACACAAGAGCAGGTTGATAACCATAATTTTCAGGTTTAAATATAAACACATATTTCGTACAGTCTTTCATTTTACCAGAGGATGATGATGATGTTTGATAATCAACATTGAAAGACTACAGAGTAATTTATTAGTATTTAATTAATGTAAAAGTATAACTGATCCAAACCTAATCATATCTAAAACTAAATTATAAGTATGTAAACTTGTTTATGGTCTATGGTATGAACACATAAGGTTTATCTATAAAGCCAATATACATACACACATTTATGTAAATATACTAGCTGATTTCCTCCAGCCTAAACTCTTAGTACTGCAACTCTCTTGCTGCATGTTGCAGTGGCTTCTGATTAATTAGTTGTTGACAAAGAAAATTACTTTCCTCCAATAAATCTGTATTTTTTTTAGGTTATAATCTCTGCCTCACTGAATTTGGGGCATGAGAGTGAATGAAATCACCATTACGGGTGTAGTAACAGTAGATAAAAACCCAATGATCACCAAAAGTTAGGTCATGAATTAAACCCACAGTACTTGTCAGCGATTAGCTGGAGGGCCACATGGGGCTGCGTGTTCACAGAGACGCTCCTTCATCAGTTACATTAAAGATTTTTCTATTTTTTTTTTTATGACAGATCATATAGCCTGTTACTTGTTGGCATTATCCATCTGGTTTAAAACTTCTTGGATGCCTAGAGTCAAGACCTAAAAGGAGATGCCTTGACTCTCACCCTGAAGCTGATGGGCAGCATAGCATTTCTCAAGATCCCCTTGTAAATTTTTTTTACAAGTACAAATGAGGTCCTTTAGCTCTGAAACACAAAAACATTATCAGCTCAAGCAATGCTGACTTTTTCTGAATTTTCCATTTTACACTCTTAGCAAAAGTTCTTAGGTTTTATACAGCAATCTTACCTTACTCGGTCCTCAGAATCTCCAAGTGTTTTCTTCAGGTTGGAAAGATCTGGGTAATAGGAAGCAGGAGGAGAAATAACCTCTAGGACTCCAGACTGGACTTCTCTGGGGAAGCTGGGAAAAGAATCCTAGTGAGACCCTGTTCCTCAAAAAGACTTTTGAGGGCAACCACAGACAGCAGCTCCCCAAAGTTAGGTCTGCTCCTCCGGAAGTGGAATTTACAACTCTAGCGAAGAAACTGACTGCAAATTTGGAACCAGGAAGGGGTCTTTAACAACCATCAGAACAGACAGGTCAGGAACTCATCCAAGTCTCAGAAAACACTGGAGAGAAGTGTGTCTCAGAAATCCTGCTCCTCCTGCATCTGTAAATGCTTACTAACAATCCAGAGATAGTTGCCAAAATGCAGCAGTAATTCTCAACCAAACCAAATATCTAGAACAACACTCAATTGTTTCCCCTTGCATGAGAGCTCCCAGTTTCCTTACCATTGCTCCAACTCTAACTCTACTTTCTGAGCAAAATTAAACTGTCCCACAGCAGGAGTTTCAAATAGGGAATCTGGATCTAGTCTCTACTCCAAGAATTAAATTTTCCATTTAAAGAGACATTGCAAAAATGTGTAACCTACTTTGGGAGCCAAACCTGGAAGTCAAACTTCCCATTTTCTCCAAAAAACCACAAAGCAACTAATCAAAAAATCTAAACAAAAACCACCAACCCAACAGAAAACCCAACAAAAACAAACAATCAGGCTTCAGGTGCATAAATTGCATAATTTTAAAACCCCAACACAAAACAGGTAGAGTAGTGGTTTCAAAATCGAGTTTCCCATTTCTTATGATCAGTAAACAAAAGATAACACTAAAAATTAAACACATCAGAGTACCAACATTGTGGGAAAAAATATCAATCTTACTGTGTAACCCTGACAAAGCAAACACTCTGCAGTAATTTTTTCAAAAGCCATAAAGCAGTAATTAAAATTATCTGAGTGTTTAAATTGTTCTAGGTATTGTACTTTGGCAGTGCCAAGATAGAATGCCGCTTCCCTTTGTCCCCTTGTCCTCCCAGCTGAGCTAAACCCTCTGAAGGCAGGAAATTATGAATATTACTTAGCTAACAGCCTCAGTATGAGGAGTCTTCTGGGGGAAACCCACACACAAAACACAGTTTGGGAAACCCTTGAGTGAAGGAGGATGTGCAGAAATGCTCAGAACGGGGAAGAAAAGGTCAACTCCTCCAGGGATCTTGCTCAAGGAAGATAAGAGCAAGCAGAACTGCAGTGGGAACCAAGCTTCCATTTGACATCTCTAGGGTTAATTTGGCAGGGCAAAGACTACCCATCTCTCATTGCCCATCATGTAGTAGCATTTAAGATTATAAATGTAATCCCATTGCTGTCCCAAGTCTATTGTCTTCCTAAAAAATAGTCAAAAAAAGGAAACAAAGATGCCTGGGAAAATGTGGCTGTGTTGTGGCACTAAGGGATGTAGTTTAGTGGTGGCAGTGCTGAGCTAATGGTTGAATTCTATTGATCTTACAGGTCTTTTCCAACCTAAGGAATTCTGTGATTCTCTGACAGATGCCAGATTACACTGCAGGGTTGTGTAGTCAGTGGGGACCTCATATATGCAACCTCAGGTGCATCAACTGCATCATTGATTTTCAGGGGAAAAGACTTCGGCTCAAGTAAATATTTATCACAGTTTTAAGCTGAGACCTTCACTGGTTAGTTAAAGTATATTTATCAAATAAGAAATGAAAAATAAATTGATGTACATACTTCTGTTCTCAATTTCACAGTGTGTTATGGCATACGTATTGAGAGTGCACCTTTGCCTCAGTTCCATTTCAGTGTTGAAATGTTCTAGTTCTTTCCATAAAAGCTCCAAATATGTGCACACTGGTGGTTGAGTGTAGGACTTACCTGGTTTTAACACTTTCTGCAACACTTTTAACATATTCTGAATCCACCTAAAGAAAATAAGGGAGGGTTTCATTAGAAGTCACTCATTTTTGTAATAAACAACACTTTGTAAGGAATATGTATATGCAAACATTTAATTTTTTTTCCTTCCAAACAAATGTGGTATGTTACAGCAGCATTTCTAGTAAGGAACAGTATGGGTTTTTCAACCCAATCAAACTTTCAATATAGTTCACTTTTGTTCCAAATATCTCCAGCTGCCATTTATGGCACTTTGTTTTTCACTGTTTTTGCAGAAGACCAGGCTATTTTCTGCCTAAAATTCTGTTCTGCTATGCCAGTAAAGTACAGCCATATAACTATCAGTAAAAAAAGCTGTTTTGAGTTAATAATCCAAAAATCACAAAAGAGGCCTAAGGCTAATGAGAAAAATCACCTAAGCAAAATATTCTAAAGCCAGCAATACTTACAATTTTTATTTAATTTCTTCCTAATATAACAAACTTACAGCTGTGTTTGGAAATTTTGAGGACATTCATTACTGCTGTTTCATAAAAGTAACAATATTAGTGTGCCAAACATATCTATTAACTACATTTAGAGAGCAAAGTTCTATTTCTAAAGCAACAAAATAACTGTCTTAATAGTTCAGATTTTTTCTTTAAATAAACAAATTGTTTAATATATAATTGTTACCAATTATTTGTGGTAAGTAAAAAAAGTGTAATACAGAACTGTGGTAAGAAAAAAAATACCCAGACCTTAAAACTCACTCTCAGTCAATAAGTTACTCAAGCTTAACTCACGATATAAACATTCACCTTGACCTTTGAAAACTTAGTGGAGAAAAGGAAGGTGTGGATTCATGACCAGTGAACACACCTGCCCTCCTCTCATAGTAAAATGTTCCTATCACCTCTCAGATCAGCATGGTTATCTACTCCAATTTACTGCATGGCTGAAAAAATGGAAGCTGTGAGAAAATGACTTTTTGTGTTGGGAGAAAAGGGAGAGTAGGTCTTACAATGGCAGTTTAATCCTAAATTGGCTGATGTGGACTATTACTATAACCACAGCTCCTGTTTGTTCAAAGTGTCATATTAGGACTCTCTACAGTGGCAAACTATTCAAAAGTCAAGCCTTAAAAACTCACAGAATCCTCTGAAGCCCTCTGAAGAAATAAGTTTACGTCAATGGCAGCCAGGCAAAGCTTATCACTGCCAGGGCTCTTCATTGTGAAATACCAACTGCAAAGTAAGTTCAGCTCCCAAAAACTATGCTGAAGAGGAACTACAGCCAATAAAATTGGTCCTCTGTACTCATCGTGATCCAAACAGAAAACTGGAAGTCATGGTCAAAATCAAAGTGAACTATACTCTGACACTTCTACACCTGCAAAAGTGATTACTAAATAATAAAAAAATAGCAAACTCTAACTGTTAATGAATACATGCATAAATTTAATGCGGTCAATGGAAGGACACAGAAATATGAAGAATAAATATGAATTCTGAATAATTGCACAATCATTTTACCTGCTAGAAGCTATCACTAGCTAATTCCTTTCTGCAGCTTTTTTTTCCTGATATAATCAAAGTATTTTTGAGTAAGGAAAAAAACCATTTATCCTTAATATTTTACCTTGAGCACGGTTTATTTTCCCAAACATGCTCAAGGCTCTGAACAGTTTTCTTTTGCATAGGAAATGCCAAAATACATGCAGAAGGCTCCAATATGTCAAGAGACTTTGCAAGATACATGTTAACAAACCAGCAGATCAATCATTTGAACATTTGTTAGACTAAGTTTACTTTCTTCAGGTTCTACGGCACTTTTCTGTGGAGGATTTGCATTTCATTCTGGAAGCAGAAAACCTTACTTTCAGAGAGAAATAATGAGTTCATATAGTTTTGATGGAAAATCTGATTCAAGGACTGTGTTGGTAAATGTAGTAAGACTTTACCCTCAGATCATCTGCATAACAGGTTTTTTTTTCCACATATGAACACTGAGGCACTAACTGCTCTAATGAAATCCATCCCAAAGGCCAAGCTAACAGTATTTTGCATTATTAGACATAAATCTCCATACTTTTTATCAGCATCCTGCCTCTTTCCATGCACACTTACCTCTGCTACAAAGATGATTATTACACAGTCCTTCTTTTGCTCTTCAGATAGTTGGTACAGCAAGGAATGTAATGTATCAAGCAGATAATTTTGTTTTTCCCTTTTCACTGTAGGAATACCCATCACCAGGGAGACTGCAAAGAGAGAATGCCTCAAGCCATGTAACTTAAAGGGAAACTAAAATCACATTTTAATTCTGATTTGATGAGGCCATGAAACTTGGCAACAGTTAATATTTCCTTAGCACTGTGACAGCATTTGCTCTACTACCTGAAAGGGGAGATACCTCCAGCTATGTTTAGTTTAGAGACACCTGTGTCTGTGTTATAAACACCAGGTCTATGCTTGAGAACTTGGAGATACCACTACCTCTGTACTGAGATTCAAAAGTGAGTTTTGCACTGCTCTAGTGAGCAGGTTCTCATAGGAAGAGAACACTGTGTATTTCAGAAAGGAATCCAATTCAAAAACCCTTCTGAGCAGTTTAATTGATATGCATCAATGGTTTTCATAGCATCAATAAGAATAAAAGAACTAAGATGTTACTGTTATTAAAAATAAAGGAACTGAAATTGTTTCTGGCAAGGACTCCACTAGTAGCAAACCTATGCTGTGTTACATCATCAGACCATAAGCAGGATGTCTCTTTTTTCATTAGTATGGGCATTACTTAAATCAGAGACCAAACATAGCTCAGTAAACCTGCGCAATCTTAGTCCTTGCAGATGATTTCTATTCACCAAAATCCCAGAAGGCTGGTGAGGAAGCAGCAGTTTGAAATAAAACAGTAGGTGCAGTTAGTGAATTGCTTGTGACTTTAACTTCCATGCCAATGACAGCTCAAAAACCTAAGCGCCAATGTTCCTTCCCAGCACATATCCCATTAAACCATTGGGGTTTGTTTCATTTTATACACAACCTGTACTTATTAAACTGCAGTCTTGCTATTATGATTTTCCTGTATAAATAAAAGAAGGCTAAACGTAGAGTATTCTTTTATAAGCGACACTGATCTATGGGGACTATAGTGAGAACTCCAGCACTAGATCACATTACTACAACTACACCTACTTATTAGTAGTCTGTAGAAAGTCATCCATTGACATGAGCATGGCCCAGGGTTTGGGGTTTGTTTTAGTTAAATCAAAAACACTGCCAATGTTTCTTCATATAAAATCGCCCTAGAGAAAAGCAAAAATTTCAACAAAATACAAAACTCATCCAAATGGTTGACTAGCTTCTTCGTTGCTTATTATTTTTGCATGTTCCTTTTACCTGTCACATGACAGTTAGGACAATGCATTTAAAATTTGTATTATAGTTCACTGGAATTATTATGATTTCTACAGATGCCAGATGATTACTCATGGGGATGAAAAAGCTACATTGAAGATATATTAATATTCTTTAAATGATCACCTTTCCCTTTGCTTCTCACATTGGCAAACTGAATGCATTGCAAATTTGCCTTGGCTTCTTCATCCATACTAATTTTGTGGGGAAAAAATGTCAGCTACTGCATCTTAGCCATATGAATATATGATTAAAACAAAAAATAACCTTGTTTTTCAATTAAGATCATTTTTATTGCTATTTCAAAAGGTTTTCAGAATACTTTAAGATAAAGATTTGGAATAGAGGTGGGCACTGTAAAAGTACTTTTGCTATTGCCATTAAAATTCATCAGCTTGGCAACATTAGAAAGTTAAGGGAGAAAATCCATTCCAAACTTCTGAGTATGCTTCATTGCTAGAAATTAATTAAAAATACAAATCTATAGCACATAGAAGCCAAACTTTATTTCCTACCTCCAGTTCTCTGTTGCCCAAAAATAACATTTGGGAAAATTGCATCTTCATATTCTCGAAGGTGAGGGAGATAGTAGTAGATATTTGTAAGATGCATGGGGAGTTTTCTGGGGAGGTTTAACTCTTTCCACATTAAATCACCTTAAAGACATAACAAACACAGAGATCCATACAAAATAAAAAGCAAGCAGAGGAGCCTATTTCTTCACCTGTTTTGCTCAACTGAACACTGGCAGATTACCACACACAAGGTTATTCAATCAGAACTATTCCTCAGAAATTATTATATGTCATATATATTACATTATATTAAATTGAGAACTTCCCAGTACAACTCCTTCCCACTCAGGTGGTGGTGCAGAGTTCCAAGCTTGAACATCCTGGGATAGGATACCATCTGTATTTCCCTGTGCCTGCACACTAGCAGGATTGAGTCATCTTAAAACACAGTAAGTAGTTATTTTAAAGGCAGCAGTAAAAAACTGTTTGGTTTGGGTTTTTTTTTACATTCTTGGCAAACAATTTTTAAATGAAAAGAAACACAGATGCTGATTAATAAACTTCTTAACTACTTAATAAACTTAATTGCTTTCCCCAAAAAGTAACACATGGTGGTTTTCACAGCTCAAGCAAAAGTTCTCAGTTTACAAAAAGTCCTATGGTAAAAAGAATGACGACATACAGGCCTTTAAAAACTATTCAAGAAACAAAAGGCTATAGAAGTTAAGAGAAAATTAGGGATTTTATTTTTCTTTACTACTTTAAAATAAAGATGAAAGCAACAGAATGTTTATTGACTGGGATGGAAAGTTTTTTTCCCAAAAAATGCATCTAAAATACCTCCCAAAATTTACCACCCTTCAAAGTTATATACATGTATCACAAAAACCATTATCAGCTTTATTCACTCAGTTTAGATTAAGAAAGGCAGAGGCTTACTGAATGGACAATATTTTAAGTTTTTCAAATTCCAAAAGATAGTCCCACTGAAAATTAGGTCTAAAAAGAGATTTCCTACCTTACAGAAAATACTTTTAAAAACCCTGAAGCAACAATATATCTCTGCCCAGAGATTTGTGTATGAGAGAGAGACCCACAACTCCTTCCACACAGTAAAGCCATTAAATATACTGGAATTTTGCTGCATAGAAACTACCTTCACAACTTTTCAAGGACTTTCCTTCTTTATTTGGAAGTAGTACCTATCAAATATTGGGCAAGGGAGTTTAGTTCCATTGACAACAATAAACCTTTCAATAAATTTTTGGTTGTATACTAAAACATGGCTGGAATGGGAAGCAGAAGGCTAAGTAAAAATAAAAGGAAAATTATTCAGCAATTTTAAGAAATTTCTGCCTTAAATCCTGTGAATTGACAGATTTAATACTTTCTGAAATTTAGCTGGCTCCAATAAGAACCAAAAGCAGGGGGAAGGGGAACTTTCACTCTCCTTTACTGCAATTTTGTGCATTAGGCAGTAACTCTCTGCCCACAGTATGTGGGGTTACTGGGGGCTGACAGCTCCTAAGGCCACCACCCTGCCAATGCTCAGCCCTTTGTTTATAACTTCTGAACAGTCCCAATGCATCAATATCAGATAAACGGATAAAAACTGGCAAGGGAGAACAGATGAAACAACTCTGACTATACAAAGAAGAAATTCATCTTTTTCTTTCTTCCCCTCGTTAATTCCCCGTTTTAGTCTGATCATCAGCCTGCTGTACTGAATGAAAATAAGGATTGTTAAATGGTAGTTTTCAGTCACACCCAGACTCTTTCAGAAGTTAGGGGATACCGTGAAATGCCTCCAGCACAGAGATGCCTCTTCTAGTTTCCCTTCTCCCCCCAGGGAAGAAGCTCTGCCAGTCTCAACAGGGAGGAAGACAGATTGTGCACAACTACATTATTTATTTTAGGTTACAAAATCAAACTGTCAATCTATTACATGTAACTACAGTGTGCAGATAGAGATGTACAACAGTCTGTAAGGCAAGGTAACTAAAAAGTTCAATTAAACAATGGGAAGAAGGCAGATCACTAAATTTTACATGTTGGTGTCCTAAAAAAAACCCCAACAAAACAACAAAACAAAATGAGAGAAAACCCCCACACACCTGTGTGATTTTTTGTCATGTTCATTCTTCTTGCAACTATATTTTTGATTTCATCTAGGGCACTGCTCAGTTCATGTGATCTTTTTTTATTTTCCTTGTCAGCATACAACAGTCTTTGCTGAAGTTCCAGCAAGTGGTGTTCGTACATATCTAAGTCATTTCCTGCAATAAGAACATAATTTATTTTCTAAAAGATGATTTATGATGGAATGAAGTTCAAGAATAGGAGATGGTCCAGAAGATCTCATCAACAAAGTGCATAAACAATAATAAAGTTTATTCAGGAGAAGAAGTAGTCTGGAAGAATATTAAGAAGGTAGAGTTTAGGGAGCACAGCTGGGTGAAGGTAAATTGAAGACAAAACCAAGAATACAAAATCCATAATAAGGAAAAAGTCAGTGACAGACGGGGAGTTGCAGGGGAAAGTGCTCCTTTCTTCACCAAATAACAAATCATGATGACCCTTTTCACACTGAAAAGTATAATTATGTAATGGCTTGTCTTGTGTTTCAAACACTATTAAGAACAAAACAGAGATATTAAAAGCATTAAGTCTATGAGTTACAAGGTGTCTGGAGTATGTTAAAAACTATTACTAAAGATGGTTAATATAAAGCAATACTTCAATATCATCACCCCTTTGCAACTGAGAGTAAAGAAAGTAGAAGAGGACTTCTGCCTCATTTTAAAATGTTTTATAATGCTGCTTCTTTTATTGGTTTTGTTGTAGTTTAGTTGGTTGGGTTTGGTTTTTTCCCTAGTTAAATGCTGTTATTTAGATAACACATTATCCCATTCTATTTGTGGGCTGTGCTAGATTTTATCTGTGGCAGTTCTCATTTTCTAGGACTCTCCATTGTCTCTCTGGAAAAGGGAATTCCCATGGATTCTCACCTGTAAAAGACACTACAAGCAAAATACAGAGGTAACGCAAATCTGTGCAGATTTGCAGAGGTGTTTCAAACTGGCATTAATTTGCATTTTGGATAATCAGGGGGTTTTTGGATAATCATACTTGCATTAAACACAAGTCCTTAATTTAATCAATAAATGTGTGATTGGAAGATTGAAGTTTAAAACATCTAGGAAGAAAGTGGTTAGAAAAAAAAGAAGTAAACATGTGATGTGTATTATCATTATTTACCTCATTAAAACTTTAAAAGATGTTTAACAAAATCCCATTAAATGAATGCTTCCTAAAATTTTTGACACTCTTAAAAATGTTTTGACTTGCAAGAAATGCATTTGTATATATGAGTATTTTATTTTATGGAGCTATGAACATAAATTTAGCCTTGCTGAAAGAAAGGGAAATCTGAATTATTTCAGCTGCATGCAACAAGACACTTCTACTTGATTGAAGTAGGTTTCCCTAAGAAAATCAGAGAGTAAATTCAAAAAATAAAGGGAGGTCAAAACAGATGAAGAGTCTATCTTTAAACAATATAAAATAGATAAAATAGATTAAAATAGATTTCAAATTAAAAAATCTGTCACAAGGCATCAAGATACAGAGCTAGAACCCCAAACAAGCTGAATTTTTTGGCATACCTAAGGAAGATCGCTTTCATCAGCTACCATGTATCAATACACTTTCTTGTTTATGCTTTTCTTTTGTAGCTGTGTTTCCAATGCCATAAGCCAATCTTTAGGTTTTTTTCCTTTAGAATGTATATGAATAAAATGAAAACAAAAGGTTTAAGCTGATTTAGGTGACAGATAATCATCACACCATTTTCATAGCAAGAAACTGATTCCAGATAGAACATCAATACATCTAAAGATGGTGGAGATTTACCTTTCATTTCCTAGACAAATTCAGAAGTATAAGCTAATGATACAGTAATGGGCATGAGTTTTTCTTTATATTCCAATTTATGGAAGGAATTAGTAAAGAAATTGCAGACGAATTATAACATCATAGTCCTCTCTGCATAGTTCTCTCAGCTATGCAGTGTCAATATGACTCAAAATCACCACTGGGCTGACATTTTGGCAAGCACCAAGTCATGGCAGTTGTATTTGATGAGCCTACCAAAGTGATGCAGGTGCCTCTTAGAAATAAAATGTCAATACCCAACTACCATTGAGCGCAGCCCAAGAAGCTGGCATTTGTAATCGGCCTTACCTATTTCTTCAGAAATAGAAGAGGGAAACTACATTTTTAAGTCTTTCAGAATTGAACCCCCTCTTCAGTCAGCAGAACATGAGTCTTAGTAATCACTTATATAATTTGGTTTTGATGGCTCAGGAAACAAGGGTTGGACACAAGGAACATAATATTCACTCACCTTTGGTGAATAATTTAATTTTAATTTATTATAAAAATATATAGTTTGAAATAAAACATGAAATGTTCTAAATTTTACTAGAGCACATGTAAATAAGCAACATTAACTATTACTAAACTTTTGTCAAAAAATGTGTGTTTAGAAAGCATTATGAAGCTAAACACTCAAAATATTTCAACAGTCATTGAGTTTAAATGGACTTGTGTGTGTGAGCGTGTGCGTGTGTGGAAAATGTTCTTTCAGCATCTGATGATCCACAGAGAACTAAAACAGCTGCTTGCAATAGATTGCTTAGAAAGACACAGAGTATTTTTTCAAATACAGTGCTTTTTGACAAGGAGGGTCAGGGAGATGGAGCTTTGGGACAGTATGAAACACTCTCTGTGCCCAGCAACAGCCTGTGACTTGCCTTGGCAATGCCTTGTCTACCAATGGTTCCATCAGCAGCGAGGAGTGTCAGAATAAAATCAGAAAAGAGCAAGATGAGGACCTATGGTGAAACTACAAAAAGCAAATGAACGTAAAGGAGGCCTGCAGAGAGACCTCAACAAATCAGAGCTGGGCAATCACCAGCTGTATGAAGTTCAACGAGGGCAAGTGCCAGATTCTGCACCTGGGATGGGGCAACCTTGGATGTACAGACAGACTGGGGAATGAGAGGCTGGAGAGCAGTGCTGTGCAAAGGGCCCTGGGGCTCCTGGTCAATGGAAAGTTAAATGTGAGTCAGCAGTGCCCTGGCAGCCAAGAGGGCAGCTGTGTCCTGGGGGGCATCAGGCACAGCATTGCCAGCTGGGCAAGGGAGGGCATTGTCCTGCTCTGCTCTGCTCTGGGGCAGCCTCACCTCGAGTGCTGGGGGCAGTTGAGGTGCCACAATATAAAAAAGATGAGAAGCCATTAGAGAGTGTCCAAAGGAGGGGTCTGAAGGGAAAGCCTTATGAGGAGCAGCTTAGGCCACCTGGTCTGTCCAGCCTGAGAAGACTGAGGAGAGACCTCATTGTGGTTGAAGCTTCCTTGAGAGGGGAAGTGGAGGGGCAAGTACTGATCTTCTCTGTGGTGACAGGACCCAAGGAAATGACATGATGTTGTGCCAGGAGAGGTTTAGGTTGGGGATCAGGAAAAGGTTCTTCACCCAAAGGGTGACTGGGCACTGGAACAGGCTTCTCAGTGCAGTGGTCACATCACCAAGCCTGAAAGAGTTCAAGAAGCTTTTGAACAACATTCTGAGGAACATGGTGTGACTATGTGCAAGGCCAGGAGTTGGACTCAATTATCCTTGTGTGTCCCTTCCATCTAAGCATATTCTGGGATTCTATGTAAAGGCTTCTTCTCCCCTCGGTGAGCTGAAGATGAATCTCTCTGATGGGCTTAGAGGGGTTCACTGAATTTCCCTTCTAAGAAAAGTCAATGGGACTACACTAGCCACAAGCCATGGGAGCAAAAAAAAAGACCCAGCCACCTCCCAGAGGCAGTGATGGCACTCAAAAGCTTTTGCAGTGAATTTTCAGCTCTACTGTAGCTTTCCTCTGACTGCTAGTACATATTGGCATATATACCTATAGATACTGTACTTCTAAGACAGCAACATTGAAAATGGTTTTAAATGCTCTCTTGTGTTAACTCCTAATAGATACATTTTATATATATAAAACTTTCTGCACTGCATATTGAAACTCTTTAGAAACAATATCAATCTCTAAAGCAAATACTCATTCTCAAAGCCAACTGATTATTTCTCTTAGCTCCATACATATATGCTTCCTGTATGATCATAATTGCTTCCAGTCTCATAAATGATTTCTGACAATATCTAAGAGCTGTGGAACAATTCATCACTATCGCCTTCTAGCACTCAAACAGAAAAGAAAATAAAAGGAGAATCTGGAGTGGCAGAAAGGAGGGAAGAAAACACTTCAAAGTCAAGGAGCGAATCTTGTTCCTTATTTATTGATTACAAGCTAAATTGCTTATCATACCTAAAGACTGTTTCTTTTAGAAACTGAAATTTGGTTAATGCCTCCTTAAAAGAAAACTATATAAGCACAGCACACTAACTGCAAAAGATCTTGTCATACACTGTACTAGGAACCGCTCCTCACTGTTCAGCTTAATGAGGCATATTAAACCACTGAGGCATGCATTGGACTAATACCTGGCAGTTTATTATCTCTCCATAACTGATCTAATATGAGATACCTTTCTGAATCTTGTTACATGCTTTGCATGCTCAGGTTTTGTGCTCTCTGAGTAAGGAAGGTAAAAAAAATTCCCCAAACAATGCCTCTGTCTCAGGTCAGAACAGCGAGTTCTTAGGCAAACACTTAAATTCAACAATGTGCATTACGTTCAACTATTTTGTTTAGAGTCTTACCGCACAGTATTATTTGTGTCTTCCAAAATGTTAGAGATCTACTCGCCTTTGACAGTGTCCACATCAGAGGCTACAAGGCAGTAGAGGGACTTTGCATTAACCCAGAGACATCAAAGAAAAGCACTCTGCCAGCAACTTGGAGCAGGGGAGATAGGGTTCCTCTATTCCCATATAGGGCATACTGGGAAGAGGATCAGAATACTTTTGATATTAAAACAAACACATACCTTAAAGAGTTAAAGGCAGATCAAAGTTAATAAGTGGATTTTAAAAACTCACAATATTGTCTAATGAACATGGACTCAATCCTGAGTTTGGCACAGAATACTTTTACTGAACAATTTACATACTGTCTCTAACTGAAAATAGATAAGCAAACTTGTTTCAAAGAAAATACAACTTAAGCTCTAACCACATCTTTATTTTAGATTCAAGTCTTTTCCTATATTAGAATGTAGTGAAAAGTGATCTTAAAACATTCAGTCAGAACATCACCATATAGGAAAGCAATCATTAAAATAAGTGAAAAATATAGAAATTGAATGGATATTGTATGGTGTTTGGCCATAATTGGTATACTTTGGTTTTAAGGTAGTATTCATTAACATCAAGCAATTGCTATTGCTGTGTTCTGGTTGGTATTTTAAATATTTTACTTCTCTTCCTGAGGTAGCAACAACCACCAAATTATACACACATTTGGTTAAATGCCTAGCCACCAACTAAGGTATTTCTTGACAAAACTCTGTTTCTCAAGACTCAGTGTACAACACTAGGAAAGCAGAAGGTCATACGGTTACACTTTTTTAAGGTTATGACAAGACACTGTACAGCAAACAAAAAGAGGTCTGAAATGCTCCCTTATCCCTTTCTCTACAAAACCCAACAATAACAAGCCTCCTTCGATACCACAAGATTTATGGCTAAGTTCCTCTACTCTTTAAGCACAGTCCTGCCTGAAGTAACATTAAGAAGCAGGAGAATCTTTATTGAATACATTACACATGTTGAAGCCAGTAAAACTACACAGCTTTTCTAAGTCTTGGCTATGAATTTTGATATAAAATTTTGGATCTGTAAATACTGAGCTTTAAGTGGACCCTTTGAGGCTGTTTTATGTTGGAGGGTTTTCTAAATGCCAAAACGGAGAACTGCACAAAGAAACTGAGAAAGGAACTGATGGACTGAAAAACTCTTTTCTTTATCACACTGTGCATTTCAGCCACATCCCAAGTGCATGTTAAGGCAAAACCTGAATGTGCAATAACATTTGTTTGCCCTCAGTGTCACTGGAAGGAAATGTACACATGAAGGAAAGATGTAGCCTACCAGTCAGCTGAGACAGCTGGGAAAAGTGGTGGTTAAACACAGCCCAGCAGTCCTAGAGAAGACAGGAAGATTGGCTTCTGCATGTTCAGAAATCTGCATAAGCTGTATTGGCTGAAGTAAGAGCAGTGTAATTCAAGACTTCCTTATCAAATCTGTCAATTTGCCTATTTAATTGAACCTTTGAGCCAGAGTATGCCAGTTAGGACTGGTCAGGAAACTGCAAAGAGCTCCATCACAAATGACAGAATCTCCTGGAGACCTGCACTTGGCTGCACAGCTGAAACAAAGCATAACACCCTAGGCAGAAGATAACCGGAAATACACCCACCCCCCCAAATTTGTGGAACAAATTCAAAATGCAGATTTTTAAAAAAATTATGATCCTTACATACACGTCTGTGAATGTAATTGTATGAGCAGTTTCTCTCTTGTTCATCCCACCTCAAAGGAATTCTGAAGAATTACTAAAGAATTTCAGGTTTCACAATGTTTGACACAATGTGTATATGCCTAGATCCTTGTGACATCACATTTCAGCATCAGCTTCTCCTAACTTCCAGACAAAGCTTAT
Source organism: Haemorhous mexicanus (assembly GCF_027477595.1). Classification (NCBI taxonomy): domain Eukaryota; kingdom Metazoa; phylum Chordata; class Aves; order Passeriformes; family Fringillidae; genus Haemorhous; species Haemorhous mexicanus. Next base: position 12,366,459 of record NC_082344.1, read on the forward strand.
TTTTAATTTTCTTGGACAAAGTATCCCACAAATTTAGGTGAAGAGGGCACCAACATGTTACAAACCAATTCAAGGAGATTTATTCTTGTAACCCTTGAGAGCAACATGAAGAAGTACTGCCAAAATAGATGATCTGATTTACTTCGTTGCTGTGACTTACAAAAATTTCACTGTTATTCAGCTAAGATACCTTTTTTTTTTTTTTTAATTCAGGAATACTGTTTCCTCTGAAGAAACTTTATGTAAGTTCATAATGAGTTCATAATATGGTTTTGCCTTTTGCTTTTGAAGTGGCAAAAAAGTTACTGCCTCCTTACATTTACTTTATTGTTTTTATATACAGGTGATTTTTTTAATGGATTAGTATTTACATGGAAAACAACAGCTAACACTGCGTGAGAAAAGCACTACATATATTGTAAGTTGTATACTATTTCTCAGAACTCCAAACCTATACGAAGAGCATTTTTGTGAGAGCAGACAGTTCTGGTCAGGTGAATAAACAAGTGAATTGTAACTGAGTTTCACAAGCAGAAACCTCTGCATCATCCTAACAACATGCTCAGATACAAACTGTTTGCTTCCAACAGGTTTGGCTTGGGGCCTGGGGAGGGACCAAGAAGTTCACAGCAAAACCATGTAGGACATGGAACAGGAATTGCTGCAGCAGCCCAGCTGACTGCTCACTAATAACAGCCTGCATTCACAAGCACTCCAGTGGATGCTGAAGGAATCACCACACTACTTTAGACACAGAATTTGCTTTCGCTGAAGACCTGATCATTACCAGCTGTCTCCACAATGACTTTAATTTTTTTTTTTCTGGCCACAAAAATATCAGCATATTTAGTATGAAACCTTTGCTTATATTTATAAAGCAATGGGAAAAGTGACTATAAAAACATCTTTCTAACCATAGTTAAAATATACGCAGCATTATCCACAATAACTGAAGTCCAATGACTGTGGTAGATTCTGATCCTTTAAGTGAATGAGTGAGTAGCATCTTCCCTGCTATGCCAGAGTGTCTCACAACTTTTAGTCTCACAACTCCAAGACAATACTGAGGCTGTAAATAATAATCAGCAGCAGCACCAAAGAGCCAATCATTACTGCTGTCTTGACAGTAAATACATTCCAACTCAAATCTCTAAAGCTACCTTTATTATAAGGTGTTTACTGGTCACTTTAGCTTAAAGGTGACTTAAGGTACTGATTTTTATTTGCATAGAATTTGGGACAGAGCCAGTATCTGATTCAAACTTATAACATTCAAGGGCTGAAAGGCTCTGAGATTGCAGACAAACTGAAGAATATTTTACACATTTTTGTATTATAGAAGTACTTAAGATCACTAGTCTTGAGCTTGAGCGCCCTGTCCTAGTTTTACAAAGCTTATTTACTATCCCAAAATCACTGCTTTCCAAGAAACAAATAACTAGACAAAAACCTGAGGGAATACTACAGACTACTGCTGCTTAGTGTGGATAGACTGTCATCAAAAAGAGCATGATCCCAAACATTTCAATGGGCAGAGCAGAGAAGTTAACAAAAGTTAGGGGAGAGTTAACAAATGTATGAAAGAAAATGAGTAGAAAACATTTGACAAATGAGGGGAAGAGATGGGAGCTGACAAGCTGCAACAGTACTCACAGTAACTGGTTGGCTAAGTGAAAAGGGCATTAGAAAAGAAAATACACATCATAGCTTGAAAGGCACCAAAAGTGGAAATTCCTATAGTGCTCTAAGCATGACAATGGAGAGCAAATTCAGCAGTGCAGAAGGAAAAAAACAGAGGCTGAACAACACCTAAGCAGCAATAACTGCCTGTTTTCAGAGCAAAACATTAATTTCAAACCATTTTCTTAAACAAATACCCTGTGACAACAACAGAGCACTAGTGGGTTTGCTCCCAGTAATTGTCTCTCTGCAGAAAAAGGTAACAACCTTTGTTATTGTTACCTATGGCTGGCTGTTCTTAAGGTTTTCTGGATGAGTGGAAGGCTGGTCTTCTAACACCCTTTGGGAGCAAAGACTATATTTTCAGTAAAAAAAAATATAATACAAAGTCATTCACCACGTACTGCTACTTTCTCCTTTAGTTACTAATATTAACTACTTTATTTACACATCGTGAGATTTACCAAGTGTAAGAGTCTAAAGGGTACATATTCACATATGCAATGATCAAAAGTTTGCTAAAAAACAGGTGCAAATAATAGTAATTAGGGAAAATTATACCATCTGAGAGGAATTAGTTACTCAGTTTACTGTGGAGGAAGAGCCAAGTGTGGAAAGAGAAGTTAAGACAACACATGTTATCCCTCTTGCCCAAAACAAACAAACAAAACACAAACAAATAAAATCCCAAAGCAAAACAGCCCAGTATGGAATGTCATCAGAGAAATGTCAAAAAGAAAGTGAAATGAAAATGTAGTGTCGGTAATGAGGAGCCTCAAAACAAGAACCACAAGACAATGCAATGGTAGCAGCAGATTGGACAAACACTTTCATTCTGACCTCTCTTGGATCTCAGTCTCCTAAGATTTTTCTTCATTTTTCCTTCCTCACTCCTCGCAGGAGTGCCACTGAAGGAAACATAAAATGTTGTAAGGTTATCAACCATATAGTTGACCTAAAAGGCAGGAGGATCAGCACTGTCTTGACTCTATTCAATATACCACTGTGGGGCTAAGATCTCTACACCACTTTTATTTGTTACAGGAATAATTAATATAAACAAATTATCTGCTACCTGGAGTTGTGTTCATCCCAGAAATTACTAAGTGGTTTATTCTAATTCTTCTGCACTCATAAAACCAAACCTATTATAAAGGTGTATGTAGGAAGCACTCAAAGATCCACTCTCTTTCCCTCACCCCAAACCAACCACCCCCTCACCCATAACAAGCCATGTCTGCAAGTCTCAGAGATACTACTTGGAAAGACCTCATTTCTTTTTGGAAAATACATCAGTTTTATCTTTCCTACATTGGCTCAGAGAATCTTAGACATGGCTTTATGAAGATCTATTTGGCATGTGCCACCTACATAACCTACTAAAAAGGTAGTGTATCATTTTAAAGTTTAGAAATAAAATATAAAAATTCGGGGTTTTTTTCCTCTGCATTCTGGTCCTGGAAACGTGCACAGGAAAAAGTGACGGTACATGAGGCCCAAATACAATTGCAGGATGGATAATGCTACTTTATCCTCCCCAACAATAAAATCAAAACCACTTTAAAAGTGACAGACACAGCAATCATGTTTGGATTTTTCTTTCCATCTTAATGTAAGATGCTTCTTAGAAAAAGAATTGAAAAAAATAAAAGAGAAAAAAAGAGGGGAAAAAAGTTAAGAAGAAACTTTGTTTCTTAAATTTAGGGTTGTATTTTTAATAGGGCAAGTATGGCCCAAGGATCCAATCCTTGGGTAAGCTGTTTCGCAAGGTTGTGCCTGGGTGCAGTTAAGCCACGACCCCGGGGGAACAGGCGAGACCCGCATGCCCAGCCTTACACGCGGCCAAGCCTCGGGGCCACATAGGTTCCTTATTTGCCCAGCACGCCCGGAGACAATCGGCTCCGGAGCTCCGGGAGGGGATGGGGCGACCCGCCGCGCTCCCCGTCGCAACCCCGGCCATGCCCTGCCCGGGCTCGCCGCCGCCCGGCGGGACGGAGCCACACGACGGCCGGAGCGGCCCCACTGCCCCCGGTACCGTCGGGCGCGGCTCCGGGCGGGCGCACCGGGGCAGGAGCCAGCGCCGCGCTGCCCCGACGGCCCGGCCAGAGGGGCACAGCAGGTGCCACCGTGCCCCCCGCCCTTCGCGTCCCGGACAGACGGGACGGGACCGGACGCCCCCGCCGCCCACTCTCACCTCGACTCCCCTGCCACACCGCGTACCACAGCAGGGGGAAGGCGGCGCCGAGGCACAGAGCCGGCAGCACCTGCCCGAGCCGCAGCCGCATCTCCTGCGGGCGCTGCCCTCAAGACCCCCACGCCGCCACCGCCGCCTCCGCCCGGACAACGCGGGTCGGGCGTGTTCCCGCCGCGGTGTCCCGTCCTGCCCTGCCCACCCCCTGCGCAGAGGGCCGGGACACGTCCTGCCTCACCGATCGCCGGGCGGGGCCGCCGACCTCTCCCGCCGCACATCGGCGTTCCCCGAGGAGCGGGTGCCCGTCGGTAGGGACACTCAAAGTGCAGCGCGGACACCCGTTCCTCCTGTCGCCCGGCTTTCCCCCTGGAGACACCAGCCTCGTGCCCACGCCAATTCCCGCTGTGAAGCCCCCGGCAGAGCCCTCCCCTGCCCTCAGCTTTCCCGAAGCTCGGACCCACACAGAAAAACCTCCACTGTGGCAAGTATAGACTGTTCATGACAAAAACGTCTCGGACCGGCACTTCGGCAGGTGCTGTTTAGCCGAAGTCATAACATTGAAAGGAATAAGACGAATGTGTCTTTATAAACAGGTGCTGTGAATCTGCTTGTAGCTAGGGCCAGACACCTCTAGATAAGGAAGTAACGAGAGAAACTACCAGTTTCAGAAAATGTTACTAATTGGTAGGAACTACTGCTCAGCCAAGGTCATGCTTAATTCCCGAACTTCGAGAAAAAGAATTAAGACTTGATAGAGCTATCTTATGCAAGGTGCAGTGCGTGTGTGCGCACGTTAAGGGAGACACGTAGCAGACGAGTCGGGAAGTCTGTACCTCAGCCAATGGAGAAAGAAAGAGGGTGATGTGGCTGGGAAAATCAGGATAATAAGGGGGCTGTGTCCTCCAACAATCTGAGAGACCCCATGGGAAATGCCCCATGGCCTTTCCCTTTGTTCATGAATAAAGTTACAGGACTCCTCTGTCTCCTTTTTGAACATAAAACTCTCATGATGTGAATTTTTTCTGCACAACATTGTAATGGTGAACATTATTTTGCTCATTCAAAACCAATGGGGCATTTGTTTTATATTGTTTGTAAGATTGTATCAGGAAGCTGTGTACAATTAATACATGCATTTAGCACAGTCACAGAATCGGGTAAACAAACCAAGCTTTTCAGTTCACCTTTAAAGAGGAAGGAGGGCAAGCAGCTGCAAAATCTCACCCGATCAAAGTCTAATGGTGCACTGGTACCTCTACCCTGATAACAGTACTATACTGCAGCCATTGTACGTTGCTTCACACATGTGCCTTTCCATTCAGACACGCACACCTGTTGCCTTTTTAGGTCTTCAGCAAGCCATGAGAAAACAAAAAATTAGTCACTGCTTAGAATACATCTCCTACAACAGAGTTTATAAAGGGAACAGATACCTCATTTACCATGGTTCCTGGAACCACTTACAGCAACACAGTTCTAATAGAAGCACCTACGTTTTATACACAAAAATGTTCCTCCTTCTTACACCTGATTAGCAGGTATTTAATGGCTTTTGCTTTGACATGTTCTCTACCTGCTCACAAATCTACCTTTCATTCTACAGCTATGATAAAGAAAATATGCTTTCCCGTTTGGTGTTGCAAACATGCAAAGAACATCTTCAGAAGTCAGACTGGGCTAGGGTAGCTGTCAAAAGCAGTAAGCTTTTTGCTATCTAAACTGTTATCTACTTCTTAATGTATTACTAGCATATATGATTCAGTACCTTATTTACCCAGAGGACATAGTAATTTAGACAATTTGTTTTCTAAAAATATGCTTGTATTATTAATACAGTATCTCTTCCTTCCTTTTCTCCATTTGCTTACTTAACAATTTACTTCATTTTGTACCAAACCCCCAAATCATTTTGTGTGCAAAATGAATGGTGTGGTGGAAAGCAATGCCAAATTCTACAACAGTTGTGTCCAGACACAGGTGTGCTCGAGTCCTAACATCAATGCTGCCTTTATGTGCCACTCTTTATAATAACAACAGTGTAACTATGTCAGTTTTGGAAATTTTAGACCTCACAAATTGTATATTGCTGCTCTGGCAAGGTTAGCATGACCTTCCTGTGTTTGAATTACGATATGGATGGGTTTATATCTCTGTTTACTAATTACTTTGAATTATAAATGTTATTATTCATTAAAAATGCAGGAGACTGCTAGTAGCCTGCGTCAGTATATACATGAACTAAAAATCCATGTAGCTCCATAAATTGCTGTGAAGCCTTGAGTTAGACCTCATTATTCCTGTCCTGTACCCATTTCTTATGAACTTCCCTCTACCTTCTGTTTCTGTGCCATTGAAATATTTTACTGAGAAATCTTCTTTAAGCTACACTTTGGACATGTATTTATAATTAGCTAAAAAGATGCAATGCAATCACGACACAATCCTCTTCTCCTACTGCCTTCCCATCACCATTTCCCTCTCCCACTTAATAAACTAAAAGCTCAGGGCACAGATTTGATGGAGGGTCGATGTAGATTTTGGCACATTTGCAGTAAAACAGACATTTAGAACTAAGAGGAACAAATGAGCATTAAATACCCCGCAAGTAATGAATAAAATGTCTTTATTGGTTGGTGTTCTATCAGTAATAAAGCCAAAGCGAACATGTAAATTATGTGGCCAAGCAGGAGGGCTGCTAAAGATAAGATTAACAGAAATCTAACGCATTTCATTTTAGCTTATGTTCAGAGCAAGTAAGAGGGAAAAAAATAAAGACGAGACCATCATGCCATCATGTATTTCCAGAAACTAACAAACTGACACAGCATGCAGGGAACATCCGTGGAGACTGCCATGGACTGTATTTGATGTTATTTATTAAGGCAGCAGATACAGTTACTCAGCCATGCTCAGTTGTGGTGATCATTTACTTGATGCTCACTTCATAGACTAGGTCATTAACTTTCAATGAGGTAGTGCATTTAAAGTTTCTCAAAAAAAAAAAAATCAAAAATCTCATGACTGAAAATGTCATGAGCTTCCAGTGCACTTGGACTTACTTACTTGCAAACAGGCTCCCTTATCTGCTTCATGCTTTCACAGTATCTCCCTCCCAGGGCTTTCTTCATATCTTATTTCACATGCTCAAGAACTGTGTGTAACTAGAATAGGTTGTGTTGGGGTTTTGGGGGGTGTTAATTGTTTCAGAGCAGTTTTGCCTCCCACCAGCAGACTTTCTGCATTTTTAGCAAACAGATTATTTTTAAAAAGACTCTATAGAAGAACACGTTGTTGAATAACCTGTAATACTTAACATAAGAAAGTGATTCAGTGGACTGGTTCTCCTTACCTGAAAAGAGAGTTCCTAAGCTTGTCCTTGTGCTTTGCAAGTGAATGTTTCTTCTTGCTCAGATGATTGCTCCACATTTTTATACTGTTTTCACACATCCATGAGTAAGCAAGGATAGAGAAAAGAAATATTAAAATAAATATTTGACATAATACAGGCTTCTGGCTGAGCCAAGCAGCAGATTATTTTCCATGCCCTTCATCTGTAAAGGTATAGGAACAAAGAATAACTACCAGTAATAATACGTAATAGCTGCTGCCATGGAAAGTTTTCTGACTAGAGAGAGATCCAGCTGCTGGTTATTTGCCCTGCTGGTCACCCAAGAAATGGGATTTAAAATAGTAAACAGGTTATGATCTTTACTTCAACCAAAGTCTCTGTGAAGGTAAAATTTGAAGGCAAATACTGAACACAAGACGAAGGTGGATTTTTTTTTAATCTACTGCATGGTATTTTTGAATGTCTTATGAATAATTTATTAATTGACTGCACATGATGATTCAGAAGCATCTTGCATGATTCAAGTGCTAACATTTGTACAAAATCAAACATGCTTGCTGTCTTGCAATTTACAAAAAGCTGTGAAAAAACAGTCAAAAAAGCATTCTATAATATTTTAAAATCATTAATTGGTTACAGAATTTACTTTAAAATACAGATTTAAAGGGGAGGAAATCATGTGAGCAAAAATAAGTGTAAGACTAAAATGTGCATCTTTTTAACTCAATTTCAGAAGGGCTTAATTTAAACTAAGACCTTAAAATCTGTCAAGCTTACCTCAATAAATCTAATCTCAATAAATCTAATTATATCACACAGAAGTGTTGTGCAACGTACTGTCTACACATCGGTCCTGGAGACTGGAAGCAAAGAGAACTGATAAAACAATAATCCTGTACTGTGTGTATGTATTGTTACAGTAAATCACAATAGAAAGTGGAACAAATTCCAAAATTTGTAGTAAAAGTTACTTTGGTTCTTAACATTCCACACAAAATGTAATTTCTGCTTAAGCATAAATGTAATGAAAAAACATTCATATTGGTATGAAGCTATTTAATCTCTAAAAAGATCCCATGGAAAGTAAAACCCTTGAATCAGCAGCACAGTTTAATTTTGGTATTAAAAAATCAACAAAAGTCTCATCAGCTAGAAATTTCCTTGTGTTATTTGTGGACACCCACACTTTAAGGATGCACCTGCTGGACTTGCTAAAATTTCAGTAGCTCATACTTTTAATGAACTACCTCAGTGAAATCCATGCCTGGGCATAAAGACTGTCAGGAAGGACCTGACCACCCTTACACTTTTTCACATTGTTGCAATTCTTCTGTCTTCCCAATAGCAAACTAATGCCCATCAGCTGCTGGTGTAGCCAGGACTCCTCTGACAAGATGATGTCAGCCCAGCTGTTTAAATACCACAGCAGCAGTGCACTGCCAAATTGTCAGATGGGAGGTATAGCACAATCTTTTTTTCCCCTGAGTATTTGCTCAGAATTGTTTCATATATGAACTAGGTGGGAGCTATAGTTTACACCCAGGTCATGCAATGCAGACAAATTTCTTTCCTGCAGTCTCTGTTACCAGTTCCAAGGCACTGGATCTTTGATTTTTTAATATCTGTTTCCTGGGGTTTGGGTACCTTGGAACAACTTATATATAGGTAACGTGATAAAATCATCATGTCATCTTGTCACCAAGTAAGAATACTTTTAAATAGAGATAAATGCTTTCAAGCTTATTTTCACACAATGCCCCAATGCTTTGAAAGTCAGATTGCTCACTAAGCAGTTACACTGTCTCTTAACGTGCAACATGTACCACCTCTCCTCACAGTTTTTAAGTGTAGGAATAAGATATGCAAACAATTGAAGTTCACACATCAATGGTTTCCCCACATGAAGCTAGGCAACCCTATGAGTGTAGGAACCCAGAGAGAGGATACCAGACAAGTTGGTCTGTGCTCTGAAATCCTCTGTGGGACATAGGCCATCAGACCTGCTGTGCGGCTTTTGATTTAGTGTAAAAGTTAGTTCAATTTCCACACATCAAAAAATATATCAGAATGCAGTCAAGCAAGTCTGCCAGCTCCCTTACAACACTCCAAATTTTGCATACAATTCCGTGTTCAACCTATGTTTGCTGAAGCAATCAATCATAATACAATGGAAGTAGTGACTGAAACTAAATGGGACACTTAGGCTGAACCTTCATTCAGCAAAGGCAAGGCAAGATCCATGGTAACACACTCCTTAAAATCATCTAGCCCAACTGTTGCAAGATGTGGAATATGTCAAAATTTTCTTAAGAAAGAATATCCTTTGGTGTTTTGATCATTATCTACTTTCAAGCCTAACCAGCAAGAGGGGAGATTTAAGTCATGAAACAGAGAGCACCCAACAAGTTCTAGGTGATGTCCAGGTGTTCTTCCAAAGATTGTTGGTAGAAATGCCTTGTTAAGGTTAGGGGCTGGACAGGCTTCAGTGCTCTCAGAGCCAGGGGAGGTTAACAAAGCTTGGGAAGAAGGATGTACCGCTGTGGATGCCCCATAGTGCACACCACGAATGCAGAATTTAGGGGCCACAAGGACATCTGGCAGAACTCCCAAGATAAGGAGGAAACAAATGAAGGTAGCTCAGTAATTGTGCTGAAATGGGCTCCCACTGGCTAACTGGGAATTCCGGCAGGGGCAGATCCCGAGCGACTCACAGAGCACCGACACAAAAACCCACCGGCCACAAAGGAGAGAGACTGAGCACGGGATTAATTAGCACCAGAGCTGAGAGAACCACTAACCAGCAGAAGAATACTGATTAGTAAGAAAACTGTGTAACCTGTAGCCAAAGAACACCAATCCCTTTGTTTACTAAAATATATAGGAAAAAGTTCTGATAGTTGGAGCGCTTGATCTGCGGATTATCTGTGGATTAATCACCCAGGGTTGTGCAACTCTGAAATAGGTACTCGGCGTCTCTCTCGAGTGTCTCTCATTATCGGCTTGCTGCACACCGGGCGACCAGCCCGGATTTGCGGGCGCCAGTGATAGCGCAGCCCGGCCCGGCGGGGCAGGAGGCGGGCGGGCAGCGGGCGAGGGAGCAGCAGCGCCAGTAGCCCATAAGGGCCACAAGGAAACGGAAGCCTCCTCCCAATCGCACTTCCGCCGAGTCCCGTGCCCACGATCACTTCCAGGTCGGGGCTGGCTTCCGGCGGGATGCGGGGGGCGGCCGGGCCCCGCTCGCTCCCCGCCGTGCTTTGAGGGACCGCGGCGGCCCGGCCGCGAGGGGGCGCCGGCGGCAGCGCGCGGGGGGCGCGGGCGGGGCGGGAGCAGCGCGCGGGGCCGGGCCGGATTCGGTCCCCGCCGGTGCGGGGCCGCCGCCCGCGGAAGATGTGGGCGCACGTCTGGGGGTTCCTGTACAGCAACTACTTTCGGTTCTGGCTGAAGTGGGTCCTGCGGCTGCTGACGGGCAAGTGCGAGCTGCAGCGCCTCCTGGGCGGCGCGGAGGCGGGCGCGCGTCGGACGCTGAGCGTAGGTAATGGAGGGGCCGGGGCCGGGGCCGCGAGATTGCCTCGGAAGCGTCGTGTACGGCAGCAGTCACAGGATCATTTAGCCTGGAAAAGAGCTCCGTGATCATCGATTCCAGCCATTAACGCAGCACTACCAGACCCAGCACTAAACCACGTCTCCCAGTGCCTCATCCACACATCCTTTAAATCTCCCCGGGAATGGTGGTGACTGAGCTACTGCCCTGGACAGCCTGTTCAGTGCTTGACATCCCTTTCGGTGGTGGGTGACATTTGCCCTCATATCCAACTTCAGCCTCCCCTGGCACAACCTGAGGACGTTTCCTGACCTCCTGTCACTGATTACCTGGGAGAAGGGATCGACCCCCTCCTGTCCACAGCCTCCTTTCCAGTGGTTGCAGGGAGCGATCGAGTTCCCCCTGAGCCTCCTGCTTTCCAGGAGCTGGAAACCAGTACCTGCTGTGCATCCCCAGAATTATATTTTCACTCTTCCTTTCATCTCAGCTATCCTATGAAACTTCTAAATCAATGCCAGAACTGGCTTCCTTGTCTACTTGCTAAGAAAATTCCAGTATCATCAAAAAGTGAATCAGAAATCATACTTCACCAGAGTCTTCCCATTTCTTTATGTTTATGCTTTTACCTTCCTTTACCAAAAAAATTGACATTGTATAGACATAAATGCATTTTTTGGAGGTGAGGAAGAGCGATTTAACTTACAATTCTGCTTGATGCAGAATTTTGATCTAAAATAGCAATTCAAGAAACTGCTGAATATTTTTGTAGTTTTACAATAAATTGCAGAAGTGACCATACTTCCTTATTCTTCAGTAATAAACACAAAATAATGTCTAAGAACAGGAAGATATCAATGACATATTTCTCTTCTGATATCTTTTCAAATTTGTCTTTGATTTGTACATGTAATTGATGCTTTAAAAAATCCAAATCTATTTTCAGCATTGTACTGAAAAGTTATAAAAAAAAAATCTGTGTAAATTAAGACATTCTGTTACCTTATAAACTGTTCATTTTAAGACTGGTTAATTTTTTATTACATGTATAAAAGGGATGCAGAATTTTATAATACTTATATACTGCAAAACCACTTACTGACTATTATTTAAAACAGTTCAATTTAATGGTGAAATCTACTTTTTTCCATCTTGCAGAACATTCACTGGAATCATCAAAAAATAAGGTAAGAGATACTAGAGATAAAACTGTAATAAAACCTTTTTCAGAGACAGATCCCAGAAGAATAACACATGCATTTACTTTTTGAGAGGGGCAAACTGAAGACAAGTAAAGGACAGAGAGAAGAGAACTTGGAATTTTGTGTTCTGTGTGCTAGGTTTATTTAAGGTTTCTCAAAAATAATCCCATGTCCCTTCAGACATTTGTTTCATTGAAATCTCCCCTTTGTTAGCTACCTGTCTTCTAATTCTGAAGCACTTTCTTGGCTGCACTTCTTTCAGCTGCATTAGGAAGAGCGTATTTCAATTCAGCAGCTGAAAGCAAACAAGAACCTAGACCAAGCAACTCTCCAGTTTTGTATTTATTCTTTATGCAACTCCTATGTAAACGTTGTTTACAGCCTGACAAAGTACAAATCATGCTCTCATGTAATTTTTGCAGATCTTTTATATGCACTTTGAGCCCGTGCATTGTAAGCAATTGCCTTAAACTGACCCTTTTCCTCTTGTAGTAAATAATACAACAGATATACAGCAGCTGAGCAATAATAATAATAAAGTAGATAATGTCTTCCTTCCTCATGAAGTCCTTTAATGTGTTAACTGCCTAGGTTTTAAGAAATGCTGTACATGTTGAAGAAGCTGAAGTGGAGAAGTGTGTCAGAGATGTAATGAAAGAAAAGAAGATTGAACAGAAGGACACAAGGTGTGTTTGGAAACCTCTCTCTGTTCTCACTTGTTTCCACGTTCTTCCAGCTGCTTAACCTGATGCAATATTTGTATTCAACGGAAATATTCAGAATGAAATCTGAAAATTAGATGTGGTCATGTTCTCATCAGTTCTAGAAAATAAATTGCAAAGTTTAATTCATGTGGATTTGGCATTACTGTATGTCTGTTTTGCAAGTCCCTTCTGTTACTCCATATTCTAACTAGTATGATCATTGCATAGGTTGATTACAAGAACTATATAATTCCCTAGATATGTTTGAGAGAATGTAGTGATGCCTGATTAATGTTTGCATTCATCTGCGTAAGTAATTAGTGAGTGACAGGGAATAATCAAAATTTCTTCTGTTTTTCTTTTTTTTGTATGTAAGACTTACAAAGAGTTTGGGGGTAGGTGAAGGTGCAGTGGTCAGGATGATATATGGAGTTTTGTGCCATGACAGGTTTTAGCTTTTTTTTTTTTTTTTTTTTTTTTTTTTTTTTTTTTTTTTTTTTTTTTTTTTTTCCCTCCCCGTAATGAAGGCAATAGAGTCTGACTGCAGCACTGGAATCAGCTAGAGATGTTTAAATTATG